>NC_134265.1:337416479-338117729 GCF_031893055.1 Leptodactylus fuscus
TGCAGACTGAAGTGTTTTTAAGTGTCCGAGTAGTATTTTCTAACCTGTAGGTGATATTTAACATGTTTTCTTAAGAGTAAGTGAGATATCTACTTCTGTATGGTTGTTATAAGACACCAACATATTGTTTTGAGGTCTGTACCATAGTTTCAGATATAGAACAGGACCTAAAACATAAGGGTTATCCAAAGGGGTGTGACTTTGAGTTCTAACAAAGTCCACCTCAGATTAGAACCCTAAAACACACCGCCTTGCCTGTTCTTGCCTGACACCACCCATCTGATAGTACAGAGCCTAAGAAGCAGATCAAGAAACAAAACTACCTGCACTTATTGCTCAAGAATGACAGTGGCAAGAGAAAATAGTCCTACTGTGCTGGAATCAGTGGAACACATGCTGAGAACTGTAGTTGGTGGAAGGTCCTCTTTAAAGGAGTTTACCCATCTAAGCATTTTACCTACCCTACTGTCTCCTCTTCCCTCAACTTTTTGTTTTTCAGGTCAGTGCTCCTGCTTTTTGGAAATTGCACAGTTATCTATGGATTTATATAGACAGATAACAGAGGAACTGTGAAGAAACTGTTCTAGCGCTCATCAGGGTTCAGCAATATGCAGAAAGAGGGAGAGCAGAGAATATAGGTGGCCAGGAACAGGTACGGAGCAATCCTACCAGAGAACTACCATAGTCTATAAGTTATGGAAACCAGCTGGAGAGGAATATTTAGCTGTAACTGCCAAATGGAGCAAGATAAATAAATCAGTGTATTAAGGAAAAGTCTTGGTCTTGAAGAAATGAAGATAACTTGGTTTAAATATGTTACGGTCAACCACTGGTAACACATGGTATCATGGAGAGCGACCTCTGTATTCCTATAAACAACCACTGGTAATGCATGGTATCATAAAGAGCATCCTCTACAGTTAGAGCAGAGATGGGGTTTTTTATATTGTCTGTCAGGGAATTGCCTATTAAGCAATTCCCCAGTAGCTGCTGCAGGAACCTGGGAGGAAGGGCAAGGATGGAGACAGTGAGCCCTGATGCTACTCACCTGAAGTCCCTACCTACTTGCCTCAACTACCCTAAGTGGTAGAGGACAACTGGGCAACAGTCCCTTAAGAGAACACTGAACGCAGACAAGACAAACCACCAAAATGGGTGGTCAAACGAGCTAAGGGTTTGGAACCAGACAGGCCACTAGGTACAAAGCCAGAATCAGAAGACTGGTTAAGAAGGAAAAGCCAAGGTCAGAATATAGATAATCAGAAAAACAGTAAATGCTAGCATGCTCATGCTTATAGCAAGCACCCAATAATGGACTAATGGGATGTATATAGGAAGCCTGGAAATCAGCCCAGATGAGATTGGAAGGAAAGCTGACAATCAAGGAGCAACAAATGTTAAACCTTAGTAAACCAGAGGGAACTCAGAGCACTGGCCGGACTGATACACTGCAACGAACTCTCAGCTGTGCTAAGACAGAATACAACAGTAGGTCCAGGAGCAGGGGACCGTAAGTGGAACCACCTACTGCGCCGTAGCATGCGGCTGATGGATGGCACAGAAGTCCAAATGGCCAAGGATGTTACATTGTCATAGAAGTGGGTCTTAACTGTAAGGGCAGTGAGAATATGGAACTAGAAGAAGTTCTAAGTGGGAGTTATCTAAAAGAGTTCAAGATGGATGCCTTACATGAGATCTGCAATATTACTAGTTATCGTTATTAGAGTTTTGGTGTTGGGGCTTGTGTCCAGGGATTTACTCTGATAACCAGAACAGAATCCGAAAATTATTTATTTTCCCTAAAATCAGGAAAACTGGATTCTATCTCAGGGGCTTTTGCCTTCCTATGGACCAACATTGCAGTATAAAAGCTGAACCGGATGGATGGAAGTCTTTTTTAGGCTTTGTCTATATTCCATATTGACAGATTGAGGTTTGCTACATCTGTATAGATCCAGTTACATTTCTGTATTGTCAAGTCATCATATAAATATACTTTACTGTTACATTGTTCAATGCCTGTAACCTCCTGCTGGTTTATGTACATCATACCCACTATGTACTATAAAGGGAAATGGAGGTACAAGATGGTGCCATAGCCATACTCTGCTGAGTGTTGTTACATTTCAGTATCATTGTATGTATCCATAGTGTACATACAGGTATATATAGGTGGACACTGTATAGATCCCAAAATTGAGCACCCCTGGGCTGAAGTCCTAGAACACTTTGAGTGTTTCCTATTCTGCGATGTTTATCAGTTCTTGTAATTCTCTCAACAACACTTCTAAGGAACTCCTACCCTGTATCTGTAACATGAACGTCTTGTAGTGCACTCAGGGCTATGACTGTGAATTCCTTAGACAATGCTCATTGGTAATATTATTTTCCCAACCTCTGCCGTCCATTAGGAGTTAGGAATGTGATCTGCTAATTTGCAGAATTAAGTCACATATGTCATCTCAGGGTGGAGTAGATCTTGTTTATGAATACGCCTAACTTATTTTTTCTGCTTCTATTTATGAGTAAGTATGACTTCCCTGACTGCTCTGCATTTTACTCGAGTGCATTTGCTTTAGTAATTTGCTCTCATGGACATTCATATTCTAACCAGCCCATGTATATAGTTCTGTGCTATGGCAGAGAGATCACACCCTTGTATACAGGTGACATTGCGATGTCATCTTACCCAAGCAGTCCTTGTGTGCTGAATAGGAGAGTGAAGAAATCTGCTGCAAGTTCATTTCCACGTGAACAAAAGGACTGAGCAGTTGAAATCCAACAGTCCGATCCTTGTCCCCCTAACATTTGCCATTGGGGGAGAGTAGGAAGGACCCTATACACATTAGATGGCTGGCAGGTTTGGCAAACATGCATCTAACATATATGGACTCCATTATTACCTACTGATCATATGAAAGAGTCACAGAAAGGGCCACAGCAGACTCTACCTGCTCAGGAGGCTGAGGGTCTTTGCAGTCCAGGGGCCACTTCTTAGGGCCTTTTTCAACTCTGTGGTTGCTTCAGCCATCTTTTTTGGAGTGACCTGCTTGGAGAGTAGCATACCAGCCAGGGATAGGAATAGACTGGACAGGCTGGTTAGAAGGGCCAGCTCTGTCCTGGGGAGCCCCCTGGACCCAGTACAGGTGGTGGGTGACAGAAGGATACTGTCTGTGGTGACCTCCATGCGGGAGAACAAATCCCACCCCATGTATGGGACCATGATGGCACTTGGCAGCACTGTAAGTGACCGACTGCTTCACCCCAAGTGTGAGAAGGAGCTATCGGAGATCCTTCCTCCGCACCGCAATCAGGCTGTATAATCTACATCAGGCTAAGCGAAGATCACTCCGCACAGAAAACTAAATGATCCTGAAGTTGTGATTATCCCTCCCACTATCTTCTTTCCTTTATCTTTTATCTACTGTCACTGTAATGTCACTACCGTGGAGCTTTTTGCATGTTGTATTTTGTATTATTATTGTATTATCCATGCTGCTGTAACACATTGAATTTCCCCATGGTGGGACTATTAAAGGATTATCTTATCTCATCTTATTTTAAATCCTCTCAACCATGGAAGCTTCCAGATAGTAGCAGCAACATATTCTTATGTCCATTACCTTATGCCATAACAGAGGTTTCCAAACCTGTATTTTGGCATTTTATCTGCTAGTGCTGACCCATAAAGGGTCTAATATGGTCCATAGATTGTTCTTGATTGTTACTATGTGACCTAATGATAAAGCATGTCTAAGATTACTCATATTGCTAAAACCAGTTATTTTGTTTATGTGACACACCTAGTTCACACTGCTGTCACGGTTTCTGTTTGACAGTATCCATGTGAAGTAGTGAGGAGCAATCGTGATCATCTATGATCCACTCAACAGAGGTGTAGCCGACACGATCCACTATTCTCTAATGGCTTATGATAGGTTTGTTAGATTTCTATGACATGTTCTGCTTCCTGTGCAATTCGGAACATCGACTGCAACCTGATGGAAAAGGACTCTGTTCACATCTGCATCCAACACAATATTAGATTCCATTCTATTTGATTGGAAAATCAGCCCTGCCTGCTATTCTTCCAATCAAAATACTGGACGCCATATTGGAACCTGACAGACCACATTATAGGTGTCTTATGATGGGTCGTAGAGCGATCTGTTGTGAAGAGGAGCCTCAATGGATCCAATATGGACGTCATATTGGAACCTGATGGATCACATTATCAGTTTCTTATGATGGATTGTAGATGGATCTGTTATGAAGAGAAGCCTCAATGGTTCCAATATGGACATTATATTGGAACCCGACGGATCACATTATCAGTGTCTTATGATGGATCGTAGATGGATCTGTTGTGAAGAGAAGCGTCAATGGATCCAATATGGACGTTATATTGGAACCCAACGGATCACATTATCAGTGTCTTATGATAGATTGTAGATGGATCTGTCATGAACAGAAGCCTCAATGGATCCAATATGGACGTCATATTGGAACCCGACAGATCACATTATCAGTGTCTTATGATGGATCGTAGATGGATCTGTTGTGAAGAGAAGCCTCAATGGATCCAATATGGACGTCATATTGGAACCCGATGGACCACATTATCAGTGTCTTATGATGGATTGTAGATGGATCTGTTGTGAAGAGAAGCCTCAATGGATCCAATATGGACGTCATATTGGAACCCAACGGATCACATTATCAGTATCTTATGATGGATCGTAGATGGATCGTTATGAACAGAAGCGTCAATGGATCCAATATGGACATCATATTGGAACCCAACGGATCACATTATCAGTGTCTTATGATGGATCGTAGATGGATCTGTTATGAACAGAAGCCTCAATGGATCCAATATGGTTGTCATATTGGAACCCGATGGATCACATTATCAGTGTCTTATGATGGATCGTAGATGGATCTGTCATGAACAGAAGCCTCAATGAAAGTGTAAGCATAGCCTACTGCCTTTGGCTCTGTTCATATTAGAACAATGGATTATAGTCTTAATGACGTCATGACAGATTCGCAAATCCTGATGGATCTCTTGTACTTAAAGACAGTCTGTCAGAATTCTGTCACATTTTCAGTTTTTTGACAAGCATCTTTGCCGTTGAAAAGAAGAAGTGAAAACCTGACACAACAGATAGTATTGCAGTGTAAACTGACCCTTACTATAGGTGAAAACAATCTTGTATTCTATCACTGATTGAAATAGTAATATCTATGACTTTCTTACTAAAGTTTGAACATAACATATAATGACCATAATGGCGAGAGGATACAATTTATGCGTTGCTCACCAATAACTTCCAGCATGTAAGGGGTCTCCATCCTATTCGTAGCTCCAACATCCACGTTGGCAAAGCCAACACCCAGTCTACCCCATGGAGAGCAACCATCAATTCATTAAATCATAGACAATGAAAAGGGCTGTAAATCATCATTTTTGGAAAGCAGAATGCCAATTTGTGTAATTGCTTTCATTCAGCAGATACATGGGTGTTTGTTATTGTTTCCACTAGAAATAGCTAAGTGATGGGTGCAGACTTCCTGTAGGGTGGGTCCACTTCAGCGCTAGGCTTCATCTGCCGGCTTACTTTCCTCATCATTCTGACACATAACAATATGAACTGAGTCAAAATAAGGATGTTTGGTTTAATACAGAAGATTAACAAACAAGTGTCAGATCAGATAATCTTCACAATACCAGATTAGGTGATAAAAAAATCAGTTCAAACTTGTACATCCTCCAACTCCGACTCTGGCTTCAAAAGAAAATGAATTTATATATCATAGAAATAATATTATACAATTGATAGCGTATTATTATTTACCTATACGTTGGCACTTCCTGTGCTGTAGAGATTACTTTTCAGCAGTCACCTCACTATCATCACAGGTAGGATTACAATGAAAGATAACACCTCTATATAGACAAGGACTAGGGTTGAGCGATTGTATTCGGAAAAGATCAGATTCCGATCGGCGATCGAGAAAATTTCACGATCTCGATCGGAATTCTGAACATGATCTTTTTAGGTGGGACCGAGATCGGCGATTATTTCCCACAATGCTTTGCTACTGGCCAAGCATTGTGGGAAAAGCTAACAATGTTAGCCTTCACACTGAGTATACGCTCCGCTCATTCTGAGTGGAGTGTATACTCAGTGTGAAGGCTCCGCTGCGGTTCCATAGGAATGAATGGAAGCAGACAGCAAACAGCCTTAACCCCCTGTGCGCCGGCTGCGTCCATTCATTCTAATGGGAGACTAGCTAACATCTCTAGTAGCTACTTACCTGCAGAGATGGCTGGTCCGGTGCCCGGTGTTCTCATTCTTCTTCACCTCGCTGCACCTGCCTCCCAGGTTAGTGTTTAACCCCTTAATGCTAAATCACGTACCTGTACGTCAGGGAATGTGGTTAGTTCCCACATTCCCATGTACCTGTACGTGACTGAGATTGCACGGGCTCAGAAGCAGAGCCCGTGCGATCTCCATGGGAGGCCGGCTGTATCTGACAGCCAGGCTTCCCCTGTAGCAGCAGGGACGGTGATTGCACCGACCCCCACTGTTTAACCCTTAAGGTGCCATGATCCATAGTGATCATGGCACCCTAGAGGTTTGGCCGGGCTATAAAGCATGGTGCCGGCAGCATCAGGAGTCTGTGTTAGCTGTAATTTACAGCTACACGCTGCTCCTTAATCCCTCCCCCCTATCGGAGAGAGCTCCGATGGGGGGAGGGTTAACCCCTTGGATGCCAGGACGAGAGGAAGCTAGTCTATGCATCTGCATAGCTAGCTTCCTCTATAGACTGCAATACACGTGTATTGCAAGTCTATAGTTCGTATAGAACCAGCGATCCTCTCTGATCACTGGTTCTAGTGTGCTTACAGCACAAATGTAAAAAAGTTTTAAAAAAAAAAAGTGTGTAAAACAAACAAAAAAACAAACATAGTTACATTTCTTGTAAATCTGGAAAATCGCTGTTACACTTGTAAGCCTTGTAACGTTCAAAATAAATTAAAATACAATCAAAAGATGATGCCGATATAAAGCAGAGATATGGGAGATAATATTTATTAATGTATTTGGGTGGTATGACTATCTGCCTGAAAAGCAGAGAATTTCACATTTTGAAAATTGCAATTTTTTCCAAATTTCCATCAAATTTCCTATTTTTTTAATAAGTAAATACAAAAATATTGATTAGTGTTTACCACTAACATGAAGTAAAATGTGTTACGAGAAAACATTCTCAAAATCACTTGTGTAAGTTAAAGCGTCTCAAAGTTATTGCCATTTAAAGTGACACATGTTAATTTTGAAAAAACAGGCCTGGTCCTTAACATACTTTTGGGCTGTGTCCTTAAGGGGTTAAAGAGCTAGGAAGAAGGCGGGGCTTGTGGTTTAGGAGAGTGTGGGCGGGTACAGGGCGGGGAGATGTGCCACACTCTCCTAACCCGCCCACACTCTCCTAACCTGGGAGGCAGAGGGCAGTGAGGCAAAGAAGAATGAGAACACTGGGCACCGGACCAGCCATCTCTGCAGGTAAGTAGACACCAGGGGTGACTAAGTAGCCAGAGGATTAAAAAAAAAAATCCTCTGGCTACTTAGTGATTTAAAAAAATCACTACACAGCGTGGATTCTAACAATTAAAGCGTTCAATTGTTAGATTCCATGCTGTGTAGTGAATAGGATTGTTTTTTAAAATCCGATCTCCGATTAGTAAAAAAATCCCATTGACTTGCATTGGGATCAGAATTGGGATCGAGATCAGGTTCGAATGAAAAATGATCGGAAATCGGATTTCAAAATCGATCCTGAAAAGTCAAGATCGGCTCAACCCTAACAAGGACCCATCATTCACAGTAGTAGATGTTCACTCATTCCTGTACAATAGGTCACAGAGTATGCCCATATCACTCTTCCATAAATTATATGGTGGAGTTTTCTACACAGTCTTGATCTCCTTGTGATAGACCGCTTTTTTTTTTTTTTTTTAGTTTTTTTAACAATAAAATTGAATAAGTGTATTCTCATATTCATGTTTTTGGACAAAAATAAACCATTTTATGGCCACCTGGACCCAATAGAAATCAATGCATCTCTTTTTAATGGGTATTAAAGAGGATTAAGGGTATATTAAAAAAGAGAAATGAATGGTGACTTAACACTAGTTAAAAAAAAAATGTATATATTCTAATGGACGGCGGTAAAAAACAGATCAGTGGGTTGGTTAAAGAAAGACTAATTAACCCCTTCCCACCGGCAGCATATTAACTGTGTTAAAAAAAATTTTTTCTAAAAGTCGCCATATTCTGACACACGTAACTTTTTTATACGTCTGTGTACGGGGATGCATAGGGCGTCTTTTTTTGCGGGGCCAGGTGTACTTTTCAGTTCTACCATTTTGGGGAATGTCAATTGCTTTGATCACTTTTTATTAAAATTTTTATCAGAAGCTAAACAGTGAAAAAACGGTGGTTTGGCACTTTTGACTCTTTTTCCTGGTACAGCGTTTACTGTACAGGAAAAATATTTTTATATATTTGTACCTAATGTGTAGGTGTCTCACAGTATTTAAGTACTTTTATATGTGTTCTAGGGAAAGGGGGGTGATTTGAACTTTTAATATTTTTATTTTTTTATTTTTATTTTTTTTATTTTTTTTTAACTTTTTTTTTTTGCATTTGTTAGACCCCCTAAGGGTCTTGAACCCCACGGGGTCTGATCACTAATGCAATGCATTACAATGCTAATGCATTGCAATGCATTGCAAAATACCAGCACTTCTATTGCAGGCTACCTAGCATTGCCTGCAATAGAAGCAAAAGAATGACAGGCCAGGGAACCTTTACAAGGCTCCCGGCTGTCATAGCAATGTGACGCCGGAGCTTACTCTGGGTGCCAGAGATCACAGCAAAACCAGCCATACTAGAACGGCGGGTGTTGGGAAGGGGTTAAATAATTTTTTTAGCGATCATTAATAGACAGATAACACTTACCATCAAAACCAGACAAACGTTTACAGTATAGGGGCACAGTGGCCACGGGGGTGTCTTATTTGTATCTTGTATATGATACAAGCTAATGATCATCATGTGTGTGTACTGTGTTTCCCCACCCCTTTTAGGGGGAGTGGTGAGGATGATGTGTATTTTAAGGAATATCTGGGTCATTGAAAACAGCTCTTAGGCTGAGGCCCCACATTGCGGAGATGCAGCTTTTTTTTGTTGTAGATTTATTAAAAGGCCCTTGCCCCGTGTGCCACAAACTCAAATCTACACTAGGTAGCAGAAAAGTGTCATGGCTAACTCATTCCTTCCCCCATGATCTCCCACTTTCAGAGGTAGTTACTTGTGCTATGGGAGCTAGCTGCAGGGGCGTAACTTGAGGGGGTGCAGAGGGTGCAGTTGCACCGGAGCCCAGGAGCCTTAGGGGGCCATAAGCACTGGCATCAGTAGTGAGATTGCAGCCCATAAGGAGACCCATAGATTCCCCTAACCACACTAAGGTGGATTAAACTCCTTAGCACCCGTAACCATCACTATCAAGCATTTGCTGTAGGGATGAGGTAGGGGGGCACCGGACACTGGGTGGGATTGCACTGGGGCTCACAAGACTTTAGTTACACCACTGGCTAGTTGGTTATAGTAAAGCCAGTTGCCAAGGTATAGGTAACTAGTGGGGAAAACAGGAGAGGAGGGAGAAGGCGCAGTGACCTGGGAACCATGCGCTGGTTCAACTCACTTGACCCAGTGTCAGAACCAGCTCAGAACTCCTAGGTACAATGTAAAATCTCTGGCGGTAGTAATACAAAGCCTCCCGGGCCAAGCCCTTTAAATACTTGCAAGCACTTTATCTACTGTATTCCGCTTGCAGGTAAATAACTATTGCTAATAAATCATGAATTAGCAAATTACATATTGGCAGGATCAGCTTGATCTCTTCAGGTAAATATGTGTATGGAGTTATCACCAAGTATTCACATGCACAAGCTAAAAAGTAGTAACAGGTATATCATTCCTCAAAAGCGACGTGATAGGTATCAGCTGTTGACAGCTTTTCGGTGAGCGGGCTGCAGTATATACAGCATGAGCTGACTACACTGCTACTTGTGCTTCTCCATTAAGGTGTTAGATGGATTATCCCAAAGCTGTAAATGTTTAACAGATGGCTTGTCATCGGTGGATATTTATTAAAACTTTCCTGGATTGGAATCTACATTGATGTGCCAGGTGGCCATTAAAGTCTTAGAAATTCTGCCCTGCACTGAGAATGTGATGTTCTTCTTAAGTCTTTGTTTTGCAGAGCCTTGCATTTGACATCACTTACTGTAGCTTTCTTTCATCTGCACGTTGGAAATGATGACAAGGGGAAAGTGCTGTCTTTGGCATGGCCCAGGTATTATGTCGATGGTGAGCAGTCATTAATGTCAAGCTTGATCTATCTCTTGCTGCATATTTCCCTAATAGCGTGTTAATTGTAGACTGCCAGGGCTTGGATCTCACCCATCCACTTCAGGGATGGTTCTAGGTTTTACTGGTACTAGACAAGAATTTCTGCTTCTCCAACTATAACATTGGTATTTGGGAGGAACCACTAATGAAATCATTAGCAAAAATAAGACAGAGCTGCCGGTACCGCTCTAGTTGTAGGCATGGGTTCAGGTATTTGGCATTGCCCTTTGTTATCGAATAGCTTACAGTAAGCTGTGCTGTGTTTGATAAGATGTAAGAATTGCAGTCTTATCTCAGGATTAATGTGTTCTTGTATGGCCTTTGCAGAATGCAGTTGTTGAATTCACACTTTCACACGTTCAACTTTCTTTTAAGCCACTATCAGTTATTGAAGAGATTACTCATTTGCAGGGTGGTACCATGTGATAAAACCAAAGAAAAGATAAAAGCTACCACTAATATGGAAAGTCAGCCGACCCGAAGTATTCACATTTTGCTACAAATCACGTAAGGACATGTATATGCCTTTGACTAAGGGTGCATTTACACAGTTTTTAAGGGTCTTTTTGCCTGCCAGGAATACTTTCAGCTACGTCATAACCTTGGCCTTGGTTGGACTGGTATAGGCTGGCATATCTTTCATTCTGCTCTATAGAATAGTGCTGTTATAATATCTAGTTATGAACCAAGCTTTCAGCTGACAGCTATTTAAAGTGTGTGGCTACCTTCAATGGTCAACGAACTTTGCAAAATGTATAATGTAGGTCATACTTTCTACTATTTTAGGCTGTTTTCCCTTCTCCCTCTGGTAAACTGACTTTCACTCTGAAAATGATGCTATATCTTGTATTGTATCTTGGAAAAACGTCTCCCATTCATTTCAATGGAAGTCACTTGCTTTTTTTTCCCACTAGCCATTTTTTTCAGCTAGTGGGGAAAAGAAGTGAAATGCCCAATCTTTCTGCGGATTCCGCGGCTGAGTCAGCGAGCGGTGTCCGCAGCTCGAGATTCACTCCTGATTCGGGCCTAATCAGGAGCGGCATGCCGCAGTGGGATGCCGGTGCACCGCATTGGCATGCCGCAGTGGGATGCCGGTGCACAGCATCGGCATCCCGTTGCGGCTAGCCGCCTGGAAAAGTCACACGGTGGAAACCTTTTCTGCCGTGTGAGCTTACCCTTAGGAGCCCAGATAGTGTGATATACCATGTTTTAAGCCAATTTAAGCTGTGTTTGGTTCTGAGTTTATTCAACCCGAAACAAATCTTTGGACTGAACCACACGAAACTGGAACAAAATAAATCTTCAGGTTCATCCATCTCTCTCTTTATATCCTATTTACTTTTATTATGATTCTTTTCTAGGTGTAGCGTTCCTATAATTGCCACTGCAACCCTACCTATAAATACCACACCAACACCCAAAATTAATCTTAGGTATTCTTATATTAAGTAAACTGTTTGGGCATTAATGTGTTAATGACCCAAGGTACATGATGTATCTAATCTGTAAAGAAAATAAAAATGAAGATGTAATAAGATCCATCAGCTGCCTGCCTGTTGATGATTTCCATTTAGCAACAGCTTGGCTTGTACCATTCCTCCTTGCTCTAGCCAGAACCTGGCTGGTATAGCAGTCCTGATACAATGTATAATAGGCAGTATATAAACCACATGAATAACCAGACAAGGCAGGTTGTGAAATGGATTCTCTTAGATAAGATTAGGCACAGATTAGGCACAGCTAAGGAAATTATCAATCTAAAAATACATATCAGAGCCAAAGTAATCCGCATAAACTAATATTAATTGTGTTTATATGACCTTATTTTTTAAAAGATGGCTGGACCCTTTTACCAAACCAGCCCTGTGACGTCTTGTACAATGTAAGCTCTTGCGAGCAGGGCCCTCCCTCCTATTGCTTGAGATGTTAATTTCTTTGTCACATTATAACGTCTTATATTGTCTTTTCATGTTATTATCATTATTATCTACCCACAGCTTCTGATATCATTAGGGGCCTATGAGTGCAGAACCCTAGAGACTCCTAAAGTAAAATACTCCTTTTTCAAAAGGGACAACCGATTTTGACTTCTGAAATTCCCCAAATAATTTGTTGCTACTCCTATTGAAATTAATAAAACAAATTATGTCCCCCTGGAAATCTGGAAGTGACAGGTAAGCTGTATACATAAAAATGGAATATATTCAAGATACCAGGTTTGTGTACAACAAATTAATATGCAAAAAATAGGGACCAGGGTTTAGGGTACACTTAAAATCTGACTTTTAATGGTATTCTCTAAAATATGTAAATAAACCAAACAAAAAACGTTCAAAAGGTTAATAAACCACTAATCTGGTGTGTGTAACCAAGTGTGTATATCTGTGCAATTTTCTGCTGATTAGAGAATGTGCCAATTCATTGACACCTGACCCCCTATTTTCATACCAATCCCTCTCCATATATATCTGGTATATGCTGGCCAAACAAGCAACCTAGTGAAATGACTAGAACCAACTGCTGAGGAGTATTGCAGACAGTCCTCACACACATTCATGTCATTCCATTAAAGAATTTGGCTAGCTGGGGGTAAAGGACTGACTAAAGGGGCAATTCAGCGGTACACATGCACAAACACCAACACCTGATTGATAGATGAAAGAATTCTGCCTGACGCGTTTCTGCTAAACCATTCTAGATCATCAGAGGCATTTTGTTATTTTTAAGTTTTTGAACATGATACGGAGAGCGCAGTCACGGGCTTGGAGCACCCGGAAATGCAACAACTCAGTCATGTGACCAATGGACATGATGTCACTTCCTGAGAAATAAGATAAGATAAGATAATCCTTTAATAGTCCCACAATGGGGAAATTTCAGTGATCCAGTTTCATAGATGGTACAGTAGTATATAACAAGAGAGAAAACACATACAAGCTCATGGCAGATAGAGAAATCCTAGGAATCATAGCAACTAAAATGAAAGAAACACAGACACACTGCAGGATCATTTAGTTCTCTGTGTGGAGTGTTGTTAATAATACAGCCCGACCGTGGTCGGAGGACATGAGGAGGGGTCACAGAATGTAGATATAACAAGCAGAAAAACATTTTTGCAGAGGTGAGGGACATAGGCAGCGATCATGATAACATGTGGTAGTTTCTTTGGTAGGTGGTGAGATCTCATGCTCACAGCTGATAGTTCGGTATCTTGTATCAGCACTATTGTCCATTAACCACAAAAAATGCCCCAAATGTCCTTCATCACAAGCCTTCCTCCTCCTTTCTTCTTACCACTGTTTTCTACTGCCCAGAGAGGTCTGAAGCCATCCAGGTATACATGGTGCTGCTCTCTTGCCAAGCTTCCATAACTCCAAGGGGTAGGTGGGTGATGGTAGGTTTCCAGGCTGTAGCAGAGTCCCATGTGTACACAGTAATAGAAAGAAATACCAGTCAGCTGTAGCATCTTCACACATCAGCAATAGACGCCAAAAATCATCTCCTTGAAGAAAGAAGTCCACACTTCCATGTAGGTTTCTCCTCCTTGCTGCATGGTGTCCATGCTGTCCTTAGCTCCTGGAAGGGATGGTAGCAGGCACATGTGCACAGGAAACCAGCTGAACCAGGTCTTGAGTCTTGTCCATGCTTTACAATAGAAACAAAATATTCCACAGGGTCTTTCATTCGATTTATAGTTGCTAATTCATAGTGCTAGATTGCTTAGTTACATGATTCTTGAAGATACAGAGGAAAAGAGTGAGAAAGGAAAGATAGAGATTAGAGATGAGCGAACACTAAAATGTTCGAGGTTCGAAATTCGATTCGAACAGCCGCTCAATGTTCGTGTGTTCGAACGGGTTTCGAACCCCATTATAGTCTATGGGGAACAGATACTCGTTAAGGGGGAAACCCAAATCCGTGTCTGGAGGGTCACCAAGTCCACTATGACAACCCAGGAAATGATGCCAACACCTCTGGAATGACACTGGGACAGCAGGGGAAGCATGTCTGGGGGCATCTAACACACCAAAGACCCTCTATTACCCCAACATCACAGCCTAACAACTACACACTTTACACACTCAATACCACCTCTCTGACAGTAGGAAAACACCTTGAAACATGTGTATTTGGCACTTGCAGTGAGGAGAGCTTGTCACCAGCAGTGAATTTGGCCCTTGTAGTAAGTTGAGGTTGGCACCAACATTTGTTTTGAAAATCAGGGTGGATTGAGCCTCTAACCAGCAGAGTTTGGGCAAATTCATGGTGGAGGGAGCCTCTAAAAACCCCAGTTTGGACCAATTCATGGTGGAGGGAGCCTCTAAAAACCCCAGTTTGGACCAATTCATGGTGGAGGGAGCCTCTAAAAACCCCAGTTTGGACCAATTCATGGTGGAGGGAGCCTCTAAACAGCCCAGTTTGGACCAATTCATGGTGGAGGGAGCCTCTAAAAACCCCAGTTTGGACCAATTCATGGTGGAGGGAGCCTCTAAACAGCCCAGTTTGGACCAATTCATGGTGGAGGGAGCCTCTAAAAACCCCAGTTTGGACCAATTCATGGTGGAGGGAGCCTCTAAAAACCCCAGTTTGGACCAATTCATGATGGAGGGAGCCTCTAAACAGCCCAGTTTGGGCAAATTCATGGTGGAGGGAGCCTCTAAAACCCCCCAGTTTGGACCAATTCATGGTGGAGGGAGCCTCTAAACAGGCCAGTTTTGGCAAATTCATGGTGGAGGGAGCCTCTAAAAACCCCAGTTTGGACCAATTCATGGTGGAGGGAGCCTCTAAAAACCCCAGTTTGGACCAATTCATGATGGAGGGAGCCTCTAAACAGCCCAGTTTGGACCAATTCATGGTGGAGAGAGCCTCTAAAAACCCCAGTTTGGACCAATTCATGGTGGAGGGAGCCTCTAAACAGGCCAGTTTGGGCAAATTCATGGTGGAGGGAGCCTCTAAACAGGCCAGTTTGGGCAAATTCATGGTGGAGGGAGCCTCTAACCAGCCCAGTTTGGACCAATTCATGGTGGAGGGAGCCTCTAAAAACCCCAGTTTGGACCAATTCATGGTGGAGGGAGCCTCTAAACAGCCCAGTTTGGACCAATTCATGGTGGAGGGAGCCTCTAAAAACCCCAGTTTGGACCAATTCATGGTGGAGGGAGCCGCTAAACAGCCCAGTTTGGACCAATTCATGGTGGAGGGAGCCTCTAACCAGCAGAGTTGGTGGAAATCAGGGTGGAGGGAGCCTCTAACCAGCAGAGTTGTGGGAAAGCAGGGTGGAGGGAGCCTCTAACCAGCAGAGTTGGTGGAAATCAGGGTGGAGGGAGCCTCTAACCAGCAGAGTTGTGGGAAAGCAGGGTGGAGGGAGCCTCTAACCAGCAGAGTTGTGGGAAAGCAGGGTGGAGGGAGCCTCTAACCAGCAGAGTTGTGGGAAAGCAGGGTGGAGGGAGCCTCTAACCAGCAGAGTTGTGGGAAAGCAGGGTGGAGGGAGCCTCTAACCAGCAGAGTTGGTGGAAATCAGGGTGGAGGGAGCCTCTAACCAGCAGAGTTGGGGGAAATCAGGGTGGAGGGAGCCTAGTATTAGCAGAATTGTGCAACGCTTATGGTGGATGAGTATGAGGATGCGGAGGAATTGGAGAGGTTGAGTACAGACATGGAGTTTCATGTTGGGGTGCTTTACACAGGTGGGCCCAAAAATGAAGGCTCTATCCAGTGGTGGTTCATTTTTATCAAAGTGAGCCGGTCGGCACTCTCAGCTGACAGACGGTTGCGCTTGTCAGTGATGATGCCACCGGCTGCACTGAACACCCTCTCAGATAGGACGCTGGCGGCAGGACAGGACAGCACCTCCAAGGCATATAGGGCAAGTTCAAGCCACAGGTCCAACTTCGACACCCAATACGTGTAGGGCGCAGAGGGGTCGGAGAGGACAGGGCTGTGGTCGGAAAGGTATTCCCGCAACATGCGCCTATACTTCTCACACCTGGTGACACTAGGACCCTCCGTGGCGGCACTTTGGCGAGGGGGTGCCATCAAGGTGTCCCAGACCTTAGACAGTGTGCCCCTCGTTTGTGTGGACCGGTGAGAACTTGGTTGCCTACTGGAGGAACTGCCCTCCCTGCCGCCAACGTCACATGCTGGAAACATCTGCATCATATTCTGCACCAATTGCCTGTGGCAAGCATTGATGCGATTGGCCCTCCCCTCTACCGGAATAAAAGACGAGATGTTGTTTTTATACCGGGGGTCAAGGATAGCAAAGATCCAGTACTGGTTGTCCTCCATGATTTTGACAATACGCTTGTCGGTTGTAAAGCACCCCAACGTGAACTCAGCCATGTCTGCCACAGTGTTAGTTGGCATGACTCCTCTGGCCCCACCGGAAAGTTCAATCTCCATTTCCTCCTCATCCTCCATGTCTACCCATCCGCGCTGCAACAATGGGACGATTCGAAGTTGCCCGGAAGCCTCCTGTATCACCATCACATCATCGGACAACTCTTCTTCCTCCTCCTCCTCCTCCTCCTCCTCCTCCATTAAACGCGATGAAGCGGACAGATGTGTGGACCTACTCTCCAGCTGTGACGGATCGGATGCTATCCCTGACTCCTCTGTGTGATCTGAGTTATCCCTGATGTCAATCAGGGATTCTCTCAGAACACACAAGAGCGGGATTGTAAGGCTCACCATCGCATCCTCAGAGCTCACCCTCCTTGTGGACTCCTCAAACACCCGTAGGATGTCACAAAGGTCTCTCATCCATGGCCACTCATGGATGAGAAACTGAGGCAGCTGACTTTGTGGCACCCTAGGGTTTTGTAGCTGGTATTCCATCAAAGGTCTCTGCTGCTCAACCACTCTATTCAACATCTGAAACGTTGAGTTCCAGCGTGTGGGGACGTCGCACAAAAGCCGGTGTTGTGGCACATGCAGGCGTTGCTGGAGAGATTTTAAGCTAGCAGCGGCTACTGTCGACTTGCGAAAGTGGGCGCACATGCGCCGCACTTTCACCAGTAGCTCTGGAACATTGGGGTAGCTCTTTAGGAAACGTTGCACCACTAGGTTGAAGACGTGGGCCAGGCATGGAACATGTTGGAGTCCGGCAAGCTCCAGAGCTGCTACCAGGTTCCGGCCGTTATCACAAACGACCATGCCTGGGCCCAGGTGCAGCGGCTCAAACCATATTGCCGTCTCATCGAGGAGGGCATCCCTCACCTCGGAGGCAGTGTGCTGTCTGTCCCCCAAGCTGATCAGCTTCAGCACAGCCTGCTGACGTCTACCAACGCCAGTGCTGCAACGTTTCCAACTCGTAGCTGGGGTCAATCTAACAGCGGAGGAGGAGGCGGTGGCGGAGGAGGAGGCGGTGGCGGAGAAGGAGGCGGTAGAGGAGGAGGAGGAGGGGGGTGTTCTTCTCGTGTCCCTGCCAGGAATGTTAGGCGGGGAGACGAGGTACACCGGGCCAGTTTGGGAAGCAGTCCCAGCCTCAACTACATTCACCCAGTGTGCCGTCAGTGAAATGTAGCGTCCCTGTCCGCATGCACTTGTCCACGCGTCGGTGGTCAAGTGGACCTTTGTGCAAAGCGCGGAACTAAGGGCCCGCCTGATGTTGAGTGACACGTGCTGGTGCAAGGCGGGGACGGCACACCGGGAGAAGTAGTGACGGCTAGGGACGGCATAGCGAGGTGCCGCAGTTGCCATCAGGTCCAGGAAGGCGGGAGTTTCAACAAGCCGGAACGCCAACATCTCCTGGGCCAGCAGTTTAGCGATGTTGGCGTTCAAGGCTTGCGCGTGTGGGTGGTTAGCAGTGTATTTCTGCCGCCGCTCCAATGTCTGAGAGATGGTGGGTTGTTGTAAAGAAGCGCCTGATGGTGCCTTTGATGGTGCAGGAGAAGGAGATAAGACAGGAACAGGGGAGGATGAGGGAGAAGTCAACAAAGTGGCGGAGGCAGATGAAGTGGTGTCCTGGCTCGTCCTCTGGAGTGCATCGCCAGCACAGTCAGCAGTGGCAGTGGCAGAGGCAGAGGCAGTGGCAGAGGCAGTGGCAGTGGCGTGAACGGCAGGCGGCCTTTGTCCTGCCGTTGCTGCCTGCCACTGATTCCAGTGCTTGGATTCCAAATGACGGCGCATTGAAGTGGTGGACAGGTTGCTCTTCTCAGAGCCCCTAATCAATTTCGAGAGGCAAATTGTGCAGACAACACTATATCTGTCCTCGGCGCATTCCTTGAAAAAACTCCACACCTTCGAGAAACGTGCCCTCGAGGTGGGAGTTTTTCGGGGCTGGGTACGAACTGGAACATCTTGGGAGATTCCGGGTGTGGCCTGGCTTCGCCTAAGCTGCTGACCTCTGTCTCTGCCTCTAGCTACCCTTTTTGGTGCTGCACTTGCCTCAACATCCACACTACTTTCCCCGCTTGACATCCCCCCTGTCCAGGTCGGGTCAGTGTCCTCATCATCCACCACTTCCTCTTCCAACTCCTGTCTCATCTCCTCCTCCCGCACAATGCGCCAGTCAACTGGATGCCCTGACGGCAACTGCGTCACATCATCGTCGATGAGGGTGGGTTGCTGGTCATCCACCACCAAATCGAACGGAGATGGAGGAGACTCTAGTGTTTGAGCATCTGGACACAGATGCTCCTCTGTTAGGTTCGTGGAATCGTGACGTGGAGAGGCAGGTTGAGGGACAATGAAAGGAGCGGAGAACAGCTCTGGGGAGCAGGGACAGTTGGGGTTATTGTTCTGTGAAGCTTGGGAATTTTGGGAGGAAGGAGGACAAGACTGTTGGGTAATAGGAGGAGAGGAGGCAGAGTCTGACTGGCTGCTGGACAATGTGCTGTAAGCGTTCTCTGACAGCCATTGCAAGACCTGTTCCTGGTTCTCGGGCCTACTAAGGTTTGTACCCTGCAGTTTAGTTAATGTGGCAAGCAACCCTGGCACTGTGGAGTGGCGCAATGCTTGCTGCCCCACAGGAGTAGGCACGGGACGCCCTGTGGCTTCACTGCTACCTTGCTCCCCAGAACCATTCCCCCGACCTCGCCCACGGCCTCGTCCACGTCCCTTTCCGGGAGCCTTGCGCATTTTGAATTCCCAGTTAGAAATTGGCACTATATACCAGTAGCAAAAATTGTGGGTGCACGTAACCCCAATATATTCTTTGAATTCCCAGTCAGACAATGGCACTATATACCAGTAGCAAGAAATGAGGGTATTTATAACCCCAATATATTCTTTGAATTACCAGTCAGAAACTGGCACTATATGGCAGTAGCAAGAAATGAGGGTATTTATAACCCCAATATATTCTTTGAATTCCCAGTCAGACAATGGCACTGTATACCAGTAGTAAAAATTGTGGGTGCACGTAACCCCAATATATTCTTTGAATTACCAGTCAGAAACTGGCACTATATGGCAGTAGCAAGAAATGAGGGTATTTGTAACCCCAATATATTCTTTGAATTCCCAGTCAGAAACTGGCACTGTATACCAGTAGTAAAAATTGTGGGTGCACGTAACCCCAATATATTCTTTGAATTCCCAGTCAGACAATTGCACTATATACCAGTAGCAAGAAATGAGGGTATTTATAACCCCAATATATTCTTTGAATTACCAGTCAGAAACTGGCGCTGTTCTTTTAAATTAGAGGTCACATGTTTTCGGCAGCCAATGGGTTTTGCCTACTTTTCTCAACGTCACCGGTGTCGTAGTTCCTGTCCCACCTACCCTGCGCTGTTATTGGAGCAAAAAAGGCGCCAGGGAAGGTGGGAGGGGAATCGAGTAATGGCGCACTTTACCACGCGGTGTTCGATTCGATTCGAACATGCCGAACAGCCTAATATCCGATCGAACATGAGTTCGATAGAACACTGTTCGTTCATCTCTAATAGAGATTGCTCCCAGCTTGGAGCCCTGTATCGAGGCAGCCACTAAGGGCGCCAGGAAGTAGGAATCATCCATGTTTTCTAATCCTGCACAACCCATTTAATGACCTCTTTTAAAGGACAATTCTCAATTTTTTATAGTGTATCAACAAGACACCCCACCTCTATAGAGAAATAGTCCTTTGACCCTTGTTTCCCAAGCAATTTATCTGGCAATGGCCTCCCTGTACAGCAGGCTAAAAGGAGAGGGGTGGCAACTGTCTACTTCTCATTCTGTGGAACTTAAAGAGGACCTTTCATCAGATTGGGCACAGGCAGCTCTATATACTGCTGGTAAGCTGACAGTGCGCTGAATTCAGCGCACTGTCGGCTTTCCCGATCTGTGCCCCGGGTAAAGCGCTATCGGTCCCGGTACTGTAGCGCTTTACAGTCAGAAGGGCGTTTCTGACAGTTAGCCAGGGACACCCTTCTGCCCAGCAGCGCCTATCGCGCTGTGCTGTGGAGCGGGGAGGAACGCCCCCTCCTCTCCTGATAATACTCGTCTATGGACGAGCTGTGTGAGCAGAGGGAGGGGGCGTTCCTCCCCGTTCACACTGTACAGCACTATAGGCGCTGCTGGGCAGAAGGACGTCCCTGGCTAACTGTCAGAAACGCCCTTCTGACTGTAAAGCGCTACAGTACCGGGACCGATAGCGCTTTACCCAGGGCACAGATCGGGAAAGATGACAGTGCGCTGAATTCAGTGCACTGTCAGCTTTCCAGCAGTATATAAAACTGTCTGTGCCCAATCTGATGAAAGGTCCTCGGTTGTCCCATCACAAGGATCCTATCTGTACTGCTAGTTTATGTGGATTTAAGACTTTTCCTAAATGCATTGCTTTATCAAAACTGCTTTGTATGGCCGCTATCTTAATTTATTCACTTCATTGTTTACACTCCGTTTCTTTGGCGCTTGGGATTATCTGCTCATTTGTCAAGTGATGTAGCTGCCTGCTCTCAGGAGGGAGGGAGGGGCTGGGAGCAGCTCTGAGCTGTTTGTGTCTGATAAGTAGTGGAGCTTCTCAGATAGGTGAGGTAAGAGCTCCGGGATTTCTGAGGTCTTATCAGTCGGCTTAATTGAATTTGGCTGATAAGGGCTGAGATAGGGAGTCTGTTACCTCTGTATGTAATGCAAACTGACTCAAATCCAGCTCTGCTACATCAGCTTCACACTGTGGTAATTCATTTACAACCAATCCCGTGCAAGTGAAACCCCACCCACCAATGTGCTGAAAAAAGCAGGAAGTGAAGAGAGCACAACAGCCTGCAGGTTATTGAACAAGTGTCATGGGAATACCCCTTTAATGCGCCATAAACCTCTAAAATGGGAATAATCCTTTAATAAAAATACTGAAAAAGAAGTCTGTGGGTCATATGGCCATATTGCATTTCAGCCTCATTGAAATGAATGGAACTTAGCTGCAGCATGGCCATGTGACCCACAGACATTGCCTTAAACATTAAGAAGCCATGTTTTCTAATCCTGGATAATCCCATTAAACGTGATGGTCTCCGTTGTGGGTATTAGAAAAATATGAACACATCAGACATCCTTCCCAATAAGGCAAACATAACAGCAATTTCTTGGTTGTTTTGCAGAAGCCTTGAAGTGAGACTTCAGGGAGCAACAGACTGAAAATTTGGGGAAGTAAGAAGCCAGAAATTTGTAATGAATATATCAATAAACAGTATGTTATTAAGGTGTGTCTGCAAATAGAGAACCGTGAGAGCCTGGACTAAATATCATTTATCTCTGTTATTGTACATGTTACACGCTACTGTACATAGAGAACATATGTCGTTTTACTACAGTATTTCTGTGGTTTTCAAAAATGTATTGCATAAAAACATAAAGTAAATGTGAAATTATGATTATTGTATACCAGTTCTCTGGCATAAAAAAGTCACAAGTTTTTATGAAAAACAGTTTTTTGTAACGTATATAAGTAAGTGTGCTCTAGGAGGGTTGTGCTCAGAAACTGGAGTAAGTTATAATTTACATCTATGGAGGCTTTCAGGCTCGTGAAGAGTCCAAGATGTGTCTAATTTATTAAGACGTGTATGCTCTTGATGAAGTAGGGGTAAATCAGGGGGTGGTTAATCAGGACTGTATTGATCAATTTCCCTTAAAGAGAACCTTTCACCACCTCCACCAATTCCAACACTCGATAGGCTCGATCCATTGATTCCGGCATTGTTGGATTTTTTTCTCTAGCCCTCACCATTCCCAAGCATTAAGTTTATGCCTAATTCTGCTCTCTGCTGTCAGGTGGGCGGCCCCTGTCTGCTGCTCAAGCCAAGGACCACCCACCTGACAATAGAGAGTATGATTGTTCTGTAACAGAAGTGATTATTCGAGTATGGTGTGGGCTACAGAAAAAAATTTCAACTGCACCAGAATCAGTGGAGAGGAGATTGTTGAAGAATGCGAAGAGTTGGAGTCAGTGGACCTGGTACTTAAATTGGAGGACAATTAGTGGAAAAACTCCCATAAAAACAGGTACGAACAATAAAGATATGGGACAGTTAAATACTGCACTTTTTTGGAAATAATTTATTTTTTTATTTTAATGTAGATTGTGAGCCCCATGTAGGGATCACAATGTACTTTTTTTTTCTCCCCCCAACCCCTATCAGTATGTCTTTGTAGAATGGGTGGAAATCCACGCAAACATGGGGAGAACATACAAACTCCTTGCAGATGTTGTTCCTGGCAAGATTCGAACCCAGGATTCCAGTGCTGC
This sequence comes from Leptodactylus fuscus, assembly GCF_031893055.1. Lineage (NCBI taxonomy): Eukaryota > Metazoa > Chordata > Amphibia > Anura > Leptodactylidae > Leptodactylus > Leptodactylus fuscus. The sequence goes on from NC_134265.1 coordinate 337,439,628, forward strand.
AAGGCTAAAGAACTAACCACTGAGCTACCTTGTTGCCCCCTTTGGAAATAATTTTAAAGGGGTATTCCTGTCTGGCACATTTATGGCAACTGGATATGCCATAAATGCCCCACAATACAGGTCCCACCTCTGAGACTTGTATCTATTTAGAGAACATAGATTCCTGACTTTGGTAGATAGTATGTGAGGCATGTGCAGCTCCGTCCATTCACTTCTAAGGGTTTTCCAAGAATAGTCAAATCCTCTTAAAGCAAATCTTTCACCCAAACGCAGCACTGGAACCAAACAGTGTTTTCCCCTCTGTGCCTCTGTTGCCAATATTATTGCCGGTTTTGGCAATATACAAATGAGCTCTAGGGAACAACTAGGGCATTGCCACTTTCCTCTATGGACCAATGGTACAATCCTTGTTGCTCTGAAAAGTTACTTTGTACCTTGACAAAAGCAACGATATCTTGGCAATGGAGGTAACCGAAACGTATCTATCTGCAGGGCTGGGTTGGTACACAGGTTCCTTTCAACAAAGTTGCCCTTCAAGTCAAGCAGACTGACGTTGACCAGCAGTAGAGCCAATAGCAACCCTAGACTTAAAAAGTCTAAAATTTGCAACCAGTTTCCAACATTTCAGTTGACAAATTTGGGAAGTCCCACTTTCGAGAGTCCCTCAAATTGGGCATACATGAATTCTTTTGGACCTTGTTTGCATTCCATCCTTTTTTGGACAGAGTTTGCCCAAGGCAAGCTGAATTTGTTTTCAGAATTGTTTCCGAAAAAATTCTGAACAATCCTGGCAAACACAGGACACTCGGTAAGTATAAGCAATTCAAACCTGTGGGTCGGTGAATCTTAGAGTCTGGAAGGGATAAAAGATCCAAGACCTAGGTGTGACCTTGCATGTAGCTTTGTATACTTGAATATGTAATTTTAACAACTCTTTTCTCCCTTCTTCTCCTATACAGCTGTAACAATACGGTAACAATGTGTTAAAACTTTGTAAACTGACTTTCACTTTCTGCATTTATTTTTAATCCCATATGATGAGCTATTGGCTGTCTAACAAAAGTTTTCAGTGTTAAGATTCCCCCGGAGTGAACTCGAGAAAGTTGAAGCCCTTTAAAGCCAAGGGCGAGTGTAATAACCGGATGAATGGTCATTCAGATTCCTGTCCCTAGTGCTCTGATAATGCAGAAAATGGTGGTGACAGCTGAAAAGCCTCTAGAGCACTTCCTATGTCTGGATGTAATTTCTGTCCTCACATTCAGCCTGAGCTGCTAGATCGCAGGTGTTTGCTGCTTTATCAGTTCATTCATGAGAATTACTGGAAGACTTGGCTGTCCTCAGCATGAGAAGCTGCTGTGCTAGAAATACAGATGTACAATATTTCAACAAATTGCTGTCTTATCGTTTGGAACTCACCCTGCAAAATTCTACATTTCAAGCAATAAGACATTTGGTCAAAAATAAAGAGTTTCTAATATTAAAGGTAAAATGCTGATTTGTCGTATACTCAAAAGTGAGTTCTTAAAACATAACCTATACTGAATTCCTAAAAATGTGTCAAATACATCAGAAATGACAGATACCCATCTAACCCCTAGAAGCTTGGGTGAAACCTGCACCAAAAAATGGCAGGCTGTGGGTTCAAAATCCTCAGCGCAGGTTAGTTTGTGCTTTGCATTTTAGTTAGCATGTAGATGAAATTTGTAGAAGTCTCATTCATTATGCTGCTACTGGACATCACAGTGAGTTAGTGGCCTTTGTTTTCCCCTACTAGCCTAAAAGGGATATCCAGTAAATTAAAATTACCTTTAACCCCATCTTGCAATGACATACGTCTACGTATCAGCGTAGGCGGCGTCATCACGTCACCTACGCTGATACGTAGACGTCTGACATCTGCCGAGAGAAAAGGATCACGGAGGCAGCGGGAGAAGCAGCAGCGCGATTGGTAAGTATAATAACATTTTTTTTGTTTTTACCAACCTCCCCAGACCTGATCACTGCCGCCCCCGATTCACCTTGTACTATAGGCCGCGGAGGCCAGCAGTGAATAGGCCCGGACCAGGCCGCGATCCCACTGCCGCTATTATTATATTCGGGGGTCTTTTCAGACACCCGAGTATAATAATCAGAGCCCCAGCGGAGGTGAGGGAACATAATAAACAATGTTACTTACCTCTCCAGTTATTGCGTACAGAATCTTATGTTTTTCATGTATATTTCTTTACTTTTTTAATTTGCAAACCGACCACAATAAAGTATTATTATGGATTTAGTATTTTTGTTTTGGTTACCTTCGGGGGCATCGCCCACAGTTTGGGTTGTTGTGAATTTTTTTCTCCCTTTAACTTTTCTCTTTATTCAATGTTATAATTTTTTCTACTTCTGTTTTATATATGTTGTGTCCCGCAAGAGGTCATGAAGGACTTCTCGTAGATATCCACATTTATCATTATTTTATACTAGAATAAGTTGCTTTTTGTTTGGACTTTTGTGTGTCGCCATCCATCTTGTTGGTCATCCACATCCTTTTCATTCTTCCAACCCCATTGTCTTTTATGCTAAATGTGTTCTTTAATCCGTCATACAGTATATATGTGCTCATATTTTTTTTATTTTTTTTTAAGTTTTCCAATCCATAAGGAGGGAGAAATAACCTGGACAATAATAAAATCTTTCATTTTTATGATCGCAACAGTACATAAATATATTGATTAAGACTAAGAATACAAAAACAACAGGTAAAATAATTGGGGGTTCATATTTGTCAAAAATAACGGAAGAGACATACTACACCCCAGTGGTGTAACTACCACCATAGCAGCAGAGGCAGCTGCCACAGGGCCCAAGACATTAGGGGCCTGGTGACAGCCGCTACCGCTGCTATCATTATACTCGAGGGGTCTTTTAGGACCCCCCGAGTATAATGATCTCGGCCCGGGAGAGGTAAGAAAAATAAAAAACACTGTTACTTACCTCTCCATGATCCGTGCAAGCTTCGGCCTAGTCGTCTGACGTCTCATGACCCCGGCCTGCGTCCCGGGTCATGTGATGTCTGACGTAATTGAAGATCAACTACTTTGGAGGCCGACAGCGGAGGAGACGGGAGATAGGCGAGTAACAGAGGGTTTTTTTATGTTTTTCTCCCCCTGGGTCTCCGATCATTATACTCTGGGGTCTGAAAAGACCCCAGAGTATAATAATTGTTTATGGGTGTCCACAGTGGGTCATAATAGTGTGTGCAGGGGCCACTATGGGAGATAATACTGCGTGCAGGGGCGACTATGGGGCATAATACTGTGTGCAGGCGCCACTATGGGGCATAATACTGTTTGCAGGGGCCACTATGGGGGATAATACTGTGTGCAGGGGCCACTAAGGGACATAATAGTGTGTGCAGGGGCCACTATGGGGGATAATACTGTGTGCAGGGGCCACTATGGGGGATAATACTGTGTGCAGGGGCCACTATGGGGGATAATACTGTGTGGAGGGGCCACTATGCGGGATAATACTGTGTGGAGGGGCCACTATGGGGCATAATACTGTGTGCAGGGGACACTATGGGGGATAATAATGTGTGCAGGGGCCACTATTGGGGATAATACTGTGTGCAGGGGCCACTATGGGGGATAATACTGTGTGCAGGGGCCACTATGGGGGATAATACTGTGTGCAGGGGCAACTATGGGGGATAATACTGTGTGCAGGGGCCACTATGGGGGATAATACTGTGTGGAGGGGCCACTATGCGGGATAATACTGTGTGGAGGGGCCACTATGGGGTATAATACTGTGTGCAGGGGCCACTATGGGGATAATACTGTGTGCAGGGGCCACTATTGGGGATAATACTGTGTGCAGGGGCCACTATGGGGGATAATACTGTGTGCAGGGGCCACTATGGGGGATAATACTGTGTGCAGGGGCCACTATGGGGGATAATACTGTGTGCAGGGGCCACTATGGGGGATAATACTGTGTGCAGGGGCCACTATGGGGATAATACTGTGTGAAGGGGTCACTATGGGGCAGAATAGAGAGCACAGAAATGCGTAGGAGGGGGTCGGTCGAGGTCTTCGGCGTCACTGTTGGTCGGGGGGGGGGGGGCCATGTCAAAAGTTCGCCACGGTGCCCTGCCATTCCTAGTTACGCAACTGCTACACCCCACCCAACCACGATGAAGATGTGTCTACACAACAGATAAAACTACCACATGTTGTTGAAGGGTCATATACTCAAGTTTGTCTTCCTCTTTTTTATTCCAAGGCTTTATGTTTTTGGCTAGTAATATGCTCGTGTATACTGGATAGTCTGGGAGAAGATGGAACTTTTTCATCTTTTTTTCAGTTTCCACAATGTCTCCTGCCAGATCATTGTCAGCATTGTTAAGATTTTATAATTCTTCTATAAAACAATGTCTGGGTAGGAAATAAAATGGATCACATCATCTGGGTGGGTAGAAATGTTCTTCATTCCAATGTACTGAGTACAATTAGGGAGAAAGTTACAGAGAATATACATAACCACTATGACATTGTATTTGCTAATTCGTATAAGACCACTCGCATTGTGGTTAGACACATTTGAGTAGATATTAATACTTTTTTAAAAAAAAATTACTATTAGGCCGGGGGGCCCACGTTGCAAAAATGCAGCATATCTGCAAAATGCAATTTCAAAAATACTTCAATGTGGCTCAGTACGTGGGGCCTTAGCCTCAATTGATGCACCAAGGGTTTGGTAAATACCCCCATTGTGTTGTTCTCTTTGACCAGAATTCCAAATTCTAAAATGGATTCTGTCACAACAAATAGGACGAACAATAATTTCATTACACATAAATATCACAGCCTAAAAGTAACAGAATCGGAAATCATTTCACACATTGGAGCGTAATCCAAGAATGATACGATTTCTATGGAAATGTCCACCACGCCCGTGCGCAGCCTCAGGCAGCGTTCTGTTTTCAAGGAGTGTCTCGATATGTTCAGTTCTTTTCCAAAAACTCTGCTGTTATTTATTAGAATCAGACTGCGCCCACAAATGTGACTATGATTAGAAAAATGACTACGGCGTATGGCAAAAAGTGAAAAATAAAAATCCTTCCAAAAAGGAGAAAAAAATTGAAATTAATATTAAACACAAAGACATAAGCGTCCACTTTTTTTTTTAACAAAATTTTTGTCCAATTTCTATAGACTTTTATCAGTTTTGGACATATGCACAATAATAATCCCCCGTCTATGGGTGATGAAAAATGGTGCAATTTTGGTGGCTGTTTTTCAGGCTCAGGCCCCACATTGTGGAAAGGCAGCTTTTTTTGTTGTTGCAGATTTTGCCGCGGGTTTTTTTTGGAGCCAAAGCAAAGAATGTATTAAGTAGAAGGTATAAGTCCTTCCTATATATTTCCCATTCCTTGTGTAGCCACTCCGGACTGAGCCACCCTCAGCAAAGGGGTCAAGCTTTGTCAGTTTGCAATGGGACCATTATGGAGGGTCCCACACCTGTTTGGCTGCCTCTCTGATAATGGGTGATAAGATTGTTGGCTTTCCCATTTCCAAAGGTCCTACAAACAAGGGTGTGGCGATGGAAATGGGTGACAAGCATCATGCCCTCCGCTCCTTGGTGATTAGTGGTGTGGTAGTATTAAGAAGGTGGCATTCATTTCAATCTTTGCTATAGTGACTCTCACACCTACAGTATGTACACCCTTGATCCAGTACTCGAGAAAAAAAGACAATATATATAGCCCAGCCTGCAAAGAAATGGTCGAAATGTCATCATAAGAGGCAAATCTACGGTATGTGATTGAGGAAAGCAAGAGTAAGTGCGCAAACACCAAACCAGGACTAAAGAGCAGGAGAGGCATTGTGGAGTATGAGCATCAGAAACCTGAATCCAACCTGGCTCCTCATACTGAAGACCTTCCCTATCAACTCCTAAATTACAACTCCAGTCTGACTATTGGGTTGTATATTGAATGCTTAGTTTCAGCTTTTTTCATGTGTTCATGACCCGTGTCATAGAGGGAATTTTAAAAAATATTCATGCACAACAGCTTGTTGACTGTTTCCAGTTATCAATAGTAACATAGTCTGTCAGTCTACCATGATGTGTTGAATATGGGCTAGACTGACAGACCTGTGGGAGATTTTTATATTATGGGAGTGTGTTTATATTACGAACACACCAACAAACTGCCCGTCATTTACTATTTTCAGAATTTATTAGCATTGATTGTCTTTTATCTAATAATTCTCCAATTGTCTGGGGTAGTCAAAGGCTCATTGAAAGGTTCGTAGTTGTTCTTGAGTTTGGGACAGCTCGCCATACGACCAACCGTTCATTCCAGATGTCAGTCTAAATCCTAATGTGTATGGCCCACTTATCTCGGACGGAACAGAAGACTAGGTATCCCTATGTAATTGTAGGATCAAGTGTGCAGAATATTTACATGTTGCAACAACAAAAAAAGCTACACTTGATCAGTATCTATCTATCTCTCGTCTATCTATCTATCTATCTATCTATCTATCTATCTATCTCCTATCTATTTATCTATCTATCTCCTATCTATCTATCTATCTATTTATCTATCTATCTCCTATCTATCTATCTATCTATCTATCTCCTATCTATCTATCTATTTATCTATCTATCTCCTATCTATCTATCTATCTATCTATCTATCTATCTCCTATCTATCTATCTATCTATCTATCTATCTCCTATCTATCTATCTATCTATCTATCTCCTATCTATCTATCTATCTATCTATCTATCTATCTATCTCCTATCTATCTATTTATCTATCTATCTCCTATCTATCTATCTATCTATCTATCTATCTCCTATCTATCTATCTGTATCTATCTTCTATCTATCTCATATCTATCTATCTATCTATCTATCTATCTATCTATCTGTCTGTATCTATCTCCTATCTATCTATCTATCTATCTATCTATCTATCTATCTATCTTCTATCTATCTATCTATCTATCTTACTCTGGATCTGAAGTGAGTGGCACAGATAACATCAGCGTTTCGCTGCACTAAGCATCAGGATATTTCAGCATGACTGCATTCATGATTATGTGGTTATCTTATGCCATGGGAAATGGACTAACACCTTACATTTGCCTTTCATATACTGCTGAAACCACAAGAAAACTTAGAAGAACAACAAATTAGTGCAAATTTATCAAAGTCAGAGGAAACAAAGTTTCACTAGCTGTGAACCTCAGGTTTAGGTATTATATAATGTTTCATTAAACCACATTGCTGAATTTCTGTATGTTTCATAATGCCCCGGTGTACCACATAGTCTGCAAATGACATGAAATCAATATAAAAAAAAAACTTGATAGTCTTCAGTAGTTGATACCTTTTTAATGGCTAACTAATAACGATGACAAATTACAATGTTTCAGAACTCTCGGCTCCTTTCTCAAGTAAATTTAAAAACCATTTCTGAAGGATGAATATTTATGTACAAAAAGACACATAGGGATAGAATTCCAGGAGGAAGCGGGGAAGAGGGTTATTAGTAATTGGTAGAAACAATGTAAACAATTCCAGGTTCTTATCAGTTCTCAGGGTCTCAGGTCAGTGATTTCTGTAAGATGCCATAAACCCATGTGACAGATTTAACCCCTTCTCCAGTGTTTGAAGCAGGGTCATAAGTTTATACTCCTAAATCTTTCTTTGATTTAAAATTCTCTCTTAAAACCAAAATTTTTGGTTATCAAGATTATCAAGTTTTTTTTTTTTTTCTTAATATATTTCCTACGCACTGGCTAACACGGTACGAGAACAAACATTGTCCTTATATGAAAGCAATATACATGGTTAGGCCTCATTGACACGTCCATGGTGAACACACATTGGCTGTTGGTGTTTTCCACTCATCGCACATGGACCTTTAGTTTTTCTGGATGTATCTTGTCTGTGGTTGATCCATTATCTATAAATACAGCATATCACATTATTTCATAATCCCTGTAGAAAAACATCATCCATAGTGGAGAATGTTGATGTGGGTGTCTGAAGAAAATGGATCACACTCTGATCCATTATAAACATGACTGAGACTTTGATCACCTGTATGAATAGAGCGTAAGATTTTCTAATCATATATGTCTGCATGAAGCAGGGTAGATGTCAAAGAGGATTTCCATTCAGAAACTAAAAAACACCAATAATACACTGTCTACTAATAAGTATTTGGACACCCAGAAAAGTTCAGCGGAGGTGGAGTTATGGTCTGGGGTGTGTCTCCTGGTATGGTCCTAGTGCATGGTAAACTCAACGCTGACGCCTATTGCACTATTTTAGATAACAGTGTGCTCCTACATTATGGCGGCTCTATGGGTCGGACCAATGTTACTTCCAGGATGACAACGCCAGCTGTCATGTAGCGAGGTCTACCATGGCTTGGTACAGTGACAATCAGGTTAACCGACTGGTCTGGCCTGCCCAGAGCCCAGACCTGAACCCTATCGAGCACCTCTTGGATGAGTTGGATCGTCTAACTAAGGGGTGCAGCAGCCGACCAAAATTGGTGAAAGAACTTACCTGTCTTCTCCAAGCCAAATGGAATAAAATACCACTAGCCATCATACAAGGACTTGTGGAAAACCCGGGAGGGCTGAGGCTGTAATTGCCGCTCGGACCACAGGTGTCCAAATACTTATTAGTAGAAAGTGTATGTGACTGAGTTCTTATATTCACTTTCTACAGAATATTCCACCGTTGACAATAAGTAATATTCATAGAGAACTTACTCGCCCTCCCTGCACAATGACCTCTGTACAGGTCACAGAGCATGCCCAGTCTAGGGCAGGACTTAAATGCCCCTATTTTACCATAGTCAATATTTGTAAATAGAAAGAAAAGAAAGTGCCCTTTCCATTGGAGACGCTGTTGGAATGTTCTTCTGAAATTGGTGGCCTAAAAAGTCTTGCCTTAGGAATTTGGAAACCACGATGCCAAATCTGATACACAATTGACCCCCTACTACACTTAGTGGACTATGCTCACTTATTATTGGGTCCATCCACACTGTCCTGCATGGAGTTAATGTGACAGTACCTATGACAGAGGTTCCTAAGATTGTTTTGTTCTTTCACTTTCCATCCTATAGATGTTACATGGTGACGTCATAGCTCCTCATGTTTAGCTCTTCCGCAATAACAAACCCTATAGAACCCTATGTGTATACAGAGGTAATCTTGAGTACAATACATCAGCTGTTGAGTGCTAGGACATGTCCTGTTTAGCCATGTGTTAGATGTTTGCTGTAAACCAGACTATATATAAGTCTCTAGTGGATGTGAACATGTCAACATTAAAACTTCCAAGTCCTTCAAGTCATAGAGGTGTTGAAAGGAATGTTTATTTCCATAGGCATATCCATTCCTAAAAACCCATGCTTGTTTATTTGATTCCATTCTGACAAGCTATCTCCGTCTAGGAGGCCAGACTGCCACATTTCTTACAATTCTGAACACTTTTTGGTGTTATAGTTAGATAGATCACCGCCTTGCAGCCAAGTGTCCAATGATCACAGATATGTTTAGTAAGACAGACGCACCCCACACATTTTATAAACAGTTTGACCTAAGTTGGAGTTTCTTATACTGAAAAAATACACACGTCCAACAAGATCGGACCTAAATATTTCACCCAGATGAAGGAAACACACAAGTCCCTTGGCCAATGTTTGACATCTATGCCTCATTACAGAAGAATCTAACCCCTCCTGTCATACTATAGCATCTGCCATTTTCTACGTCTTCTTCCCCATGAGGATTGCCCCTGATCCTTTGTACAGTTCTTAAAAAGAACACAGTCATATGCCAGTTCTTTGTATTGTCCACACATTTACGTAAGCATATTGGTAAGATCAGGTCCTTGGCCAATTGTTCCATCCTCTCATTGTCATGCCGACCATACACTTCAAGCACTTATGTTGGCCAACTGTCCCATATACGTGCACGATGGCTGAGCCAGAAAGGAGTTGTAGGCCGGGGTACCATGGGTTGGGAATGCCACGATTTGCCCGCAGTGGAAACGTGGGCAAGTAAGTGCAAAGTGGATGGGATTCTAGCAAATCCCATGCCCACTTTGTGGTAAAAACCACCATGCGTACACGCCGCGATTTACAGAACCAGCGTTTTTTTAAAAATCTCAGCTTGTCAATTGTATCTACAGAAACAAAGGCAGTTGCTCCATAGATGTAATTCTAAGGCTCCATTCACACGGAGTAACGCCAGGCGTTTTTTTGTGTGTATTTTGTGTGTATTTTTACAGCCGTAAAAAGCAGTCTCCATTGAGTTCTATAGTAAAATGCTGGCGTTTTTTTACGTCCGTAATTTTACGTCCGTAATTTTACGTCTGTAAAATTACGGACGTAAAAATACAGGCGTATTTTACTATAGAACTCAATGGAGACTGCTTTTTACGGCTGTAAAAATACACACAAAATACACACAAACAACGCCTGGCGTTACTCCGTGTGAATGGAGCCTAATAGAGATGAGCGAACACTGTTCAGATCAGCCGATCCGAACAGCACGCTCCCATAGAAATGAATGGAAGCACCTGTGACGCTGACTTTGCCGGCGGCCGGCCGGCGTCACAGGTGCTTCCATTCATTTCTATGGGAGCATGCTGTTCGGATCGGCTGATCTGAACAGTGTTCGCTCATCTCTAAATTCTAACAGAAAGTTCGTGGTGGAAAATTCCTAGAATGGTAAGGACCATGATGCGGTCCCGACGCGTTTTTCCCCGCAGCGCTTTATTGCCCGTGGGACCTTAGCCTAAGGCTGAGGCTGCATGTTGTGAAAACACAGCTTTTTTGTTGCAGATTTTTATGTGTTTTATGGGAGCCAAAGCCAAGAATGGCTACAAAAGGAATTAGAAATATCTAGGAAGTTCTTATACTTCTACCTTCTACTCAATCCACTCATGGCTTTGGCTCAAAACCCGCAGGAAAATCCTCAAACAAAAAAAGCGGCATTTATGCAACATGGGGCCATACCCTAACATAGACCTTGCATCCCATTTATTAATCTACTTGCCCACTTTTCAGCCTTTTCCAGCTCTTCTATATCTTTTTTACTATGGTCCAGCATAGTAGTTTTAGTCGAACGTTCTTTTTGTCACACAATACATGTTACCGTGTAGTATGAGCCTTATACTGAGTTATAGCTTTTTAAATACCCTAAAATTTACCTTATGACTAGAGATGAGTGAGTAGTTAAATATTCGAGATTCGAGATTCGTTTAGAGTAGTCCCTCAATATTCGACTACTCAAATCGAATATCGAATCCTATCATACTCTATGGGGGGAAAATGCTCGTTTCAGGGGTAGGCAACATTTGATCAAATTGAATTTACCAAGTCCACGAGTGAGGATCGGGCTGGATCCTCCGAGAAGTCTTCTCCGTGCAGCGTCCCCGCGGCATCTTCCGGCTCTGAATTCACTCTGCCAGGCATCGGGTTGGGCATGCCCGCACTACAAGAAAATGGCCGCTTACAGTCAAAGCGGCCATTTTCTTGTAGCACGGGCATGTGCAGTCGGCTCTGCCGAGGCCCAATGCCTGGCAGAGTGAATTCAGAGCCGGAAGATGCAGCGGGGAAGCTGCGCGGAGAAGACTTCTAAAGGTAGGAGAAGAACCAGCCTTTGATTGGCCGACTGTATAGCATTCAGCCAATCAATGCTGGTTCTGCATCGAATATTTCCATTCGAATAGCGAGTGGTACTTGATTGAGTACGAGTATTTCGAATACCGTAGTATTCGATCGAATCATAGATTGTAAGCCTTCGCGGGCAGGGCCCTTTACCCCACTGTGCCAGTTAGTCACTGTTAGTATTATATCTACCTGTATATTTTGTGCATTGTATGTAAACCCCCAAATGTAAAGCACCATGGAATTAATATAATAATGCAAAGCACCATGGAATTAATATAATAATGTAAAGCACCATGGAATTAATATAATAATGTAAAGCACCATGGAATTAATGGTGCTATATAAATAAATAACAATAATAATAATATCTACTCGATCGAATACTACTCGCTCATCTCTACTTATGACCTGTCACTTGACATTGAGCCCTGCTGCTTAGTTTATGTGAAACCAGTATATCCAGGTCCTTCTATTCTGTTATCCCCAGTAATCCCCTATAACCGTATACTACAATTATTCTATAATCTCCAAAAACTATTCCGTTTTCTCATATAGCTATATATTCCCAGTGCAAAAGACCAAGCAACAGCTGAAGAGTGATGTAAATCAGATTTAGGGACACGTGGCTTAGAGGATAGTATGGTTTCAGGTTCACACATTTGCAGAGGGTGCACTTTTATCTCTAAAAACCTCAAGATTCACCTATTTTGCAGAGGCATCTATAATCAGTATCGGAAAGTAGATATGCACCTACAAATGCGCTGGGTAGGAAGTGAGCAGCCATAGATTTCTGCCCAGATTGTGAGGTAGATTAGGTGTATTCTATATTCTGCTATATGTACAAGTATCATATAGCCATGTGGTCAGGAGGTGTACTGAAAGGTTCTTTGACCTGAATACAGAATGTATCCCAAGCTCTTATGCTGTATGTTATTAAGCATTCACTTGTAAAGGAGGATACATGAACACCTCAAGGTCTATGTGCGCCTCTGACAAGTAAAGCTGGCCATATATCTCTAAGGGAGCCTTCACACGCGTGTATTTTTGCAAAATACACGTGTAAAAATAAGACTCCCATTGACTTCAATGACATTTTACAGGCGTATTTTTAAATGTGTAAAAAATATCATTGAAGTCAATGGGAGTCTTATTTTTACACGTGTATTTTGCAAAAATACACGCGCGTGTGAAGGCTCCCTAATAGTGTAAGTGTCAGACGAACGCTTGTACGGTTATTTCTACCACCTCCTCGTAGACACGCAGGCTCGGCTCAGCTGGAGAGAGCAATAAGTTATTGTCAGATACCCAACTTATCATCTGAGATCAAAAAGATTGGGCTGGTAAATATCCAACATAAACCAGTGCGTTTTTCGAAATCGTAAAATGTCAATTATATCTACGGAAACACTGATATAATTGTAACAGAAAGTCTGTAGAGGAAAACTGTGCAAACTTTCTGTTTAAACGCTGTAGGAAGAACCGCGATGCATTGCCACCACGGTGTTTCCCACAGTGCATTTTGGCTGCAGGATGTCCCATGGGGCCTTAGCCGTAACGTAGCTTTCTTGAATCATTTTCGCCAGAAAACTGGCATATATGATGATATACATCTGATGCAAACAATATCCTTGCTCTCTATTAAGCCCACTTTGAGGAATGTTGTAGTTTTTGTGCAAAAATTCTGACTTGCAAAATAAATTGCAACTTTTTACATGGTTTGGACTCCAGTTTCCTGACACAAAGGCCATGCTAAATTAGCCCCATAATGTCATGGTCTCAGGTAGGAAAGAACATTGGAGGAAAAAAAACCCTGGGTAAAGGTATGGGCTGCCCTCACATACCACTCATATGCATAACACCTCCTGCAAAAATGGATAGAAAGATAGATAGATAGATAGATAGATAGATAGATAGATAGATAGATAGGAGATAGATAGATAGATAGATAGATAGATAGATAGATAGATAGGAGATAGATAGATAGATAGATAGATAGATAGATAGATAGATAGGAGATAGATAGATAGATAGATAGATAGATAGATAGATAGGAGATAGATAGATAGATAGATAGATAGATAGATGATAGATAGGAGATAGATAGATAGATAGATAGATAGATAGATAGATAGATAGATAGATAGGAGATAGATAGATGATAGATAGGAGATAGATAGATAGATAGATAGATAGATAGATAGATAGATAGGAGATAGATAGATGATAGATAGGAGATAGATAGATAGATAGATAGATAGATAGATAGATAGATAGGAGATAGATAGATAGATAGATAGATAGATAGATAGGAGATAGATAGATAGATAGATAGATAGATAGGAGATAGATAGATAGATAGATAGATGATAGATAGGAGATAGATAGATAGATAGATAGATAGATAGATAGATAGATAGATAGATAGATAGGAGATAGATAGATGATAGATAGGAGATAGATAGATAGATAGATAGATAGATAGATAGATAGATAGATAGATAGATAGGAGATAGATAGATGATAGATAGGAGATAGATAGATAGATAGATAGATAGATAGATAGGAGATGATAGATAGATAGATAGATAGATAGATAGATAGATAGATAGATAGATAGGAGATAGATAGGAGATAAATAGATAGATGGATGGATAGATGATAGATAGATAGATAGATAGATAGATAGATAGATAGATAGACGGATGGATAGATAGTAGATAGATAGATAGATAGATAGATAGATAGATAACATGTAGTACTGCTCTATGCTGTAGAGAGGCGCCACTAGTCACCCAGTTTGCGCATGCGCTTCACTAAAAGGGGCTCTCCCAGTAAAACAGCCATGTTGATTTGTTTGACCATTGTATGTTAAGTCTGGTTTCAAGTTATAATGGTCCACAAAAGACCACTGTACGCTGAAAATATTGTATCCTGAGGCCATTGTAACTTGAGAGACTTCCGTATAGGACCAAGATTGAAGTTATGATTTCCAAAAATAGGTTTTATGTCAATGTTCCTGTATACTCGCACCAGGCTGTTACGATACGATCATCTGATATGTTCATGGAATCGGCTCCAGCTTAGACACACCCCAACCTTAAATGATCCTGAAACAATTACATGTAACCTAAGCCAAAAACTCTGATTTACGGTACTGAAAGATCTGCCGGGTAATTGGTTTATTACTCAATAAAACGGATATGAATCAGTTCAATTCACGGCGTACTCATTGGAAATCTTAGCCATTGGTTATACTTTTTATAAACAATACTTGGCAATATGTGCACGGTATATGTAAAAGTGCTTAGTCAGTTCCCGGGTCTGGAAAACGCTTCATTGCTTTCACATCTGATAAGTTCTGTGTTTCCCACTGCCCACAAGGCAGAGTAAAGTCCACTTGTATTCATGTCATTTCTGAGAACTAGGATGGGGTGGATCTCGGTCATAGTATAAGGGTTATCTTTTTGCTAATATTGTACTAGGAATTGTGTTACATACGTAAACATTAATGACAAAAAGTTACATGTGTGAAATAAATAAGAGTCACTTTCTCAAACGTATCACTTACAGCCGAGGCTCCAGAAGTTTTCTGTGCTCATAGACTGGGCTTATTGGAAGTGTTATCAAGTAAAATACAAAGTGGCCACTTTGGCTGGAAAGCCGGCTATCTAAGGCTCCATTCACACCCCTCGAACAGAAACCTATACGCATTAAAAAGTGGATATCTGGGAAGCTCGTGGACCCCATAGACTATAATGAGGTCCGTGTGGCGGAGAGAAAAGTCCTGCAAGTAGCCCTCTTCTCACCGCATGATTCATGCGGAAACCGAGTGGAAACCACATGGACCCCATTATAGTCTATGGTCCATGGGTTTCTTTAGGCAACCACTTTTTAATGTGCATAGGTTTCCGTTCCAGGAGTCTCCAAGCAAATGGAAACCCAAATGCAGATGTGAACCGGGCCTAACAAATGGCTACCCAGTTCCCAAACATGGAGAAAGTTCCTATTATTAAAAGTGAAAAACTGATCATTTCCCATTCTACTTTCCTAGGATTTGCATCGCTCTGTCCTTATGTAGCCCTTGGACATAAGAGTCTCGTGTCATTTATTGAGGAAGATAACATTGCAATGATAGAGGCTGCCGGCTTAGGCCATATTTATAAGTGCCAACAACCAGGGTAATGATCGGGAGAAGAGTTAATAGGAACATTTATTCCTTATCATTGCCCGTGACCAAGGGAAGTGATGTCAATGGCCTAAGAAGAGGAAGTGGAGATCAATATTAAAATCCTGGACAATTCCTAAGGGTATATTTACATGACAGAATTTACAGCTCCAAATTACACCTAGAATACACCTCCCTTTGTTTTCAATGACACTTCTTTTATCAGGACACTGAATGTCCTGTGTAATCCAATGGCAGGTCAGGTAATGGAGGGGGTGTACATCTCACCCAGACTACTCAGGTGTATGAGATGAGAAAACTCCAGGAATGGTTGTTCTCAGCAAATAACTTTCATCTGCTGAGCATTTTGGTAAATGCTCAGTACTAGGCTGGATTTTTAGGAATGGCAGGTAGGTTGGTAGTGGGACCTGTCATTCCACCCCCCTCCAGTCCACACTTTGGGGATGTTCCAGCAGCGAGAGTCTCCTCATCAAGGAGGCTTAAGAAGCTGCCAGCTCCGGCAGGAGCACTTTGGCAGAGTTTGGCTGGAGAGCAAACAGAGAGGTCATATTTTTGGAGCTGTGTCCTAAATGATTCTACTGGCTTTTGGATTTCTGTTATTCTAGGTGAGGTAACCTATTCTATGTGTAGTTAGAGCCTAGCCGGGCAGGGATTTATTTTTGTATTGTTTCCTTTTGTTGCTGCACTACTATTTTTGAGTGAAAATAAACTCTACCTTTGTTTTGGACTAAAAGTAACTGGACTTGTGTGTTTTTGCCACCCCACCGAGCAACCCCAGACACTGACACCTGCTTGATCTTGTTGACGATTTTGTGGCTGATCCAGCTGCAGAATATGGACCACAAGGCTCAGGCTGATAAATCCCATTGTGTCTGGGGCTAAGCAGTGAGCAAAGCCATGATGAAAAGCTGAGGTTCTGCTTCATTTTTCCATGGGCTGAAATTTGGAGAGGAATCTGAGGCTGAAGACCATCTCACATTCCTCTGCCATTCACACCATGTGAACTTAGCCTAAGTTCTACATAAGAGATGAGCAACAAGGGCATTGCTCTTGCTCCAAAGAGGTAAGTAACAGCATTTTCATTGCTCAAAGAACTAATTTAAGCCCTCGCGGGCAGGGCCCTCTACCCCACTGTGCCAGTCGGTCACTGTTAGTATTATATCTGCCTGTATATTTTGTGTATTGTAAGTAACCCCCAAATGTAAAGCACCATGTAATGAATGGTGCTATATAAATAAACAATAATAATAATAATAATACATATTAACAAAAACTGAGGTATCTTAGCAACTGAGGCCCCCGATTCACAAGGGGAAAATACAATTTGAAATAGGTGACCCTAACCTATCTATCTCCAGGACTTGATAGGTAATGATATGGAGTAAGAGGAGATATGCACCAAAACCAGTGGAGATAGCATAGAGATAGCCAAGACCTATAAGTACCTGGGTGTGCTCCTCAATAATAAACTAGAGTGGGCTGATCACCTGGAGGCGCTGCACAGAAAGGGCCACAGCAGACTCTACCTGCTCGGGAGGCTGAGGGCCTTCGGAGTCCAGGGGACACTTCTTAGGACCTTTTTCAACTTTGTGGTAGCATCAGCCATCCTCTTCGGTGTGGCCTGCTGGGGGAGCAGTATACCAGCTAGGTATAGAAATAGACTTGACAGGCTGATCAGGAGGGCCAGCTCTGTCCTGGGGAGCCCCCTGGACCCAGTACAGGTGGTGGGTGACAGAAGGATAGTGTCCGCAGTGACCTCCATGCTGGAGAATAACTCCCATGCCATGTATGACACAGTGATAGCACTGGGCAGTACTGTAAGTGACCGACTGCTTCACCCCAAGTGTGAGAAGGAGCGCTATCGGAGATCCTTCCTCCCAACCGCGATCAGGCTGTATAATCAACACCAGGCTAAGTGGCAATCACTCCGCACAGAGAACTAAATGATCCTGAATCTTTCTTTTTCTTCTTAGTTACTATGACTCCTAGTATATTTTCTATCTTCTATGAGCTTGTATGTGTTCCTTCTTGTAATATATTACTGTATTATCCATGCTGCTGTAACACATTGAATTTCCCCATGGTGAGACTATTAAAGGATTATCTTATTTTATTTTATCTTATCTTATCTTATATGCTGGATTCTGGTGATAGATTCCCTTGAACGGGAATTTTTCAGAAGAAAATTATCTATTTTTTTAAACCAAATTTTTATGTTAAACCTATTTTTTTAGATTTTTTAAAAATTTTCCATGTCACCTGACTGTGCTATTACATCATATGTGCAATAAAACATATAACTAAGGCTGTATTCACACCAGCGCTCAAAGTCCATTCGGGTTTCCATTCTTCAAGCAGGATTTTTTTCTCCACATTTTTCGAGCGGAAACCTCTTGGACCCCATTATAGTCTATATATACTTTTTAAGAGGATTAGGTCTCTGTTTTTCGGGTCCCCAAGTGAACCAGAAGAACAGAAAGCTAAACGCTATGTATGGAAATAAAAAAATACAGTAAGAAAATAACAGATTAGGGAAAAGTAATATATTTCACTCTTTGGTTTTAATAAATATTATTATTATTAATTATTATTATTATTATTGTTTATTTATGTAGCACCATTAATTCCATGGTGCTGTACATTATTATATTAATTCCATGGTGCTTTACATTTGGGGGTTACATACAATACACAAAATATACAGGTACATATCATACTAACAGTGATCGGCTGGCACAGTGGGGTAGAGGGCCCTGCCCGCGGGGGCTTACAATAATAAGTACATTGGTGATACATACCTTCTAAGCCGTCATGTGAGCACCAAAAATTGGATCATTGAAGATGGGAAAATTCTGCTTGGTGGCGTGTATGTTCTTGTGGATCATATAAACCCAAGTGTCAGAGTATGATATCTTATAATTCATGGTGGTTCATATTAATAGTCAAGATTTTGATCGAGACACCTTGAAATTGTCTCCATGATGAGGTTTTTATTGCTCATCTGGCTGACCAGTCCTTCACAGCTTTTATGTAAGTTATACAGTTGTATACAGGACTACAAGGATCACATCATGGTGAAACAGTTCACCTCCAACCACAGAAGCTACCCAAAGCCTACGTGTCAGTGTGGTATAATATTGTAAGCATCATGTCATAACACAGGTTAACACATAAGAATACCGCATAGCGATAGAAGACTATAGGACTATACAGTGTAATAGTATGAAGCCTAGGTTATGCTGTTTGTCTCCAACTATGAAAAAGTGCAACCCCTCCTTTGGTTTACACTTGTCTGGTTATCTTGATGTTTGGGAGGAGTGTAATTTTTTTTACGTGTACTGTGTGAAATATAGGATGTCCCCCACCCTTACATAAACAAAGTATGCTTATTTTTCTTAAACATCATAGGTTTGGTATAGAAAATGCATAATGTATTGTCCACAGAGAAAGAAATCTGCTACATCATATGAAGCAAAAAATACAAAAATATTCACTTAATGAAATATGGGTTGGTTATATGTCACAGTAATAATAGCAATAATAATATTAGTAATAATCATAATAACAATACTAATAATAATCATAATAATTATAATAATACAATCAATAATAATAATAATAATAACAACAATAATAATAATAATAATAATAATAATATCAGTGATAATAATAATAACAATAATAATAATAACAATAATAACAATAATAATAAAAACAATAATAATAATAACAACAACAATAATAATAACAACAATAATAATAATAACAATAATAATAACAACAATAATAATATCAGTGATAATAATAATAACAATAATAATAATAACAATAATAATAATAATAACAATAATAATAACAACAACAACAACAACAATAATAATAATAATAATAATAATAATAATAATAATAATAATAATAATAAAATCCCCTTTAATGAATACTGTGCATCGAATACCAAGAGATGATGAAAGCCATGGCTGCATTATTCCAATGGGTTGTGTTTGGTATTGAAGTGAATAAGTCTGATCTGTAATACCACACACAATCTGTGGACACATGTGGCGCTGTTGTGGACAAAAGCAGCCATGTTTTCTCATCTAGTACATACATGAAATATGAGTAAATTATTTATTATCAAGGTTCTGATTTTTTTTTTTAAAGTAACTATTAAAGCCACATGTAGGGAGAAATTCTAGGAACATTTTTAGAATTTATTTTAAAGAAACGAAACTGCCTACCGCGGCCAAAATGTATAAATTAATGTATTAACCTAAATGGTAATACCATCTCAAAAGAAAAACATGTTGAATATGTTATATAAAGCATATATTTGCATAGCCTTTAGAAAGACTATACCTTTAATTCATTAATCTTCCCAGCCATTTATGAATTAGCCCGCTTTTATTGATATGCTAATTAGCCAGCATGGAGCAGCGGATGTTCCCTGAGCACTGGGTGATTTGTGTAAACAGGGGCAGGTGAGAGCAAGGAGGCTGCTGCTGCCAATGATGATGATGATTCTCTCCCTTCAGAGGGAATACTAATTATAAGAATAGGTGTGAGAACTCACTATTAATCAGGAATCCCCGTTGAGCAGTGTAACCTTTAGATTGGCGGCAGTAGACAGATTGACCATATACAGCTGATACACTTATGCTGTAGCTCTTGGCCACTATTGTGGGTCACATACCTATCTGAACTATTAAAAGCACAAACATTGGACTGAAGGTGGGCTGATATTGCTGGGCTCAGACCAGGGGCAGCAATTATGTATTAAGTTGTTCCCATTGTGGACTTTAAACAGCCACCTTATTCAGTCTTTTCCCCTCCTGTACAAACCTTGGGTGGGTGAGACTTCACAATTTTTAAGGAGAGTGATGTACTGATGTTTTAAATACGTTTATTAAAAGTCAAGGTTTTTTTTATTGGCCATTAGTAAGGACTGTTAGTGTGTTTCAGTTAAGCAATTCCCTAGTATCTTCTGCAGGAAACTGGGAGGGAGAAAGGGAATGACAGAGACAGTGAGTCCTAACACTAGACCCTCCCCCAATCCCTACCTACTTGCCTCAACTACCCTAGACGGTAGAGGAGAACTGGGCGACAGTCCCTTCCTATAATACAAGTGAAACACAAAATGCAGACAAGAAAAACAAACAGATCAAGAGAGCCAGGGATCAGAACCAGTCAAGCAGAGAAGTACAGAATCATAACCAGAAGAAGAGTCAAAGAGAAAACAAGGTCAAAATATATCATTAAACAGATAATAGCCAGCAAGTTCAGAGAGACTAATAGCAAGCAACCTAGAGAGGGCTGGAAAACTATATAAAGGATAACAAGAACCCGCCCCAAGGCTGATTGGAAAGGCAGGACATCAATGAAAAGGGCTACTAGCGTTAACTCCTTAGTAACCAGAGGAACTCTTAGCACTGGCTGGACTGACACACAGCAATGAACACTCAGCTGTGCTAAAACAACAGGAGCAAAGGATCACAAATAGACTTGCCTCCTGCTCCGTAGCATGCGACTACGGCAAAGATGTTACAGTACCTTTACGATTTACCATTTGTCTTGCAAACATTAAGCACTCATATGGCTCCATGAGTGGAAAAATAAATGAATGGGGTTTGAAAGGCGTGGAGTCAAAAATGAGAAATGAAAAATGCTTACGATGGAAAGTCTGGATGTCTGCCAGCAGGAAAATTGGTATAAAAATCAATGACCGTACCTTGTAAGGCGGCTTGTATACTTTCCAAAGATGCATATCTTATTCTGCATTACAGCTTCATTGTAATGAAAGTCAGTGTTTTATTCTTATGCAAATTAGCTGAAAAGGACTTTGGGGGTGCTAGGGCTTCTTAGACAATCACCCCTGGGAGGCGTATCCAGGATTTGACAAAAAAGAAACATACTGGATTTTTTATCTACTTTCCACACCAAACATTGCACTGAAACCACGTTGGAGGCCACGTGCAGATAAATCCCATGATTGGAACTTTATCTACTGTACACATGTACCTACAGCCAAAACTCATGGCTGTATACTGCTGACTGTGACAGAAAGCCATTGGTTTCACAGTCAAAATACGTGTCACATTTTCCCGGCAAGTATTTTGCCAGTGTTAACCTTTAGATGGTTTACATTATTTGGTCTTGTCTAGATATGGATGAACCTATTAAGATTTGTTTCATACCAGGTTTAGATGAAGACATCATCCAAGTCGATTCAGTCAGCTAAAACCAGTAGTGAAATTATTATGCTCTGTGGTCTGGGATCTCCCTCACCTATTTTTGGCCTTCTCGCGGCATCCACTGCTCTCTCTCTCTCTCTCTCTCTCTGATTCCTTTGTGATGTCATGACGCCACAAGGAGGGCTCGACCCCTTTGGGAGTCCTAAAAATAAGAAGGCACAATTGGGGACTTTATATTTAGGGAAGGAGTTTTGGCAACGTAAGAGTGCATAACTAATATAAAGGGTATTCGGCGGCTTTGATGAAAGGGGATATAGCTTATAAATAAGTAGGTTCAGTATGATTATTATTATTATTTATTTATATAGCACCATTAATTCCATGGTGCTGTACATTATTAAATTAATTCCATGGTGCTGTACATTATTATATTAATTCCATGGTGCTGGACATTATTATATTAGTTCAATGCGCTGGACATTATTATATTAATTCCATGGTGTTCTGTACATTATTATATTAATTCCATGGTGCTCTACACTATTATATTAATTCCATGGTGCTGTACATTATTATATTAATTCCATTGTGCTATAAATTGTTATATTAGTTCCATGATGATGTACATTATTATATTAGTTCCGTGGTGCTGGACATTATTATATTAGTTCCATGGTGATGTAAATTATTATATTAATTCCATGGTGCTCTGTACATTATTATATTAATTTCATGGTGCTCTACACTATTATATTAATTCCATGGTACTGTACATTATTATATTAGTTCCATAGTGATGTACATTATTATATTAATTCAATGGTGCTCTGTGCATTATTATATTAATTCTATGGTGCTCTACATTATTATATTAATTCCATGGTGCTCTACATTATTATATTAGTTTCATGGTGATGTACATTATTATATTAATTCCATGGTGCTCTGTACATTATTATATTAATTCCATGGTGCTCTGTACATTATTATATTAATTCCATGGTGCTCTACATTATTATATTAATTCCATGGTGCTGTACATTATTATATTAGTTCCATGGAGCTGTACATTATTATATTAATTCCATGGTGCTCTGTACATTATTATATTAATTCCATGGTGCTGTACATTATTATATTAGTTCCATGGTGCTGTACAATATTATATTAATTCCATGGTGCTCTACACTATTATATTAATTCCATGGTGCTGTACATTATTATATTAGTTCCATGGAGCTGTATATTATTATATTAATTCCATGGTGCTCTGTACATTATTATATTAGTTCCATAATGATGTACATTATTATATTAATTCCATGGTGCTTTACATTATTATATTAATTCTATGGTGCTGTACATTATTATATTAGTTCCATGGTGCTTTACATTATTATATTAATTCCATGGTGCTCTGTACATTATTATATTAATTCCATGGTGCTGTACATTATATTAATTCCATGGTGCTCTACATTATTATATTAGCTACATGGTGATGTGCATTATTCTATTAATTCCATGCTGCTCTAAATTATTATATTCATTCCATGGCACTGTACATTATTATATTAGTTCCATGGTGCTTTACATTATATTAATTCCATGGTGCTCTACATTATTATATTAGTTCCATGGTGATGTACATTATTATATTAATTCCATGGTGCTGTACATTATTATATTAGTTACATGGTGATGTACATTATTATATTAATCCCATGGTGCTGTACATTATTATATTAATTCCATGGTGCTCTACATTATTATATTAATTCCATGGCTCTGTACATTATTATATTAATTCCATGGCTCTGTACATTATTATATTAATTTCATGGTGCTCTGTACATTATTATATTAGTTCCATAGTGATGTACATTATTATATTAATTCCATTTTCATATTATGTATTTTAGAATTGGGGGTAGCTGCAGATTGGGGACTTTGTGTAGGTGTGGACAATGTAGGTCAGGTGCCTGAAAAATTGAGGAGCCAAAGTTGTCTGTTACAAACTTTACAGAGACAAGTCATGTGTGAGAGAAGGGATCAAGGTGGTCCAAATAGAAGAGACGAGAAATGTGAATGATTTACAGCCATGGATGTCACCTGTAAGTCATAACATAATTCCTCTACTGTATTTACATAAATGGTCTTCACAGACCTGTATGGATCCATTTACTACTACCGTATATACTCGAGTATAAGCCGAATTTTTCAGCCCAGTTTTTGTGCTGAAAAAGCCCCCCTTGGCTTACACTCGAGCCTTTTTTTAGGAGGGGGGGGGGGGTCTATGACCAGCTGCAATATCAATATATAGAATCTCCCATTAAATAGTGCAAAAAAAAAAAAAAAGATTTAAAAAAATAAAAAAAATAAAAGTTCTAAATCCCTCCTTTCCCTACAATACATATAAAAGTAGAAAATGACTGTGACACACAAACACATTAGGTATCCCTGTGTCTGACAGTGTCCAGTCTACTGTATATAGGGGATCTGCAGTGCTCCTGTTCCATCAGGAAGGGGTTAATAGGAGCACTGCAGATACCCTATATTCAGCCAGACTGTATTCCAAGTGGGGGGGGGGGGGGACAGTCCTCAAGCTCGGGGAAGGGGCAGACAACAAAAACACCCCCTCCCCTTCCCCTTCCCCAGCATCTACTGCACCCAAAAACTCCGACCATTTTAATTTTTGAAATTTTCCAGTAGCTGCTGAATTTCCCCCCCTCGGCTTATACTCGAGTCAATAAGTTTTCCCAGTGGTAAAATTAGGGGCCTCGGCTTATATTCGGGTCGGCTTATACTTGAGTATATACGGTATATGGTAGCCATATAGTCATGGTGATGGTTATGTATTGTTATATCGCCACCCCTTCCCCGTGCTGAGCCCCTAGCTAAGCCTCTGATTGTTATACAGATTGTTCCGACCTTGTACCATCTAAGTGTCTTATCTTCCAGTGCATTTCCTGTTATCATATTTAAGGTGTAGGTGTTATATAATATCTAAAGCACGAGATGGCCAGAAACCACACACACCACCATGTAGAGCCAGGAACAGTATACCATTTATTTCTCTTTATAATAGCAATAAAAATATAAAGGCAATGATTAGAGATGAGCGAACACTAAAATGTTCGAGGTTCGAAATTCGATTCGAACAGCCGCTCACTGTTCGAGTGTTCGAATGGGTTTCGAACCCCATTATAGTCTATGGGGAACATAAACTCGTTAAGGGGGAAACCCAAATTCGTGTCTGGAGGGTCACCAAGTCCACTATGACACCCCAGGAAATTATACCAACACCCTGGAATGACACTGGGACAGCAGGGGAAGCATGTCTGGGGGCATAAAAGTCACTTTATTTCATGGAAATCCCTGTCAGTTTGCGATTTTCGCAAGCTAACTTTTCCCCATAGAAATGCATTGGCCAGTGCTGATTGGCCAGAGTACGGAACTCGACCAATCAGCGCTGGCTCTGCTGGAGGAGGCGGAGTCTAAGATCGCTCCACACCAGTCTCCATTCAGGTCCGACCTTAGACTCCGCCTCCTCCGGCAGAGCCAGCGCTGATTGGCCGAAGGCTGGCCAATGCATTCCTATGCGAATGCAGAGACTTAGCAGTGCTGAGTCAGTTTTGCTCAACTACACATCTGATGCACACTCGGCACTGCTACATCAGATGTAGCAATCTGATGTAGCAGAGCCGAGGGTGCACTAGAACCCCTGTGCAAACTCAGTTCATGCTAATAGAATGCATTGGCCAGCGCTGATTGGCCAATGCATTCTATTAGCCCGATGAAGTAGAGCTGAATGTGTGTGCTAAGCACACACATTCAGCACTGCTTCATCACGCCAATACAATGCATTAGCCAGTGCTGATTGGCCAGAGTACGGAATTCGGCCAATCAGCGCTGGCTCTGCTGGAGGAGGCGGAGTCTAAGATCGCTCCACACCAGTCTCCATTCAGGTCCGACCTTAGACTCCGCCTCCTCCAGCAGAGCCAGCGCTGATTGGCCGAATTCCGTACTCTGGCCAATCAGCACTGGCTAATGCATTGTATTGGCGTGATGAAGCAGTGCTGAATGTGTGTGCTTAGCACACACATTCAGCTCTACTTCATCAGGCTAATAGAATACATTGGCCAATCAGCGCTGGCCAATGCATTCTATTAGCTTGATGAAGCAGAGTGTGCACAAGGGTTCAAGCGCACCCTCGGCTCTGATGTAACAGAGCAGAGGGTGCACAAGGGTTCAAGTGCACCCTCGGCTCTCCTACATCAGAGCCAAGGGTGCGCTTGAACCCTTGTGCAGCCTCGGCTCTGCTACATCAGAGCCGAGGGTGCGCTTGAACCCTTGTGCACACTCTGCTTCATCAAGCTAATAGAATGCATTGGCCAGCACTGATTGGCCAGAGTACGGAATTCGGCCAATCAGCGCTGGCCAATGCATCCCTATGGGAAAAAGTTTATCTCACAAAAATCACAATTATACACCCGATAGAGCCCCAAAAAGTTATTTTTAATAACATTCCCCCCTAAATAAAGGTTATCCCTAGCTATCCCTGCCTGTACAGCTATCCCTGTCTCATAGTCACAAAGTTCACATTCTCATATGACCCGGATTTGAAATCCACTATTCGTCTAAAATGGAGGTCACCTGATTTCGGCAGCCAATGACTTTTTCCAATTTTTTTCAATGCCCCCGGTGTCGTAGTTCCTGTCCCACCTCCCCTGCGCTGTTATTGGTGCAAAAAAGGCGCCAGGGAAGGTGGGAGGGGAATCGAATTTTGGCGCACTTTACCACGCGGTGTTCGATTCGATTCGAACATGGCGAACACCCTGATATCCGATCGAACATGTGTTCGATAGAACACTGTTCGCTCATCTCTAGCAATGATTAGTCATTTATGTTCATATATTAACCGATACATAT
This sequence comes from Leptodactylus fuscus, assembly GCF_031893055.1. Taxonomy (NCBI): domain Eukaryota; kingdom Metazoa; phylum Chordata; class Amphibia; order Anura; family Leptodactylidae; genus Leptodactylus; species Leptodactylus fuscus. The sequence continues at coordinate 337,466,639 of NC_134265.1, forward strand.
TTATGAAATACTCATATCTGCATTATGTCATTGAAGGAATGTGCCGAAATAGAAGGTATGGCTATTGGGCTGCTATCGCCTGAAAAGTGTGTTACGCCTCTTCATAGCCTGTCTGGTATTGCAGCTAAAGTTACAAGACAAGTTACCTATTTTAGGCCTCTAGTTTAATTGTGACCAAGGGTAAATGTGCCAAACAAGATCAGCACTACATGGATACCCCAACTTTTCCCAGAGATGGCTGAGTAACCAGATATTCATCTATCTATCTGCTCCTTCAAATATTATTGGCACATCCGGGGTTACTGCATCTAACACTACAGTCCCAATGGGAGTAAAACAACCGCTATTCTCAGGATCAGTCGGACTACCACCATTCAGCAATTTAGTCTGGACATATGTGTGACCATCAGTCTGGGCTCATGGGGCTGCAATCTGTACTCATTAGGCTGATTTGTGGACTCATGGGGCTTCAGTCTGAACAAATGGGGCTGTCGACTGAACTAAACGGGTTGCAGTCTGGATGTATGGGGGCTGCTTTCTGGACTTATGGGGCGGCAGTCTTGATGTATGGGGCTGCCTTCTGGACTTATGGGGCTGCAGTCTTGATTTATGGGGCTGCCTTCTGGACTTATGGGGCTGCAGTCTTGATTTATGGGGATGCCTCCTGGACTCATTGGGTTGTAGTCTGGACTCACTGGGATGCCTTCTAGACTTATGGGACTGCCTCCTGGTATTGTGATTGTGCACTCTGAATGCAAGCAGCTGCCTTCAGGACTCATGGGGCTGTTTAATTAAGACGGAAAGACAGACCTTGTAGACAGTATCTCTATATTTTCTGTTACAATTGGAGCAAATTCAGCCCACAAAAAACAACCTCTAATGTGATAAGTACTGCTGTTAAAAGGGACATTTTCATCTTACACACTTATGGCATATATAGGATAAGTTATAGATGTCGGATGCAGGTGCTTACTTTGGGACCCTCACCAATCTCAAGAATGGGAAAATAGAGGTGTGGTGGTTAAGTTAATAATCAAAACCTGCTCCCATACTGTCCGTGGTGAGCTCCATGCTGGAGAACAACCCCCACCCCATGTATGAAACTGTGATAGCACTGGGCAGTACTGTCAGTGACCGACTGCTTCACCCCAAGTGTGAGAAGGAGCTATCGGAGATCCTTAATCCCCAACCCCAACATCAGACATGGTAAATATCTTGTGAAACTTTTCCACTCCACCTAAACTCACCCCTAGACTTTATACAATGTAACACTGGAAATCAATGTTTTCACAAAGAGAATAAAGCGAACAATCGTCTGGAGGAAACATGAAAGGTTGAAGTAGAAAACAGTCAGCAGGAATGCCGAGGAGTAGCAGCAGGCAAAGATTGAAGGAAGGCGCTTGTAGAGGCCAAGATACAGTCCTATGAAAAAGTTTGGGCACCCCTATAATCTTAATCATTTTTAGTTCTAAATATTTTGGTGTTTGCAGCAGCCATTTCAGTTTGATATATCTAGTAACTGATGGACACAGTAATATTTCAGGATTGAAATGAGGTTTATTGTACTAACAGAAAATGCGCAATATGCATTAAACCAAAATTTGACCGGTGCAAAAATATGGGCACCTCAACAGAAAAGTGACATTAATATTTAGTACATCCTCCTTTTGCAAAGATAACAGCCTCTAGTCGCTTCCTGTAGCTTTTAATCAGTTCCTGGATCCTGGATGAAGATATTTTGGACCATTTCTTTCTACAAAACAATTCAAGTTCAGTTAAGTTTGATGGTCGCCGAACATGGACAGCCCGTTCTCAAATGATCTGAAAACAAAGATTGTTCAACATAGTTGTTCAGGGGAAGGATACAAAACGTTGTCTCAGAGATTTAACCTGTCAGTTTCCACTGTGAGGAACATAGTAAGGAAATGGAAGACCACAGGGACAGTTCTTGTTAAGCCCAGAAGTGGCAGGCCAAGAAAAATATCAGAAAGGCAGAGAAGAAGAATGGTGAGAACAGTCAAGGACAATCCACAGACCACCTCCAAAGAGCTGCAGCATCATCTTGCTGCAGATGGTGTCACTGTGCATCGGTCAACTATACAGCGCACTTTGCACAAATAGAAGCTGTATGGGAGAGTGATGAGAAAGAAGCCGTTTCTGCAAGCACGTCACAAATAGAGTTGCCTGAGGTATGAAAAAGCACATTTGGACAAGGCAGCTTCATTTTGGAAACAAAAATTGAGTTGTTTGGTTATAAAAAAAAGGCGTTATGCATGGCGTCCAAAAAGAAACAGCATTCCAAGAAAAACACATGCTACCCACTGTAAAATTTGGTGGAGGTTCCATCATGCTTTGGGGCTGTGTGGCCAATGCCGGCACCGGGAATCTTGTTAAAGTTGAGGGTCGCATGGATTCCACTCAGTATCAGCAGATTCTTCAGAATAATGTTCAAGAATCAGTGACGAAGTTGAAGTTACGCCGGGGATGGATATTTCAGCAAGACAATGATCCAAAACACCGCTCCAAATCCTCAGGCATTCATGCAGAGGAACAATTACAATGTTCTGGAATGGCCATCCCAGTCCCCAGACCTGAATATCATTGAACATCTGTGGGATGATTTGAAGCGGGCTGTCCATGCTCGGCGACCATCTAACTTAACTGAACTTGAATTGTTTGTCCAAAATACCTTTATCCAGGATCCAGGAACTGATTAAAAGCTACAGGAAGCGACTAGAGGCTGTTATCTTTGCAAAAGGAGGATGTACTAAATATTAATGTCACTTTTCTGTTGAGGTGCCCATACTTTTGCACCGGTCAAATTTTGGTTTAATGCATATTGCGCATTTTCTGTTAGTACAATAAACCTCATTTCAATCCTGAAATATTACTGTGTCCATCAGTTATTAGATATATCAAACTGAAATGGCTGTTGCAAATACCAAAATATTTAGAACTAAAAATGATTAAGATTAATAGGGGTGCCCAAACTTTTTCATAGGACTGTATAGAATCTGACTCCTTCAACATAAAACCTTTCTCAGCTAGCAGACAGGTTGCAGGTCAAGGACCCGAAGAAAAGTGCTGCAGACGAAGTTACTAAATCCTCTCACCTGAGAATAGATTCATTTATTATGGGATTCTGATTTCTTCCATAGAAGGCTGATGTGCAGGACATCAAAGTGACCATTTATGTGCATCTGGATGGAGACCTGGTCATGCCTTGTACGATTCGTCCTGCTGCTTTATTTGTACCCTTTGATAGCTACATTTTTGAGCATTCGCCAAGAACATTTGTGCAGCCGCAAATGTATTATATTAATGCGACTGTCCTTCAGGCCGAGGCAGCTGGGGAAAAATTCATGTGAAAATCTCACACATTGAATGGGTGTAACGTGAACAACTACAGCCACCGAATGTGGGCTCAGTCTAAAGCAATGTCTCTTGCCTGTCAAAATTCAGTATAACGTTCAGAGATGGCTAGTGACTCGAGAAGCTTCTCCAACATTTACTATTTACAAGAGCAAATGGCAAACCTAGGCTGGGTTCACACCAGTGCTCAATGTCCATTTGGGGTTTCCATACCCAAATTCGCTAGAAAAATGCGGAGAGAAAAGTCTATTGCATTTTTTGGTGGAAACCTGGTGGAAAACCGGTGGACCTCATAATAGTTAACGGAGTCTGTTTGCTTCTGTAGGTAACTGCTTTTTAAGTGGAGTAGGCTTCCCAAGCAGACCCGAGGAACGGAAAGCTGAACGCTAGTGTGAATCCAGTATCATAGAGAAATTTTTTTGAGGCAATGGCAAAGCCAGTTATAGCAGCCAAAAAAATGGCTGGGATTAGGGATGTTTTTGCAACGTGGGGCCCTGGCCTAAATTAATTCATTAATGAGGTAATCCCACCTTAGACATTTACAGCCTATCCACAAATGTCTATGAACTATGGGTCCCTAGAATATACAGCCCCCTGTAACATTACTCCTCCTCCTGAGTGATGAGAAATATGTTATAGAAATATCATGAAACCTGCAAAACTTCTGCATTTAATATTACTGTCCTGACGTCCATATTATATTGCAAATTAGCCTCCTTTATTTTCCATATGTCCAAAGTTTTTGCATATATTGCATTAGCATAGCAGTTTAAGGTCTTGTTTTTTGCAGGAGAGATTTTACTTTATAATGGCACCATTTAATATTCCATTACATATTTTAATGCTGGAAAACATTATTAATGGAGTGGAATTGGAAAAAAAAACTGCATAAATATGACGCACTCATAGAATTTTTAACTTATTGCATGATTCTGCAATACTAGAATGTATCAAATGTTGCACAATGGTTAATCAATTTATATAGGCGGAGCAAGCTGTGGCAGAGAAAGACCCTCAGGATAAGTTCACACAGGGTTTTTTGGATCGGAACCTGAGGGGGAGGCCGCTTCAGGTTCTGATCCAAAAACCAGGTAGCCGCGACTGAAAGCCAGTGGACTGCACCGGCATCCAGCCGCGCACTCTGCACCAGATTAGGCCCAATGAATGGGCCTAATCTAGAGGAGGGAGTGTCTTCAGGCCGAGCCGAGGCAAGACGAGGCGAGTCGGCCTGAAGATTGAGTATCTTCTTCCTGAGCGGCTCCCATTGAAATCAATGGCCGACTTTTTGGTCAGGATTTTGAGGCAGATACAGCCTCAAAATCTTGACCAAAAAACTCTGTGTGAACTTACCCTCAAACTGCACTAGGGACCAGCAGCCTTTGGTACTCCATCTGTTGTGAAACTACACTTCCCAGTATTCACACTTGCATGGCTGTTCTTAGATTTCCACATAAGCCCCTGCAGTTTGCTAACAGTTGTAGTTTCACAACAAGCTTGAGTGACAGTGGTTGCTGATCCCTGGACTACTGTATTCCCAATTTGACATAATCTGTCCTGTTGAAAACTGAGTTACGCAACCCCAATTTAGGACCACATTATGCCATGTGTTCACAATACTGCCCACTCATGGCAGGCATACATGTAATTCTCATACAATGGTTATATAGATAGGGCACAGTACCACTTCTCTTGTACTGTTTGCTGGTATTCTGTACACTGCACAGTACCACTTCTCTTGTCCTGTATACTAGGTGCAATTCTCAGTATCTGCTCTTATTATACATGGACATTGCACAGTACCACTTCTCTTGTCCTGTATACTAGGTGCAATTCTCAGTATCTGCTCTTATTATACATGGACATTGCACAGTACCACTTCTCTTGTCCTGTATACTAGGTGCAATTCTCAGTATCTGCTCTTATTCTGTATACATGGACAATGCACAGTACCACTTCTCTTGTCCTATATACTGGGTGCAATTCTCAGTATCTGCTCTTATTCTGTATACATGGACAATGCACAGTACCACTTCTCTTGTCCTATATACTGGGTGCAATTCTCAGTATCTGCTCTTATCCTGTATATATGGGCAATGCACAGTACCACTTCTCTTGTCTTTTATGCTGGGTGCAATTCTCAGTATCTGCTCTTATTCTGTATACATGGACAATGCACAGTACCACTACTTTTGTTCTGCATTCTGGATATACTTTTTAGTATCTGCTCTTATTCTGCATATATACAGAGTGTACAGCACCACTTTGCTTCTCCCTTATGCTGATTGTAATTCTCAGTATTTGCTGTTATTCTGTATACATAGACACTATACATTATCAATTCTCTTGTCTGGTGTGCTTGGTACTTCTTAATATCCGCTCTTAGGGTGAATTCACACTGAGTAAACGCTAGCTTATTCTGAACGTAAAACACGTTCAGAATAAGCGGCGTCTAAAGCAGCTCCATTCATTTCTATGGGAGCGGGGATACGAGCGCTCCCCATAGAAATGAATGGGCTGCTTCTTTCACTCCGTGCAGTCCCATTGAAGTGAATGGGGAGTGCCGGCGTGTACGCTCCGGCATGAGCAGAGCTTGCCGTATATGCCGGCACTCCCCATTCACTTCAATGGGACTGCACGGAGTGAAAGAAGCAGCCCATTCATTTCTATGGGGAGCGCTCGTATCCCCGCTCCCATAGAAATGAATGGAGCTGCTTTAGACGCCGCTTATTCTGAACGTGTTTTACATTCAGAATAAGCTAGTGTTTACTCAGTGTGAATGCACCCTTATTTTGTATGCATATACAGTGCACAGTATCACTTCTCTTGTCCTACTGTATATGCTGGATATACTTCTCAGTATCTGCCCTTATTCTGCATATAGACGGTGCACAGCATCACTTCTCTATCCTGTATTTATTTTGGGGTCTGGTATGGCCTTTTGATTTCTGGGTCTGGGCTAGGGCAGTGTTCACATGTATTGACATATTAGTATGTCAATACAATCCAACAGATGGGGCTACAATCAAGATAACCTGGGCCATATCTAGTAACTGGGGCACTGACCGCCGCAAGGAGCCAGATGATGTAATATAAGCTATCAGAAGGAATATCCAATGCATATGTTCCTTGGGCTCACCCTCATGGCAACAGCCAAAAGTTAGCAAGTATAGTGTGCATCTATGTATGTTTCTATGCTTTAGATGCATGGGGCGGACATACCATTGGTGCAACCTATGCAAATACACAGGGGGCCCTATCACCTGAACAGATTGTTGTAGCTTTTTTGGAAAAAAAAACCCGGTGTAACTTAGGAGTCATGTGAGAGGTCCTACGCTGTTCATACACTTCTGGAAGAATGTCAATCAATAAGTGAGACCACCCATTGGACTCTTAAGTCTAGAAGTCTTAGAGATTTAAGTTTATATAATACAAGTTATAATAAATCTATATAACAAAGTTTTAGCATCTCCTACTTTGTAACATTATTAGAACGCATTTTGGAGGTGAAAGGTTCCCTTTAAGGGTTGTCCTCACTATCGCACCCTTTCTCAGAGCTTTATTGACATCATTGTCATACTTTATACAAGGGTTACCTTTTTACCAAAAGCGTAAATTGAAGGGGTGCAGAGGGTGCAGTTGCAATCGGGCCCAGGTGCCTGTAGGAGTTTTTAAGTGTAACTATTAGGGTCACAGTCAAAACCACACTATCTATATACCGCTATATAATTTCTAGTTTCCTTTGATGGCTGCCAGTCTGTGCATTGTAAATGTATCACCCCTGACAATAATACTGTAGTGCACCAGGGAAAGAAGATTTCTGATACACAGCCTTTCACTGTCAGAAAGGAGACAGAAGGAAAGGGAAATGTATATACTACTAAAACTTTCACATGGGAGCTGCTGACATTCGTGAGTTTTATAGGGGGCCCCAAGCTGAGATTATTCATCAGGGTCCTTGAGCCTTTAGTTACTCCTCTGCTTTTTAATGAGTTCATGTTGGGTGTCCCCTTGAGATTTTATGGAATCCTTCATGATGTTAGAGCAATTGAGGACGCCTGCATTTTCTTATGGTCTGGTATTCCTTCACTTACACTGGTATTTGACCTATTTTATCTGTGAAGCATATATACATAACTAAGCAGCTGACTTTGACACTTGCATTGCTTGAGAGCACAACCCAACATTGCTGACACATGTATATATATATATATATATATATATATATATATATATATATATATATATATGTTTGCCAGGTGCTGACTTTGCATTTATTGTATAGTCATGGTATGAAAATTTGGAGATATTGAATGCAATGTTTTTTATTAACAATAAAATCTCAGTCAGTTTAATACATTTCGGGGCCTTTCACTTCATGTTTTAAAACATTCATTCAGTTGATCCAGTCAATAGATGCAAAAACTGACTCTTATAATGGATGTCCATCTGTTTACAGACAGTCATAGTTAATAAAAGAACATCCATTTCCATTCGTCTTTGTCAAACACAAAAATGTAGTAGAGTATAATATAGTATTCTTGTTTGTTTTTTACAAAGTAAGTCTAATTTATTCTAATTAAAATATAATTAATTTGCCTATCAGGGTCTGTGGAAAGCTTTGGTGATGCCCTCTACAACTGTGTTAATTGAATGGAGCAATGTTTAAGGAATATGAAAACAATTCACAGATAGATAGATAGATAGATAGATAGATAGATAGATAGATGATAGATAGATAGATAGATAGATAGATAGATAGATAGATAGATGATAGATAGATAGATAGATAGATAGATAGATAGATAGGAGATAGATAGATAGATAGATAGATAGATAGATAGGAGATAGATAGATAGATAGATAGATAGATAGATAGGAGATAGATAGATAGATAGATAGATAGATAGATAGATAGATAGATCGATAGGAGATAGATAGATAGATAGATAGATAGATAGGAGATAGATACATAGATAGATAGATAGATAGATAGATAGATAGATAGATAGGAGATAGATAGATAGGAGATAGATAGATAGATAGATAGGAGATAGATAGATAGATAGATAGATAGATAGATAGATAGGAGATAGATAGATAGATAGATAGATAGATAGATAGATAGGAGATAGATAGATAGATAGATAGATAGATAGGAGATAGATAGATAGATAGATAGATAGATAGATAGATAGATAGGAGATAGATAGATAGGAGATAGATAGATAGATAGATAGATAGATAGATAGGAGATAGATAGATAGATAGATAGATAGATAGATAGATAGAGAGATAGGAGATAGATAGATAGATAGATAGATAGAGAGATAGGAGATAGATAGATAGATAGATAGATAGATAGATAGATAGGAGATAGATAGATAGATAGATAGATAGGAGATAGATAGATAGATAGATAGCAGATAGATAGATAGATAGATAGATAGATAGATAGAGGTATTTCTTAATGAAAGTGCTCCTTAAAGTAACCATGCTGAACATGCTGTTCGATCTGCAGGCAGCATGTTATAGAGTAAAAGGAGCTGAACAAACTGATATATCGCTTGATAGGAAAAGATTCAGTGAAAATTGTATTTTATTAAATTATTACCTACTTTAAAATATATATATGTACAGTGCCTTGCTAATGTATTCGGCTCCCTTGAACTTTTCAACCCTTTGTCACATTTCAGGCTTCAAACATAAAGATGTCAAATTTTAATTTTTGTTGGAAGAATCAACAAGTGGATCACAATTGGTTTGGGCTTTTCTTCAGCAGGGACAGAGAAGATGGTTAAAATTGATGGGAAGATGGATGGAGCCAAATACAGGACCATTCTGGAAGAAAACCTGTAGGAGTCTGCAAAAGACCTGAGACTGGGACGGAGATTTATCTTCCAACAAGACAATGATCCAAAACATAAAGCATAATCTACAATGGAATGGTTCACAAATAAACGTATCCAGGTGTTAGAATGGCCAAGTCACAGTCCAGACCTGAATCCAATCGAGAATCTGTGCAAAGAGTTGAAAACTGCTGTTCACAAACGTCTCCATCCAACCTCACTGAGCTCCAGCTGTTCTACAAGGAAGAATGGGCAAGAATTTCAGTCTCTCAATGTGCAAAACTGATAGAGACAAATACCAAGCGACTTGCAGCTGTAATCCCAGCAAAAGGTGGCGCTACAAAGTATTAAAGGGGTTGTCCCATCACAAGGATCCTATCTATAATGCTTGTTAATGTGGATGTAAGATTTTTCCTAAATACACTGCTTCAGCAAAACTGCTTTGTTTGTCCACTATCTTACTTTATTCAATTCTTTGTGGCCACAACCCTGACTTAGCTGCTCATGAGTCAAGTGATGTATCTGCCTTGTCTCAGGGGGAGGGAGGAGGGGCTAAGTGCACGGGAGCGAGCCTGTGTTTCTAGCTATTCCTGTGTCTGCACCACGTGACCTAGCTTCCTGCTATCAGATAGGGGAGAGGAGCTGCATTCATTTCTTCTGTTCTCCCAGTTATCAGGCTAGCTAATTCAATTGTGTTCATTATGGCAGAGACAGGCAGTGTCTGTATGTAACACAGAATGGAGTTGCTGCTGCCTGTACTTCATAGTCCAATATGGGTGGGCGGAGCTACACATGAATTTGGGGGCGGAGCTAAACGGCAGGTTGCATGTGAAACCCCGCCCACCAAATGATGCAAGAAACCAGGAAGAAAGAAGATTTTACAGCAGTAAAGACTGATGAGTATGTGAGGTGGGAATACCCCTTTAACGCAAGGGGGGAGAATAATTTGCACGCTCAATTTTTATTTAGGGAATACAGAGACTTAAACCGGGATTTTGTTGAATGGTGCCATCAGAACAACCTCAGGATTAATGCTGGACCAAGGAGATGGTGGTGGACTTTAGTAAACGGAGAAGTGCTCCGACCCCGGTGGAGATCCAAGGAACACGTATTGAGATAGTCAGGACCTACAAGTATCTGGGTGTGCTCCTCAATAATAAACTAGACTGGGCTGATCACCTGGAGGCGCTGCACAGAAAGGGCCACAGCAGACTCTACCTGCTCAGGAGGCTGAGGGCCTTCGGAGTCCAGGGGCCACTTCTTAGGGCCTTCTTCAACTCTATGGTTGCTTCAACCATCTTTTTCGGTGTGGCCTGCTGGGGGAGCAGTATATCAACCAGGGACAGAAATAGACTTGACAGGCTGATCAGGAGGGCCAGCTCTATCCTGGGGAGCCCCTTGGACCCAGTACAGGTAGTGGGTGACAGAAGGATACTGTCTGTGGTGACCTCCATGCGGGAGAACAAATCCCACCCCATGTATGGGACCTTGATGGGACTTGGCAGCACTGTAAGTGACCGTCTGCTTCACCTCAAGTGTGAGAAGGAGCTATCGCAAGTCCTTCCTTCCAACCGCAGTCGGGCTGTATAATCTACATCAGACCAAGCAAAGACACTCCGCACAGAGAACTAATGATTATGACGATGAAGTCTTCCTTCTTTCTTCTTCTGTTCCTTAGCTGCTATGGACTCCTAGTATATCTTCTCTTCTCAGCATATGTGTGTCTACGTCTGTAATATATTACTGTGTATTATCCTGTATCTGTATTACTATGCTGCTGTAACATACTGAAATTTCCCCACTGTGGGACTATTAAAGGATTATCTTATCTTTATTTTATATATATTATTTTTATTTTTATTGTTACCTATTTGTGTCTTCGGAGTCCAGTAGGCGGACCTACGCAGTGATTGACAGCTATCTCTGTAGACACAGTCATCAGTAAAAGCCTTCCTATCATTGAGACACCCCCTGGACTCCTGACCAGTAACTGTAGGACTTTCAATGAACATATTTTAAGTTATACTAACTATATTCCCATAATACTATATATCATTCTGCTCAGCTCCTCACCACTGAATAAACATTATTTTCCAGGTGGCCGGTTCCCTTTAATAGATTTACAATATCAGACAACATTGGGGAAAATCTAACAAATAAATAGTAAAATAAATTCTTATATAAACCATTTACTGCGTAATTAAAGGCTGTGCTATTTTTATAGTAACATATAAAGCTCAGTAGAATGAAAAATATATCCAAATCCATCTAAAAGCTAAAAACTAAAATGAAACGTTAAGTAAGCAAGACTTGGCAGCTCTGCTCAGGAATTCAGAAACAGAGAATGGCCTTTGGATCCTCGACTGCTCGTCTGCTTCAGACACATGGCCCCGCGCCAGCAGCGATCTGGTTTTTGCTAACAAAACCACCATTTACTCAGTTGCAAAGTAAAATTCTATCTGCAAAAGTCTTCACGATGTGTACACATCTCTGTTCTCTCTTTTTTTTTCATCTTTAAGCTCACACTGTAGTCTTGGCACCGAGTCACCTCTCCAAAATAACAACTTTTTTTTTTTTAAGACACTTTCCTCGGTCATGTCTTGTAAAATGCAGGTGCAGCTGCAGATGGAAGATCAGGCTCTGGGAAGACGCCAAGTCCATAACAAAAATGAATTGAAGAAAGCCAATTTTCAGGCCATAATCAGAGTTAGCTAAACACAGCATTTCCACAACTGTGCGTTTATGGGGGATCCAAGTTCTATGCGGCCAATTATGTTTTATGTGAAAACACAAAGATGTAATGAGTCGCGGGATGTCGACTCGGGAGTCCAGGCTGAAACGCGCACACTCAGGACAACTAGGCTCACGACTTCAAAGCATCCCCTCTCCCTGTTTAACTTCTACGTAAAGGTTTTTTTTTAAGGGTTAATCTGGAAAATTTCATGGCAAGGGTCTACCAGCTATGGCCCCTACAGAACAAATAGGTGCCATATAACACATAGGAGTGCTCGCCATGACCCCACAACATGTCCATTGGTGTTCTAGCAGTCAGAGCCTCTTTATTACCGTATATACTCGAGTATAAGCCGACCCGAATATAAGCCGAGACCCTAATTTTATCACAAAAAATTGGAAAAACGTATTGACTCAAGTATAAGCCGAGGGGGGGAAATCCACCGTTGCAGATAAAAAGTCTGGTGTGGGTGGAGCTACTAGGATTTAGACTCCACCTTATCTGCAGATGTTACATACCAGTGGCTACAGGACCTTTGATGACATCACAGTCACGTAAACTCATGACAAGCCAATCACAGAGCAGTAGCAGTAAAGGACCTCCCCCTTCCAGGTCCTTCCAGTTGTCTGTGCTCCGTGGACCCTGACTCGAGTATAAGCCGAGGAGAGCTTTATCAGCATGAAAAATGTGCTGAACAAGTCGGCTTATACTCGAGTATATTCGGTATGTGACTCTGGACATTGCTGATGACATATTGGAATATTCTTTTCTTGGAAACCTCTTTGAAGCCCATCTTATATTCATTATATTCACACATTGCAACATTTTTAGATTCCTGAAGATGCAAATGCAGAAAAATTCTAACATAGCTGTGAAGTATATCTGTTAATGTCAGATGTCAAGAAGGATCTAGAAGTCTTGTCTTTGAACTTTTCTATTAAAATAAGCTGATCCGAACCAGGGATACATGTATATATCATAACCAGGACAGACACTGAGACAGCATTGTAAAAGCATGTTATGGGATTGCCATATTGATACAGCTCTCCTTAGGGAGGCAGCATCAGATCAGCGGGGTCCTGGCCCCTTACACATCTGTTCTAAGAGGTGCTGCAGCCTGTACATTGTTTAACGGGCACACCATTGACTTAGGAGTGGGTCTACAAGGTTTTATGGCTTTCCCCAATCCCTAGAATGAGACAAAGCTGCAATGTGCAGTCACTACTATGTAAATGTAAGTATCGTGTATCATGCTAGTGCTGTAGATCTTACCAGGGCACCATGTTCCCTTAAAATATGGAGACTCCACTGATCTTATCTAATATTGATGGCCTGTTCTAAGGATAGACTATCAATATAGTGAAGCCGGGACCATTTAACCTATGGCCGAGGCCGAGGCTCCAGTGCACTGTATGGCAGAATTACATACCTCCCAACTTTTGTAGAACGGAATGAGGGACAAAGTATGCGGCGCGTGTAGCTCATTCATGTGCCCCCACACAGTATAATCCTCCTACAGTCATCTGTAAATTATATGTCCCCCCTCCATCTCTCCCCCAGTTTCTTGTCCCCCCATCTCTCCCCCAGATTCATGTCCCCCCATCTCTGCCCACAGTTTCATGTCCCCCATCTCTGCCCCCAGAATCATGTCCCCGCATCTCTGCCCACAGTTGCATGTCCCCCTATCTCTGCACCCAGAATCATGTCCCCCCATCTCTGCCCCCAGATTCATGTCCCCCCATCTCTGCCCACAGTTTCATGTCCCCCCATCTCTGCCCACAGTTTCATGTCCCCCCATCTCTGCCCACAGTTTCATGTCCCCCATCTCTGCCCCCCAGAATCATGTCCTCCCATCTCTGCCCCCAGATTCATGTCCCCCCATCTCTGCCCACAGTTGCATGTCCCCCTATCTCTGCCCCCAGAATCATGTCCCCCCATCTCTGCTCCCAGATTTATGTCCCCCCATCTCTGCCCCCAGATTCATGTCCCCCCATCTCTGCCCCCAGAATCATGTCCCCCATCTCTTCCCCCAGATTCATGTCCTCTCCATCTCTGCCCCCAGATTCATGTCCTCTCCATCTCTGCCCCCAGATTCATGTCCCCACATCTCTGCCCCCAGATTCATGTCCTCCCATCTCTTCCCCCAGATTCATGTCCTCTCCATCTCTGCCCCCAGAATCATGTCCCCCATCTCTGCCCCCAGATTCATGTCCTCCCATCTCTGCCCCCAGATTCATGTCCTCTCCATCTCTGCCCCAGATTCATGTCCCCCCATCTCTTCCCCCAGATTCATGTCCCCTCCATCTCTGCCCCAGATTCATGTCCCCCCATCTCTGCCCCCAGAATCACATCCCCACGTCTCTGCCCCCAGATTCATGTTCCCCCATCTCTGCCCCCAGATTCATGTCCCCACATCTCTGCCCCCAGAATCATGTCCTCATATGTATTCAACTCAGATCTGCATCTTCCAGACGCAGATCTGAGTTGAAATCAGGACATACCTCCCGCTGACCGGGACCGCAGGACAGGACGCCGAAATCGTGAATGTCCCGTGGAAATCGGGACGGTTGGGAGGTATGGAATTATGTGCTGTCTAGATATAGTCAATTTATATAAAGTTGTATTTTGTATGCCCTACACAAGGGGATACCGCTGTACGTGTGACCATATTAATCATCTTAAACTAACACGTACACCCCAAAAATGATCACACCTGCCAAGTAGAAGAAAGTTTTTTGCTTTATGTGAATTTGTAGTCAGTATCGTTGCCTTATGGTGCTGGGGTCATGGTTTTGAAAGCATCGAGTTTGTATGTTCTCCCCGTCGGAGGACCACAACAAAGTACGGGCAGACCGCTAATATAGCGGTTGCAAACATAGGAAACTGGCCCCAAATTGACTATAAACAGGTTCATCGAGTATCCGTTGTTAAAACTGAAAGTGGCAGACAAGAAAGCAGTGAGTGCAGGACTATTCTGTACACTGGGCATTGCAATGGAGTCTTCGCCGCGAATGTGAACATAACCTGAGAAGTTAATTTGGAAAGCGCCATATAGATAAATCAAACAAATAGTTACTGCTTTTACAGGTGCCCAATAATAACTGGACCCACAATATCTAGCCAGTCTGCAGAATGTGAACATACACATGTCATCTTATGTTTTCGTCCTTGCTAATGTTGGATATTTGGACTTTTCTGCCGACATCTTAGTCACTCACACGTCATGTAACGTGGAAATTACATAAGAGCAAATACTACAAGGATATCAGAAAATAAACAGCAGAGATTAGAGCTGGCCGTGTTCCTTATGTAGTGGCATATGTCGACATGAAATATGACAAGTGAGATTTTGTCCATTAGTAAGCATCGTTACAAATCCTTGTTTTCTGTTCTGTAATCCAAGCTGATAGCTGCACCGACCATTGTAACAATCAGCGGACTGAGATAGACCCAGGCAGTCCTGACATTCATGCAAAATCTGTGGCCGGCTCCCGAACTTTGCATATGTCACTGAAAACGCACACCATGATTCCTGCAGGAATATCTCTTCCAGTTATGTTACAGAATGTAGACAATGGCGTGCAAAAGTTTTAAGCAGGCATGGACAAAAATGATGCTAAGTAAGAATATTTCAGAAATAGAAATTGATTTTTGTCTATTAAAATTGTAAACACAATGCTATCCCGCCACATGTATAACAAACAAAGCGGTATAACAATACAGGAATATTTAGCAGTGATATCTCTACATCAGGATAATATGTACAATGATACATTAATCCAACTTTATGATACCGTCTTTTGCAAGACACTACTGTGTACCTAGTGTATGTGTGATTTTTGCATGTTATTCAAAGGGTAAATTCTCTTTAACAAACACAGAAATAAATCTACGACAAAGACTCTTATCAGGCTAGTCAGTGCACTAGTTGGTCTTCTAAGCAGGGGCGTAACTACCGTGGTAGCAGCAGTAGCAGCTGCCACAGGGCCCGGGCCATTAGGGGGCCAGGTGACAGCCGCTACCGCTGCGGTTTTTTTTTTTTTTAAAAGTCCGTTACGGGCCCCATTCACTTGCCGATCCTGGCTGGGCCGGGATTGGCAAGTGACACTGCAGGGCCCACAGAGGCTATCTTTATACTCGGGGGTCTTTGCAGACCCCCAAGTATAATGATCGGCGCACCGGGAGGGGTAAGGTAACATAAAAAACAGTGTTACTTACCTCTCCGCGATCCTGCCAGGCCTCCGTCATTCGTGTCTGACGTCACATGACCCAGGCCAGCTTCCCGGGTCATGTGACGTCTGACGTCATTAAAGCTGGACAAGAGCGGACAGGACAGCCGACAGGAACAGGTAAGCAACTGTCTCTGTTCTTTTAATGGTTTTAATCCCCCGGGTCTCCGATTATTATACTCTGGGGTCTTTTCAGACCCCAGAGTATAATAAATGTTTATAGGTGTCCACAGTGGGACATATGGGGACACTATGGGGGATAATACTGTGTGTGCAGGGGCACTATAGGGGTTAATACTGTGTGTACATTGGACACTATAGGGGTTAATAATACTGTGTGCATCGGACACTATAGGGGTTAATACTGTGTGTGCATTGGACACTATAGGGGTTAATAATACTGTGTGTGCAGGGGACACTAGGGGTAAATACTGTGTGTGCAGGGGACACTATGGGGATAATACTGTGTGCATTGGACACTGTAGGGGTTAATACTGTGTGCATTGGACACTATAGGGGTTAATACTGTGTGTGCAGGGGACACTAGGGGTAAATACTGTGTGTGCAGGGGACACTATGGGGATAATACTGTGTGCATTGGACACTATAGGGGTTAATACTGTGTGTGCAGGGGACACTATTGGGGATAATACTGTGTGCAGGGCTTACTAAGGGACATAATAGAGTGCGGAGGAGGGGGTCAGTCGAGGTCTTCGGCATCGGTTTGGGGAGGGGGGGCCCCATGTCAAAAGTTCGCCACGGGGCCCCGCCATTCCTAGTTACGCCACTGCTTCTAAAGTAAGATATTAAGAACGCCATGTTTCTCCTGGCTTTACTCCAAGTTTCAATACCTTCTAATAGTTCCCTTTTTCCACCAAGGAGGATTTATTTCTTTTCCCTGGTATATCTGCCACTGGAGCGGCTCATACAGAGAGATTCTCCATTCTGACTCTTAGAGGAGGGGTCGATGTTTATCTGCCTTGTTAGGGCACATGAGATAACCCCTTGAAGGAAATTAAATGTTACATCTTTTCATTAACATGGGTTATTACTAGCAGAAATGAGGAAATAAGCCGAATCTGCTGAATATTCACTTCTGGGAGAGTTCAGACACGGCATGCTTCAATAGAGACTAGTCATTACACGCAATTGTTGTGTATCCAGTGTTATACCCTCAGCAGGTTGGAGGCTGGTAACATAGCTGAGATATGCATTACTACAAAGTTCAGGAACAAAATGTGACATGTTTGTTGTGACAGTCGGCAAACTGCAGAGATTGTGTGGGCTCCATAGCAAATACTGACTGCTTGATGCAACCCTGTGTACTGCTGAAAAAGACGCCAGATGTATCACAGGGAATGCTGTGAAGTGATCGGCCGCCTCTTTTGATGTCCTAATCCCTTGACTTGGTTTTCAGCAGGGAATCTTTGATATACAGCACCCTGTTATGGGACAGTAGGACACATGAGACCGGATTCAGCGGAGACCAACAGGAGTAGTTTATACATTCGACAGACCCGCAGCTCGTGACAATAAACAACAGAATAGCTAGACAGCAGGTTAAACCCTTATAAAGACCTGACCCTGGGCCTAGAAAAGAAAATGAACCAATTGCTACATGAACCATTATAATAGAAACTTCACTACCTGCCATCTATAGCTTTCACAAAATGCAATCCATTAGCTATGGGGTCTCCAATAACATTGTATTACAGGGTCTAATAGGGTTGTGTATTCTGTGTAAATATGTTTACTATAGCGCAGTATGCTCCTATATGAAACCAGACATACACTATGTGATCAAAAGTATCCAGACACCCCCAAAAACATACGTTTTTCATATTAGGTGCATTGTGCTGCCACCTACTGCCAGGTCCTCCATATCAGCGACCTCAGTAGACATTAGACATGGTGAGAGAGCAGAATGGGGCGCTCCGCAGAACTCACGGACTTCGAACGTGGTCAGATGATTGGGTGCCGCACATCACACAGGTCAATGCCAAACGACGCCTCGCTTGTTGTAAGGAGCGTAAACATTGGACGATTGAACAGTGGAAAAACGTTGTGTGGAGTGACGAATCACGGTACACAATGTGGCGATCCGATGGCAGGGTGTGGGTATGGCAAATGCCCGGTGAATGTCATCTGCCGGCATGTGTAGTGCCAACAGTACAATTCGGAGGTGGTGGTGCTATGGTGTGGTCGTGTTTTTCATGGAGGGGGCTTGCACCCCTTGTTGTTTTGCGTGGCACTATCACAGCACAGGCCTACATTGATGTATTAAACACCTTCTTGCTTGCCACTGTTGAAGAGCAATTCGGGGATGGCGATTGCATCTTACAACACGATGGAGCGCCTGTTCATACTGCACGGCCTGTGGCGGAGTGGTTACACCACAATAACATCTCTGTAATGGACTGGCCTGCACACAGTCCTGACTTGAATCCTATAGAACACCTTTGGGATGTTTTGGAACGCCGACTTGGTGCCAGGCCTCACCGACCTACATCGATACCTCTCCTCAGTGCAGCACTCCATGAAGAATGGGCTGCCATTCCCCAAGAAACCTTCCAGCACCTGATTGAACGTCTGCCTGCGAGAGTGGAAGCCGTCATCAAGGCTAAGGGTGGGCCAACACCATATTGTATCCAGTATTAACCATGGAGGGCGCCACCAACTTGTAAGTCATTCTCAGACAGGTGTCCGGATACTTTTGATCACGTAGTGTACATAGGTGTAGTACATATATATGAGGGGAAGGTATTGCAGATCTATACAACATGGCCATGTGACTGAACCTTTGTACTCAATTTTTCTCTTGCCATAGGCCGCTCTCCTCATTTCACACTGCATCATGTAACCTGTTTAGGGGACAAGGAATTGTTAACCCTTTAACCCCTTAAGGACACAGGGTTGTCTGTAATAAGCTAATGCTTGGTGACATTTTGATATTTTCCTTCCCTGCCTTCCAAAAATTCATAACTTTTTTATTTTTCTGTCGACATAGCTAAGTGAGGGCTTATTGTTTGTATGGCGAGTTTACTTTCGTTGGGCACTATTTGGTTTTTTCATCCATTAATATGATGTAATAAACAGATGTAAAAAACATGATCTGAATGGAGACTTACACTGATGTGTCTATATGAATACACCCTGCCTTTTACTATTTGGCACTCCTAACTCCTCTGTGACATTTTCCTTACACATGATGTCTCCCCATCCTGCTCTGCCAGTCCCCTGCATTGTGAGAATGGTTCTTCTATCCAGAACATGGTGGCCGGAGGACCATGGCACCATATAGATCACTCAGCTTCCTCCACTGCATCTGCACTCTTTTCCAGAGAGCAAAGTGTTACCAGAAAGGAGACTGAGTAATGTCATGGTCACCTGGACCTCCAAGTGCCATGTTACTCGTTGACAGGCTACAGTCAAGCTTCTGACCCAATCGCTCCACAGTGGCCCTCTCTTGGATATCCTAATAACTCACCAACCACACATTCAGTGTCTCCCACTCACACTTCACCTCCTTATTGCACCCTCGTTCTGTAGTTGTCCATCAAGGCTCTGTCCTAGGACTCCTCCTGGTCTCCAGCTACACCCTCAGCCTTGGTCAACTCATAAAATCCCATGGTTTTCAATAACATTGCTTGCCAACGACACTCAAATGTATCTCGCTGGGCGAGATATTACCACTCTGTTGGCCAGAGTTTCAGAATGTCTAGCAGCCATAGACTTTATCAAACTCAATATGGAGAAAACTGAGTTCATCATCTTCGCCCACCTCGCACGGCCCTCCTACCTGACCCATCTATCAAAGTTAATGGTGTCGCACTTACCCCAGTCCCCCAAGTTTGTTGCCTTGGGATAACCTTTGATTTAACCCACACATCCAAGCACTCAGCACCTCCTGCCATCTCCAACTCAAGAACATTCATTGAATTCACTCCTTTCCATTCATGCATAGCTCCATGGAATTAATATAATAATGTACAGAGCACCAATGAATTAATATAATACTGTACAGCACCATGGGATTAATATAATAATGTACAGCACCATGGGATTAATATAATAATGTACAGCACCATGGAATTAATATAATAATGTACAGCACCATGGGATTAATATAATAATGTACAGCACCATGGAATTAATATAATAATGTACAGCACCATGGAATTAATATTATAATGTACAGCACCATGGAATTAATATAATAATGTACAGCACCATGGAATTAATATAATAATGTACAGAGCACCATGGGATTAATATAATAATGTACAACACCATGGAATGAATATAATAATGTACAGCACCATGGAATGAATATAATAATGTACAGCACCATGGGATTAATATAATAATGTACAGAACCATGGAAATAATATAATAATGTACAGCGCCATGGAATTAATATAATAATGTACAACACCATGGAATTAATATAATAATGTACAGAGCACCATGGGATTAATATAATAATGTACAACACCATGGAATGAATATAATAATGTACAGCACCATGGAATGAATATAATAATGTACAGCACCATGGAATGAATATAATAATGTACAGCACCATGGGATTAATATAATAATGTACAGAACCATGGAAATAATATAATAATATACAGCACAATGGAACTAATATAATAGTGTAGAGCACCATGGAATTAATATAATAATGTACAGCACCATGGAATTAATATAATAATGTACAGCACCATGGAATTAATATAATAATGTACAGCATCATGGAAATAATATAATAATGTACAGCGCCATGGAATTAATATAATAATGTACAGCACCACGGAATTAATATAATAATGTACAGCACTATGGAATTAATATAATAATGTACAGCACCATGGAATTAATATAATAATGTACAGTCTTATGATATTATAGGTGCTCTAAAAATAATAAAAATAAATAATAATAGTTGTAGATATGGGCCAGCAGTGTAGGGGCAGGGCAGCATCATATATAAAGAAAACGATGCTGAAGGATAAAGGGTCCTAAACATTTAGGGTTACCTCAGACAGAGTCTTTTGGCAGCGGATTTTCATGTGGAATTTGCCTCAAAATCCACTGCCAAAAATGGCTTCCATTGACTTCAATGGGAGCCACTCACTTCTTTTTTCCGCTAGTTAGTAGCAGAAAAATGAAGCAACACGCCCCTTCTTCCCGCGGATTCCTCGGCTGAATCAGCTGCGCCGTCTGCAATGCGAGGCTCCGGCCCATTCATCCGGAGCGGAATGCCGCGATGGGATGCCAGTGTTCACACGAGGAATTCATGTAACTCCGTGTGAAATATCCCTTATAGACACATCAGTTCACAGTTCATTTCGATCCACAACTTTTGGAAAATTCTCATCGAATTTGCGTTCAATCACCTTCAATCCTGTATTATTTCTATTACAGTCGCCGCATGACATTGAGCCCTACTGCTTAGCCCACTTACATCCAAGTCCTTATTTTGCTCTGTTATCCACAATTGTAGAATCTATATATATTAGTGAGTAGAATGTTTATGATCCTCTGTATACGACATAGAGGTACAATATGGGTCCATAGCAGTCTATGGGCTTCCTTATAGACCGGTATAACACATATCCGTATTATAGCGATGTGTGAGCTGATAAAACTTTTATGGAGAAAAGCAGAAGCGGAGTGGCGGTTTAGGCTCCAGAGTTATCGCCGCATAGTATATTTGTAGAATAGTAGACACTATAGGGGAAAAGGCTGCACCAAGTGCATATCCTTGCTGTGAGTGTTGGTGTCAGGTAGTGCGTGTGTAAGCTGTCTTCTACGAGCTGATATGGTATGTGATAGTGTAGAGTGATCGGTATCACGCCCAACCTGACGTCCCGCAGTTCTTTAGTCTATCAGTCAATCTGTATTTATGTAAGCCCTGGCATATTCTGCGCTGCATTCAGCACTTTGTCACCCAGAAGTGAATTATTAGCAGAAAGGCTTTGTCTTTCTATATTATATAGTGACTTTGTTTCCTGCACCCCCCATGTCATTGGTGTGACAGCGTTGACGGCTTTTCTCTATGTGCTATGGATAGATAGTGTAATACCATGATTAGGCAGATGCAGATTCTGTAGTCATAAAAAGAACTGGAAAAACTGGCAGCCATCCAGAAGGCATACACCCAGTATAATGTGTTCCACTGAAGCCTCGGTAGCCTCTTGGTGAACCTGCTGGCTTACTGCTTGCTTGAACAGGATTTTTCACTACAAAAGACAGACTTATAGATAATTTCACCTACTGTTTATTTGCAGAAGTCACGCTAACATTTCACATCTAATTACATTAAAAGTTCCAAGACTTCACTCTATCATTCTTCTATAAATCATGTCCATTAATGAACCAGTGCAGATCCTTCCATCGCTGGTCCCGAGTTCATCTGGAAGGAATTGGTTTTAATGAGGGGAGGATTAGTTAAGAACTCGTACAGAGGTGCAGCTGAAAAACTATTTGTCTTCTGCTTTGTGACATCATTTTCTTGTGCCAGTACTTGTCTAAACAGGGGTGCTAAGGAATTATCATGTCGATATGAACTGGACTCAAGGAGGTGTTTTAAAGTCAAGAAGATTTTTTATTATTATTATTATTTCTTAAAGGGTGGAGCAAGATCCAAAAATTGTGTAGGAAGAATCCAGCAACTCCATGCTGCTCAGAGTATTACATTATTAGATCTACATATAGAACTCATTCTACATAGGTGGCATCAATAATACTAGCAAAAGGTACTGTAGGTCTGTAATCATGAATAGGGATAGGCAATTCAGTTTTTAATGAGTCAGGTTCATTACATTTTTCAGGTTTGGCCAAAATGTAACCACTTCCCTGTTTCCCCAAAAATAAGACAGTGTCTTATATTAAATTGTCGTCCTAAATATAGGACCTGTCTTATTTTCAGGGGACGTCTTATGACAACCGGCAGTTATGCCGGCACTTCCTTAGCGGAGCGTCAGCATGACTGCCGGTTGTAGGTAGTGTAGGGGAGGGGAGGGGAGGAAGGATCATACTTACCTTTCCCATCTTTATAGTAGCGCTGGTGCTGCTGTTCGTCTTTGCAGTGGTGGGCGGGACTTAGCGAGCCTTCGTGGGGTGGGGCTTAGCGAGCCTTCAGGGGCGGGGCTTAGCATGCCTTTCATGGGCGGGGCTTAGCGATCCTCACTTCACTGACATAGCAGCCAGCTGAATGCTGTACTCTGTGCTCCGTGTGCACAGGAAAGCCGTCTGCTGCCTCTACTGTACGCCGGCTGCTGCCTCTGCCTCTGGGATGAGCTGGGAGAGCTCATCCTACAGCAGCAGGGACAGTGGACACAACAGCAGAGGTAGCAGCCAGATTTCCTGTGCACACCAAGCACATCACACAGTGTTCAGTCGGCTGCAAAGATTTTTGGGCATGCCTTATTTTCGGGGGGTGCCTTATATTAGGCAATTCAACAGAACCCCCCCCACACACACACACATACATGCCTTACTTTCGGGGGTGTCCTACTTTCAGGGAAACACAGTATCATGCACTGGGGAGGTTGGTAGAGGTTAGCAAACATAACAAAGAGTCTTAGGGCCCATTCACACGAAGGAAAATGGTGAGGAATTTGGTGTGGAATTTCAGCGCTGAAAAAAAAGCCTCCCATTGACTTCAATGGGTACCTTTTTCTGAAGTCAATGGGAGGCTTTTTTTTCAGCGCTGAAATTCCACACCAAATTCCTCACCATTTTCCTCTGTGTGAATGGACCCTTACTTACCTTTCCTGGGCTCCATCTTAGTGTCCAGTGGCTGCCATGGAGGTAAAGTTGTTTAGTTTAGAGAACACATGTTTATATGGCCTGTTAAGGAATTCTTAGTTAATTGATGCAGGTCCTCTGGTCAAGACCCTCATGTTTTTTGGGGTTTTTTGGGTGGTGGGGGAGTTTTAGAGCAAAACAAAGCGGCACTCTGTAGGGCCTCTGCATATCCATACATCATAAGCATAGTCTATTGATTTAAATGTGCAATGCTTAGGGGTGTTTGTCCAGGAGTTCTGGGCCAGAAGGCCGGGAAGGTGATTAAGCCATAACCATGAAACCATACTTACCTGTCCCTGTCATTCTGGTGTCCGCCCCCGCTGAGACTTTTTCCAGCAGAAGTCCTAGTAGCATGTGAGTACTGATGTCAATCAGTGGTCTCAGCAGGCACAGGAATACAGGAATGGACCCGGGACAGTGACGTATGTGAGTGACGTCCTGAGCCCTTTCCTGTGCTCACTGAGGCCACTGATTGGCATGAGCGACCACGTGCAGCGAGGACCTCCACTGGAACAAGTCCCCCATGCAATATCTGGACAACCTCTTTCATTTCCTCCCTGGTGGCTCTGCAGAGAAATTGAAAACTTACTTATGGTTCCCCCTTGAAATTACAACTGGTTACTGTCCTGTGGTGAGATTATTTTTATGGGATCTTTCTAACAAAAGAAAATGTATCATCCAAGCCAAACCCTTTTTTAAAGAGGACATGTCACAAGGTGTAGAAGGCTCAAGGCGCTGGGTGATAGTTGCTGACACCCTGAGCATTTTGGTGTTTTGTTTATTCAAATCTTTTCTGCCATTCCAAAGTTATAAGACCTTTTAATATTGATGCAAATTATGGTACACCAGCCAAGTGGGCGGTCACTCTGGGGCGGAGTCTCTGTCTGCTCTATGTTATGAATTGTTACCACCCACTTGACCCGTATACCCGAATTTCCATCAACACTATAAGGGTTTATAGATTTGGAATGACTGAATAGATTTAGATAAACAAAATGCTCAGGTGACAGCCCCTATCTGGTAGCTATGTCATTGGGCTTGTCAGACCTGGTGACAGGTTCTCTTTAAAAAGGATCTGTCAGCACCCTTGACATGTCTGTTTTAGTAAATACTGTTATTCCTCATGATATAATAATGCGGGAAGCAGTGGCGTAACTAGGAGTGGCGGGGCCCCGAGGCGAACTTTTGACATGGCCCCCCCTGGCCGACACCGACGCCGAATACCTCGACAGACCCTCCTACGCATTCCTGCGCGCTCTATTATGCCCCATAGTGGCCCCTGCACACAGTATTATCCCCCATAGTGTCCCCTGCACACAGTATTATCCCCCATAGTGGTCCCTGCACACAGTATTATCCCCCATAGTGGCCCCTGTACACAGTATTATCCCATTAGTGGTCCCTGCACACAGTATTATCGCCCATAGTGTCCCCTGCACATAGTATTATCCCATTAGTGGTCCCTGCACACAGTATTATCGCCCATAGTGGCCCCTGCACACAGTATTATCCCATTAGTGGTACATGCACACAGTATTATCGCCCATAGTGGCCCCTGCACACAGTATTATACTCCATAGTGGCCCCTGCACACAGTATTATCCCCCATAGTGGCCCCTGTACACAGTATTATCCCATTAGTGGTCCCTACACACAGTATTATCCCCCATAGTGACTCCTGCACACAGTATTGGCCCCTGCACACAGTATTATCCCCCATAGTGGTCCCTACACACAGTATTATCCCCCATAGTGACTCCTGCACACAGTATTGGCCCCTGCACACAGTATTATCCTCCATAGTGGCCCCTGCACACAGTATTATACTCCATAGTGTCCCCTGCACATAGTATTATCCCCAATAGTGGCCTCTGCACACAGTATTATGTCCCTTAGTGGCCCCTACACACAGTATTATCCCCCATAGTGACTCCTGCACACAGTATTATACCCCATAGTGGCCCCTGCACACAGTATTATCCCCAATAGTGGCACCTGCACACAGTATTATGTCCCTTAGTGGCCCCTACACACAGTATTATCCCCCATAGTGACTCCTGCACACAGAATTATACCCCATAGTGGCCCCTGCACACAGTATTATCCCCAATAGTGGCCCCTGCACACAGTATTATGTCCCTTAGTGGCCCCTACACACAGTATTATGTCCCTTTGTGGCCCCTACACACAGTATTATCCCCCATAGTGACTCCTGCACACAGTATTATCCCCCATAGTGACTCCAGCACACAGTATTATACCCCACAGTGGCCCCTGCACACAGTATTATCCCCCATAGTGGCCCCTGCACACAGTATTATCCCATTAGTGGTCCCTACACACAGTATTATCCCCCATAGTGACTCCTGCACACAGTATTATACCCCATAGTGGCCCCTGCACACAGTATTGGCCCCTGCACACAGTATTATCCCCCATAGTGACTCCTGCACACAGTATTATCGCCCATAGTGGCTCCTGCACACAGTATTGGCCCCTGCACACAGTATTATCCCCCATAGTGACTCCTGCACACAGTATTATCCCCCATAGTGGCCCCTGCACACAGTATTATACTCCATAGTGTCCCCTGCACATAGTATTATCCCCAATAGTGGCCTCTGCACACAGTATTATGTCCCTTAGTGGCCCCTACACACAGTATTATCCCCCATAGTGACTCCTGCATACAGTATTATACCTCATAGTGGCCCCTGCACACAGTATTATCCCCAATAGTGGCTCCTGCACACAGTATTATCCCCCATAGTGGCCCCTGCACACAGTATTATGTCCCTTAGTGGCCCCTACACACAGTATTATCCCCCATAGTGACTCCTGCACACAGTATTATACCCCATAGTGGCCCCTGCACACAGTATTATCCCCCATAGTGGCCCCTGCACACAGTATTATCCCCAATAGTGGCCCCTGCACACAGTATTATCCCCCATAGTGGCCCCTGCACACACTATTATGTCCCACTGTGGACACCCATAAACAACTATTATACTCTGGGGTCTTTTCAGACCCCAGAGTATAATAATCGGAGACCCAGGGGGAGAAAAACATTAAAAAAAACTCTGTTACCTATCTCCCGTCTCCTACGCTGTCGGCCTCCGAAGTAGTCCATCTTCAATTACGTCAGACGTCACATGACCCGGGACGCAGGCCGGGGTCATGAGACGTCAGGCGACTAGGCCGAAGTCTGCAGAGATCGTGGAGAGGTAAGTAACATGTTTTTTATGTTTCTTACCTCTCCCGGTCCGCCAATCATTATACTCGGGGTCTGAAAAAACCCCCGAGTATAATGATAGCAGCGGTAGTGGCTGTCACCGGGCCCCTAATGTCCTGGGCCCTGTTGCAGCTGCCTCTGCTGCTATGGTGGTAGTTACGCCACTGGCTGGAAGATATTTTATCAGACAGAATTCTATGTTTTATTGTTCTGTTGTGTTTATAATAATAATAATAGTAATAATAAATATAACAGTAATAATACATTTTATTTATATAGCAGCAACATATTCCGCAGCGCTGTACAATTTGTAGGGTTCAAATACAGACAGAAAGATACATTACAAAGAAGTAGTCCTTTCACACAATGGGACTGAGGGCCCTGCTCGCAAGAGCTTACAATCTATGAGGTAGAGGGGGTGACACAAGAGGTGGCAGGGGCAGCATCGGAGGCGGCATTGCTTATATAGTGGTCAGCCATTTTTATGACAGAGGTTACTGTCATTACGTAAACATAAAACTCTATGAGCCATCACCAGTCATGTCCTTTACTGTGCAGATGGTGGCTGGACATGTAAAGTTACAGTCTGATACGGCATCATGTCATGTGGGGTAATGCAGAAGTATAAACAGAGGAGGGTTCATTTTAGGGATTCTAACTGTGGAAGGGTTTACATTAGGAATTGTGATAGGCCTTTCTGAAAAGATGTGTCTTTAGTTTGCGCTTGAAACTGTAGAAATTGGGAGTTAATCTGATTGTCCGGGGTAGAGCATTCCAGAGAAGTGGTGCAGCTCGGGAGAAGTCTTGTATACGGGAGTGGGCGGTTCTGATAATAGAGGATGTTAGTCTTACGTTATTGCCTAAACAGAGAGCACAGGTTGGGAGATAGACAGAGATGAGGGGGGACACACTGGAGACAGCCCTATCGACAACATAAATGGTATCACATAGTGACCAATGTATTCAGAAACTTCTAGGAGAAATATCAGAGGGCTGGCCTAGTGCATAGCTGCAGAATTGTTATTTTATAAGAATTACAAGTATTCACTAACACAGACATGTCCGGAGATTTGACAGGTCCTCACCGATGAAGATATATAAGGATAAACCTGACACTATGTACTCTTCAAGATATATGATTTTTTTTCCCATAAAACAATTTGGTGAATTGCACACATTTACTCCCAAGAAGCCATTAGATAAAATGTTATCTTTCTAAGTAAGTTGGGTGTATTGGTACATTGCTCAGAACACACTTGTTTTGACCTGTAGCTAAAGGCAGGGCGGTATCCTGCATTTTCAGTGAACAGAGAGATCACATTATACCGTGCATACCAAATTCCTACTCGAGTATAACTGCTATGATACACAGTTTACTATGTTGGTATCCCCTATGATATGTCAGTAAAAAAGATCCCTGGTGAGAGCTATAGTTATTATATTACTGTACAGAGACATGACAAAAGGCCCAGACTGTTAGTACAAGTAGTCAATGATTTACTACAGTTTTAACCAAATACTTGTCGCTGGCAAAAAGGAACAAGCCAAATGTACTTTGAGAAGGATGAGTTTAATAGTTGACCAACAGCTTTGCAAACATTGTGTCCTAAGCATCTAAACCTAAGCTAATGCATAGGCCTGGACACCTCCTGTGCCATTCAGGTGCCATATGTATGGAATTCTATGGAGAAAGCCACAAAAAAATAAACTAAGCACCTTAGGGTCAGCAGAATCTGATATTGCTTTCCTTTACTAAATTCTTCCATTACCAAGTCATTTTTCTAAAAGCTAATTTGCAGATTGGAGCACCGAGGGCGTCTCCGGCTCTCCAGGCTGCTTGCACCCCCTATTGATTGGTCGCAGTGTCACCGTTAACAGGAGAATGACAGGGCCAGGCAGATATTCCAAATTCTTGCCTGGTCCTGTATTCTTGTGGTTGTGCCAGGATTTTCGGTACATGTACACAACCGCCCTTCACTCTTCAGACAAGAGCAGGAATAGTGGTCTTACATCGACAATGAAAATTCTGGCGCAACCGTGAGAAGTTATGGCCAAGCGAGACGTGTGAATCTTTGCCTGGCCCCCGTCATTCTCCCATTAACAGCAAATCTTCACACGGAGTAAACGCGCATGTATTTTTGCAAAATATACGTGTAAAAATAAGACTCCCATTGACTTCAATGACATTTTACAGGCGTATTTTTACATGTGTAAAAAATATCATTGAGGTCAATGGGAGTCTTATTTTTACACGTGTATTTTGCAAAAATACACGCGCGTTTACTCCGTGTGAAGGCTCCCTTCTGCTGACCCTATATGCTTAATTTAACTACAATAAGATGACTTGTTCATATCTTTCAATGTTGGGCTGAGTTTGCAGCAGAATGCACTGGAGTGACACTCGGAAAGCCATCCAATCTTCATTGGAATCCATTTCATTATGCGTTCATGTCTATGAGGGCTTCCGATCCCTCCCATTTTCATGACACAGATGCTTATACAGCAGGTCCTCTCCTGCTCCGTGTCATTGTAACAGAATGGATTGGAAGCCCCATAATGGAACTCACTCAGGTGACACTCATACTGGAAGCACATGCAGGGATGTTTGAAAGTTTGTGAAATTTAACCTAAGACGATGTCATCATAGTGCGTAAATGTTGGACTCACTTTCAGAGACAAACGTGGAAACCAGAATTTTTTAGGTATTTTTAACTATGGAGGGAGCAAGACTTGGACGCCCCTGAGGTACTACTGCAGTTTCACAAGAGTCCTAAAAATGGATAAAAGAGGATCAAATCAAATAAATGATCCAATGTCACATAACCGTAAAGTATCTGCACCTTTGTTTTCAGTATTTGGTGTCACCCCCTTTGCACGGCAATAACTATGTAAATGTTTACAGCAATTGTTGAATAGTTCTTTACATCGGCTTGGAGGAATTTTAGCTTATTCTTCTGTTGCAGAGGCAGACATATTGCCTGTGACACCAGTTCAGCTGCACATGGGCCCAGGGGGAGGGGGGCCCAACTCAGCTGGAGAGTTTTTGATCACAATCAGCAGGCCAGAGATCACTGCATGAGGATCGAAGATTAGTGATGAGATGGGGCAGAATTTAGCATTGGGATGGGGCTGGGCGTAATAAAAAATGGGAGGAGTTTAGTTTACAGTAAGTTTGCAACGCTTTCTTCCAACATGTAAAGCTGGTGAGTGTGAGCAAGGGATGTATGTGAGGGGTTTAGGTGATGTATGTGCTGAGTGATGTAGTGAGGTGTGCTGTATGAATGTAATATGTAAATCATGTGTTCTATGCATTTAATATATTAGTGAGATATGATATATGCATGTTGTATTTTAAACAGACATGGGCAAACCAACTCGTACAAAGTCAGATTTGACCCGAATATTCTAAATTATTCATTTTTTTCCCAAACCAAGCAAATGGAGATTCACCGCAGGCAAACTAAAAAGTCGCCACATTATATTCTGGGGTCTCTTCAGACCACAAGGTATAATAGATGGACCCCTAGGGGAGGCGACAAAAGCAAAAAACATTCATATTCCCCTTACGTTACCTCTTTTGGACCTCCTTGTGGTATCTAGTGCCCACCTGTGATGTCCCCCAGGGTCATTGCTGAGATCTGTGATTGGGCCACCAGAGGTCACGTGGGCATCCTGAGCATCATGACCTCATCGTTGATCCTGGGCACATGATGTCACAGAAGAGTACGAGACATCACCTAAGAGGTGGAGACAGAAGCAGAGTATGAACGTTGATGCAATTCAGAAACAATTTAAAACATTAGCATAAACAATGTAAGAAAAATACAAAAACAATAAAGGTTATTGATGTTAGCAATCAGGTTCCATCTGATCTCGACCAACACCTATGTTGTCAAATGTCTGTCACTCCCACTATTGTGAACTTATCATATGTATGACATGATATACACTGAGTCAGAAGATATCTCACCATCATACTCGAAGATCCAAGTTGCCCAAATGCTTTGTTGCCCTATAAAATGTCACATGTATAATACATTGGTAAGCCTGTGTGGGAATGCCATGTTATATCAAGTATTATGTGATGACTAAATGTTTCATCTCGATGCTTCTCTCTATTGCAAGTTTTTGGGAGTCCTTAATGAGTTACGTAGACATGTATTTTATAGGTATTCAAGATTAGATGTCAACAATGAAGATGCCTCCATCTTAAATCTAAAATCCCAAACTATATTGATTCTACTGACATTTAGTAGAAGTAATAAGAATCTTAAAATTTTCACCTTCCTACAGTTTGGCCTTAAATTATCATAGAATGAGATATTATACCAATCAGTATGTATAACACCATAATAATGGCCAAGATATGAATATACTATAGGGTAAAACCACTGGTGAAGAGCTTCCATCTGTGGGAGCTGCCTCACATTTCTTCTTGTGAAGCTGCGGGGGAAGATGTGGTGTTACTGACACTCCCTGTAATGAATGGAGGGAGTAGCTAAATGCCCGAAAATATGTTTTTCTAATGGGATAACCCCTCTAAATCTAAATCATCAAGGATCAGAAAATGGGAAAGGTCATAGAAATAAGCGGTAGAGTTATTTATACTCTCTTTATAAGGAAACCACCCAATATTTAGCAATGGGTTAACTTGGTTATAGTTAACATATCTGAATTGTTACACAACATATTGAGTTGATTTCATCCTTAAAGAGGGTTTTCCGGTTTTCCACTTTCTAATATTGACAGTCTATCGATAGGATAGACCATTGATATTAGGGGGTCCAAAGATAGGCAAACAAAAATGGGAGATAGGTAGGTAACTATCAGGGACGTATTTAAAATTTCACTTTTATTGATATGTATTAAAAGCTATACTTAGTACAAGACAACATAACAAAAATGTGGTATAAAATACCCCAAAATTAACAAAGGTAATGATAATGTGCAACCACCTAGCCTGTGGGGGAGTGGGACACACCGTCCTCCACAATCGTTTATTTACCCCACTAGTGTTACACTTCTTATCTTTGTTGTGGATAATGGGTTAAAGAGCAGGGCTGGAAAAACGGGGTCCAAAGATAGGCCATCAATATTAGATTTGGGATCAGGCGCAGGCTCATAACTTCTAGGCCTCGGGCCTTGGGCAGAGCAGATTGCGCAGGCGCACAGGTCACGGGAATATGGCCGCTTGCATAGTATTGTTAGCGGCCATTTTCCCGTGGCCTGTGCGCCTGCGCAGTCTGCTCTGCTCTGCTATAAGTTACAAGCCTGCGCCAGAAGTAGACACTGAAGATGACGCAGTGGACAAAGAAGGAGGCGGCGCTTGGAGACACTTTACTGGCAGCGGAGGGGACGCCCCCATCGCTTTTTGAGCACTGGAGACCGCCCCCATCGCTGCGAGAGAACTCATTTGCATACCGGTAAACAACGGTATTTCTAAGGAACGGTGCAGCGGAGACCACGTCTAAAGGTAAGAGACGAATAGCCTTTATAAAGGCGATTCCGACGTCTTATCCACAAAAAAAAAAGGGGTTTAATGGTAGAATCCCTTTAATCCAAGATCTCATGGGCCACACTGTGTGGATCTACAGTACGAGTAGATCACTCTCCAAAACAAAAAATTTAATTCTTCCACAATGATGAATGATACAGTTATACAGTAGATGGCTGTTTTAGGGTTCTTGCCCCTTGTCAACACTCGAGAAAAATTCACAATTTATTACCTATCAACAGGCCCAATATGGGACCTCCAAAAATCACAAAAATGGGAGCTCTTTGTACCCCTATCCGAACAGAGCATTGGTTATGCAGAAACACAACTATTCCATTCATCTCTATGAAACAGGAGAAGAGAAGCTGAATACATAACTTGGCCGTATCCAAGAGCCCCTTAAAGTTGAATGGAGCGGCAGCTCAGAACCCGAAGAAACGTATTACCTATCCTGAGAGTAGATGATAACCTGTAAATTGAACACCCCATTTAGTCATGCTTTTAAATACTATTAGGTGGAGAGGGTTATACAGGGTTAAATACTGTCATACAGGCAATAATTATTGAATCATATTCAATATAAAAAGAAAAAAAACTTTTAATTGTAGCCATGTGGAGGGTTCGACACAAGAACAACAATCAGAATACTACATATAAACTTTTAATAAAGTCCTTTAATGCAGGAGAACAAATTACGGTAACTAACTTAGACAATAGGCAAACAATTAAATAACATGATCTCCCATCTTCAGCCACCTAACCTGGGCAAGGGGAGTCTCCCTCACCTCACATGGAGGATAGTTGTGGAGCCAACAGCTTAACCCTCCAGTGGTAGCCAGGAATAGTGTTCACCTCTGGCACTCCTTGATGGCTGAGCTTTCTGGTTCCCAAGATGGCCTCCTTCCCACATACATTCACTACTCACTACTGCCAGCTCTGTCTCTGCTGTCTCCATTGTCAGTTCTTCTGTACTGGTACCGGGACTTAACCTTCTTGCTCTATCTCCTATAACTAGGTTTATTCCAGGCCAAGCTTTCACGCATGATGATCTCTTCAGGCTGAGCCTCATTGGGTCCCATCATCTCCCTAACTGCCGAGGATGGTGAGACTGCTGGGGATGAGCTCTGCACCTGACCGAATATTGGCATGACCAAAACATGGGCAACTTGAATCTTAATATTATACTCAAAACTTATCATCAGTAATTGGTGTTCTGAGGTTGTAGTGAGGAACCCATGAACAATTTTGTCAAAGAATCATGTAAGAATAGTCCCTGATGTTCCTACATTATATTCTGTATGTTTTGCATGTCATCCCAAAGGTACAATAGAAAGATAAGACCTACGACAGCCATGACCCTTCTACCACTGTTGACCTGTTAGCCATTTTAGAGTTTTCTAATTTGTGTAGAAAGTGAATTTCTATTGCCATATATACTTGAGTATAAGCCGAATTTTTCAGCATAGTTTTTGTGCTGAAAGAGCCCCCCTCGGCTTATACTCGAGTCAGCAAAAAGAAAACCTTTTTTTCTTATTTTTTTTTTTTTTTTGTGGGGGGGGGGGGGTCTATGACCAGCTGCAATATCAATGTATAGAATCTCCCATAAATTAGTGGGGAAAAAAAGCTTTAAAAATAAAAAATAAAAAAAAATTAAAAGTTGTAAATCCCTCCTTTCCCTAGCATAGTTACAAAAGTAGAAAATTACTGTGAAACACAAACACATTAGGTATCCTGTGTCTCACAGTGCCTGGTCTACTGAATATAGGGGATCTGCAGAGCTCCTGTTCCATCAGGAAGGGGTTAATAGGCGCACTGCAGATCCCCTATATTCAGCCAGACTGAATTCCAAGTGGGGGAAGAAAGAAACAGTCCTCAAGCTCAGAGAAGGGGCAGACAGACAACCAAAACACCCCCTCCCCTTCCCCAGCACCCAGCAACTACTGCACCCAAAAACTCCCACCATTTTAATTTTTGAAATTTTCCAGTAGCTGTTGCATTTCCCCCCCTCGGCTTATACTCGAGTCAATAAGTTTCCCCAGTTTTTTTGTGGTAAAATTAGGGGCCTCGGCTTATATTCGGGTTGGCTTATACTCGAGTATATACAGTATATTGGCTCAAATCACCATAAAAGCAATTTTTATGACATTCTCATGCCCATTCTCATAATACCATGTAAGTATTAAGTAACAGAATGCCGCATGCTAAATTATAGATGGAGTGATCCTTGGAGCAGTATGCTGCCAGCATCCACGTGAAGATATTATATAATCACATAATGCTGAGGAGCGAGGAAACATAACGTGCTGTCATGTGAATGATCAAACATTCATGTAGGGAGACAACAAGTCAGTCATACAGCGTGCTCTGGGTTATTTCCAAACCATTCCCCGAAGATCTGTCACTTCCTACAAGCTGCCAGTGATGTCACTTTAATAGGATGATACGGCACATGGAGAATGTGAGGGATAATGGCGGATCTCTATATACATTAGTTTTACACACAAGGTGATAATGGACACGAGCA
The DNA here is from genome assembly GCF_031893055.1 of Leptodactylus fuscus. Taxonomy (NCBI): domain Eukaryota; kingdom Metazoa; phylum Chordata; class Amphibia; order Anura; family Leptodactylidae; genus Leptodactylus; species Leptodactylus fuscus. The sequence goes on from NC_134265.1 coordinate 337,501,891, forward strand.
AATGTTTTTTACCTTTTTTTTATCAGATAATGACGTAACTTGTTTTTCAGCCACAGCCTGCAGCAAAAATGTGATCCATAGCAAAGAAAGGTAATGACCGGCCCAGAATGCAACACTTTCATTGTATAAGCCATTAGTCAGTAATACATTGTAATTTATTCATTTCATTTATTGGGGCGGTTTCATCCTCTCCCCGGATGCTAAGTGCGTTTTTTTCTTCCTTTTCATAGACATGGCTCGTATGTTTGACATATCGACTATAATGACTTTTTAATAATTTTGGCTTATCTGAGATCTAGTCGGTCAGTATTTGTGTACGTATGTGGGTCTATAGATGACGGGGAGAGGATTAGGTATCTTGGGTGTTTTTGTGACATATAGCACCCTTGCTGTAGTGTCTTATTTTATATTACTTACAGTGTTGACCAAAAGTACTGGCACCCCTGCAATTCTGTCAGATAATACTCAGTTTCTTCCAGAAAATGATTGCAATCACAAATTCTTTGGTATTATTATCTTCATTTAATTTGTCTTCAATGGAAAACCACAAAAAGAATTGTCAAAAAGCCAAATTGGATATAATTCCACAGCAAACATAAGAAAGGGGGTGGACAAAAGTATTGGCACTGTTTGAAAAATCATGTGATGCTTCTCTAATTTGTGTAATTAACAGCACCTGTTACTTACCCGAGGCACCTAACAGGTGGTGGCAATAACTAAATCACACTTGCAGCTAGTTGAAATGTATTAAAGTTGACTCCACCTCTGTCCTGTGTCCTTGTGTGTACCACATTGAGCATGGAGAAAAGAAAGAAGACCAAAGAACTGTCTGAGGACTTGAGAAGCAAAATTGTGAGGAAGCATGAGCAATCTCAAGGCTACAAGTCCATCTCCAAAGACCTGAATGTTCCTGTGTCTACCGTGCGCAGTGTCATCAAGAAGTTTAAAGCCCATGGCACTGTGGCTAACCTCCCTAGATGTGGACGAAAAAGAAAAATTAACGAGAGATTTCAACGCAAGATTGTGCGGATGGCGGATAAAGAACCTCGACTAACATCCAAACAAGTTCAAGCTGCCCTGCAGTCCGAGGGTACAACAGTGTCACCCCATACTATCCGTCAGCATCTGAATGAGAAGGGACTGTATGGTAGGAGACCCAGGAAGACCCCACTTCTTACTCAGAGACATAAAGAAGCTAGGCTGGAGTTTGCCAAAACTTACCTGAGAAGGCCAAAAATGTTTTAGAAGAATGTTCTCTGGTCAGATGAGAAAAAAGTAGGAAAAGGCCTCAACATAGAGTTTACAGGAAAAAAAAAAGAGGCCTTCAAAGAAAAGAACACGCCCCCTACAGTCAGACATGGCGGAGGGTCCCTGATGTTTTGGGGTTGCTTTGCTGCCTCTGGCACTGGACTGCTTGACCGTGTGCATGGCATTATGAAGTCTGAAGACTACCAACACATTGTGCAGCATAATGTAGGGCCCAGTGTGAGAAAGCTGGGTCTCCCTCAGAGGTCATGGGTCTTCCAGCAGGACAATGACCCAAAACACACTTCAAAAACTACTAGAAAATGGTGGTGAGAGAAAGCCCTGGAGACTTGTAAAGTGGCAGCAATGAGTCCAGACCTGAATCCCATAGAACACCTGTGGGGGAGGAGAGATCTCTTGATGGCAGTTTGGAGAAGGCCCCATTCACATCTCACCTGGAGCAGTTTGCCAAAGAAGAATGGTCTAAAATTCCAGCAGAGCCTTGTAAGAAACTCATTGCTGGTTACCAGAAGCGGTTGTGCGCAGTTATTGTGTCTAAAGGTTGTGCTACCAAGTATTAGGCTGAGGGGGGCAATACTTTTGTCTGGCCCATTTTTGGAGTTTTGTGTAAAATGATCAATGATTTGACTTTTTTTTTTTTCATTCTCTTTTGTGTTTTTTCATTGCAAGCAAAATAAATGAAGATATTAATACCAAAGAGTTTGTGCTTGCAATCATTTTCTGGAAGAACATGAGTATTATCTGACAGAATTGCAGGGGTGCCAATACTTTTGGCCAACACTGTATGTATTTATCTCTACTAAGGTATGATATTTTTTATAAAGAAGGGTGTCCCCTTAGTCTTTGTGGTTGATAGTGAATCGTTGGAATCCGTTTTTTTTTTTTTGTTTTATTTGAGGAGACGCGTATATTTTCTAGCTACTTATACATTTTAATTCACCTTTATAAGGAAACCAACCTTGTAATGATTTTTTTTTGCAAAAAAATAGAAAGAGTAGTATTATTCATATTTATGCACAGTGGCACGCCTGTTGTACACAGGCCAAAGAAAATATGGAAAAGAAGTGCCCACCCAGCCTGAACCAAGTACCAATTCACATCACACAATGGTCATCCAAATACTAGCTTAGCAGACAGCTTTTCCTCCTAATCCACCCACCCACATACATGCTGCCTACAGATGAAAATGGATTACACCACCGCCATGTACTTATCTTATCTCCCCTTAGGACAAAAGAATTGGACATGTTTAAATCCACTAGCCCAATCCTTCTATCCCCTTTGCCATTGTTGGAGAAACTGGAAACCTCTATACACTATGGTCCCAACAAAATCAGTGTGTTCAGCTGACACTGGTCTAATATATATGGCCAGCTCCAAGGAACAGGTTTATGGTGGCACTTGGAAGTCCTGGAGTGGTAGTGAGGGGCAGAGGTAAGTGACTGTTGCATATAATATAGTAACATAGTAGATGAGGTTGGGAATACATACAGGTCCATCAAGTCCAACCTATAATTCTTCACCGTTGATCCAAAAGAAGGCCATAAAAAAAAAACCTATGAGAATAGAGGAAAATAATTCCTTCCTCGTAGGACAAGGCCCCACTGAAAAATGAGTATCAGGCTCCAACATCTCACACAGGTATTGAGTATGTATAGAGGGAGTGAAGCAGCAGAAAAGAAGATTTTTATTGGATGAAAGATCCTATTTATGGTGTGGTCTTGGACTAGAGAATAGATGTGATTGCTTTGGGCATAGAGACAGCATAAACTTTGTATTGCAACCTTTGGTCCCTATGAACCAATATAGTGTATAGAAATTTTTTTTTTTTTTTCCGTTATGTATGGATAACAACAGCAAATTTACTTGTGTATAAGCTTTGTATTTTAGGTTAAAGGTCTCCATCCAGATAAGATAAAAGTCAACTGAACCCAGTGATCAGCAGGACCAGATGACTATCTATGTATGTATGTATGTAGCATAGGAAACACCAGTCTTAATAAATATTGTTAATTGAAGCCGACCATCCAGTCATGGCTACTACCACCGTAATCTCAATACAAAGAAATTATTGAATAAAGTGTCATCTAGCCTATTCTTTACTAAGTTATGCACTTCAAATAAGGGGAATAAAAAAAATAAGACATCCAAAAATAAAAACTAGATGAAATATTGATTTATTATTGTGTGTTCAGTGCTTGACTATGGTGCAGTCCAATTCAGGCACACAACAAATATGGAAGATTATTATATTATGTGCTTGTTGGTGATACTATGTATATACCACTCTTCTGTATTATGTCATTCATTTGGCCGATGTACTTCTCTGCCTTGTAAGTATCCAAAAGTCCAGTGAGTAATATGGAAGATGTGATCCATATCAGTGCATTAGAAGATTAGTCCCATAGTCACTTACACAAATAGAAGCTTAAATAAAGTGCATCGATACAACAGCTATACAGCAAGCACATCAGGATCGATTCTGGTGTTTTTTTTGATAACTCTAAAAAGAAATCTACATAGCACACAACCATTATGCTCATAGTGTAGGAAAGTGTTATAATGTCCTGCTGGTGAACTGGACTCAATGGAAAATAGGGCACCATCAGTGGTGAATGGGGCTAAATTGGCATGAATACAATTTATGTTTGTGGGTACTAGACCCACCCTGTCCCAAGTCAAGATATACCTTGAGAATTTTTGAGTACTTTTAATTTAGGGGATTCTGTATGTATGAGATACACTCACTGAAAAAAAATATCGCCCACATATAAAAGTCAGATTGCTGCCAAACTTGGCATGCAGACATGTAAATGATAACAGGTGTGGTCTGTATAGATGCTGAGGGTGTAAAAGTGTTTCCCTTGTTGTCCTATAAAAGGCTCTCAAGGCAGTGATGTAACGATCACAGGGTCCTGGTCCCTGACCGCTATCTCCATTATATATCTATAGGAAGGGGTTAATAGGAGCACTGCAGATCCCCTATAGTCAGCCAGGCTGAATTCCAAGTGGGGGGAAAAAAACTCAGTCCTCAAGCTCAGGGAAGGGGCAGACAGACAACCAAAACACCCCCTCCCCTTCCCCAGCAACTACTGCACCCAAAAACTCCGACCATTTTAATTTTTGAAATTTTCCAGTAGCTGCTGCATTTCCCCCCTCGGCTTATACTCAAGTCAATAAGTTTTCCCAGTTTTTCCCAGTTTTTTTGTGGTAAAATTAGGGGCCTCGGCTTATATTTGGGTCGGCTTATACTCGAGTATATACAGTATTTCTGCTGCCTGTAGACAGTGTCATTAATAGTAAAGAGTAGAGATGAGCGAACACTGTTCTGAACAGCACGCTCACAGCACGCTTCCATAGAAATGAATGGAAGCGGCTGGCACGTGGGGGGTTAAGCGGCCGGCCGCCGGCAAAGTCTGTGTACCAGGTGCTTCCATTCATTTCTATGGGAGCGTGCTGTTCGGATCGGCTGATCCGAACAGTGTTCGCTCATCTCTAGTAAAGCGCATTATGTGATGTATGTGGCACTTCTCCCAGGCTTCTTTTGGCATCTTCCAGCTTGCAATTTATATCATACGCCCTAGTGGTTACAGAGGAGACCTGTTATTGGGTCTCGGTGGTCACGTGGGGCGGAGAAGCCCAAAGAGGATGCTGGAGCGAGATGGGTGGATAGATAGATACTGTGTGAATGTAAATAGCGAAGGGGTCACAGTGATCACAAAAGCACCACAGTCCCTTCAAACAGCTGATCAGTAGAGATGAGCGAACACTAAAATGTTCGAGGTTCGAAATTCGATTCGAACAGCCGCTCAATGTTCGTGTGTTCGAACGGGTTTCGAACCCCATTATAGTCTATGGGGAACAGATACTCGTTAAGGGGGAAACCCAAATCCGTGTCTGGAGGGTCACCAAGTCCACTATGACACCCCAGGAAATGATGCCAACACCTCTGGAATGACACTGGGACAGCAGGGGAAGCATGTCTGGGGGCATCTAACACACCAAAGACCCTCTATTACCCCAACATCACTGCCTAACAACTACACACTTTCCACATTCAAAAAAACCTCTATCAAAGTGGGAAAATACCTGGAAACCTTCTTTACTCCCCAAATGGATGGACACAAACCCCAATTTAAGCTCAACAAACAGTAACAACCACCCCTTTAAATCACGTTCCCCATGACAACCACAAATGGAATAGGCAATGGGAATTCCAAAAGCCCTCACCCTTAACTGTCATTTTGAGTGTGTGTGTGTGTGTGTGTGTGTGTGTGTGTGTGTGTGTGTGTGTGTGATGTGGTAAGACCTTCCAAAATTCACTTTTCTAGCCCTTAACATGAGCCCTTCCAAACAAAGTTACATGACCTTAAGCTGAGCTACCAGCAGAGATTGAGGCCCTTGGCATGAGTAGAGCCTTGCACCAGCAGTGTTTTTGGCACTTAGGGTGAGTTGAGCCTTGTACCAGCGTGTGTCCCTTAACATCAGGCGGGCCCTAAGTTCTGCGCTTTGCACAAAAGTTCCACATTAACTAGGCTGAATGGTACAAAGATTAGTAGGCCCGAGAACCAGGAACAGGTCTTGCAATGGCTGTCGGATAACGCTTAAAGCACATTGTCCACCAGCCAGTCAGCCTCTACCTCCTCTTACCCAACAGTCTTGTCCTCCTTCCACCCAAAATTCCCAATCTTCCCAGAACAATAACCCCAACTGTCCCTGCTCCCCAGAGCTGTTCTCCCTTCCTTTGACTGTACCGCAACCTGCCCCTCCATTTCGCGATTCCACGGACCTAACAGACGAGTATCTGTGTCCAGATGCTCAAACACTAGAGTCTCCTCCATTCCATCTCCGGTCGATTTGGTGGCGGATGACCAGCAACCCACCCTCATCGACGACGATGAGACGCAGTTGCTGTCAGGGCAGCCAGTTGACATGCGCATTGTGCAGGAGGAGGAGGCGAGACAGGAGTTGGAAGAGGAGGTGGTGGACGACGAGGACACCGACCCCACCTGGACAAGGCAGATGTCAAGCTGGGAAAGTAGTGTGGATGTTGAGGCAGGTGCAGCACCAAAAAGGGTAGCTAGAGGCAGAGACATGTCCAGAGGCAGAGGTCAGCTGCTTTGCCGAAGCCAGGCCAGACCCGGAATGTCCGAAGATGTTCCCTTTTGTACCCAGCCCAGAAAAACTCCCCCATCGAGGGCACGTTTCTTGAAGGTGTAGAGTTTTTTCAAGGAATGCGCCGAGGACAGATATAGTGTCGTCTACACAATTTGCCTCTCGAAATCGAGTAGGGGCCCTGAGAAGAGCAACCTGTCCACCACTTCAATGCACCGTCATTTGGAATCCAAGCAATGGAATCAGTGGCAGGCAGCAACGGCAGGACAAACGTCGCCCGCCGTTCATGCCACTGCCTCTGCTCACAGTGCTGGCGATGCACTCCAGAGGACGAGCCAGGACATCACTTCATCTGCCTCCGCCACTTTGTTGACTTCTCCCTCATCCTCCCCTGTTTCTGTCTTATCTCCTTCTCCTGCACCATCAAAGGCACCATCAGGCGCTTCTTTACAACAACCCACCATCTCTCAGACATTGCAGCGCCGGCAGAAATACACCGCTAACCACCCACCCACGCAAGCCTAGAACGCCAACATCGCTAAACTGCTGGCCCAGGAGAGGTTGGCGTTCCGGCTTGTTGAAACTCCCGCCTTCCCGGACCTGATGGCAACTGTGGCACCTCACTATGCCGTCCCTAGCCGTCTCAACTTCTCCCGGTGTGGCGTCCCCGCCTTGCACCAGCACGTGTCACTCAACATCAGGTGGGCCCTTAGTTCCGCGCTTTGCTGCAAGGTCCACTTGACCACCGACACTTGGACAAGCGCCTGTGGTCAGGGATGCTGCAGTGCTTATCTTTAATGACAGGCAGGGTGAATGTGGTGGAGTCTGTTCCCCGGGTGCAAACTGGGGTGGCCTATCTCCTCTCCCAGGCCAAAATTCATGGCAGGAGTAGACTGAAACCCTACGACGCTGCAACCTCCACCACAGCTACTAGCGGCAAACGCTAAAACACTGGTGTGGGGAGACGTCAGCAGGCGGTGCTGAAGCTCATCAGCTTGGGGGACAGACAGCACAGTGCCTCCGAGGTCAGGGATGCCATCCTGGCTGAGATGGCATTTTTTTTTCCCTGCTACACCTGGGGCCTGGCATTTTTACGCCTGTGATAATGGCTGGAACCTGGTAGCGGCTCTGGAGCTTGCCAGCCTCCAACACGTTCCATGTTTGGCCCACGTCTAACCTGGTGGTGCAAAGTTTTTTAAAAACATACCCAAATGTACCGAAGCTACTGTTGAAAATGCGGCGCTTGTGCGCCCACTTTTGCAAGTGCACAGGAGTCGCTGCTAGCCTAAAAACACTCTAGCAAGGCCTACATCTGTCCAAACACAGGCTGTTGTCCGTCATTCACACACGCTGAAACCCTACAATACCATATCTTGAGCAGGGTGTGTGAGCTGCACAGACCTTTGATGGAGTTCCATCTACAAAACCCAAGGGTTCCTCAAAGTCAGCAACCAAAGTTTCTGCACCATGAGTTTCCAGGGGTGGCAGAGTTATGGCTAGGGGAAGAGGCATGGATAGGGATGATGTCTAGGGGCAAAAGCAGTGTGGATGTGGAGGCAAGCTAAGCAGGAAAAACTGGGGGTACAAGCTAAGGCATGGACTGGGGTGATGTCTAGGGGCAAAAGCAGTGTGGATGTGGAGGCAAGCTAAGCAGGAAAAACTGGGGGTACAAGCTAAGGCATGGACTGGGGTGATGTCTAGGGGCAAAAGCAGTGTGGATGTGGAGGCAAGCTAAGCAGGAAAAACTGGGGGTACAAGCTAAGGCATGGACTGGGGTGATGTCTAGGGGCAAAAGCAGTGTGGATGTGGAGGCAAGCTAAGCAGGAAAAACTGGGGGTACAAGCTAAGGCATGGACTGGGGTGATGTCTAGGGGCAAAAGCAGTGTGGATGTGGAGGCAAGCAAAGCAGGGAAAATGGTGGCTAGAGGCAAAGGGATGTCCATAGGCAGCAAGGGCAAAGATGCAAAACTCTCCCGATTCAAGAATTTTCCTGACTTGTTTCCCCACAAAACATTCCTGGGAGGAGGGCTGAAACACCACCCTCCTCCTCCTCCGCTGTTAGATTTACCCCAGCTACGAGCTGAAAACGCTGCAACACTGGTGTGGGGAGACGTCAGCAGGCTGGGCTGAAGCTCATCAGCTTGGGAGACGGACAGCACACTGCCTCTGAGGTCAGGGATGCCATCCTGGATGAGATGGCAATTTGTTTATCCCCGCTGCCCCTGGGGCCAGGTTTTTTAGCTTGTTGGAGGGCTCTGGAGCTTGCCAGCCTCCAACACGTTCCATGCCTGGCCCACATGTTCAATGTAGTGGTGCAATGATTTTTAAAAACATACCCCAAATTAGCTGAGCTAAGGGTGAAAGTGCGGCACTTGGACACCCACTTTCCCAAGTCTACAGTACCTGGAGCTAGCCGCAATACACTCCAGCAAGGCCTACATCTGCCTGAAGCACCTACTGTTGTGCGAGGTCACCACACGCTCTAACCCTAGATACCGTATGTTCAGCAGGGTGTGTGAGCAGCAGAGACCTTTGATGGAGTACCAGCTACAAAACCCAAGGGTTCCTCAGAGTCAGCTCCCTCACTTTCTGCACCATGAGTTTCCATGGGTGGCAGACTTATGGCTAGAGGCACAGGCATGGATAGGGGTGATGTGTAGGGGCAAAAGCAGTGTGGATGTGGAGGCAAGCTAAGCAGCAAAAACTGGGGGTACAAGCAGCCGGTGACATCATCACTGACAAGCACAGCTGTCTGTCAGCTGACAGGCTGACTTTCACCAAAATGAACAGACAATGGATAGACTCATCATATACATGTCAGTTACATGACAAATTTAGTGCAATTTGCAAGTCCAAGATGGTTTGGAGATCTGCGGAGAGGAATCTCACCACCTCTTGCGGGTGCCATCATTTGGAAGGCAAGCCCTGGGCTCAGTGGGTGAGAGCAAGCGCAGGATAATCGTCGTTTGGCCTGGCGGCCACTGCCTCTTCCACTGTTGACAGGGCTGGCGCTGCAGTCCAGACCAGGAGCCAGGACACCTCCACATCTGCCTCTGACACTTTGGGGAGTTCACCCTTATCCTCACCTTTTCCTGCCACTTCTCCTTTTGCCCGCGCCATCATGCGCCTCTTCCCAGCAACTCCCCATCTCCCAAGCCTTTCATTTCATGCTAAAGTACAGCGCAACCCACCCACATGCCCAAGGCTTCAACGGCCTCATCTCAAGAAATCTGGCCCAGGAGATGTTGGAATCCCGGCTGGGGGACACTCTGCCCTTTTTGGGCAGAGTGTCTACTGCGCCACCGCACTGTGCCGTCCACACCAGCACTTTCCCCCAAACATGAGGCGGTCCCTAAATTCAGCGCTTAGCCCTAAAGTTCCATGTGACCAGTTACGAATGGACAAGTGCATGCGGACAGGGACGCTACCTTTCAATTTGGGCACAGTGGTTGAATGTAGTTGAGGCGTGGACCGGGTCGCAAAATGTGGTGGCCTGACTTGTCTCCCCACACAACATTCCTGGGAGGAGGGCTGAAACACCACCCTCCTCCGCTGTTAAATTGACCCCAGCTACGAGCTGGAAACGCTGCAACACTGGTGTGGGGAGACGTCAGCGGGCCGTGCTGAAGCTCATCAGCTCGGGGGCCAGACAGCACACTGCCTACAAAGTGAGTCATGCCATCCTCGATGAGACGGCAATGTGGTTTTTGCCACTGCACCTGGGCCCAGGCATGTTGTCATGTGTGATAATGGCCGTAACCTGGGATTGGCTCTGTAGCTTGGCAGCCTGCAACATATTCCATGCCTGGGCCACGTTTTTAACTCATTGCTGCTAATCTTTTGAAAAAGGTACCCCAATGTTCCTGAGCTACTGGTGAAAGTGTGGCGCTTGTGCGGATAGTTTTTAAAGTGTATAGTTGCCGCTGCTAGCCTCTATGCACTCCTACAACGCCTGTACCTGCTGGAACAACGGCTGTTGTGCGACGTCTCCACACTGCTGGCACTAAACATATCATGTGTTGAGCAGAGTGTGTGAGCAGCACAGACCTTTGATGTAGTTCCAACTCCAAAACCCTCGGGTTCGTCAAAGTCAACTCCCTCAGTTGCTCAACCATGAGTGGCCATGGGTGGCAGACTTATGTGAAATCCCATCCCATCCATTGCACTGGACACGAAACATTAGCATGCGCTCAGCACAACTTCGGATATGGCAGATGCGTTAAGCAGGGTGCAGGGTACAACACAGACCAGGCCCGAGCACCAGGAACAGGTGTTAGAAATACTGCAGCATCTGCCATTTCCTTCCAATTTTGGGGTTTTGGACCCGCCACCGACTTGTCTGGACCTAAGTGGGGATCATGAGACACAGTTGCCATCAAGGCAAGCTGTGGTCATGTGCGGTTTGCAGTAAGGGGGCAGTGCGCAATTGGAAGAGGAGTTGGTGGATGACGAGGCCACCGACCCCACATGGACAGGGGTGATGTCTAGGGGCTAAAGCAGTGTAGATGTAGAGGGAAGCTAAATCAACAAAAAACCTGGGTAGAAGCAAAGGCATAAACTGGGGTGATGTTTAGGGGTGAAAGCAGAGTAGATGTGGAGGGAAGCTAAGCAGCAAAAACAGTGGGTAGAAGCAAAGGCATGCAAAACTCTACCCTGTTGGAAGACTTATTCCTAGGTCTGGAACACGTTAATGGCCCCCCTGGACAAATTACTGCCACTCAGGGGCCTAGTGTCACCAGGAGGGACAAGTATAGGCGCATGTTGTGGGAATACCTGGCCGACACCAACTCTGTCCTCTCCGATCCCTCTGTGCTCTACAGCCTAAACTTATTTTCTCATCTTTTTTTCTGAACTGCACATCTCTTGCCTGCTTCCTTTGGGATCTTAGAAATGGTGGTCCACTTCCACAGATGGTAACTTCAATAGACAGTGTAACGGGAGTAGCTGAGGGATCGCTGTCTTAACCACTTTTTGGCACAAAATTAACTTCCAAAGCCAAATATGGTGCAAGTATATGATGCAAGGACACCTACACACCTATCTCTGACACATTGGGGAGTTCACCCTCATGCGCCCTTTTGGCCTGCACCATCATGCGCCTCTTCCCAGCCACTCCACATCTCCCAAGCTTTTCATTGCAGGCAGTAGTACAACACAACCCACCCCCATGCCCAAGCCTGTAACAGCCTCATCGATAAACTGCTGGCCCTGGAGATGTTGGTGTTTGTTTATGCTTCTGGAGACCCAGGCCTTCCGTCAGCAGATGGCAGCTGGGGCACCTCCCTATGCTGGGCCTAGCCGTTACTACTTCTCTTGGTGTGCTGTCTCTGCCTTGCGCCTGCATGTGTCCCATAACATCAGTCGGGCCCAGAGCTCTGCGCTTTGCTGCAAGGTCCACTTGACCACCGACACATGGACAAGCGCCTGTGGTCAGGGATGCTGCAGTGCTTATCTTTAATGACAGGCAGGGTGAATGTGGTGGAGTCTGTTCCCCGGGTGCAAACTGGGGTGGCCTATCTCCTCTCCCAGGCCAAAATTCATGGCAGGAGTAGACTGAAACCCTACGAAGCTGCAACCTCCACCCCAGCTACTAGCGGAAAACACTGTAACACTGGCATGGGGAGATGTCAGCAGGCCGTGCTGAAACTGATCAGCTTGGGGGACAGACAGCACAGTGCCTCCGAGGTCAGGGATGCCATCCTGGCTGAGATGGCATTTTTTTTCCCCTGCTACACCTGGGGCCTGGCATTTTTGCGCCTGTGATAATGGCTGGAACCTGGTAGCAGATCTGGAGCTTGCCAGACTCAAACACGGTCCACGCATGGCCCACGTTTTCCAACTTGTTGGTGCCATGTTTCTTTGAAACCTACACCATTGTGCCTGATATACAGGTCAAAGTGGGGCCATTTTCGTAAGTGAGAACTAGCCTCTGCTAGGCAGAAAACATTCAGAGCACACTCCTCTCATCTTCGCACCGTTGGCTGGCGGAGGAAGACGAGGGGGTTGGAGTGGCATCTGATGTCCCTATCCCACACGAGGCTAGAGGGTGCACTTCAGTGCATCCCATTGCTTCACCACAAATGGTGTGAAGGGGAGTGGAAAATGGAGGAAATGGAGAGTGACCCTTACAGTTGGGGCCAGCAAAGGCATGCCAAGTAACACACTGGCACACATGGCTGACTTCATCTTGGGTTGCTTTTCAACACATATTTCACATCATGAAGAACAAATAATACTGGATTTTTTCAAGCCTCGAACCCCGGTCTAGGTCTAATGTCTGTTCCTTTCTTATATTAGGGGAGAGGGAAAAAAAATTACTTCAGTGATACGTTTAGCGTACATAGACTGGCTATTAATGTGTATCCCACTTAGTGTTGTTAGGGTTACACACCGTCACAACCTGGCTAAAGCTTCTATAGCTGTTAATAAAGTCAACATAACTTTACGGTATCCAAAAAGACAGCTGGTACTGACAGAGAGCAAGACAAATGTCACCCAAAGCTGTGAGCTCTGAACACCCACAGTGACTTTGGCGTCATCATCATTATAAGGGAGCGGGTGGTAATAAATAACTTGGCAGTGCCTAAAACCCAAAAAGCTTATACAACTATATTTACATTAAGATACACAAATGAAACTTTTCAGTAGCATGTCATGAGACAAGCTGATAAGCTCTTCCTTTGTGCAGTGCTATTTGAAAGTTAAACGCTGCCTTTATTTTAATTCTGGAGAAGGTGCAGACATTAGATTTAGAACATGTTGTCTTCATTGTCCAAATCCTCTATATAGGTAACGTGTTTTTCGGGCCGAGCTGTCTGGGAACGAGCTGGTGCAGCACTGACAACCTGGGTGAATATGGCAAGAGCCTGAGATGTAGGGTGAATGAATCCCCAAATTATTTGTGGAATTCCCAGTGAGACAATGGCACTGTATACCAGTATTAAAAATTGTGGGTGCACATAACCCCCATATATTCTTTGAATTCCCAGTGAGACAATGGAACTGTATAGCAGTAGCAAAAATTGTGGGTGCACGTAACCCCCATATATTCTTTGAATTCCCAGTCAGACAATGGCACTATATACCAGTATTAAAAATTGTGGGTGCACATAACCCCCATATATTCTTTGAATTCCCAGTCAGACAATGGCACTGTATACCAGTATTAAAAATTGTGGGTGCACATAACCCCCATATATTCTTTGAATTCCCAGTGAGACAATGGAACTGTATAGCAGTAGCAAAAATTGTGGGTGCACGTAACCCCCATATATTCTTTGAATTCCCAGTCAGACAATGGCACTATATACCAGTAGTAAAAATTGTGGGTGCACATAACCCCAATATATTCTTTGAATTCCCAGTGAGACAATGGCACTGTACACTCACCGGCCACTTTATTAGGTACACCTGTCCAACTGCTCATTAACACTTAATTTCTAATCAGCCAATCACATGGCGGCAACTCAGTGCATTTAGGCATGTAGACATGGTCAAGACAATCTCCTGCAGTTCAAACCGAGCATCAGTATGGGGAAGAAAGGTGATTTGAGTGCCTTTGAACGTGGCATGGTTGTTGGTGCCAGAAGGGCTGGTCTGAGTATTTCAGAAACTGCTGATCTACTGGGATTTTCACGCACAACCATCTCTAGGGTTTACAGAGAATGGTCTGAAAAAGAAAAAACATCCAGTGAGCGGCAGTTCTGTGGGCGGAAATGCGTTGTTGATGCCAGAGGTCAGAGGAGAATGGCCAGACTGGTTCGAGCTGATAGAAAGGCAACAGTGACTCAAATAGCCACCCGTTACAACCAAGGTAGCCAGAAGAGCATCTCTGAACACACAGTACGTCGAACTTTGAGGCAGATGGGCTACAGCAGCAGAAGACCACACCGGGTGCCACTCCTTTCAGCTAAGAACAGGAAACTGAGGCTACAATTTGCACAAGCTCATCGAAATTGGACAATTGAAGATTGGAAAAACATTGCCTGGTCTGATGAGTCTCGATTTCTGCTGCCACATTCGGATGGTAGGATCAGAATTTGGCGTCAACAACATGAAAGCATGGATCCATCCTGCCTTGTATCAACGGTTCAGGCTGGTGGTGGTGGTGTCATGGTGTGGGGAATATTTTCTTGGCACTCTTTGGGCCCCTTGGTACCAATTGAGCATCGTTGCAACGCCAAAGCCTACCTGAGTATTGTTGCTGACCACGTCCATCCCTTTATGACCACAATGTACCCAACATCTGATGGCTACTCTCAGCAGGATAATGCGCCATGTCATAAAGCTGGAATCATCTCAGACTGGTTTCTTGAACATGACAATGAGTTCACTGTACTCCAATGGCCTCCACAGTCACCAGATCTCAATCCAATAGAGCATCTTTGGGATGTGGTGGAACGGGAGATTCGCATCATGGATGTGTAGCCGACAAATCTGCGGCAACTGTGTGATGCCATCATGTCAATATGGACCAAAATCTCTGAGGAATGCTTCCAGCACCTTGTTGAATCTATGCCACGAAGAATTGAGGCAGTTCTGAAGGCAAAAGGGGGTCCAACCCGTTACTAGCATGGTGTACCTAATAAAGTGGCCGGTGAGTGTATACCAGTAGTAAAAATTGTGGGTGCACATAACCCCAATATATTCTTTGAATTCCCAGTCAGACAATGGCACTGTATACCAGTATTAAAAATTGTGGGTGCACATAACCCCCATATATTCTTTGAATTCCCAGTGAGACAATGGAACTGTATAGCAGTAGCAAAAATTGTGGGTGCACGTAACCCCCATATATTCTTTGAATTCCCAGTGAGACAATGGCACTGTACACTCACCGGCCACTTTATTAGGTACACCTGTCCAACTGCTCATTAACACTTAATTTCTAATCAGCCAATCACATGGCGGCAACTCAGTGCATTTAGGCATGTAGACATGGTCAAGACAATCTCCTGCAGTTCAAACCGAGCATCAGTATGGGGAAGAAAGGTGATTTGAGTGCCTTTGAACGTGGCATGGTTGTTGGTGCCAGAAGGGCTGGTCTGAGTATTTCAGAAACTGCTGATCTACTGGGATTTTCACGCACAACCATCTCTAGGGTTTACAGAGAATGGTCTGAAAAAGAAAAAACATCCAGTGAGCGGCAGTTCTGTGGGCGGAAATGCGTTGTTGATGCCAGAGGTCAGAGGAGAATGGCCAGACTGGTTCGAGCTGATAGAAAGGCAACAGTGACTCAAATAGCCACCCGTTACAACCAAGGTAGCCAGAAGAGCATCTCTGAACACACAGTACGTCGAACTTTGAGGCAGATGGGCTACAGCAGCAGAAGACCACACCGGGTGCCACTCCTTTCAGCTAAGAACAGGAAACTGAGGCTACAATTTGCACAAGCTCATCGAAATTGGACAATTGAAGATTGGAAAAACATTGCCTGGTCTGATGAGTCTCGATTTCTGCTGCCACATTCGGATGGTAGGATCAGAATTTGGCGTCAACAACATGAAAGCATGGATCCATCCTGCCTTGTATCAACGGTTCAGGCTGGTGGTGGTGGGGGTGTCATGGTGTGGGGAATATTTTCTTGGCACTCTTTGGGCCCCTTGGTACCAATTGAGCATCGTTGCAACGCCAAAGCCTACCTGAGTATTGTTGCTGACCATGTCCATCCCTTTATGACCACAATGTACCCAACATCTGATGGCTACTTTCAGCAGGATAATGCAATGCCATGTCATAAAGCTGGAATCATCTCAGACTGGTTTCTTGAACATGACAATGAGTTCACTGTACTCCAATGGCCTCCACAGTCACCAGATCTCAATCCAATAGAGCATCTTTGGGATGTGGTGGAACGGGAGATTCGCATCATGGATGTGTAGCCGACAAATCTGCGGCAACTGTGTGATGCCATCATGTCAATATGGACCAAAATCTCTGAGGAATGCTTCCAGCACCTTGTTGAATCTATGCCACGAAGAATTGAGGCAGTTCTGAAGGCAAAAGGGGGTCCAACCCGTTACTAGCATGGTGTACCTAATAAAGTGGCCGGTGAGTGTATACCAGTAGTAAAAATTGTGGGTGCACATAACCCCAATATATTCTTTGAATTCCCAGTCAGACAATGGCACTGTATACCAGTATTAAAAATTGTGGGTGCACATAACCCCCATATATTCTTTGAATTCCCAGTGAGACAATGGAACTGTATAGCAGTAGCAAAAATTGTGGGTGCACGTAACCCCCATATATTCTTTGAATTCCCAGTCAGACAATGGCACTATATACCAGTATTAAAAATTGTGGGTGCACATAACCCCAATATATTCTTTGAATTCCCAGTCAGACAATGGCACTGTATACCAGTATTAAAAATTGTGGGTGCACATAACCCCCATATATTCTTTGAATTCCCAGTGAGACAATGGAACTGTATAGCAGTAGCAAAAATTGTGGGTGCACGTAACCCCCATATATTCTTTGAATTCCCAGTCAGACAATGGCACTGTATACCAGTATTAAAAATTGTGGGTGCACATAACCCCCATATATTCTTTGAATTCCCAGTCAGACAATGGCACTGTATACCAGTAGCAAAAATTGTGGGTGTATATAGCCCCAATTCTATTGCTAGGGGACTTGCAGGGTATTTCTGAGGTGAAGGTGGGGGGGCACACCGTTGGAACGGGGATTTGGGGTGTATATATGGGGTATACGGGAATACACTGTCAGTGTGTTCCATTCAGGATCCTGGGAAAGCTGGGTTGCGGCGATTGAGCCCGTCAGTGCCACGTTACACTGACAAGCTTCTCCCTGGAATTGAAGTTATATGTAAGCCCAATATATTCTTTGAATTCCCAGTGAGACAATGGCACTATATGGCAGTAGCAAAAATAGTGGGTGTATATAGCCCCAATTCTATTGCTAGGGGACTTGCAGGGTATTTCTGGGGTGAAGGTGGGGGGGCACACCGTTGGAACGGGTATCGGGGGTATATATCGGGTATACGGGAATACACTGACAGTGTATTCCATTCAGGATCCTGGGAAAGCTGGGTTGCGGCGATTGAGCCCGTCAGTGCCACGTTACACTGACAAGCTTCTCCCTGGAATTTAGCTCTTATAAGAGCTGTTGTGGTTGTCTTCTCCTTCCTATCCTAGCCTGTCCCTGCCTACCCAGAATCTAACCCCTAGCTAACTGGACGGAAACCTCCGTCCTCGGTGAATTGCAAGCTCAGAATGACGCGAAGCTGGGCGGCGCTGTTCTTTTAAATTAGAGGTCACATGTTTTCGGCAGCCAATGGGTTTTGCCTACTTTTTTCAACGTCACCGGTGTCGTAGTTCCTGTCCCACCTACCCTGCGCTGTTATTGGAGCAAAAAAGGCGCCAGGGAAGGTGGGAGGGGAATCGAGTAATGGCGCACTTTACCACGCGGTGTTCGATTCGATTCGAACATGCCGAACAGCCTAATATCCGATCGAACATGAGTTCGATAGAACACTGTTCGCTCATCTCTACTGATCAGCAGGAGTCCATGATGTTGACCTCCACTAATCTTTTAGAACCACTGCAGATCAGCTGTTTCCCAGAGCTTGCACCTCCCAGCAATGGTTGTGGATACTATAGTTGTATCCCTATCAATTATCTGAGATACTGCTGCAGTACCCATAATCACTGCTATCAAGAATACGATGTGAGGAGGGGGTATGGGGCCGCAGTCAAAATTTTCTCTGGGGCCCACAAGACATTAGTTATGCCACTTTCTCAGAGACTAGTTTTGGGTAGTGTACCTTTTGAGATTGATGACTGCTATATATTTCTCTATGATGCATTTAAACACATTTTGCTCAGTTACCAGACTTTAAGAGAGGGTCCATTATTATGCTGAAATAAGCAGAAGTATGTTTTAAGAAATTTCCTGCCATCTAGTCTGTTCTGACCTAGCTTTTAGGAGGTTACATGAGGACACACACACAGTGAACACAGGTTTCAGAGGGCCCAGGCAGACCACCAATAGAAAGGATTGTGTGATTGCCAACAAGCACCACAGCTCCCATAATTTCCTTGTCCAGACACAGGTGTCATCTTCATTATATTTCCATGTGTGTCTCTACATGGACCCAGGTCCCTTCATTTGCAGTAGTGTCTTAAAGGGGTTGTCCCATCACAAGGATCCTATCTATACTGCTAGTTTATGTGGATTTAAGACTTTTCCTAAATGCATTGCTTTATCAAAACTGCTTTGTTTGGCCGCTATCTTAATTTATTCACTTCATTGTTTACACTCTGTTTCTATGGCCCTTGGGATTATCTGCTCATTTGCCAAGTGATGTAGCTGCCTGCTCTCAGGGGGGAGGGAGGGGCTGGGAGCAGCTCTGAGCTGTTTGGGTCTGATAAGTAGATTGGGGAGGTGATTGGGGAGGTGAGAGCTCCAGGATTTCTGAGCTCTTATCAGTCGGTTTAATTGAATTTGGCTAATAAGAGCTGAGATAGGGAGTCCGTTACCTCTGTATGTAATGCAAACTGACTCAAATCCAGCTCTGCTACATCAGCTTCACACTGTGGTAATTCATTTACAACAGTGAAGAGAGCACAACAGCCTGCAGGTTAGTGAATAAGTGTCATGGGAATACCCTTTTAAATAAGAAAGCTGGACTGCCACAGGGGGGGGGGGGGGGGCGGCATTTTTGCTGGCCTAAGCCAGCCCAGGACAAGCTGTCCTGGACTGGCTTAGCGTCACCGTCTCGGCAGCCCGGCACGGGAAGCGAGCGGTGGATTGGGGAGGCCTTGTGGATGCAGCGCTGCTCCACCGGCCTCCCCTCACGCTCAGGCAGAGAGCAGGTCCTCTCCCTGCCTGCTCTCTGCCTGCTAACGCCGCTCCGACCCCCCTTTACTCCGCTCCACCCACTCCGCTCGGCCCCTTCCTCCTGGGGGGGTTCTGTCGTCCGCCTCAGGCGGCATAAAAGCTAGGTTCACCCCTGCTGGAAGCATGTTCTGTTTGGAATGTGACAATGGTTCGAGTATGGAGGCCTTGAGCACTTCAATCCTATCGTTGTTGTGGAGTAACACACTGCCCCAAATGCTAGTGTGATGATCTGGGAAGACACCACATATGACACCCCTAATAGCTCAGTGTTATGTGCAGGACATTCTGCAGCCACATGTGTTGCATCTCATGACAGGGGCATTAACTTGCATATTTAAGGAAGAGAATGCTTACACACATACTAGCGTTCTAACACTTCCTTAGTCTGCATGGCTAACAGATTCATGGGACCTCCTGGGGCACGACCTACTTCCTCACACTCATTTATGTTTGTGCCATCTGAGCATGCATGTGTTCTCAATAGGGAAATGGCTGCTGCCGTCGAAAATGCATATGATGGTGTACTGTACGTCCCTTGAGAACAAAAGCATTGGGCTTGTTAAACTCCAACTTGCTTGACCCCTCTTCTTCTTAACACCTGCAGCCAAGGAAAAATTGAGACACCATCATAAACATTCTATGGCCTACTGGTCCAATGGAAATTGGCAAGTTGGGACACCACCCTATACAGTATGCCAGATATACCAGTCCTATTGAAATTGGTTACAGACATTTATCTAATATAGATAGCATCATTATTATTTTGTAAAAATAGTCTATTCCCTATTATACTGATATACAGGCACAAGGGTTTAATGTACGTGTATCTTTGAACTTCAGTACAGAGAACTTATTACCCAACTAAGTTCCTCAAACATGTTTCCCACCATTGAAACACTGGGCTGGGAAAACTAAGTACTAATGGATGCTGTTTGGTCATCGTCTCCACCCAGTCCTCGGGGAAGCCTTATTATTGTGCTGAAGTAAAACATGGTCTCTCTTTGCTTTGAACCCATCACATTATTTGCCCCGAGATTTATTTGCAATTCAATGGGGTTAAATGAGGCTCCAGCGAGACTTTGGGATGGGATAGTATGTCATTCCTCAACCACACACTTTCTGATCTTATGACACAAAATGAGAGTTTTCTTACCAAATGTGTCAGCGGAGATATAATCCATATGCTGGAGACCATCAGGGGAGGGACTGCTGCAAACAATGGCAGGAATGGAAGAAACTTTGCATCCAAGCTGTGAGCTAATACTTGTTTATTGCACAGATGAACATGCACACAGTAATAGTACTAAGGGTATATGTATAGATAAACTACGGTATATATAAAGGAGGGGAGGGGAATATAAGCAATAGAACAAACAACAAAAGAACAGTGACTCCGATTCTTGGATGTTTCCACCATCCGATTCTGACTCCGACTCCTTCAAAGGACTGTCAAGGTCAAGCAGTAAAGGAAAGTACATATGTACCAAGCTATGCATCTAATATAATTAATTGTATAATGTCATTTCAAATAATTCATCATTTTATTTTGAAGCCACAGTCCTGGGTGTGAGGACCAAGAATCACCATCGAATAACTTCTTACTGAACCTTGTGAGGGTCCGAAGGCCCTTCTTCCACATAACAAGACAATTCTAAATTGCATATGGTAGTAGGGGGGGCAGGTTAAGCATTCTGCATTCTGGACCCCTAGAAATTTAAGCACCCACATATACTGCAGTGCTGTACAGAGATTGTCACCATTCACATCAATTATTGTTCCCAATGGGGCTCATAGCGCACAAACACATTATGGCTCTATTCACACACATGAAATTAATGACCGTGTGGTGTTTAATTAACCCTTTCCCGCTGATGGCATTTTTTGATTTTCGTTTTTGACTCCCCTCCTTCTAAACCCCATAACTTTTTTATTTCTCCGCTCATAGAGCCATATGAGGTCTTAATTTTTGCGGGACAAATTTTTCTTCATGATGCCACCATTAATTATTCTATATAATCTACTGGGAAGCAGGAAAAAAATTCAGAATGGGGTGGATTTGAAGAAAAAATGCATTTCTGCGACTTTCTTACGGGCTTTGGTTTTACGGTGTTCACTGTGCAGCCAAAATGACATGTCCCCTGTATTCTGTGTTTCGGTACGGTTCCAGGGATACCAAATTTATATGGTTTGATTTACATTTTGACCCCTTAAAAAAAATCCAAAACTGTGTTAAAAAATTTATTTTCGAAAAGTCGCCATATTCCGACAGCTGTAACTTTTTTATACGTGCGTGTACGGGGATGCATAGGGCGTGGTTTTTTTTGCGGGGCTGGGTGTACTTTTCAGTTCTACCATTTTTGGGGAAATGTTATTGCTTTGATCACTTTTTATTAAAATTTTTATCAGAATCAAAACAGTGAAAAAACGGCGGTTTGGCACTTTTGACTATTTTTCCCGCTACGGCGTTTACCGAACAGGAAAAATATTTTTATAAATTTGTAAAGCGGGCGATTTTGGACACGGGGATATCTAACATGTGTGTGTTTCATAGTATTTAACTACTTTTATATGTGTTCTAGGGAAAGGGGGGTGATTTGAATTTTTAATACTTTTTATATTTTTTTTTATTTTTTTTTACTTTTTTAAAAAAAAATTTTTGCATTTATTAGACCCCCTAGGGGTGTTGAACCCCAGGGGGTCTGATCACTAATGCAATGCATTACAATGCTAATGCACAGCATACACCAGCCTGCAAAAGAAAGAGCTTGCAGACAAGCCTGAGAGCCTTGTAAAGGCTCCCGGCTGTCATGCCAACGTGACACTGGAGCGGACCGGGGACCGGAGGGGATCCGGGGACCGATCGGAGGCATTAGAGCCGGTTGTCTACTGCTTAAAGCAGTAGTAGGCACCCGGCAGCTATGGCGGATAGGGGTTACTATTACGGGGCATGTCGGGAAGGAGTTAATAGGGCTGCTTTTCTGTGACTGTTTTGCATCACGATTGCCTGAATAAAGCCTAAGGGTATGTTCTCACATGGCTTGAAAACCTTGAGGAATTGCTTTAGAAAGTATATTAGTAAATTTTCGACGTACAAAGAATGGCCTTTATTTGCTAAAATCATAATGTCACCTTAAATCATGCTTTCCCTTGCACAAGCTTCTCAATGGCCCAGCTAAGGAAGACAAGGGCACACCCATGTGTAGCCACATGGAACAAGATATATATCTTATGGTAAATTCTATGTTTTTGTTTTGGGTGGAGGGACAGTCTCTGGCAAAAGTGCTCTTCAAATATCAAACAGCGGAAAAAGAAAACTAGGAATATTGGTCTAACAAGAGCTGCCTTGAGATTACTGTCAGTACAGTCTTCACTTCGTAGTAAGAACTTGCTAAGAGGGTCAGTAATACATAAGGCACATCCTAAAATGTTACTTGAAGCCTACATTCACATAAATTAAAATCTATTCCTTGGGCATAATTTACATGACTGATTTTCTATTTTAAAAGACTGTCACATAATAGGACATTTCCTATCTTTACCCATTTGAATTGATCCATGTACTCAAATGTATGAGGGATGTGTTACAACGGATGCCCTTTAGGTGTAAGGGGCACTCACATGGAGTAAAGTGGCGCTGACTCTGCCACGATAACTCGCGGCAGAATCAGCGCTGATAAAAAAGACTCCCATTAAGTTCAATGGGTTCCATCTTCCGCACGGAACACATTGAAATCAGTGGGATAACAAGCTTCCCATTGATTTCAATGAGTTCCGTGCAGAAGACGAAACCCATTGAACTCAATGGGAGTCTTTTTATGGGATTTAGTGTGACAGTCTGGACAATACCTGCACTGAACACTGTGCCAGCTTATAGGCAGTGTAGATTTCAGGTATCACTTATGCCTCTAAATAGGTATAAATTATCCTAAATCTGGCCCCACCCATTCCACACCCATCACCAAGCCCCAAGCAAAAAGGGCGAAGGGCGGAATAAATAGGAAGAGAGTTCAATTTTTTTTGTGCAAATGCCCCCAATTGTGATTTTATTTTTTTTAATACCTTGGTATAATAAATTTACTCCAATTTCACCCCATAAAGTTCTATAAATCTCCCTTGATTTTCCCACCAGGCAATAAACGCATAGAAAGTAAAGTTAGTGCCGAGACCAGGATGAGTAGCTGCAAGTCAGGTAAGGTTTTACATACAAGAGGTCAGTGGCGTAACTACTGGGGTAGCAGCGGTAGCAGTTGCCAAAGGGCCCGGGACATTAGGGACCCGACGACAGCCGCTACCGCTGCGTTTTTTTTCTTCTTAATAGGCCGTTACCAACTGGAGTTACTCGAGCCAGTAACGGGCCCTATTTACTTACCGATCCTGGCAGGGGACGGGATTAGTAAGTGATGCCACGGGCCCCACAAACATCATTATTATACACGGGGGTCTTTTCAGACCCCCGAGTATAATGATCGGAGGTCTAGGGAGGTAAGGTAACATAAAAAAACCATGTTACTTACCTTTCCACCCTCCGGGCAGGTTCGGGCCTACTTCTGGATGCTCCCTCACGTCACATAACCCGGGACACAGATCCCGATCATGTGACGTCCCGGACGTCAAAGAAGATGGCCGACACCACCGAAGACTGCAGCGGAGCGGGTGATAGGCAAGTAACAGGTTTTTTTTATGTTGGTATCCCCCCGGGTCTCTGAATATTATACTCTGGGGTCTGAAAAGACCCCAGAGTATAAGAATTGTTCATGGATGTCCACAGTGAGGCATAATAGTGTGCAGGGGCCACTATGGGGGATAATATTGTGTGCAGGGGCCACTATGGGGGATAATACTGTGTGCAGGGGTCACTATGGGGGATAATACTGTGTGCAGGGGCCACTATGGGGCATAATACTGTGTGCAGGGGCCACTATGGGGCATAATACTGTGTGCAGGGGCCACTATGGGGCATAATAGTGTGCAGAGGCCACCATGGGGCATAATACTGTGTGCAGGGGCCACTATGGGGCATAATAGTGTGCAGAGGCCACCATGGGGCATAATACTGTGTGCAGGGGCCACTATGGGGGATAATACTGTGTGCAGGGGCCACTATGGGGCATTATACTGTGTGCAGGGGCCACTATGGGGCATAATACTGTGTGCAGGGGCCACTATGGGGCATAATAGTGTGCAGGGGCCACCATGGAGCATAATACTGTGTGTAGGGGCCACTATGGGTTATAATATGGTGTGCAGGGGCCACTATGGGGCATAATAGAGAGCGCAGGAATGTGGGGGGGGGGTCGGTTGGAGTCTTCGGCGGGTATCGTCCGGGGGGGGGGGGCCCATGTCAAAAGTTCGCCACAGAGCCCCGCCGTTCCTAGTTATGCCACTGCAAGAGGTGGTTTCATTGTAAACACAGGGTGTTACAACAATAACACTAAAGCTATCCATAGACACTACTGGAGCCCCCAGGGGGCTTCCCTCAGGGTATGCACATGGATAATGACCCAAAAGGAATTGTCTCATCAAACTCACCAATGTCCAGTTGGTAACAAGCAGCAGCAGCACATAGGGGCGGGGTATTTAACCATGGCTCATTTTTACAAATTTTTGCAAATTTAGGGAAGAATTTATTAAGACACTTCCTAAACCAGTCTCAGGTATTTCCTCTGCTGGCATTAGATGTACCAGAATTATTAAAAAGCATAAGGAACCTCATAACTCCGGCACATCTCAGGAGGTCTCAGGAGCCAGGCAGAGATTGGCTTAGATTTCATCTATAACTTGTGCCAGTTTTCTAGTGCAGTTTATAGTATAGCTCTCTGTCCTTTTTTATATGATCTTCCTATTGATAATAAAGATACAATAGTCTTTTGCACATAACTTAATAACTATAGCTTGAATGGACATCAATAAATTTTCATTGGTTTGTACCTATAAAATACAAAAAAAAAAATCTTTCTGGCCGAGGCATCCCAACCGGGCACAGTTTTTTGAAATGTGGTAAGTGCACCAAAAATGTTCCATTTCTATGTCCGAACGTCAGCTTAAAAAATTCCCCACTGAGGCTAAAGCCCCACGTTGCAGAAATGCAGCTTGTTTTGTTGCAGTTTTTTTGAGACAAAGCCAGGAGTGGATTGAGCAGAAGGGAGAAGTATAAGAACTTCCTAAATATTTCTCATTCCTCTTATAGCCATTCTTGGCTTTGGCTCAAAAAATCGCAACATAATCTGCAATAGAAAAGCTGCAGTTCCGCAATATGGGGCATTAGACTAGATAGACAAATTTTTCAGGCTATGGCCCCACCTTGCGGAAACACAGCTTTTATTGTTGCAGATTTTGTTGCAGTTTTTGAGCCAAAGCCAAGAATGGCTACTAATGGAATTGGAAACATATAGAAAGCTCTTATACTTCTAAATTCTACTCAATCTAGTCCTGGCTTTGGCTAAAAAAAAAACGCAACAAAATCTGCATCAAAAAAGCTGCATTTCCACAATATGGGGCCTTAGCTTCAAGCAGATTCAGGTACGGAGTTCCCAAATGGAGACCAGGCACAGGTGTGAACCTAATCTTAGGCTGGAGCCCCATGGGAAAAGTTGCGGCATTATACAGTATCAGCAAAGTGGATGGGATTCATATGAATCCCATGCCTACTTTGCGTTAAAATAATCAGTGCGAACACGTTGCAATTTCCAAAACCGGCACAGTTTTGGAAATCGCAGCATGTCAATTATATCTCCGGAAACGCCGGCAGCTTTCCCGTAGATATAATGGTAACAGAAAGTCCGCGGAGGAAAACTCTGTGAACTCTCTGTTCAAAGTGCTACGTGGTTGTGTCCGCAGCGCTTTAGCTTGGCATTTCTGGCCCGTGGGGCCTTATGCTTAGGGCCCCTTCACACGGCGTAAGCACTCAGCTCATTCTGAGCAGTACACGCGAGCGCTTCTAAACACTTCCCATTCACTTCAATGGGAGCGCGCGTAAAGCCGGCTTTACGAGCGTTCCCATTGAAGTGAATGGGAAGTGTTTAGAATCGCTTGCGTGTACGGCTCAGAATGAGCCGAGCGCTTACGCCGTGTGAAGGGGCCCTTAGACTATTTGACATTTACATCACCTGTTAGTTGGCTTGCTTTCCAACAGAATTTTGTCCCAGAATTTTGTCACTCTGTCACATATTAAATCCTTCCCCATTCCCAGTAATCCATGACTTGGTATCCATGTGTCATCTGTGATTTTCACTGACCCATACATTGAAATTAATGAAATGGGCAGGTATAGGGCCCGCTCCATATTTTGTGGTCTTCACTACGGCCCAGACACAGCTACAATAAATTACAGCTGAGTGTATGAGTGTATAGAAATTCACGTGTCCGTACTTTGATCCGCCATTGTGTGCCTGATGCCTCAGTCTTTTGGGTGTAAATCAAGCCAGAATTCTGGTATATGTAGCTCTGGTATATGTGAATTTGCCCCACATGTTGCTTATTGGTTTCCTATATGAAGTTCACGATCCGGGGTTTGGCTATGATTTACATTGTGGGTTCTGATTCAACACAAGTGTGCCAAGCTGTCAGTCACCCTCTGTCTGCTGTGTAGAGTCATACATGAGGAATGATATCGAGTCTTATATTTTGGGAAGAATATTACTCATGTTTCCAGTATGTTGCATGAACGTAGTTGATATCAAAAAGTTCTCGTCTATGAAGACACAACTCTCTGTCCCCGAGTGATTCCAAACAAGCTATTCATCTCCAGCGATGACATAACCTGGCAATCCACACTGTGACCAGACGCATCCTCCCAACTTTCTATTTTTTACCCTGTTCTCTCCTATGTTTTTCAACCCCACCCTACACCCACTCGCCTTATTTCGATGAATCTCTGTTACTATTTTAAAGCTGACTGTACTGATGCTGCCTTATTATATTCTGACAATGGTTTCCAATATGAAAACTCAATGTGCCTATAAAGGAACAGAACAGATGTAGAATTTCCCAACATGTTAAAAATAGAACTTGGACTAGATAGATAATATTCACGATGGTAATTAAAGGGCGGTTCTATTATATGTTTGTATATTGCTATATAAAATCATTTATAGAGGATCTGTCTGCTCTCCTGACATGTCTGATTTTAGGAAATACTACTATTGCTAAAAATATAACAATTCTGGAGCATTTTTTATAACTATGCATTGTGCCGTTCCTCTGTTACAGCTCTTCAGGAATCGTCTGACAACTAGGCATTACCATTCTCTTTTGTTCCTAAAGAGTTCGGTATTGTCAGAACTCATTGGACGGTGTCAAGATGTGAAGTAGCTCATTGTCATGTTCATATATATACATATCTATCTATATGTGGAAAGCGGCCAAAGTATCACAAAATTTCTCTGTATCAATATATATAGATGTATAATCAACATCACTCCGCACAGAGAACTAAATGATCCTGAAGTCTTTCTTTTCTTCTTAGTTCCTATGACTCCTAGTATCTTTTCTATCTGCTATTCGGAGCTTGTATGTGTTCTTTCTTGTAATATATTATTGTATTATCCATTCCAATGAATTTCACCATGGTAGGACTATTAAATGATTAGCTTATCTAAGTATATACAGATGTAGCAGAGTTAACCCAAGCTTCTATATGCAAAAAGAGAAAGACATGGCCCGCACATCCCAATCTTATACATTGATCTAGCGCTTTTCAACAAATTCTACAATACTGAACATGAGGTTCTTAGTCTACATATTGATCAAGGTGTATAAGCCCACTAGCTACTTCACTGAACCCGAGCTTCTGCAATTGGCTAAACTGCTGCTGTGCGATATCTTATCAGAAAAGACAATTATTAATATATATATATATATTTATAGAACTCTACAGCAAACTATAGACTTTTGTTGAATGCAGCCTGTAGTCTGTGAACATGGTCAATAGACCTTTAGGAAATCTACAGTCAAATAGCATTGTTGGAAAGTCGGAGTGATTCTGCGGTTCTTTATCTCGTATAATAATTTATAATAATATACTTCTGTCATTCATATTGTATTGTAGCCAAGGAAGACTTGTAAAGAGGCCAGCTGAATTATGGCCGATAGGAATGGAAGGATATGCTAAGCTATAGCATGTGTAACTGGACAGATGAGGATACCGGACACAGGCAGTTAAGGGGTTAAGAGGCCAGTGATAGGAGTGTGCTAGAGATGTATTTGAAGGCTTGCAGTGCTGGGTTCAGAGCACCTCCCTTCCTTCCCCTTCAGCCCTGGGTGTTACTGCCTGTTGTTTTTGTTGCATTTTTAAGGTGGAGTGCTTTTAAGCAGCTGTGCCAGATGCACACCTCTCCCTCCCAGAAACCCCAAAACAAGTATGTGGTCCCTCCCGTCCCTCCTCGCTCCTGTGGTTAGCCGTGTCTCTGCCCAGCTGTGTACTTAGGCAGGAGAAAGGGGAACTGGCATGAGACCCGGTAAAGTAAAATATTGTGCGAGAGATCACCCAAATACTTGTATCCGTCCTGCTACTCCTACAGTAGACCAGTGAGATGTACTAGAAAGAAAGAAAGAAAGAAAGAAAGAAAGAAAGAAAGAAAGAAAGAAAGAAAGAAAGAAAGAAAGAAAGAAAGAAAGAAAGAAATTAGATAAATTGTATAGAATTAAGATAGATAGAAAAGATAGATATAAATATGAGATAAACTGGATAGGTAGATGTACGATAGATACAATAGACAGATAGATATAAGATAGATAGATAGATAGATAGATAGATAGATAGATAGGAGATAGATAGATAGATAGATAGATAGGAGATAGATAGATAGATAGATAGATAGATAGATAGATAGATAGGAGATAGATAGATAGATAGATAGATAGATAGGAGATAGATAGATAGATAGATAGATAGATAGATAGATAGATAGATAGGAGATAGATAGATAGATAGATAGATAGATAGATAGGAGATAGATAGATAGATAGATAGATAGATAGATAGATAGATAGATAGATAGATAGATAGGAGATAGATAGATAGATAATACATAGATAGATAGATAGATAGATAGATAGATAGATAGATAGGAGATAGATAGATAGATAGATAATACATAGATAGATAGATAGATAGATAGATAGATAATACATAGATAGATAGATAGATAGATAGATAGATAGATAGATAGATAGATAATATATAGATAGATAGATAGATGACTAGATAGATAGATAGATAGATAGATAGATAGATAGATAGATAGAAGTTCCGAGCAGGACTGTAACAATTATCCGTGGGCTGCGTACAAAGCTTAAGAATCCAGGAAGAGTCCTTTTTAGAATATAAAAAATAGGCGGCACTCCAAAAAGTTGCGAAGTAAGAAAGTGTGGGTTTATCCCACATACAATGTTTAGGTTCTTTTTGTGATGACCGAAACCTGTAATAAGCCCACACTATCTTTCTTCTTTGCAACTTTTTGGAGTTCTGCCAAACAGAAAGAAATGAAGAGAGATTTTGCACCAGTTTTGCTGACAGCGGAGTATGAGCCTATTGTCACTTTGTGCTCGGTGATTCTGGACATACTACCGCACTCCGTGACATATACTACTGCATATTCTGTAATACACAATTATATACACGTCTGCACAAATACCCATAGTAGCAGAGGAACTAAATGTGACATTGCAGGATTGTAGATTACAACTCATTTATCATAGTTCAGTTTATCACAATAATGCTTGGGCTGAATTCACACACAGCATGGTTTATTCAGCGGTACTTTTGTTCAGTTTAGTAAAAAGAGCATCAGCCAGATGTTTGCTGTTTGTTAGAAAATATAACGTTCTCAACTTTGGCCCATAGTTATTCATATTTGCTTAATGTGTACCAATGATATTGGGTGGCTGGCGACAATTCAACCTAATTTTTTTTTAAATGCACAACTCTTCTGGAGCCTTGGGAATTTCATTATATGCTTGCTATAATGCATTTGCACTACAATTTTGCTGAATTACCTATAAAAGTGTCGTAGGCTAAGGTCCCACTTAGCAAAACACAGCAAAAAATCACAGTGGAAAGAAACGTGGTTTCCTCCCACACTCCAAAGACATACTGATAGGGAATGTAGAATGTGAGCCCTATATGGGACAGTGACTGTCAATTACTGTAAAGCGCTGCGGAATATGATGGCGCTATATAAGTAAGCATAATAAATAAACAATTGCGTTTTTTTTTCCATAGCGATTTTCATTGCATTTTTGCACAATTTTCCTCTGTGGACTTTCTGCCCCTATTATACCTGTACGGAAAACGTCAGTGTTTCCACAGGTATAATTGACTGCAATTTTCAAAAAGGCTTCAAATTTTTGTGGATAGAATGTGGATGTATGGATAGGATTAGCCAGAATTCAACCCACTTTGCAGGTACTACGAAATGAAACAAAGGGGCTCCGGCCTTATGCCCTGTTTACTAGAGATGAGCGAACAGTAAAATGTTCGAGGTTTGATATTCGTTTCGAGTAGCCCCTCAATATTCGACTATTTGAATCGAATATCAAACCCTATTATAGTCTATGGGGGGAAAATGCTCGTTTCAGGGGTAGGCAGCGTTCGATCAAATTACATTTACCAAGTCCACGAGTGAGGGTCGGGCTGGATCCTCCGAGAAGTCTTCTCCGTGCAGCGTCCCTGCGGCGTCTTCCGGCTCTGAATTCACTCTGCCAGGCATCGCACCTGGGCAGAGCCAACTGCGCATGTCCGCACTACAAGCAGACATGCGCAGTCGGCTCTGCCCAGGCCCGATGCCTGGCAGAGTGAATGAAGAGCTGGAAGACGCCGCGGGGACGCTGCAAGGAGAAGACTTCTAAAGGTAGGAGAAGAACCAGCGTTGATTGGCCGACTGTATAGCATTCGGCCAATCAATGCTGGTTCTGCATCGAACTTTTACATTCGAACAGTGAGTGGTACTCGATCGAGTACGAGTATTTTGAATGCCGTAGTATTTGATCGAATACCTACTCGATCGAGTACTACTCGTTCATCTCTACTGTTTACATCTGCTTTTGTATTCCGTCCGGAGAGAGTCCGCATGGAGACCCCCCGAACGGAATACAAACGCAATTGCAAGCACTGTGCTGTAAAAGCACATGGACTCCACAGACTATAATGGGGTCCGTGTTCTTGCCGCAGATGTAAACCAAACCTAAGGGGGTGTTCACACGTAATAATTTGACACCGAATTTGTCAAGCAGAAGATTTCTGCTCAAGGAATTTGAAGCTGATTTTGATGGTGAATTCGGAGAAGAGTGCCACTGTATTTTGCCTATTTTGGCTTTATTGGGCAGGTCCAAATTTCAAATTCTGTGAACAGATTTTGACAAATTCTGGATTAAATTCGGATTCACTGAAATGAA
Source organism: Leptodactylus fuscus (assembly GCF_031893055.1). NCBI lineage: Eukaryota > Metazoa > Chordata > Amphibia > Anura > Leptodactylidae > Leptodactylus > Leptodactylus fuscus. Next base: position 337,533,529 of record NC_134265.1, read on the forward strand.
TGGGAGGCAGATTTCAGGTGGATTTTGAGGCAGATTCTGCATCAAATCCAGCCTCAAATTCCTACATGTGAATACCACCTTATCGTGGAAGATTTGCTGCAGTAATTTCAGTTTTCATTCACCTTATGGGTATTTTTTTTACAGCAAGTTCATAAATGTCTGTGAACCCCATGGGGCATTTGCATGATTTTCTACAAGAAATCTGGTTTACATGGAGAAATTTGATGCTGAATTTGACAGACAGAATATTTTGGCTTTCAGGATTTTAGGCTATTTTGAGGCTGATTCTGAGAATCTGCCCCAAAATCTGCCTAATAGTTCATATCAATTGGAGTCTCATCAGAATCTCCCTGAAGAACTAGCATTTCTTTCTCTGCTACTTTTTCATCAGTTTGGGACTGTGAATAGTCACACTACAGTCTTGGAGGAGAAATTAGTATTCCATTTACGAGTTTGCTGGTGTGAGTTACCCTAAATTCACACAAACAAGTTTCACCTGGTAAGCCCGGTACCTGTGATCGCTGGATTTATCAGCCTGAACATCTGCCGGGAGAGGGACCCCTAGCAGTATAGTTATCAATGATGCTAGGAGTCCTTATCTCCCAGGTATGTCCCATACCTCCCAACCGTTCCAATTTCCGTGGGACATTCAAGAATTCGGTGTCCTGTCCCGCGGTCCCAGCTGGTGGTAGGTATGTCCCGGTTTCAACTCTCCGGACGGTGATGAGTTGAACACATAGGCGAGTAAAGCAGGAGCTGTCACAGCTCAGCTCTTGCCTTACCACTGCGCTCCGGCTTCTGCATGTGTAGGCGCGATGTGATGACGTCACATTGGGCCTACAACTATGTGAGTGGAGTGAGAGAGCGGTGGGGGAGCACTGGAAGGTGAGTATAAGTGTTTTTGTGTTAAACATTGAAAACATGTAGGGAGCCTATGAAACTGGTGGCAGATGAAGGGGGGACGGCATGACATTGGGACAGATGAAGGGGGGACGTCATGACACTGGGGCAGATGAGGGGGGAACGGCATAACACTGGGGCAGATGAAGGGGGGACGGCATGAAACTGTGGTCAGAGATGGGGGGACATGAAACTGGGGGCAGATGAAGGGGTTATATGAAACTGGGGGAGAGATGGAGGGAGGACATATAATTTACAGATGACTATAGCAGGATTATACTGTGTGGGGGCACATGAAAAATGAATGAGAATGGGAAGAGTCAACATAAAAGTGGGCGGAGCTAAGTTTGCCACGGCGTGCGCGACACACATATTTTGTCCCTCTTTTGGCTCTTCAAAAGTTGGGAGGTATACTGTCCCATAATTATAAGAGTCCCTCCCGCACCATGATGTTCAGACTAGTAAATCCAGCAAATGCATGGACTGAAATTAATGGGTGAAATTCAGTCGTGGCCCATGTAGAGAGCTGCAGTGAAAAAGCCCTGTGGGAAAAATCGCAGCAGAAACCCATTGCAGTTTTTCCCGCAGAACTTTTCACCGGTATTTTCCTCTGCAGACTTTCTGCTTCCTTTACACCTATACAGAAACCTCCAGTTTTGGAAATCGACGCTTATCTGCTGTGAGTATTTTTCTGCAATGTGTAAATGGAATTGCATGGACAGTAAGGCCTGGTTCGCTTCTGTGTTTGGTATTCCATTCGGGGTATGATTCGTGTGGACAAGGCGCGGAAAGCACAAGGACCCCATTATAGTTTATGGGTTCCGTGTGCTTTGACAACACATTGCTTACAATTGCGATTGTATTCCATCCAGGGGATCTCCATGCGGGTTCTTTCCGGACCAAACCTTAGACCCAGCAGCAGCTTACCCCAGTGATCCAATATACAGAGACCACCTTCTGTAAATTTACAGCAGGGTGTTCTCAAAGGGAGCCTACTACCACCAAAATTGCTTCTAGAGCACTTATATGCTAGTGAACATACCTTTCTTGTGTCAAAGTGCAATCTTGCTGCCACTCCCTGGATGCTCTGAACAGCTCATTTACATATGGATTGAAAGTTGATTTTCTTGTCAGCAAAATTGCACATTGACAAAATGGGTCTGTGCACTACGTCACTAACCGGCCCTACAACAGCAGTGTATACCTGGTTTAGAAGGGATTCTGATAATGGTAGACTCCCTTTAAGTGGTTAACCTGCACAATGTCTTACAAAATCAGGCTTAAACCGTATAAGAAACGTGGCCCGTTGTGTTTTGGTTTGTGGTTTTCATTTGACATTTTTGATCCCAGTGGATTTTTTTTTTTCAAAATGAAGAATTTAGTCATCGATAGTCAACAAATCTCTACAAAAATGTCACTGTCTATGTGGTGTATATGGTCGAGCTATGAGTAAGGGGCCAAATATGTCGTCTCCGAAACGCGTAGGCTAACTCTGTGGGGTTTTTTATCTTGGATCATGGATCCCTGTTACGTGTATTTTTTTATGCTTTTTGATAGGAAGTAAAAGTTAAATTTTATATGGCATGCTGGAATTTTTTACAATTTTGCTGTCTATGTGGTGTATCTTTGTGCTTGGGCAGAGTTCACGGCATGTCATGGGTCTATAAATGACCGTAAAGGGTGTAACTAAAGGCTCACTGGCTCTTATGCAAAAAGCTTCAGCCTGAGCCCCACAACACAACTCACAACCATTAGTTGCATCCCATCCTTTGTTTTTAGCAGCGGTTACTTTTTCCATTCTCTGCTCAATCTGGCCCAGACCACCATGAAGATGTCACAAGCATGTCTGTGCACACAAGCTTCTCTCCATTCCCATCCTCTTTCAGTGCCACAGCCTCCCCCACTGAATCCTTCCTTGACAATATGCTGTTAAAAAACTGCTATTTTGCATGAAAGGGTTAAATTTTCTCCTTTTTGACAGTGGAAGGCTAGAAGCTCACTTCAGCTCATCAGATGGAAATGGATAGGCTCCCAGCCATCAAATGGAAATCAGAAAGGAGATCAAAGAAGTCCACCAAGCCCTAGTGTGTTGATGGTGACCTATGGGCCCACTGATTGCAGATGCAACCATTGCAACCCCTATAGTGGCAGTGCTGACCATACGTGTTCGTTTGACTGATAGCTATTCAAATTTGGGGACAACAAGCCCCTGCCATACTCCTTTTAGTCAACATTCCTGATCCTTCATTCCTCAACATGTTTGGTGGCAACTTGGAATTACCCCATAGATAAGTGGACAAAACTTTCATCTTCTTATGTGCACCGTAAGGGTGCATTCACACTGAGTAAACGCTAGCTTATTTTGTAGAGTAAAATTACACTTGTAAATTTTGCTATCCCATTGACTTCAATGACATTTTACAGGCGTATTTTTACAGGCGTATTTTTTACAGGCGTATTTTTACACTTGTAAAAAAATATCATTGAAGTCAATGGGATAGCAAAATTTACAAGTGTAATTTTACTCTACAAAATAAGCTAGCGTTTACTCAGTGTGAATGCACCCTAAAGCTAAGGCCCCACAAAGCATCCCACAGCAAAAAATCACTGCGGGAAAAACCGTAGCGGACTTTCTGCTTCAAATATACCTGTAGGGAAACCGTCGGGTTTCCGTATCTGCAACGGGTTTGGATATCAAAGTTTTTACGCTGTGTGTAGTTTCCCTCAGTGTAAGAATGGGATTCGTTTCTTTTTCCGTGACGTTTCTGTTTCTGTAATGTTTACACCACATGGGTCCCTGGCCTAAAAAGGTTTTTCACTCCAAAAGACCTGATTCAGCACAAGGCAGAGAAGAAGGAGGTCCACGTGACCTCAAGCGACAGATGGTCCTTGTATGTAGTTCTTAGCTAACCCTAGGTGACTACAGGTGTGTGTGGTGTGTCGTGGCCGTTATAAGAAGCCCAATCATGGATGCTACATTTTGTGGAGGTAGAGACTCAGTAGCGTAACTAGGAATGGTGGGGCCTCATGGCGAACTTTTGACATGGGGCCCCCACTCCCCGACCGACGCCGAAGACCTCGACCGACCCCCTCCTCCGCATTACTGCATGCTCTATTATGTCCCTTAGTGGCCTCTGCACATAGTATTATCACCCATAGTGGCCCCTGCACACAGTATTATCCCCCATAGTGGCCCCTGCACACAGTATTATCCCCCATAGTGGCCCCTGCACACAGTATTATGTCCCATAGTGGCCCCTGCACACAGTATTATGCCCCATAGTGGCCTCTGCACATAGTATTATCACCCATAGTGGCCCCTGCACACAGTATTATCCCCCATAGTGGCCCCTGCACACAGTATTATCCCCATAGTGGCCCCTGCACACAGTATTACCCCCCCCATAGTGGCCCCTGCACACATTATTATGTCCCATAGTGGCCCCTGCACACAGTATTATGTCCCTTAGTGGCTCCTGCACACAGTATTATGTCCCACTGTGGACACCCATAAACAATTATTATACTCTGGGGTATAATAATCGGAGACCCAGGGGAATAAAAACATTTAAAAAAACACTGTTACCTGTTCCCCCGGCTCCACTGCAGTCCTCCGCTGTCGGCCTTCTTCAATGGCGTCGGACGTCACATGACCCGGGACGCAGGCCGGGTTCATGTGACGTCAGAGACGTCAGACAACTAGGCCGAAGCCTGCCCAGAGAGGTAAGTAACACAGTTATTTATGTTTCTTACATCTCCCAGGCCTCCGATCGTTATACTCAGGGGTCTGCAAAGATTATTGTTCTAGATTATAGAGAGAACACATCAGATCTTACATTGAATATAGATAGTGCGAGGAATAGTGTGTTTCAGTGAGAAGCAATACATTAGATTTAATTACAATTTGCAAACAGAGCAAGATGGGTTTTATGGAGAGAGATAGAAGTACAGTACAGTAGTGACACTGTGTCAGGCAGGGCTAGGGGACAACTGTTGCTGTCACTTTGCTGCATTACGACAATGATAAATTCACAAATCTTACTTCCATTCCATCAGCAGCAAGTGATGCACAGAGGCTCATTTTGTTGCATACAGTTCGCTACCCATAATTTTAGTTACAGTATTTTCTGCAGCAAGTCACCATTTCTATACCACAATTGTTCCTACTTAAAGGGTACCGGGGTTGGAAGTTGAAATATCTGCAGGATCTTGCTGAGCAGTCTGTTCTCAGTTTGTAGAAGTCTTCATACATGGTGTCTTATCAGTTATTTTGCCGCTAAAAACTATGGCTGCAGCACATTTTACACTTCTGTCTGAGGCAGGGAGTGTATACACTATATAGAGCACCCCCCCACCCCATTCACTATTTCTACTACTGGTTTGCTTGAATGTGTTTCTGCTAGAAGTAACTGTAAAGTAGCAAACAAATAGCTATGAAAAGCCAAGGACAACAGACTGCAAATCCAGGTTAGAATGCAGCTAAAAAGATCCCTGATACTGAAGAAGAGGGAGCAGAATCAGCAAAGCTCCTTGCTGTATATCACTGACCATAATAACACAAGCAGCTGGCCAGAAGCAGATAGACTTTCCTTACACTTGCTGTGAGTTTTGAGAAGCTGCAGATTCTTTTCTGTGTACAGATCAGGAAAGCTGTGCAAACACACAAAAGCTGAGCGAGATCTACCCCTCCTCTCTACACTTCCTGCATTCCCACCTTGAGCCTATTGGTTTTGGAAGAGGGACTTGCCCTATTAACAAGAAATGAACAGCAAGTTGGTAAGGAGGGGGACACCTAGTGGCAGCAACTTACAGGCAGAAAACAGCAACATTTTTTAATGAAAGCGGATTACATTTTCACATACTCTATTAAATGAGACTAAGTTTTCTGAATGTTAATAACCTTTTAAGCTCAGACTTTTGTTGCATAGAGTGCTACCCAAAATTGCCATATACTGTACAGTACTGTGCAAAAGTTTTAGGCAGATGTGGAAAAAATACTGCAAAGTAAGAATGCTTTCAAAAATAGAAGTGTTAATGGTTGTTTTTTGTCTTTTAACAAAATTAATTGAATGAACAAAAAGAAAATCTAAATCACATCAATATTTGGTGTGACTGCTCTTCGGAGGAGGAGTCCTGAAAGTGATGATATGGCCCCCACTGAGACCTGATCTCAAAATCATATAGTCTGTCTGGGATTGAACAAACCTACATCCATAGAAGATCTGCTCTCTACTTTTTAGTACAGTGGACAGAGCAGAAACTTGTGTGAGCTATAACAAAAATGTACGCCAGTCCCTGGCCAGCATACAATAGATTTGAGTTGAGGTGCACAGAACTCCTGAAATGTCTCACACCCTGCTGATCATCTGTTCTCAGCAGCTGTTACACAGAAAATGGAGAAGGAAGCAGATAGCTGTTCTGTTCTCTGTGTAAAAACCCCACCAGATAATGTGACCTAAGCAGCCACTACAAAGAGAACAGACTGTCTGCTTCCTGCTCCATTCTCTGTGTATCAGCTGCTGGGAACAGTTGATCAAAGAAGGAGCCTGCACAAACCTGATATTAGTGAACTATTTTTAGCTTAGGACACCAATATTTTTAACATTGCTTAAAACTGACATAAGTAACACTGGAAATGTGAATGCACACAGTGATGTCACAGCACAGGGATAATAGTGATATCACAGTGCAGGGATGATGATCACTATGACATCATAGCACAGGAATAATGTGTGCACCAAAACATCACGTGTAACATGACTACATATGAAGAAAGTATTTATAATGATTATATATTATATTATATTATATTGTCCCACTAAACTAATGGTTTAGTTGTTGGCTGCTATGTCTGCTATCCTGTAGTTACACCCATGGCCCCATTGTATTGCTGTTTTGCTTTCCTTTTTAACAAGAGTCTATTCTGCCATATTATTCTGGCTTATAACTTGTATGTTCATTCCCACAAACAATCCCATAGACGACTGATCAACTTCATTTTGCGTATGGCCAGTTTAAGTAGTATAGCCAGACATTGTATTCCAATTATATATGCACCAAGGCATTGTGATCTTACAGGCAATAACATACATGAAACTCCTTATCAAGATGGAACTTACATTTCATCTGCTCCCATGCCAAGGACATGACATGGAGCAGATACAGTGCCCAGGTTCAGTTTGGGAGCCTTCACACGGAGTAAACACGCGTGTATTTTTCAAAATACACGTGTAAAAATAAGACTCCCATTGACTTCAATTATATTTTTTACACATGTAAAAATACGCCTGTAAAATGTCATTGAAGTCAATGGGAGTCTTTATTTTTACACGTGTATTTTGCAAAAATACACACGCGTTTACTCCGTGTGAAGGCTGCAAGAAAAAACACTGCGGGAACGCATTACACATTTTCACAGAAAAGGAGGAATGCTCTGTGGACTTTCTGCTTCTACTTCTAGGAAAACTGCTTGAGTTGCCAAAGGTATAATCGACACGCTGTATTTCCGCTGCGCGTGTTTTTCTGCAATGTGTGGATTCGACTCACTAGAATCTCATCTACTTTGCAGGGACTATAACGGACATACAGACCGCTAAAACAGCGCCTGATGGATGCCATTGACTATAATGGGATCCGTTAGTGTCCAAATGGAGACTTTGACTCAAATGTGACCTACTGGACACTACTCGAGATACTACAGTGATATTATAATGACAATTACAATTATAATAATAATAAATTTTATTTATATAGCGCCAACATATTCCGCAGTGCTGTATAATTTGTAGGGTTCAAATACAGACAGAAAGATACATTACAAGAAAAGTCATTTCACACAATGGGACCGAGGGTCCTGCTCACAAGAGCTTACAATCTATGGCTTACAATCTATGAGGTAGAGGGGGTGACAATGACAAACTCAGCTTCACAGCTCTGCTACTTCGTTTATGTAAAACAGACATTGTTACGAGGGATCATTGCGGCGATAAAGTACGACAAGTCTGTCTTCCTCTTCTCAAGCTTGTATACAAGTTACGCAGTAACTTCCACCAGAGACAGACAAGGCGCAGGCTGTTCTGGGACTTTTAGTTCGGCCCTTTCTCGGTGTCTTTCTTATTCGTGCCAAGGCTGATTTGCATTACTAAGAGTGTGTGGGGTCACAGAGTGATCAGGTCCTGTGTGTGTGTGTGTGTGCGGGGAGGAGGAGGAGGAGGCTGCAGCAGGGGAGAGGCTGAGTGCTCTGTAAATATATATTTATGAAAGTGTCAATGTTGACTGGTCCAAGCCTCCACCCAAATCCACCCTCCACCCTATGGGCAGGAGCTGCCCTGCCCCACCCTGCCTGGTGTGTAAAATGCTGCTGATCAGACCTCCTCCCTCCCTCCCTGAATTCCCATCCCTTAGAGGCTTGTCCCTAACCTTGAGGCTGTAGCAGCCACACACTCATGTGAGACACAGCTGAGCTGAGTGCGCTGTATACACCGCTCATTACTGGAGTAACAGGGACTACTACCTCAACGTACCCTGGACAAGATTCCCCGTGCCCCCTCTAGCCTTGGATCACAGTAAGTTCCCAAATCTTTACGCTCCAGTACACTAGAGCCAATTGCTAGCTTGGTATTTTTTCTACACTTTATGCTGCAGGTGCCCTGGTGACTCTTGGGGTGACCTGGGCACGAGCGATTGTTCGTGATTTTGGGGAATGGGTTTGCCTGCTGGATGTATTTTTTTTTTTTAATTTTTGCTTGTGGATGAAGACGACACTGCTGGGATGATCAGAAGAAGAGCTGAGTTTGTGCTGGCACTGATCACCTGGTTGGCTGTGGTGGGCACCATTCCCAGGACATGCTAAACTTACTGTCAGCTGATTGAGTTCTGGCCGCACATTGGTCTCTACATTTTCCACCGGGCTGTCTTAACAAAAAGGCTGATTGATGGGGACTTTAAAAGAGCACACAGTGGCCCAGGACCCTCTGGAGGGAGGTACAGACGGCCCTTGTCGCTGGTAGCTGTGAGATGATTGGCATTGGTCGGAGACAGTGGCACAGTCAATGATTAGTTTTCTTAAAAAGCAACTCTCCTCTAACACTCCGCACTTTATACTGTGATATTCCAGTGGTGGAAGATCTAGGTGGTCGCACAAGATTTTATGGCACTTTTTGGGGGGCTGGATCCATCTTTTTTTTTTTTGGGGGGGGGGATCCATCCTTAATAAGAGATTTATCCAAACGTTACATTTTATCGGATATCAATAGCAACCGTGTAATATTTTACGGATCTGTGGCTTAATTTTTCTATCTATATACCAAAGCTGGCCTTGGATGTAATGATTTTTTTTCATATGATACGACAACAATGCGCCATTTGTACACGATCGGATAAGCTCAATTTCTTGAATCATTTTTTTACGATTTTTTTGTTATTTAGTGCAATAGTATTTGGTATTTTGATGAGTCGTATGGCATAATATTGAACAGACCGGTTGCGGGTCATCAGAGTATACATAATCACTTGTGTTGTCTCATAGAAGCCATTGTGAACCGGTGAAAAAGTATCCGTCACGACCGTGATTGTACGATTTTCACGATTTGCTTTTGGACACAATTCAGTGTTGTCTCAGCTTGGTTTTCATAAACCACTTCTCACTTTCTACAAACATAATATGCGTCTACCGATGTAGCAGAGCTGAATTTGTCATGGGACTCTTTGGAACTGTATTGTTTGTGCACCGTAATAACTCTTAGTGCTTTGTAAAGCCACAGATGACACACGGCGAGTCGTGCCAAAAGGATAAAGCCAGTTCTGTTGCTTCAAACAAAATCAGCACTGCTACATCTATACATAACTGGTGGAAAAAGCGTGTCGCCATAGGAAAAGCTTCCCTGGAACGTTATCAGCCTAGTCTAATCATGTATACATTTATTAACATGTAGCTCCAGATAGCTGGAGATTATCATGTGTGTACACAGCTGTGGAGAACACTCTTTCTGCCCTGTGTGTTCATAGATTAGGCGTGTGCTTTGTATGTATTGTATAGAATGGTTGTAACTCTAGTGGTCATGCCCCCCCCCTCCCCCCCTCCTCGAATTGGAAACGCTCGTGTGCCCCATCGTGTCCCGGATCGGTATGCTCTTGTTAATGCCTTTACCATCGCAGCACTTTGGAGTTGTTGTCTGTGCGATGTTGTAATGACTAAAAAAAGAAGACTTTGCCCTCGGCCTGCCCTTCACTCTCACATGGGCAGGACAGTGGTGGAAACAGATGTGGCCATAGCCTCCACTCTTTGCGCTTGGTGTATGGGGTTGGCTGGTACAGATAGTACAAGGGCACGGGCTAACGGTTGGTAGCCACTTTATTACACCCCGACAATGGTTGAAGGGTAACTCTACTTTATTGGGGCCAAATGAGTTTTTATGGCTTAGAAAACAGTAGCACAGGAAGGAGAAGAAGCTGGAGAGCAGATCATTATTTTGGCAGGACCTGTGGAAAGTTTGAGCTCCTGTCTTGCAATTTAGAACGGAGATATTTTTTTACATTAAAGTGGTCTTCATTGCTTCATAGTCCAATGTAAATAGGAATGGGTTCTGATCTTGAAAACTCACCGATATAATGTTATAGATCATGTAATAAGCAATGTCCATTACAATATCACTAGCTGTGAACAATCGCACGTTGCCGCTACTGAGGCTTTGGGCATATTCACACATGCAGTTTTTAAAGGTTTGCAGTTTCTATTCTTTTTGCATCAAAAATTGCATGTGTGAACTAAGTCTTACCCTCTATTGTCTGAAGTAGCTACCATCTCTGTACATACAGCTTTATTTGTATACTAGGAATCAATCATTGTCCAGCAACCGTGTTAACACAGTCTTTGTCAATTTCATAGAGCGCCATTATATTTACTCCGTCGTACTGGTCTTGTTCGTGTGTCATTAGTTGCTAAGGCCACCGCAATGCTTTGCTTCACTGATGTAGCTGTGACAACTTACAGACTTACATAAGCTGTATTGACTGCTGGTGCTATATACATGAATGCATGGGTTATGGTTATGTATACGGTACGGCTGGGGGTTATGGTTTATGTATACGGTATGGCTGGGGGTTATGGTTATGTATACGGTACGGCTGGGGGTTATGGTTTATGTATACGGTACGGCTGGGGGTTATGGTTTATGTATACGGTACGGCTGGGGGTTATGGTTATGTATACGGTACGGCTGGGGGTTATGGTTTATGTATACGGTACGGCTGGGGGTTATGGTTTATGTATACGGTACGGCTGGGGGTTATGGTTATGTATACGGTACGGCTGGGGGTTATGGTTTATGTATACGGTACGGCTGGGGGTTATGGTTTATGTATACGGTACGGCTGGGGGTTATGGTTTATGTATACGGTACGGCTGGGGGTTATGGTTTATGTATACGGTACGGCTGGGGGTTATGGTTTATGTATACGGTACGGCTGGGGGTTATGGTTTATGTATACGGTACGGCTGGGGGTTATGGTTTATGTATACGGTACGGCTGGGGGTTATGGTTTATGTATACGGTACGGCTGGGGGTTATGGTTTATGTATACGGTACGGCTGGGGGTTATGGTTTATGTATACGGTACGGCTGGGGGTTATGGTTTATGTATACGGTATGGCTGGGGGTTATGGTTTATACGGTATGGCTGGGGGTTACGGTTTATGTATACGGTACGGCTGGGGTGTTAGCTGACGACATTGTAAATTCAGACATAATGATATATTGGGAAGTATATTATATTGACACCATGTATGTGTGTTGATCCAAAAACATGTAAATGACTGTAGATTATTTTTAGTTAGCGTGTTAGCTTTTCTAATATATGATAGTCATAAGTCAGTAGTAGTACACCTACTAATACAGCACCCATACGCTACCGTCATGTAACTCTGGTTTCATACGGAGGCAAACAATTGTAGACCACTCCGGTAATATGGAGGCATCTTCTAAGGGAATTGTTTTCAGCAACATAAAGTAACTGGCCGAGGCTCTATATCTCTTTCTACAGTTTCCTAAATGGGACCTAATGATGGTCAAAATCAGAAACTAATGTAGACTTTGATCCCTATATGGGTCATAATATTGGGTGAAGATGGCCCAGTCAAGCCCAATACTGAATTTGAGACGTGAGAGTGTGGGTCCCATTGGGGACAAAGACTTATGTAAGTGCAAACTTACAGTATACTTGTGTACTACGGCTTGAAGAGTGCAGGGGTTGTGCCTGGAGCCTTAGGGGGCCTACAAAGGGTCTCCTCCCCAAACTATAAATGATACAGGGGGCCTGCTACAGGTTTTGCATTGGCACCCCAAAACTTCATATGACGCCTTTGACCGCAGTTATATAGTGTGTGAGTACACTATGATGTAAGATACATTATAAATAGAAATATAGTCTTGGATGAAACTCTGATGATAAAATATAGGTCAGGGCGACGGTCCTCCAGAACACTTGCGTGACCTGGTCATTAGTCATTGGATCATTTAGACAATTTAATGCAGATGTCGGCCCATCACCTTTAGTGTATTTGTAAACAGGGCAGGACCGGCCTATAAAACCCTTGTTTTTATTCACACCCATTGAACAAACACCTCCACCCGCCGCCGCTTGCGCTGCTGCTCTGTAGCTGAGTTGCAGCTGCTCATGAATATTGCTCAGCCAGGGCTGACTGCAGGCTCTCTGTGCTTTCTCCCCTGCTAAGCCAGAAGAGCTGTTTCCTTTTCTTTGTTTCAAGGCTGGAGTTTGCGTCATACATTCCAAGTGGCATATGTGTGCTCTTTCCTGTTTCAGATCACGGGTCCTGACCAAACCCCTGTCACTGCCCCAGCTACTCCCAGTCTCCACCCTGGGAGCTAACACCTCTGCTCACCAGTGCTTAACCCTTTGTCCATACCCAATCGGATTAAAGCTACAAAATTTAAGGTATCCATTTTATTGGGCACACACTGGCATTGGGTTTCGGGTCTTTTGATGGTTTACATTGCAACGCTTTCTTGCCATTAAAACCTGCCGCCATTACAGTGGGCAGTATGGCTTGGTGGTTAGCACCGGTGCCCTTGATTCAAGATGTCTGCTCCTTTTCCCCTGGAATTTACCGTCGGGTAGACATAGAACACGTCCATACACAATAGACGGCAGATCCCATCATTGGCACGGATATGACCCTATAGCTCCATATAACGGGCTCAGCGTTGGATAGTCTCAGTAAATTTCCTTAGTGACAACCAGTGTTTTTATCTCATTCTGTTTATGACAAAACTGGGATTGGATCCAACAGGAAAGAAAGGAATTTTCTGGAATAAATCTCAACTACTGAGTAAAGGGACATTCACATGGAAGAATTTGGAACTGAATTTGAGACCAATTTTTTTTGTCTGAAAATTGGCTCCGAATACCGGACAGAATCTGCATCTCAGTGTTTTTAATGGGGGGGCAGCAATGGATGTTTGTTTTATCAGGATGCTGAAAAAGGAAGCGCGCGTTCTGTGACCCCCCCAACACCAGTCTACAAGCGAGGAGCCCCATTGTATCTGTGGCTACTCAATGAGCAGACTGGCAACTTTCTGTTGCAGGATCCAAAGCTCAGAATTTGGAGATTCTGAATGGACCCCAAGGATCTGTTGATGTTTCCATCTTACAAATGGCACAGGGGAGTCTATACATTGGAAATCTTACCCGATAATAGAAGGCTGCAATGGATATCTACTTTTTGTAGTATCTACTCTTGGCAGGCTAAAAAAAAACTGCTTCCAAAACTGCCGCGTGTAATCTTGGCCCTATGACTATTGATTGTTCATAGAACTTATTTTTATATATAATAGTTATTAAGTATTTCTCCGTTTACCCACACTTAGTGTTTTTTTTACAGAAGTTCCCAGGTACACTTATAAATGTCATGCTGTATATTGTGGGAGATAAAAGATTTTCCTTGGTGTGACAGCTTTTAGCATGAAACTATGACCTTACTGACAAATATGAAAAACAAACCTCTAAGGCATGCAACGAAACAAGGAAACTGACACATGTAATAAACCCGGGACGTTGTCAGAAACGAACTGCACATTCAGTGGAAACCACTTCAGAACCAAGGACATTCCCTGGAAATTGGGGACGGTACAATGGGTGTAGTTTAAAGGTGACATTTCACAATCTCCAGCTGTACTACCAGCTTCTGTACATGCTCATTTACAATGTCCCCCCCCTCCCCCCATGCCGGAAATCTTCACTTTCTCAAAGTCTGATCACATTTCCAGGTCAATGGTCCTTGGCTGCCTTCCCATTGAATACAGTCCTTTCCACCAGACTCAGTTAGGACATACTTTGTTATTGTGATCTCCACACTTGTAACATTCACATTGTTGTTGGTGGTATTCGTATGGAAATGTATTGTAGTAGGGTCCTTTGTATGGAAATGAATTGCTGGATATGTAACCCTCCCCTAGTGGTCAGGGCTGATACTACTCTTACTAATATAAATAATATTCTATGTACAAGCTGCTGTTCTCTGTTATCAATCAGTTTAGGCTGGGTAGAAGACTATATAGTTCTTAAATGGAATCATATAAAGATTGAGTAAAAGGTTTGCTCCAGTCCTTGTCAGTTTTCCCATTATGGATTTGTCTCCTGCTTCTGTATTAGTACCTACTACACCAATTTGTCAGTCTGGAACCCAAAAAGGTTTTATTGTCTCTTAGGCCACATCTACATGTGTTGCATTCAGAAGGGTCTGTTGCCTAAATTTGTATTAAATCTGCATCCCGTGCATGTGAATTGGGTTTCTGCAACCCTATTTATAGGCAACAGGTTTTGTGTGAAACTTCCATGTGAATACATACCACACCATGAACAAATAACAATGGGCCTACTCCTTATGCAGATTTGCTGCACACCTCTATTCGGGCATGGGAGAAAGAGACGCCCGTCTGTGACCCCCACGACCTTCATTTGCACAAAGATCGAAGTGGTGCATATGAAGAGGAACTGTCTGGCCGGACATGGCTTCCCATGGCAATAACAGCTGATCACTTGGGGTTAGAAAAACTGGACCTGTTAGGATCAGCACATTGCTCAATAGTCTGTTTAATGTTTGACACATGAAACCACAGCTATAACTTTTTCACCTAGGTTTCCTTACTTGACAGTCTGGTACATTACAGATTCCCAGACACCCGCTTACCCTAAATGTAGACCAAGCCTTTCCGTCACCACCCATGATCAATGGCAACACTCCCTACAGACTGCGATGTGCCAAGTCATGTAATACTTCAGTCAATGGCGGCATTATCACCTGCTGCACTAAGTAAACTCCAGGCTTTTTTATCATAAAATCTACAAGAAAACATTGCTTGTGGGTCAACAGCACACACTGTGTAAACCCTGACATCAAATCTAACCTTAGGTACTAAATATAGAAACCTAATAGCTTAAAGATTGTATTAACCTGATATAAAAGTGTCGTAATTAATAAAAATTCCAGCTGACCTCTTGATTTATTCGTCATACGTGTCTTAAGTGGCTGCAGGATGGAAATGCCTAACTAAAGAAATCAAATTAAAAAAATCACACCGCTCTGACAGTACACTTCTATAGACTTGTACTATCGGGGAGGGGGATGTAACTCGCCATCCAGTGATAATGCTATGGGGCTGTCACCCGTGCTATGAGGCTGTCACCCGTGCTATGGGGCTGTCACCCGTGCTATGGGGCTGTCACCCGTGCTATGGGGCTGTCACCCGTGCTATGGGGCTGTCACCCGTGCTATGGGGCTGTCACCCGTGCTATGGGGCTGTCACCCGTGCTATGGGGCTGTCACCCGTGCTATGGGGCTGTCACCCGTGCTATGGGGCTGTCACCCGTGCTATGGGGCTGTCACCCGTGCTATGGGGCTGTCAGCCGTGCTATGGGGCTGTCAGCCGTGCTATGGGGCTGTTAGCCGTGCTATGGGGCTGGTTTGGATCATGTGACTCAGTCTGACCCCTGAGTCCAGTGTAGACAAAGGATGTAAGGTAAATTACAGTCCTTGGACAACCATTATAGTTTGCAAGGAAATGGTTATATACATCAAACCATTACCATGACATTAAACCCTCATGCCTAATATTGTGTAGGACCCCTGTTGGCTGTAGAATGGTTGTCATTAGAGATGAGCGAACATGGCTGTTTCGAATAGCACGCTCCCATAGAAATGAATGGAAGCGGCCGGCACGCAGATTTTGCCGGCAGCCTGCCGCTGAAACCCCCGTCCAGTCATTTCTATGGGAGCGTTCTATTTGAAACGGCTGTTTCGAATAGTGTTCGCTCAACTTTAGTTGTCAGGTCATGCACTTCACAAGACCTCTGATGAAAGTGTCTGTTACCAACATGTTAGCAGCAGCTCTTTAAAGCTTAGCTGCCATCCAGGTGAATTTTTTTTTTTTTTTTTTGCATAATTTGCTATGTGTGTACATGAATAATACCACTATCTTTAGTTGCTTTTGACTTGTATTGACTTGTGCAGTGTTTTCATCCCTCTCTGAGTTGGTGGGTGTAGACTAGCTGCCATATACTACACACAGTGAGCACAGGAGAATCTGCACTATAATACTAAGACGTAATGGGCCCCATAAAGCACTCCAGGGAAAACCACGGCAGAAATACATTTTGGTTTTTACAGCAGCACTTTTGAGTTTTTTCCTCTGCAGACTTTCTACTTCAATTATACCTACAGGGAAACAACCAGTGTTGTCCAATAGACATGCTGCAATTTCTTCACAGGCCTGGGACTAACGCTAACAGCACCGGGGCCATGTAATGATGTGAATGAACTGCTTTGGTTGCGATAGAAAGTTTCTATTTCGTATCAGCCTAAGGGCTGGTTCACACGTAAATTACGTGTAGCTTATTTTGGTCCTGAAAAAAAAAAAAAAACGCTTCCTAATTAGGAAGCGTTTTTTGGACCTTGCGGCGCTTTTTGTGGAGCGTTTTTTTGTAAAAACCGCTTCCAAAAATGCCAGGCGGTTTTCCCTCCTGTAGAGTGAATGGGCTGCAATATTTGCGGAAAAAACGCGTGTTTTTCACTTTCCATTCACTTTCTATTGCTCTCTTCAAGCGGAAAACGACTGAAGAAAGGTTGGAAAAAAACGCTAGCGGAAAAAAAAGCTATCCCTCTACATAGACCACTATTCTATGGAGGCGGACTTTGAGGCAAAATCCGCCTCCTTGTCCCCTTGTGAACTAGCCCTTCTAGTCTGTCTTCTCGTATCTTCTGCACTTTATTCTCTCTCCCCCCCCCCCCCTCCATAGACTTCTATAAAGATGAGCCATTTACCCTGCAGTCCATCCTGATGTATAGAACAGTGATTTTATTTTTTCAGAGAGAAAAGTGGCTTATCAGAGGGAGGGGGAACAAGGATATAGATAAGAGGAGAAATAAGTATTTTCTTTCGGATAAGATATATCAAGTTTCTTTCTAATCACCTGTACTATGCATTTCTGCAAAGTTTCTTGCATTCGGTCAACACAGTGAGGGCCTGCACAACATTATTTACGAAGGTGGGCAGAGACCAAGGTAGAACAGGGACACCTCGGCCTGGCATCCGAAAACTGGCATGAGTTATATAGGAAGTCTATGTCTGTGCCAGAGTGGTGTAAATCTCCATTCTGCAACTGAATTATTAAGAGGTTGGCGCAATTTGCGCAAGCCATTAAGACTGGTATACGCAGTACCAGTCTTTGTAGATTCGCCCCCAATGTTTTTCATATGGATGTGACATTGTGCAAATAATCTAATGTCAGTGCACAGGTTTGGCCTTAGTTGACCATATACAGTACACAGCAGCTCTGCATTCACATGGCCTGTACAGAAGTAAACAAGGACCCCGCTGCTCTGGACATCTAAGGCTATGCTTTCAACAATGAAAACTTCTTAAGTGAGTTGCATTCTTACCCCAGAGGTGAATGGGTTAAACAGCGCAACTCTTCCAAGATGTGACCCTGCAACATTGTGGGAGAGGAAAGAGGAAGAAGTAACCGTGTAACTGAGCAGGAAAGGAAAAATCCTGCCTGGATTCCTCAGGAAATGTCTCATAGTCCCTGCTGTTAAGGCTCCACATTTGTTTTTGTAACCTGGGCGAGGCTCCTCGAGAGCTGCCCCTTCACCTCCCCTCGAGTAGACCATGTACATGAGGGAAGGGCATGAGGAAGTACTTTGGAGAAAGAGGAAGAATATAGATTTAAGATCGCTGACTTTTGCAGTCCCCTGCTTTTTTGCATCTTGCTTTGTTCTCTTAACCCTTGTAGCAGATGCTGCAGATGTGTGCTACCATATAAACTGCCTATACCTGCGCCAGATGACAAGTGGGTGCATGTCCTACCCACAATAGCAGGTGAGATACAGTATATACCCATAGGGGTACATGAATATGATGGAAACCTTTGGTGTGCAATAACAAGCTCACATTATCTTCACCCCCTACACATTACCATTTTTGGATTATGTCATATCCTTCTATATTGTGACTTGATATACAATGCAGGTACCCGCATATCTTGTATCTATCAGGTAGTAAATCCCTATAAGGAGAAGTTCATAGTTCTTTTTACCCGGCAGAAAAAAATCTACTGATTTTTTTTTTTTTTTTTTTTTTTTTTTTAAAGTGGATTTCGAAGCTTGTTGAACTCTACGGACTTCGGGAGCCTTCACACGGAGTAAACGCACGTGTATTTTTGCAAAATACACGTGTAAAAATGAGACTCCCATTGACTTCGATGACATTTTACAGGCGTATTTTTACACGTGTAAAAAATATCATTGAAGTCAATGGGAGTCTTATTTTTACACGTGTATTTTGCAAAAATACACGCGCGTTTACTCCGTGTGAAGGCTCCCTTTCTGTGAAAAGAGCTGCGGAAAAACCGCAATGCGTATCTGCCGTGGTTTTTCCTGCAATCTAAGGCTGCATTCACACAGAGTAACGCCAGGCGTCATTTGTGTGTAATTTGTGTGTCTTTTACGGCCGTCATAAAACGTTTACATAGAGTTCTATAGGAAAAGACGGCCGTAATTTACTGCCATCATTTACGGCCGTCATTACAATGACGGCCGTAAATGACGGCTGTAAATGACGGCCGTCTTTTCCTATAGAACTCTATGTAAACGTTTTATGACGGCCGTAAAAGACACACAAATTACACACAAATGACGCCTGGCGTTACTCTGTGTGAATGCAGCCTAAAGCTGAACCTGGGCACTTTGTCTGCTCCACATGGCATGGGGGCAGAGGAAGTGCCAAGTTCCAGGCTCTGTTGACTTTCTGTAAAAAGCGCTGCCGGAAAAACCGCAATGCATTTTCGTGATGGATTTTCCTGCAGATTTTTTTCGCTAATGTAGTTGAGCCACAGCGAAAAAGATGGGATGTCATGTAGTTGTGGGTGTTTTGTTTTTTTTAAAGCCAGGACTATGACTTTGAACAAGGCTTCATTTTATCAGGAAGTGACATCACGTCTGTTGGTCCGTTGGCCATGCTGCAGCTCAGACTCATTCATTTGCTTTGGACTGAGCTGCAGCATGGCCGTACAAACAGGTATGATGTCACTTCCTTACAAGAAGTGACATAGTCTTGGATTACCCCTTTAAGGCTGAGGCCCCACGTTGCGGAAACGCAGCTTTTTTTTGTTTGTTTGTTTTTTTGAGCCAAAGCCAGGAGTGGATTGAGCAGAAGGGAGAAGTATAAGAGTTTCCTATATACTTTCCATTCCTTTTACAGCCATTCTTGGCTTTGGCTCAAAAAAAAAAAAGCAACAAAAAAAGCTTTGTTTCCGCAATGGGGGCTTCAGCCTAAGAAACCAAAAGTAAAAGTATCCTTGTTGCCCATAGCAACCAATCACAGCACAACTTACAACTCTCAAGAGCAAAAACTAGAATGAAAGCTGCTCTGTGATTGGTTGCTGTGGGTGACAAAGATAGTCAATCTTTTGGAGAGAGTGTTAATTCTCCCGGATTGTTGTAAACTTGTGTATTGTTCACACAATCCGTACAATCCTTACCCACTTTATTTAATGCTCCATGTTGTAAAACTATCCCGAGAACAAATGTTCCTGTGACTTTGCCTGATCCGCTGACACACCTTGGCTTCACATGCCGTTTCCTTTAAATGTGCTTTATACCTTTTTATTAGGATTAGCTAATCTCTTGTCGTATAACACCGACTGTCGTGGTTTTTTTTTTTTCCTTTTTCCCTTTTAAACTACTTAAGAATTGCGCAATAGTTGTGAAGAAAAAGCTGTGAAATATTAACCAGTGATACAGCATTAGTCAACATGACCTGATGCATCTCTGTGTCTCGGTATAGTCCGGCCGTCTCGAAACATATGGGAAGATGAACATGGAGGGTTTTATCCTCTTAGTACGTGGAAGTCTCCCCAATGATTCCGCAGGCGCTGCCACACGTGCAGGACTTACTTTAAAGAAACACTCTTATGTTGTAAATGGGGAACAGAAGGGAAGTTGGATAGTATGGTAACACATTGGACTGTTTATGTAGGATGGAGCATTACAGCAATATCCTATTCTGCAATATAGAACCCCAATGATGGGTCTTCCTTCTTTGTGCCATACGTTAGAGCCATTCTTAAGGCCCTCATACATATTGGTGGAAGCTGCTTATTTTAGGGGCCAGTTCACTATGTTATGGGTCCTCTCAATTTTCAGGATTGGGCATGTTGACCTTCAAGGTGTGTGATGGTCTATTCCCTTTCTACATTCAGAACCCATACTGACCAGTTGTTTATGGGGATGGGTTGGAGAACTGGCCAACATCTTTTGAAGGCATATGGTCAACTTTTACAATCTCCGTGGGGTTTCTTAATGGTTATTAATTATCTTACACTATAGCAGGGGTCCTCAAACTTTTTAAAAACAGTGGGCCGGAGGCAGAGCAGGTCACACAGACATCGGGAGCGGTGCCCTCCAATAGGTAAAGTGAAGTGCGCTCCATGGCCTGGCCCGAGCTCCCCAGGAGCTTCATTATAAATGCACGCCTGCCGATGTTGTCGGTGGGGCCAGACAGAGGTGCTTGGTGGGCCGCATGTGGCCCGCGCGCCGCAGTTTGAGGACCCCTGCACTATAGTGACCACGTTGAATAGAAGGAAAATCTCAGAGTTGTCCTACTCTATCCTTCATCTGGGGTATAAATTCATTGATTGTTGCCTCATCCTGACTATGGTAGAGTGCCAGGTTTATAGATCCCTTTAACTATGTCTCTTTGCTGAAACAGCTGGAAATTTATAGTGGCCAGGTGCCAGAACTGCAGTTCAGCTCTCTATGGGCCATATTTATGAAGACTGGTGTATTGAAATCTCGTCTTCATAGCGCACACCTCTTCATAAATTCAGTGGCCATGCAACCTTACTGAAATCTAAGCCAGCAAATTGGTGTAAATATCTTAAGGGCCCCTTCACACGGCGTAAGCGCTCGGCTCATTCCGAGCTGTACACATGAGCGCTTCTAAACACTTCCCATTCACTTCAATGGGAGCGCTCGTAAAGCCGGCTTTACGCGCGCTCCCATTGAAGTGAATGGCAAGTGTTTAGAAGCGCTTGCGTGTACAGCTCGGAATGAGCCGAGCGCTTATGTCGTGTGAAGGGGCCCTAAATCTATTGCAACTACCACTAAACTTTCACAAAAGTGGAATGGAAGGCGCAATACAGCTGCAAAATCCGAAGTGTTTTTGTTTTTATTATTCCAGATATCTGTTACAAGGATAATAGTAAATATACCGCATTAATTTCAATAGGAGCCAAGCTGCGGTATCGGTGCCTGGTCACTATACAGGGACCGGAGCAAACTGATTCCGGGTCTGTATTGTGTATGCATGGGTGTCAGAAATAGGCCCTGCACAGATCAGCTGTTCAGTATAATTTATTGGCCCCCACCAATCAGATATTTATGGTCTCTTCTAAGGACAGGCCATAAAAAAAAACAAATTCTGGCCAACCCTTTAAGTCCACACCGACCTTTTATTGACCGAATGTGATCACTTGCTTGCCTGTTCAAAGAATTGAGTTATTATCTTGGACTTTAGATGTCAAGTGGTTTGGGTCTGGAGAAGGCTGACGTGAGGTTGCTTGCAACACAACCTTTGAACCCTGTTGCTAGTAATAGTTCTACTGAGGGAACTGCTGCAGACTGGAAAAGTCATCTAGACATTTGGAAGAAACGTTCATTTGGATAAATGTTTTACCAATCTGTTTCTAAGGAATATTATGTTCATTTCATAGCAGACTGCTCTAGTGCATGCCAGTGCAAAGGGTCCTTACTCTGTGCCACACATAGCGCCCATCAGGCACTGTACACTATATAATATGCAATGTGAAGGAGTAAAGCACTTTATCCAAGAGCGAAAACCTCAGACGCACCCCCGAGTAGGCTATGGCCATCAAATTGCATAGCATAATAGAGATGTGTATAGTAGTCTTAAAGCGTTCCCCACTTATAAAACAGCTCATAAATGAATATTACATAAGCAAATGTTTATATCCCATGTAAAGCCCATGCTGCTATTTCTATGGGACGTGTAGTGACCGATGTGACAGCTGTAAAGTAGCAAACCTGTACACAGTTACAAATCCTCCTGCAAATCCCAGCTCACATGAAGTTGTTGTTATTGTTATTGTTGTTGTTGCCATATTAGTATTGGTGTTATGTTATCTTTGTTCTGTACTTTGATATTATCTGCAAAGACAACTTCCTCTAAATGAAAGTAACAATAACCAATTAGTGTCAGGACTATGGAGTTAATGTAATGTACACATGGAGCTGATAGTACAGATCTGGCCAGAGGGGTGGGAGGGGATCCTCATGTATCAAATGTTATTAAATGGCCACCACAGTTCCGATGATATGGTATATGCAAATACTTTTCTTGGCATTTTTACAAATAACTGCCCCATTCTCGTTCCCCTGACCCAATATCGACTTGGTATGGTACTTATACTGTGGATTCAGTCCCGGGGCTTCTTAATTATTATACCACATTGCATACTGAGCAGGAACGTGATGGGTGAAATACAGTAGTTGCGCCTTTTAATTTCCCCGTGGTCTTACTGTGAACCTTGTTTTTTTTTTTTTTTCAGGACACGTACTCAGATGTGCTCAGATGTGCTTGGGAACATTTTCCAGCACTATCCCTGTAGACAAGAGAGCCCCTTGTTCCTTAAGTCAGTATAGTTTGCCTTGGAGGAGGGAACTAGTCTGCATACTTTCTGCAGTGGGATCTGATATCAACTTTGTTCCCCTAGCTGGCCTACCCTGTTTCACTTGTCCAAATCGGTAATGCAGAAGCTTGAGACAGGAAACCAGACAGCAGTCTGCTCTGATAAGGGATGGTATTGTCTAAGGGAGGGGACCAGGGCTATTTTCTTTGTAACCAGCCCTCCCTTTCCCCTGACAGCATGCAGGAGCCACACTGACATGCATTAACCAGTTCTGCATTGGAAACTTCAAGGGCCCATATTTGTGGTTGACACGATGTCCCTGACAGTTCACTCCTACATGGCATACCGCAAGACAACTTGGGCGCAAAAAAAGCACCCTCGTCTTCCCTAAACATTTCTAAGTCTTCAGGCCTGACCTCTATATGCACTATGTAAATGAACTACAAATCTGATTTCTGTTAAAGGAAATATGCACAAAATCTAATACATACCCTGTATCTGAAATTCCAGATTATAGCTGAATTACATGAGCATGTGAATAAACAAGCAATTGGTGGATTAGTCCGAAGATGACATATTTTCTCTGTAGGTCATTTTATTAAACACATATTGCTTTATTGCTTCAATATGCCATCAATATCCAAATGGCTCAGGGTTCTGGGTGACCATTCAGTATAATGGACCAACTGTATAGTCGCTGGAGCAAACTGTCGCAGACTCTAAAGCCCGGTTTACATCTGAGTTTGGGGAGTCTGCTTTGGGGAAAGTTCTCCTTGCAGGACTTTTTTTCTCTGCATGTTTCGTACGGAAACTACACGGACCGCATTATAGTCTATGGGGTTTCCCAGGTAACTGCTTTTTTTATGCGTATAAGTTTCCGTTTGGGGGGGGGGGGTCACAAAGCGGACACCCCGAATGGAAACCTAAACGCAGATGTGAACCGGGACTCAGCTGACTGTTCTTTTATTTACTGATACATTGTAACAAACTCTCAACTGTGGTATGATAGGTTCACCTTAGCGCCACCTTTCTGTTGCACTGGTCCATTGATTGGAGGACCAGAACAGCAAATAGGGGGTCCGCTGTAATGGCGGTTACACATTGACCTAATTGACTAGAGTCTGTCGATTTTAAAACTGCAACCTGGGAAGGAAAAAGTCCTCCATGCAGGACTTTTTCCTTCGATTTCAGGTGGGCACTGCAACATAGACTGCTGCACATATGTGAACTAGGCCTGAGCGGTTCTAGATCTGGGAGGATCTTCAGTCTTTGGTTGTAAGTTGTGTCATTCACTGACATCAATTAGAGATCTTGAAAATGGTGAGAAACTGAAACCTAAGTATATTAGGAAGTTGCAGAACTTTCCATATATAATGATTTAAGGGGTTTTCAGGGTTATGCTATTAATGGCCTATGCTTAGGATAGGCCATCCTTATCAGATTGGTAGGGGTCTGATGCTGTGTGAAGAGGCCGCAGTGTTTTTCAACAAGTGCATCGGCCTCTTTATGGCTTAACAAGCACATCATTGTACGTGTATAGCAGATGTGTGGGGTGACTGAGCTGCACACAGGCCATGTGACAGAAGCAGTAGCAGTGCTGTGGTGACATCATAGGCCAATGACATCACACACCGCAAACAGTCGACGGCTAGGAGTGCTGGACGTCTGCCCCCATCAATCTGATATCGATGATCGATCTTAAGAATGGGTCATCAATATTTTAAATCTGTTTTAAGAATTATTTTTACGTAAGTAGGCAAAATAGTACAGCATTGCAATAAAAATACTTAGTTTGTCCAATTTACAAACTATCTACATGACTGTGACTTCTATAATTCTTTATTTTTTTTGCACTTCAAGCCACAGTCATTCTTGGCCCACGTATATGACCTCACGAGAGAATTGGGTCATGTCAGGGGAAGCAACAATGAGCTCAGTATCACATAAGGCGATATAAAGCATGTTGGACAATCTTCTTACAGGGAACCTAATCCTTTCCTCTTGCTGGGGGTCTGAGGACTGGCAGACGTTGACCATTGGCACTGGTTTCCAGTCTGCGCTGTTCTGGACAGAGTTCGCACTGAATGCACCGATACTGTTTAAGCTGATCTAAACTTGTTCTTTCTGATATGACTATACCTTATAATGGAAAGTTTACTAACGTTCCCTATTCTAATTTTTTTTTTTTCGTATTTTTTCTTTGTCGTGGTAAACGCTGAAATCTCGGATTTGCTTTTCATATGATTGAATGCTAAATATGGAAAATGCACAAAAATACATCAAGAAAAATAATCCGAGTAATTCTATCCTTAGTAAACTCCTCTCGCATTGCAGTCAAAATAAATTAAGATATACAAGGAATTATTCTATATTTTTTCTAGATTAGATGCTCCATTTTCTCACCAACTTGTTTGGCTTTATCAGCGGCCCTCCCCCATCGGCTTGTCTGTAAGGTCCTGAGTCCGCTCAAGTATACGGCAGAGAAGCAATGATCACTCGGGCTAATAGTCTGAATAATGTTCTAATTGGCAGCAGCCATGCCCTTCTATAAGGCAGGTCTACTCTATAGTAGAGATTATCATTCCTATACAGCCACATCACATGCTGGCTATAATATATTAGTCCGTATACATGTATTAAATTACTGTATCAGTCATTTATGTAAATTCTTCATCTACCCGGACTGTATAGGGGCTGGCTGAATAGATATCTCCTACAAAGCCTTTATGACATATAGAGCTTTACATTCGGATACATTTGGTTAAAAGGACAGAAACTCCACACATAAAATAGGGATTTTTTTTCACTGTACCACAAAGTAGTACTGAAATGACAATGCTACCTTATGTGTTGTGTGAAACAGGTTATTGAGCAGATCACATAATTCTGTAGGGTACCTAGAGCTGAGGTTCAATGTGTTTGATCAATGGTGTTGCCACTATTATGTATTATGTACATACTATGTATGGTTGGGGAGGATACTAGATACTATGGTACCGCTATAAGTGCCCATAGATTTAGGCGACTTCAACCACAATGAGCATTCATTGGATGGAATTTAGTTTTAGTGGAACCACTACTGTTTATAGCTGAGCAATGACTCCCCGCCATTGGCAGCCATGTTTGCAATGTTCTATTTATTGCCTGTGTAAGTCTATCAGTAGTTAGGCGAAACTCCCCTGGTCTTGTGATTGTGGACGTCCCAGATGTCAGCACCTACTTGTGGAAAGGGGATAAGTTGATTAAAAGATGGAACTGTTTGCTAAATCCACTCCTGACCAAAATCTCTTCTGCAATGTGTGGCCTCTGCCTTAAATGTGTTTTCTTAGTAATGACACATAGCGATTATCCAGAAGATGGGGGATTAACGTCTGATCACCAGGGGAAGTTAGAGTACGGGATCCCCAGAGATCAGGAAAACGCCACGTGTGAATGGAGCGGTTGGACACACGCTAGTGATCCTTCACTTTTCTGATCATTCTCCCACAACAACACTCTGTGCACCTAAGGCACTTGCCACCACCATTCTCTCAAACATTGGGCACCCTAAGGCCCCCGAACAGAAACCTAGTTCTCATAAAAAAGTGGTTACCTTAGTAGACCTTTGGATTCCATAGACTATAATGGGGACCGTTTCGGCTTGGTTTCCGCACGAAAAATATGGAGAGAAAAGCGCTGCTTGCAGAGAGGGGAACGGAATGGCCCAAACACAGATGTGAACCAGGCCTAAGCAATTGGGGAGTACACAGCTGGAAAAAAACTTCAGTTCCTTCCCTTTACTAGTGCTTGGTTCCAATAAAGTGTTACCATAATAATCTAAATAGTATTTGAGCTAAAGGGTTAACTATACTTTGCTGGCACATCTATAACTATAGTTGAAAGTAGATAGAAGGCAGGTTTCATGTTTGCAGCTGTCGGTAGTAGCCCACACTTCATGTCTTACCCTTCGGACTAATGTTATGTTACCTATAGTAACTTCTATAGCATATGTCATGATGCAGAGATTAGTAGTGAAGTGTCTGTAAAGCATAGTATCGTATACATAGCTGCACACGATAAGAATCGGGATTACAAAACCCAGCAGAGGCGTATGGTGGGAGGTGGAAATGCCCTTCTCAATGGGGAATTTTTCCCAGATCTTCAATCAGGAAGAAAAACAGAGTTATTTAGCCTCACAATATATAGTAATGTTCTGCTGCATCATATATCTAGTGGAATCGGTGCCAAGAATGACATGTGGAGGTGTTATGAAGACTGCAACGCTATCTGATCAGGCAGCCTACTACAGAAAGTGAAGGTTTACTTACATGTTAGGGGATTGCCTAACTCTTCTTATTACAATTTCTCCCTATACAAGTGGCTGTAATTCAGTAATAATGGAAGGCATAGAAATGCAAATGATCGATGGCATCCCTATAGCAGGTTAGCAGGGTAAAGGTTGTTTTGTGGCAGTCTGGATCTATTCCGCACCATATAGGCTTCTTTTTTTTTTTTTTTTTTTTTTTTTACATGTTTTAACTATATAATAGGTCATCTATATTTTTAGTCCAGGAACACTTCTAAGTATTGAAATGACACTGGAGAATTAATAGGTTATTGCAGGTAATTTATTATAATAATAATATTATTATTATTATTATTATTATTATTATTATTATTATTATTATTATTACTACTATTATTATTATTTAATTATTAATTTTTTATTTATTATATATATTTTTTTAATTTTTAATTTTTTTTTTTATTTTAAATCTCATTAATATAGTTCTGATCGAGTGAATATAAATTCATCGCCGCTGTTTTATACACTTTATAAGCTGGTTTTAAATGAATCTCACACCCATCACAGTGCCGAAAACCAGAAGTAACTCTCCGCAGCTTCCTATATTAACCTGACTGTGCTGACTCAGCAATTGTCTGAAATGGGAATGTACCTTGAGGTCACCAGCTGCTGAGAACATGGCTTTATACCTAATTCACAAGTGATGAAAGCTGCTAATGTACAGGCATGTCACCAGAGGAACCCTTCCTATAGACTTTATAGACCGTCTATTCTGTCAATCTTGCGTATCCAGAACGCCTCCTCCACCTGTCAAGCTTCTTGAGAACTTTGCTCTTCTGAACATAAGCCTTTTCCATCATTGGCCTGGATACCTAGATTTATAGTAGAGGCCAAGATCTGCATGAGTTTCAAGAACCCCGACTCTCAGAGCGTTCAGTTTATATAAAAGACTTACTGATTCACAAATATTTATGTAAAATTTTCAGGAACTTAGAACAATAGAGATCTGTGATGAAGTTTTCATTGTGGGGGAAGACGTTTCCTACGCACAGCAAGATCCTTGCGCAGGAATCCAAGTAAAACTTGGGCTGCAGGGCATTTTTACTTTGCAATGGGATGTGGTTGAGTTACATCATGACACCACATGTCCTAGTGGCCCATAGAGCTAAAGCATTGCATCACACCTATGGCTACACAGACTCCATTCAGGTCTATGGAACAGGCTTTGGTTGTAGAGATTTTTGCAATAAACCCGTCGTGTGTGCGCCCGCACCCTTATGGGGCATGTTTTACCATTCTATAAATATTCCATTTATCTGCACATAGTCTTTGTTTAGAGAGATTGTTGCACTGAAAAATACCTGATAGACTCCATTATAGTCGATGGGGTCTCTTTTAGTCGTCTATATGTCCATTTGGTCTGGTCCTCCAACGGACCAGAACAACAGACTTCACAACGCCTATGTGAACATAACATTACATTTATGTTTAAGGTTTTGTAAGCATCCTAACTTTTGTATTGCATTGTTGTCTCGAAATACTGGGTCTCTGGATTTGAGCTCCTTTGCTTGTGTGGGTTTCCTTCCAGACTCCAAAAACCTACTGATAGTTTAATCTGGAATTTAGATTGCAAACCTGTTTAGGGATAGGAATCAATGTGAATGATGTCAGTATCTGTACAGTACTTTGGAATATGTTCGCACTATATGAATAAAATATGTGTGTGTGTGTATGTATATATATATATATATATATATATATATATATATATTTTATTTATTTTATTATTAAAAATGTCAAGTCTCGTGTAAGGATATATGGACATATGTGTCACAGTTTCTATTATAAATAGAAACCGTGACACCGCACTGGATTAGTCACATGACTAACACTAAATCCAGTATAAGCCATGGGGTCTGTAGGCTCCATCGGTATCTGCCATGCTAAATATCAAAGTACTATGTTGGAGACCACTAAATCCCTTACTAGGGCATTCTAAATTACAAAAGGGGTGTTACTGCGCCCCCTACTTTGTACTTCTCATCTTTCTAATAAAGCAGACCAAGCACGTGAGGGAAATGACTCCCTGCCAGACTCCAATGAACCAACTTGCGCTATGTTCTCTTCATTGACTCCGTTTGTGTCCAACTTCCATAGACCTCAATGTTACAATAAATAAATAATATTGCTAATCCTCTTCCCCATTTCTATTGAACATCAGGGGAAAATCCAGCCCAAGACATCTACTGTACTTTCTCCCGAGACCAGGCGCCTGAGGGTGTCTGATACTCTCCCTACTATCGACTGACGTCAGGTCTTATGTCTATAGGCAGCTTTCCACGTGGATAGTATATTTCACAGAAGTCAAAGTTCTCTGCTACTGATAACAAAATGATGGTGGTATGAAAGCATAGAAACAAAACGCGTCGGCTCGCAACGTATAGACAGCGACGTTCCCTGATGAGCTCTATTATCCTCAAATCTCCCTGCCCATAAGTACTACAGAGGAACTAATTATTCTTCATGGCAGGACTGTCATGAGTCAGACATGCTTTTCTGCTGATGTCCAGCTGCTGTGCATATACATTACCGGGGGCCTCAAACCTTTTTCCTTTTTCTTACTGTGACTTATAGGGCAGGCATGCTATGAGGTGGCCAAGTATTTAGGAGACCATAGCTGTTCATTGGAAACTTTGGTAAGATGGAGAAGGCGCAACTTTTACAAAACTGATTCAAGTGTTAACAACTTGTAAAGAGAAATAGAGATTTTACTAGCAATAGCTGACGTTTTCGCTGTTCTATATATAATGGGACATTATTTCACGCTGAGCAGGTTATTTGTGTTGTAGGGAATGATTCCATATCAGACACCATGTTCTTTATAGAAGCCCCATAACCTGCATCATCTGATCACCTTGAACATTTTGGCATTTTGTTTATCCAAATGCATTCAGCCGTTCCAAAGATATAGGCCCAGTTAGTGTTACAAGGTAGAGTATACTAGCCAAGTGGGCGGTAACCCTGCATAATATACAGCACAGAGCCCCACCCCCAGACTAACCACAGTGTTACCACCCATTTGGCTAGTACACCCTAACCACAACACCTACAGGGCTGATATCTTTGGAATGGCTGAACAGGTTATCATAAAATGCTCCGCGTGTCCGCCGATCAGAGGATTTATGATATCGGGCTTTTCAGACTTGGTGACGGGTCCTGTTTAAGTGGCTTCAGATTTTGGATCCTCATTACAAAGGTGGCTTGTAGGGGTCTGGTTGCTGGAATGTCTCAAGTTTAACGGTTTATGGCCATGCTGAGAAAACCTTGTAAAGAAACTAACCACATGCTTTATATTGTTTGCTGCAGTTCCCCAAGGCTTAAAGCTATACTAGATATTGGTCTTGGTCACTACATGGGGTGCAAGGTAAAGAGACGTACCTCTATCACCGAAATATTCTATAGTGCTTCTTTTACGATCCCTTAGGGTGCATTCACACTGAGTAAACGCTAGCTTATTCTGAACGTAAAACACGTTCAGAATAAGCGGCGTCTAAAGCAGCTCCATTCATTTCTATGGGAGCGGGGATACGAGCGCTCCCCATAGAAATGAATGGGCTGCTTCTTTCACTCCGTGCAGTCCCATTGAAGTGAATGGGGAGTGCCGGCGTATACGGCAAGCTCTGCTCATGCCGGAGCGTACACGCCGGCACTCCCCATTCACTTCAATGGGACTGCACGGAGTGAAAGAAGCAGCCCATTCATTTCTATGGGGAGCGCTCGTATCCCCGCTCCCATAGAAATGAATGGAGCTGCTTTAGACGCCGCTTATTCTGAACATGTTTTACGTTCAGAATAAGCTAGCGTTTACTCAGTGTGAATTCACCCTTAGACGACCGTAATGTAAATCCGCAATTGAGGGTTTTCAATTGCGGACACATAATATTCAATGCAGCCTCTTACACCACCGGATATTTTATCCGGGCCGCAATCATGGTCCACAATTTATAGAGCATGTCCGTAATGCCCGTGAATTGCGGCACTGCACGGACTCGCCCATAGAACTCTATGGGCGAGTGCAGCAGGACACGGACATCTGCGGAGTCTATGCTGCCGATCAGCAACATGCGGACCGTAGAATCATTAGGGTCGTGTAAGACCAGCCTTTGGGAGAACACGCTCTATAAGTAGGATGGGCTGTCAACATTTGACAATAATGGACCATCCTGTAGGACCCCTGGTGATAGACAGAATGATGGCGGCTGCTCTGTCATTATAGCAGAATATAGGCTTCCATAACCAGCATGTATTCTGCTGATAGTGCCTATAGGGCAGGGGTGCGGATTCTCAATTCCCACAATTTTACAAAGAAGGAAATTCTAATAAAAAAGAAGAAAAAAATATTTTAAAAAATAGTCCTTCATTCCATACCCTATGTAGTAAAGTGAAGCCACCATATGGAGCTATTGAATATGTTAGTCAGCTTCTTCCCGTTACGAAATTCCCATTTTTCCGCCTCTAACTTAGTTACCGTCCACAGCGGCCAGCTCCAAATTCAGCCTTACACCCTCCAGCACCCGTGGTGCCTGCAGTGCTTTTCTAATGATTTACAGGCCTGTGTTGCTGTGAGGTGGTTAAAGCCCAATATGTCTACGACACATCATAGGAAGTGCTCTGCAAAGGTCAGCGCTGGGATTGTGTCGGTTTATACCCCCCTCTTCCTTTTTTCATTGTTGATCTCCAAGGTCTGCATGCTAAACCAGACAATCCCACAGCCCCCACGCAAACCAACATCTGGCAATCCCCAGCAGAAGAGCTCGCCTTGTAAGGTGGAGGAAGAGAGAAAATTACACGAAATGAAGGAGATTTCGGATATCCTATGCCGAGATGTCTGATGGCAAACACAGATGTGTTATTGGATTTTATGAACATGTCTGTAGTTGTTCATGTTCACAGGGACTGTGGATCCCTTTATGTGTAGGGAGACAACGGTGCGGAGGATTAGACCGCAATATGTCTGATTTCTGAGTAGTGTTTGCACTCTGGTGTTTTTCCTTTATTCATTCAGGAGAACATATGGACATAAGTCATCTTGTTCAGGGAATTTAATTTTTCTTATACTTCCTATGAAAAAAACCCATATGGAATATGATACAGTTCCGGCATCCGGCTGAAATACATGAGAAACCAATGTTGCCAATATACTATAGAACATCCCTGAATAGGTCTCCGGGAATGTCATGGAATACTAATGCAATTGGTGTCTTCTGTGATCCACAGATTTCTTCATAACTTCTTCCCACACTCCAAAGACAACTGATAGGGAATGTAGATTGTGAACCCTATAGGGGACAGCGACGGTCAATGTCTGTAAAGCGCTGCGGGATATGATGGCGCTATACAAGTAAGCATAATAAATGTGATGTAGATGATCTATCTGATGGATATGTCTGTATGCAAAGTCGAGGAAACTTCCTTAACCCATTAGTAAGTTTTTGGCGTGTGAAAGGAAATCGGAGAAGCCAAAGGAAGAGTATACACAGAGGAACATACAAAGTATATGTAGATGTAATTCAAGCCTAGGACCCCAGTGCTAACCATATATTGAATTTTATAGTGTTTGATCCAACCATCCATGTCCAGATACATCATGCAGTGTATGTTTCGAGACAATAGATACTTTTTTTATTCTTCTTGTAGTGTAATGATCCTTGAAAAATTGCATTCATATTGCCTCTCCCCAGATACTGCTCTTGCTACCTTGTAATTCAATGTCCGACCCATTAAAGGGATTCTACCATTAAAACCTTTTTTTTTGTGGATAAGACGTTGGAATAGTGTTTAGAAAGGCTATTCGTTTCTTACCTTTAGACGTGGCTTCCGCTGCCGTTCCTTAGAAATACCAGTTTTTACCGGTATGCAAATGAGTTCTCCCGCAGTGATGGGGGTGGGCCCCAGCGCTCAAACAGCGATGGGGGCATCCCCACAGCTGCCAGAGAAGTATCTCCAAGTGCCGTCTCCATCTTCGTCCGCAGCGTCATCTTCAATGTCTTCTTCCGGCGCAGGCTCATAACTTCTAGGCCTTGGGCCTTCGGCAGAGCAGACTGCACAGGTCACGGGAAAATGGCTGCTTGCACAGTATTGTTAGCGGCCATTTTCCTGTGACCTGTGCGCCTGCGCAGTCTGCTATGCTAGAAGTTACGAGCCTGTGCCGGAAGAAGACATTGAAGATGACGTGGCGGACGAAGAAGGAGGCGGCGCTTGGAGACACTTCTCTGGCAGTGATGGGGACGCCCCCATCGCTGTTTGAGCGCTGGGGCCCACCCCCATCGCTGGGGGAAAACTCATTTGCATATGGGTAAAAACCTGTATTTCTAAGGAACGGCGCAGTGGAGATCACATCTAAAGGTAAGAGATGAATAGCCTTTCTAAAAGCTATTCCGACGTCTTATCCACAAAAAAAGAGGTTTTAATGGTAGAATCCATTTAAATGGCCTTGGATTATTATAATTTAGAAAAACAGCCAAACCAGAGTCTCCTCCTATAAGAAAGACCTTCGTCTATAGACTGATGTTCTTGGTCCTTAGCAAGACCTAAAATAACATATCCTTCATTCTCTAGCAGTATTAGCTGTCCGATATTAAATTGCCATTCAGATTATGAAGACTTAATGACAAGGTTTTTTTGCTAGAATAAAGTAACAACCAACAGAATAAAGAAAGAAAGTTTTTGATTGTTCTGTTATAGTTCTACCAAGATGACCCTGTCTGTGACTTAAAGTCCTAGATTTTGTGCAACTAGATCCTAAAACGTGGCAGCCATATTCAGGAGCCTACGAAAGGGCATCCAGAGCTCTATGAATCCAAGCATGCCATGATGTCATCTGACCTTTCACCATCTCTGTTATCAACAGTAGCAAAAAGACTTTGTGCAGTAAAGCAGGGCAGGAATGTTTCCAGCAGAGGGAAGTAGACAGTGTCAAAAGATTTATGGAGGGGAGCAACAAGTGGAGCCCTCCCATTGCAAGGACATGGGCCGCTGGGTGCCAGGAATGCAGCAGCTGAGGAGGCTTCTATGCAAATCTGTTTAAAGGTCGCCAGGTTTGCACAGGAAATCATGATCATTGCCCTTTTAACAGCTTTTCTGTTTGTTTTATCTCCCAACTTGACTTTTACCTTTATTTGGTCTTGTTTGTCTTGGGGAGCGTATAAAAATTCCAGGGTATTACTCATAGGACGGCCAATTTGTATTTGGCCATGCACATATGGGCCATGGCGGTTGTATCCTCTGCCCAGGGCGCAGTCTTATACTCCATTATATAATATTTTAGTATCTATACTGACTATTCTTGGCGTATAGTACAAATAATCGTTATATATTCTAGGGGGTTTTTCACACAGAAGAATTTGGCGCTGACTATCCGTATTGTTTTGGGTAAACCTACAACAGAAGAGCACCTCACTTTCCAAGGTGCAACCGAGCCCCAGTTTTTTTTTTTTTTTTACTCCATACAAGTCTATGTGAAGTCTGCCGTACACTTCTGGTTCCTAAGAAACATCCTGCTGTGTAGCTCCGACCTGTACAACTATAAACATCTTACGCAACGTGAAGCCATTTGTATCACAGTTGTAACAAGTTCACCAAAATATTCTCTATCATCGTGACAATGTTTGGCTTTCAAACTTTAACTCGGTGTGTGCTAGAAAGTTATTGCACAACTCGTCCTCCGCTGGTCGCAGTAAAAAGAACTATAAGTGTTTGTGTTTATATAGAATTTTATTTCACCTAATAAATGTGCATCCGCCTTTTATGGCCTATCAAACAGACGCCACCTACTGGCCAGTTAGAGACAGTATAAAATCAGGATCTACCATTGTGTCAAGTTTTATCAACGTCGTAAAAACATCCATCCAACCTAATATTAAAATGAATGGTAATCTGGTGTAAGTCCATAGGAAAGTTCTTCTAGTATCAGATAAGTGGAGGTTTACATTGTAGCTGTAGTATAGATTTTTCCATCCAGAGTAGAAGTCAAGGCGGAAACGAGATCTATATATTGTGGCAACAAAGCAGATCTTCTCCTTTAGATGAACTCAGTCAGCAAGTTTATCCTTAGTTATGAGGAAATGGACTGTATTTTTTTTTTCTAGGAGGAAAAGTAAACTTTTTTTTTTTTTTCTTTAAAAAATGCCTCATCCTGGAAAGATCTAGGATAGTGTCCGCCTACAAAAATTTCTAGTGGTACCTATAAGGTGCCCCCATACAGTGCCTACTTAGTATATCTGTGCCATACAATATGGCGTCCAAGTAACAGTGCCAAGCATTGGTCAAAAATGGTAAAATGTCGCAAAAAGTCATGCGTAGTGCCAAAATAATACCGACCTACAGTGACCAACCAATAGACAAGTAATCTAGTAGTAGTTCTGTACAATGTCTAGCTAAGGCTCTGTTCACATCTACATTGTGGCCTCCATTTATACCTAAAGTAACATTGTGACAGATCCACCACATGACCGATACCAGAGATTCCCATTAGACCCAAATGATGTTGGGTGAAATGGTCCATTGGAATCTGTGATGAAGGCCTTGAACTCCACGATATGTGATGGAGTCTATACGATTGTTGGTATATTAATTTTATTTTATTTTTTTGTAGATTGTGAGCCCCCCATAGAGCTCACAGTGTACATTTTCCCCCTATCAGTATGTTTTTGGAATATGGGATGGAAATCTATGCAAACACAGGGAGAACATACAAACTCCTTGCAGATGTTTTTTTTCTCTTGGCAGGATTCAATCCAAGGACTCCAGCGCTGCAAGACTGCAGTGCTAGCCACTGTGTGGCCCCCGATTGTTGGTATATTATTGTAATAGTCCTATGGTAATAATGTGGACATGGTAGGTCTCATGAGGCTGTGATTGTTTCGGGAACAATATACTTTCTGAAAAGTTTCAATACCTCCTAAGCTTTCTACGTCTTACAAAAATAGCAGTAGGTCATACCTTACTTGAGATTACATATACACCTTGGGGTTGTGCTATCTTTGCCCATGTGGCAGAACTTGTCTACAAAACCTAAAGGCAGCGGATTGTTCATACTTGTGAATAGTGAAGTGAGCGGTGACATGAAGAACTATTACAGCTTCTAATGTCGGGAACGGGAACCCGATGTTCTTACTTCTACAAAGATATTTTAAACCGCTCACTTCTCGATCTGTGACACTTCCTGGCGCATAGACAAAGAGAATTTCAAAAGATCAAACTATGTATCAAGAAAACCACTATAGCATGCCGTTTTTACTGCGTCCATCCAGAAGTGCACTGGTAATGGTTCACAAAAGCAGCCATCGCACTATCAAGCAGGTTGAAACTGTCTTACATGGATACTCTGTCTCTGAGGTCTTCATAGTCCATGAGTGACCTCAGTTATGCTGATGGTGTCGACCTATTCTATGGTTGAATAACACATGGCCTTTGTCTTTGTTGATACCATGCATGTCCTATTGTTGACTAAATGCACAAACTTTCTATTGGCAATTGGTTTCTTCTCCATCAATGGGATCTTGTGATTGACATTTTTTGTTTCTGTGTTTTGTTTTCAGACAAGAATTCGCACGGGGCATTGATGCAATAATGCTAATGTTTGACCCAGTTCCCATTAAGCAGGAGGCCATCGAGCCCATGGCAATGGTAAGTGTACAATTGTTACATCAAATCACAGATAAATGCTTTTGGGTTTGGAAATATTGATTTTTGCTTTCCAAAAAGTCATCACTTGGCCAGTTTATGGCACTAATAACATCCCCTGTCCTGTCGATGGGAGGGATAAGTGTTTCATTAATGGTGGTCCACATAGAATAACAACAAATGGGGTCTTGAGTGTTCCATGTTAATGCGTGACTGCCACTACATTCGCTTCTATGGAAGTCATTGAGATCCCATTCAATAGAATGGATAGGTAGCCATGCCATGTGCACCACTGGTCCAATACACGGACATGCAGGCATTTCAATGATGACTGGGCCCCCACTAGTCCAACCCACAGTGGTCAGATGCCGATTTCCTATCCTTTGGATAAGTTTTATTGGTGAGAAAACCCCTTTAAATTGTGAGAATCCTAATAAGGCCTTATGCACATCAGTAATTGTATTCCATGTGCTATCCATTACTACTGATTTATAATAACTGATAGCCTACCCATTCATTTCCATGGCTCCATACACACGAGTAGCTTTTATGGATCTGTGATGGGGCCATAGAACATAGGTGTAAAATATGAATCGGGTGTTGTTGGGGCTTGACCCTTCTATTATAATGATTGGACCAGGGTCCGGGGATAATTGTACACATCAGGGAGAGTGTGTGCCTACATAGGCAGTACGGAGACTTACAAGTCATTCCTGCTCCGCTAGGGATTCTGGCTAAAAAATATGCAAATCTATTCTCCAGAATGTAATTAGGAGAACAGTGCCTCTGTATGCCGCCCTCTAGAGGACAGTAACCTTAACATCATGCATGACTCAGTTAATAAGCCTACTAACATGATGCGGATTTAATTGCCAAATTAGTATTTCTATTCCAAAAGGAACAATGATGGGACCAGTGACAAACGAATGTTCCATTTTTCCTGGACCGGCAGACCACCGGTTCCATGTGCATAAAGCCAATTGTTCCTGCATAGAAAGGATCTAATACTACAGGGATATTTCAACCGGATATATTTCTACCTTATCCCCTATCCAAGTGATAAATTCCAGATCGGTGAAGTCCATCCCTTGGGACACACCATTCTCCTCGCTCACGATGATCGAGGAGTTAAGACTCTTCTCTACTACACATATGGATGCTATTTCCATAATGCACATATAGCATAAGTGATCTATTACTTCTGGAGCTTTTACATAAACCTACTGACCCCTGTAAAGAGTTGTGTTATGGAGCCACAAGTTATGTCATTGTTGATATTGGATTGTATATGTAGGCGCCTCTTGGTACCTGGACAGAGTTTTTTTTTCCGCTACAGGCTACAAAATATTATTTCCCTGTGCGAGTCTGTTCTTAAATTACACGGCTCTGTAAGCGCCTCATGATGTATAGGTTTCTTAGTATCCCTGGATAGTTATAACACACGCTGGTGCGGCAGAAGTACACGTTCTACATAGCGAAGTGGCGGCGCGTGAATAAATCTGCTGTTAATTCTGCCTGTGCCTCCTTCCAGAGCTGGCAGACCCTTCTCTCACATTTCTGTCTAGCAATTTGGATGAAGACGAGGAATTAGTGAAGAGTTAGAGCCGGCTTTGCTCCCAACACACAAAGCGCCTCATGGACTGTTCTCGCTGCCCTCCATGTAGACGGGAGGCTCGGAAAGCGGATGTAATTGTCCCCAAGGCAGGATGTGGATACTTAGACAGCAATAATTGTTTTTACAGGAGGTGAATAAAAAAAGAGAAGGTTTTTCTCAGAAGAGCCGTAATTGTATGTTTTTAGCGTTTTCTCCTCGCTTTGATTTGTTGATGGTCTTACCTATTATGTGATTTATTCGTTTGTGGTAGTCAGGCTTAGTGTATGGCTTTAATTATAGATTCTACTACCAGTCTCTAGGAAATTCTCTACATGGAATTATCATTTACTAGATCACCTAACATTCTTAGAATTAGCAAAGAAACATGTATGAAACTGGGAATAACTCGCCATTCTACCTGGAATCTGTCATCGCTTTGAGCCATGTTGGTTTATTACGGTCACAAAATCGTAATTCTCTTAAAGAAAAGAATGATGACTAGGCCTTGAGGAAAGGTTAAGTTTGCTGGTCTTGCCTTCTATCTAACTAGTCTGGATCAGGAGGGTTCCTCACGCTTGCGGACCCCCCTGAACGAAATACCGGTCGCATTAAAAAGCAGTGAGCAATGAAAACACACATACCCCATAGAGCAGGGGTCCTCAAACTGCGGGCCCCATGCGGCCCGCCAAGCACTTCTGTCTGGCCCCGCCGACAATGCCGGCAGGCGTGCATTTATAATGAAGCTCCTGGGGAGCTCGGACCAGGCCATGGAGTGCACTTCACTTTACCTATTGGAGGGCACCGCTCCCGATGTCTGTGCGACCTGCTCTGCCTCCGGCCCACGGTTTAAAAATTTTGAGGACTCCTGCCATAGAGTATATTAAGGGGGGCGTGTGCTCTCCATACGTTGTCCGTACGAGTCATGCGGAGAGGAAAGTAGTTCTCGCAGTACTTTTCTCTCCTCATGACTCGTGCGGAAAACACAGACACCATTATAGTCTATGGGATCCGTGTGCTTTTATTGCTCACCGCTTTGTAATGTGTTCGCTATTCTGTTTGGGCGTCCCCAAGTGCACGAAATACCGAACGCAGATGTGTTCCAGGCCTCATGTGGCATCTTGCTCAATGCCCAACTAACTATATTCCAGCCCACATTTGCCAATTCTTTACAGCAGTCTCCTCATTTACATTCAAATAGGATCACAATAGAAGATAACGCTTCTATAGCACAACTGAGCCATCATTGCAACCACTACTTCGAATAGATGTCACAGCTTATCCACTCCATTGATTGAGTGTTTAGTTCTACAGTTGTGTGTTCCAATGTTCCGTTCTGATATTTTTAGAGCAGGTCCTATCCAGATCCATCCGAATGGAAAGGGAAAGCTTAAATCCGTATCTATACCTGCAATTTATTTTTCTCAGATATTGCTGCTTGGCTCCTTTTTAGCTCCACCATACTAGATCAGTGTTCTTTTCAATGGCTACAAGGAATCTGACTAGTCTGGGGATACACCTCCTGTCTCCTCATTGGTTCAGTTATAGATTCTCTCTACTCCGTAGCTCTGCCCCCTAAGGTCGGCTGCTGTATGTAAACAGAAGCCCTTCATGGGCTCATCCTATTCTATATAAGACTGTTCAGCCTCATGGTGGCCAACCCTAGATGGCCCAATGTCTATATAGCCAACTCCTAAAGCTGTAGCTGGATGTGTAGCTTGCATCATTGTGTTTTGCAATCCAGCAGACGTTTTGAAAGCACAAAAAGTTGGCGTAGACATGTGTCGTAACTCCGGACAGTTTGCTACCGCTACATTGTATACATTAGCATGAAGTGAAAAATAGACTGCAATACCCCAGTAAACTCCACTTTGTAAATTGCATTTGTCTTGGAACCGATGCCGAGTTTTCCACATGTGATAATTCCATTATTTCGAGTAAGTGTAACCTGCGAGTCGAGGGGACTGGAGCCAGCTGCTTGTCACTTTGCTTCTGTGCAGGAGGAAAACACTTCCATAAGAACATTTGGTTTATATCTGAAGACAGACGAGCTTATAAAATTAGATCATTTCTATAAATCGCCTCCTGCAAAATGTTTGGAAAAGAAGTTGAGGCGTCCTGGAAATAATAGTTGTTCCATGTGAGACAATCCTTGAAAACGAATTGGAGGCAGGTTCTGCTGACTTGTCAAAAGTTGGACGTCTTCTAACGCTGACTAGTCAAGATTTGATCCAGTCACTCAGCAGCAGCCATGATGTCTCTATAAAGGTCCCTGGCTTCTGTATAATGTAGCACTTGTGATCCAGCAGGATGTAGAGGCTATTGTGTTGGAAAATCTCTGCTACTCAAGTGTGGACATCGAAATGAAAGAAGCCTTGGGTAAGGTCTCAAGATGATGCTATGATAGACTCCGACTCCTTCCCTACTAGTACCTTGTATTCAGATCATCATTACGTTTTACTTTTAAGGAAAAATACTGGTCGATCACTGCCCAGAAAGTTACATTTCTTTTTATAATGATACAGATAAGTTCCAGCTTTGATCTCTTCCTATAAAGCCTCATAGTCAGGATGCTGAAGGTGTATGGAACCAAGGTGGAGACTGACCTGGAAATGGCACGCTTCCCCTTATGCTAATGACATTATTATCCAGACATGCTCTCAACAGCTACACCATATAGGCGAGCGATCACAAGATTATCTGCGTCTGAAAGTAATGCAGGCTTTTAAATTGGCACCAACCGTACACCTCTATTTCTTGCCAAACCCCATCCAGTTACTTACAATGACCTCATCTTCCTCAGGGCTGCTTAAAGGAGCTCTGGGCACTCTCCAGCCTTCTCTGTTAAATACATCCTTTAAAGTAATAAGCGGGATCGGTGCGTATTAGGTCATCGCGTCTGCCACTTCAAGGGATGAATTCTCTATACTAATATTTGCAGTGGGTCCTAGGGTATACCTACTATATAGGATATACCTAATATACCTAATACCTAAAATACCTAATATATAGAATATCTTTTATATATGATATATAATGTGTGTGTTCGCACAAGCTACTATATACTCAGTATCTCCAAGTCACTTGTATATTCTTGTTAGTAAAGTCTCCCCTCTAGCTTGAAGCTAAAATGCTGATCATAGGGACAGTAGCTTTGTGGGAGGGGGATACTATTTGATTCAAGACCTGTACACCATAGCAGTAGGCCATGTGGCTTTATAAGGGCCCCTGGAGACAAAGGGCCCAGACCAGGTTGCTAGTATCCTTTAAAGACATACACAAGTAAAAATTGTCCGCCAATTTTAACAGAACCAGATGTGGTAAGTCATGTGATCATGTTAACCAGCACCCAAAGGAGCCCCGTTTTAATAATTGCCATGGAGCGCCAACATTATTACCCTATGTATGCCTATGCTTTGTTGGGGAGTCCAATTTGATAAAATGACATGGTTTTGGAGTACTGCATGCGTCACAGATACACTGTGGTAGGTCAAGTGCAGGATCCGGGGTTCATAGAACACCTAAGGGCTCGTTCACATCTGCGCCTGGTCTCCGTTCTGTAGGTT
Organism: Leptodactylus fuscus; assembly: GCF_031893055.1. Taxonomy (NCBI): domain Eukaryota; kingdom Metazoa; phylum Chordata; class Amphibia; order Anura; family Leptodactylidae; genus Leptodactylus; species Leptodactylus fuscus. The sequence goes on from NC_134265.1 coordinate 337,575,776, forward strand.
TCCATTTTTAGCACAAAACAGAGGCAGGAGACTGAAACCTGCAGGACTCTTTCATACCCATTCATTTGAATGGGTGAGAAAGCTGTCTGGCCGTGAGCGGGTTTTTTAATCCGGACACAGAGTCAGACATGCAGTACTCTGTGTCCAGATTTAAAAAAACGGTTTCATGGCGGAGAGCATAAAACGCTCACCGCCACTCACGGCCGGACCCGGTCTGTGGTTTCCGTCTTCTGGCAATTTTTAATCATCCAATCACATGGCGGCAACTCAGTGCATTTAGGCATGTAGACATGGTCAAGACAATCTCCTGCAGTTCAAACCGAGCATCAGTATGGGGAAGAAAGGTGATTTGAGTGCCTTTGAACGTGGCATGGTTGTTGGTGCCAGAAGGGCTGGTCTGAGTATTTCAGAAACTGCTGATCTACTGGGATTTTCACGCACAACCATCTCTAGGGTTTACAGAGAATGGTCCGAAAAAGAAAAAACATCCAGTGAGCGGCAGTTCTGTGGGCGGAAATGCGTTGTTGATGCCAGAGGTCAGAGGAGAATGGCCAGACTGGTTCGAGCTGATAGAAAGGCAACAGTGACTCAAATAGCCACCCGTTACAACCAAGGTAGCCAGAAGAGCATCTCTGAACGCACAGTACGTCGAACTTTGAGGCAGATGGGCTACAGCAGCAGAAGACCACACCGGGTGCCACTCCTTTCAGCTAAGAACAGGAAACTGAGGCTACAATTTGCACAAGCTCATCGAAATTGGACAATTGAAGATTGGAAAAACGTTGCCTGGTCTGATGAGTCTCGATTTCTGCTGCGACATTCGGATGGTAGGGTCAGAATTTGGCGTCAACAACATGAAAGCATGGATCCATCCTGCCTTGTATCAACGGTTCAGGCTGGTGGTGGTGGTGTCATGGTGTGGGGAATATTTTCTTGGCACTCTTTGGGCCCCTTGGTACCAATTGAGCATCGTTGCAACGCCAAAGCCTACCTGAGTATTGTTGCTGACCATGTCCATCCCTTTATGACCACAATGTACCCAACATCTGATGGCTACTTTCAGCAGGATAATGCAATGCCATGTCATAAAGCTGGAATCATCTCAGACTGGTTTCTTGAACATGACAATGAGTTCACTGTACTCCAATGGCCTCCACAGTCACCAGATCTCAATCCAATAGAGCATCTTTGGGATGTGGTGGAACGGGAGATTCGCATCATGGATGTGCAGCCGACAAATCTGCGGCAACTGTGTGATGCCATCATGTCAATATGGACCAAAATCTCTGAGGAATGCTTCCAGCACCTTGTTGAATCTATGCCACGAAGAATTGAGGCAGTTCTGAAGGCAAAAGGGGGTCCAACCCGTTACTAGCATGGTGTACCTAATAAAGTGGCCGGTGAGTGTATAAGCGTCCCTCTTTGCCAGTCCAAAAAGTTTGTCTTTTTAACATCCTTATTAAATTTATTTTTAAAAATTTCAGATTTCTTATGCAGATTTTTCGATGTGTGTTCCGACACATCTGCATAAGATAGTGAATGAACCGCGCTTCCTGTAGTCTGTCGGATCCATAACTTCTGCCCCTTGTTTATTGCTTTTGTAAACATTCTTGTGAAAAGGAAATCATAGTTCACAATGGGATTCGGTCTGACACCGAGATAGAGAGGAATTTCCGACTACAGAGGAACATCAGATTAACACGTCCACGACAAAATGCGGATTCTCAGAGCTGTCGCTTCATGTTTTGGATGCATGTGTGAAGGGTTATGATTTATGATGACTGCGTTACTTTTTAATTAATGGGATTTGCTGAAATTTGTGTATGTGTGTGTGTGTGTATATATATATATATATATACTATTCTGCATTTCTAGCAGTCCTTCCTCTATCCGTTTATTGACTCACAGGAGTTAAAAGTCCCTGTAGCCTGAAGGCATGTATTCACAGCCTGGGATTTTATATAGCAAGTTACATGTAAGGCTATAAATTCCAAGTCACACGTCTTAAAGGGAACAGTGAAAACACACAAACTTTACTACTGCTGGTATTAGGACTGTGAGAACCCAAGACCTGACCCATGACAGGAAGGGGTATGCACAGCAGGGACGCTTGCCGAAATGTGTGTGGGGTTTAGTCTAGCCATGCTAGTTTTAAGAGAGTTTATTTTTATATAAAACTAGGTAATCTAGACACGGAATAAATGCAAAACTAGAATCAGTATGTTCATGTTTTCCAGTTACACATTTATCGGCATTGGAATTTGCTGGAATCCATCCCTGAGCTCTAAATGACCACGAGTCATGACTGATCAACCCACAAATTTTAAATGGAGTCTACCATGTTGAAAAGGAAAGCATGCGACAGAGCAGATGAAGCTGAGCAGATTGATATATAACATTGTGGGGGAAAATTCAGTAGATGTAATAAATGTAATCCTGTAACTTCTGCTTCTTCTGGGCTTTGGAGTCCAGAGGGCGGTTCTACTCATTACAGAATAGGACCGCCCACTGGACCCCTAAACGAACCATGAGAAGAGGTTTAAATAAATAAACTTACTAGTTCTACTGAATATTTTTCAACCATATATCAATCTACTCGGCTCCTCCTTTTCCAAAAAAAATGGAAGGATTGTACCAGTAGCTTGGACAGCATGCTGTAGTTTATAGTTTCTGAACAGAAGTGAGGACATGGATTGAGACAACTGCTTTATATATCATGATGGTAGAGTGCTATACCATACATGTGTTGGGTTCTAAGTAACTATACACCATAAAATCCATGTACTACAAGTATAGTAATAGCAAGGTCAAACCTCAAATATGGCCTAGACATGCTCTGTGCAAGGAGGGAAACTGTGATGTCATCTATTGTCAATAATGGGTGCAATGATGGGAGTCAAATTCTGTTGTAAGACTGTCTTGTATGTGATGTAAATCAGGTCACCGCTGTAAAAAAAAAAAAAAAAAAAAAAAAAAAAAAAAAAAGATATAAAATTGGAAAGTATCAGTCTATTATTAGGTTTAGAGGCTAGAGTGAAAACTGCAGGGAAAAAAAATAAAATAAAATAATTATATAGATAAATGTGGAAAATCAAAAAATCTTAACTTCCTGGTGACCTATTCCCTAAATAATATATCTATGATCTAGACAAAAAGAAGGTAGTCTGGATTTCTCCTTAGCACTTCCCCATACGTGTATATTTTCTCTCCGCACGCTGTACCCTATACACACATTCACTTATGTACTTTGCTTTTGTCAACACTGCTAAGTATGTCACCCCAGTTCAAGGTAAGGTGACAGTACACAGCGAATGTATTGCCAAAGCTTCAGAGGTGTGGGGTCAATACTGTTGTTTAAAGAACCCTTCCAATACCTTCTTCCAGACTTATTCCAAGTTTATTTGGCTTGAAAGTGAAAATTCCCTTGGACCAGCTTTATTTTATAGTCTCTCTTAAGCAAACTCTGCAAATTTTCAATCGTGAAGTCACCATCTTCCTTTTCTGCCAAAGATTTAAAAAGCCCTACAAATGGCGCCGCCAACCGTGCACTAGACACAAGTATAGATCTAGGTCCAGAAATTCGGAGCGGGTGTATACTCTTCATATTACAATTTTACCAAGTAAGGTGAGACATTTAATAATCTAATGGATATTTCCATGGCAATACAGGGAGTTTGTTGCAGTAATTGTTTTATTACGGGATGAAATCTAGTCATATAAAGGTCTGTGCCAAGAACCACACCATGGATTTTGGCAGGCTTTTGGCTGTACAGAACATATTCTTCTGTGTGTTTTCGTTTTTTTTTTTTTTTTTTTTTATTATGAATAGACTGTCTCTGCCCAGCCAAAGAAAGAACATTACTGCAGCTTTGTCTACCATCTGTTTCTGCTATCACTTCTACATTACGTCTGTACTTTTGTATAACTAAACCACACCAATCACCCCAACGCCTTGGATTAGTACAGCGCAGACTGTAGGAAAGTGGATACGTCAGGGTGCTCATACCACAGTTTTATGACTCTGTTGTATATACTGCATGTCCTCAAAAGACAAGTAGCTTGCAATGATGATGATGACGCTCAGGTTACACTGAATCACTGCCCCGAGTTGAGAGATTGAGCCCGATTACTGGAAGAGGTCTCTCCACCCTGTGGGTCAGTAAGAAGCCCAAGGAAAAGGAGTCGGGAATTTTTGAAGTCATCGTCTGGCAAAGAACAGAATAAACTTTGAACCGCTAGAAAAATGAAGTCAGTTGTTTAATGTTACATACAAGATTGTTAAAGGAAATGTCTTCTTTGGACAATACCTTTTTGTTAGCAAGGGCTTCCAATAATAATAATATAGGTGTCCTAGACGTCCACAGTGGTCCGGTGTATACTATGGGTAAATTCGACAGCAAGTGTTTAAAGGGATTTACAGGATTAAATCTGTGCAATCTAGTCCTGTTTGAGCACCACCGGTCCCATGGTTCCTATTAGAGATGAGCGAGTACTGTTCGGATCAGCCGAACCAAATACTGAATCCGTCACCGTACTGTGACAGCTCTAAAAATATATATGGAATTAATGTGGGTATTCCTATGCAGTGGAGAGAGTACAAATATTTCAGACGAGGTATAAATATGGCTATGATGTATTAACACATTAGCATTTAGGTATATGTAATAGCAGCATGACACAGTGCCTATATAATAGTGCTCAGGTCCTTGGTTTTCACGCCAAGTATAAGACATTGGACTTGCTGAGGTTGGTGGAGGCCTCTAGATGGTAAATGCCCAATTACCCTTCCTGCGATCTAGTCCTTGTCTCTTCCCTCCGATGATGGGTTTTCTTAATATATTGCTTTAATAACTATGTAAAACCGGTCTATAGATTATACAGACGACTTACGGAAAATCTGTGCGCCCGGCCAGTCTGCTGGCATTCCATAACCTAAATAATTCTCCCAAACCGTTTACATATTATGGCCTGCTGTTTGACTTTTGCACTTCAAGGTGTCTTTTTTCTTGTTTTTGTCTCTTCTGTAGTCATATCAACCAAGTTACCTAGACTCATTGAAGACGAATAAATACAGCGTCATTTACCCAACGCCAAACATGCTGCACAGTAAACTTTACCACGGTGCTGAAACATTGTCTGCATTCCAAATGGAGCCGGTGGATCTCACTACAAACAAGAGGAATTCACCTCCCTCCCCTGGAAGGTCCCCATCGCCTGTCAAATATTCGTCTCCCAAAAGAAGAAGTTCTCCAGGTTTATTTATGCCCTCACCCAGTCCGCCATTGAAAAAATTAACTCCATCACCTCCTGCTGTGCCACCCTTCCCAATGCCATTAGCAATGAATCCATTATTGTCTGCATTTCCAAGACATGGATATAGGAACCCTGGACTCTTACCCATATTGCAGCCAATGGTTGTACAGCCTGTTCCTTTTGTCTACACCCCTCATCTTCAGCATCCAATAATGGTACTAGCTGAAGAAATGGAGAATCAAAGTAGTAAACACAGTAAGTACTTTTTAATCGTGAAATTGATTGTGTTTTCAAATGTCCATATACATTGGCTGATATATTACAAGTAGAACTATCTGAAGATCTCCCACTTTGGCCCATCCATGTCCATATTCCTTATGAAGGCATATGGACGTCATAGAGGTGGGCACGGCTCAGGACCACACTCTGTGAGCCAGTCTGGCTTACCTGACCAATCCCTGTATTACGTGGACTGGCCACACCAAAATGGATCTGATCACTTCGACAGTTCTGTCTCTGATGAGATGACCCCCTTTAGATGTGCTGATGACTTAGCAGTCTACCATGATTGACCATTTGGAGTATATGGAATACACCAGATCTATGGTAACAAAATCTGGTGCTTGCTTGATAATGCTGTCTACTCATTGGTACCAATACTGATAAAACCGTGCATGGTTTTTCAGTCATTTGCTGCAAAAATGCAATAGAGGGGTGGTCATGTGGGGCTGCATTTTCAGCAGGGACCCACTGAAGTTCAATATCAGAGCTCCAAATACTGTTACTCTATTCAACTGCCCATTTCTGGGTACACTACCCATTTACTCTATGCCATTGGATTACTAGTGTGTGTTTATAGCATAGATAGATAGATAGATAGATAGATAGATAGATAGATATGAAAAGATCAGGTATGGTCCCTGACTTAACCATCTATGTTCCCTCTATTACAGTGCCTGTGACAGTGCCCGAATGTTTCGAAAAGCCTCAACTATTAAAAAGCATAAAAATTGAACCTGGGACAGATCAACCTATGGCAGAAGTCTACCCCGAACAAATGTCACCTGGTGTCAGTACACCTCCAAAGGTGATGTTCCACGAGTAAGTCACACAATGTGGAAACTTTACTTACAGTCTCTTACAGTCTCTTACAATAACTGTCCTCTGTTTCCTGGGAACATCTTTCGCTCCTTCAATGTTATTTCCATGTGAACAAAAGCTTTGGGAAAGACGGTAGAATTTAGGTTACCTTGACTTGGCTAGAAGACCACCTTCTACAGTAGAAACCAATTGTGCCAAATACACGAGAATCCTTTTGAGCAAACCTTCTGCTTTTGTGGAACAAATTTTTTACAAGAATTTAATATTTGTACAAATCGAGTGGAATGTTCCATGTTTCAAGTTCTCAGCTATGTCTTCTCTTGTCTCCATACAAGAGAAGAAACGGTAGAAGTTTTGTAGCTGAGTGGTACTTTTATTTTCAGGAAAGTTCTTGCTTAACACGTTGTCGGATAATAGTTTACATGACGCGAGTGAAAATTAAAAGCATTTGTAGAAGAATGTAGGTTAGTAAGGGGAAATACAAGGCGACCGGCGCCGGAATGTAGATGTAGTCATTGGTTTGTTTTACCTGCGGTGTGGCAATATGTTTTTGAATGCGAGGAGCCAATTTTAAAACTTCCCGTGGGTGGGGCGCACGGGCTGATCTCCTCTTTTGGAATTGACGTCAGGGACCGCACCCTCCTTTTGGCATAACACAACAGGAAATTCTTAATTGCTCTGAAAAGGAGTGACTGAGACAATGGCAAATATTTCTTCTGATGACTAGGATTATAGAAAATACAGAGACTACAAAAAGTCTTCTCTTCTGCTCAGTGAGAGAGAAAAAAAGCTGTTTCGAATTATATTCAGAGGAAATAGATCATGTAAACAAATGGAGAGCGAGCAAACCAAACCGTAACAAGGTTTTGCAATCCTGAAAAAGTTTGCGTGGGAACAGAGAGCGTGACCTTGTTAATTATTAAAAATAATAAACTCCCCCCTCGGAGGTTCCAATCGCTTTTTCCATTAAGCAAGAGGAGTATTTAGAGAATAGAAAAACTTTTGCTAGGATATAACGCAATGATCATGTTAAGAAGTTGTGTATAGCAGGTCAAAGAATCCACAAATACACAAGTATTGCTTGAGTAGCAACTCCCTAATATAGCAGTTTTATTAGGATTTTTGACATTTGCCAATGGACGTTGTGATACTATGCATCAGGCAAGCCATCTGCTGTACTGAGTTTGCAGGTGTATGAGGTTTGAGTAGAAAAGCGGACCACCAAACAAGCATTCAAAAGGGGGACTTTTCTTTCCACTGGTTTCAGTATCAAACTGGTAAAAACCCAGTGGACCCCATCATTGTCTATGGGGTCCATGGGTAACAGCCTTTGAAGTGGACTGGGTCTCTGTATTTATCTCTGTTTTGGAGCTACAGTACTGCATGCCAGACGGTAAAGAATCCATTTTTAACCAGAATCCGAGTTCCAGTAGAGTCCTGCTTATTATCAAAACTGCTGATGAGAACAGCACAAAAGATAATGATACTGCTATTGCTCTTCTTTGGGTATTGCTCTTCTTTGGGTATTGCTCTTCTTCTATGGTATCAAAATAAAATCTTAATTTCACCTCTTGAGTAATAATATACTGTATAATGTAATTTTTTATGTGTTATAGCTTTTCTGGCCTTTTAATAGTGGTGCTAACACTGCAGCACATTTTTAGAAATTTTTCAACATTTTGTGTGTTTTTAATCTAAATGGCTCTTGCCTGTTAATTCTCAGTGCTTTATGTCTGCTGTAATATTGCCATATTTGTGTCATCCTGCAGACATCACCCATCAGTCATAGTACACCCGGGAAAGAGGCCACTACCTGTGGAATCTCCAGAAACCCAGAGGAAGCGAAGAATACACAGATGCGACTATGATGGCTGCAATAAAGTTTACACCAAAAGTTCCCACTTAAAGGCGCACAGGAGAACACATACAGGTCAGCACTGCTAAATATCTGTATGCTTTATAGCTCAGTTAAGGGAACAGTAGCCCATGAATACATTGCTGGTGAAAATGCACAACGTGAAAAAATGTTAGAAATCCAAAATAAATCAATGGCCCCAATGTGGGAGTGCATGAGAATTTGCACCGTAGGGCTAATACAAGAGCTTTTTGGGGCAGAGATATGCCTATATTTTTTACTTGATACATGTGAACACTGTTGTGGGAACAACCCATCAAATTGTGTGTAGCATTAAATAGTATTTCACATCTACCTACACACCTTATACTTTTTTTTTTTTTTTTTTTTTTTTTTCCTGGTTGAAATGGCACATTTGTCTATTTCGGCCAATGAAAAGCCATAAATCTGACATTTAGGTTCTACGAATAAATGGTCGTCCATGGCAGACTTTGCCAAAAACAGATCGGCCATGCTTGAACTGTCTGACCAAAAATGCCAATGTTTGGCACGCTTGGGCGTTTGTTTGTTTTTTAATTGTAGATTGTGAGCCCCACATAGAGATCACAATGTACATTTTTCCCTATCAGTATGTCTTTGGAATATGGGATGGAAATCCATGCAAACACGGGGAGAACATACAAACTCCTTGCAGATGTTTTTTTGCCCTTAGCGGGATTTGAACAAAGGACTCCAGCGCTGCAAGGCTGCAGTGCTAACCACTGAGCCACCGTGTGGCTCCATCATGCTTGGGTGTTTTTGGCCGATCATTAACCAAATTGCACAGACTCCTTTATTTTTTTTAAAGTTTCATAAGAAACTGCCCCATACGACAGGCGTCTTCCATCTAGAACCTGCATGTCAATATGTAATTCCCAGGTGGATAATATAATATAACTTTCATGCATCTGGTCCAAAACATTTTGATATCCTCAGCACTTCGTAGCACAGCTGTTGTTTTCTTGCACAGGACGGTTGTTGATTTGGAAAGTGACTCGTTCCCCCCCACCCGTTCATTGTTCACATTAAGGGGAAAAAAGCTGATCTTGCTTGCTCTGAACCTGTTCCTTCGTGCACTTAACTGATCTTCCTGTTCTCTCCTACAGGGGAAAAACCTTATCAGTGTACTTGGGAAGGATGCACATGGAAGTTTGCCCGCTCTGACGAACTGACTCGGCATTTCCGTAAACACACTGGAATCAAACCATTTCAGTGTCCAGACTGTGACCGTAGCTTCTCCCGCTCGGACCACCTTGCCCTGCACAGAAAGAGACACATGCTTGTCTGAACAGAATTTTTTTTGTTTTTTTGGATATTTTTGTTTGTCTTTTGGATTACTTTTTTCTTATTCTTTTTTTTTTTTTACACTTTAAATTTTGGATTCAGCTGGTCTGAAACCATACAATTCCAGTCATTAGATTTTATCCTTTTAACCTCAGTGTACTCGCCACGGGTCAGACCTAAGAATGTGAACTTGTTTTTTTCTTTTTTTCTTTTTTTCTTTTTTTTTGTAATACAGAGGCTTAGCAGTAACTTCCTGCTCTTAATGACACCTCAGGAAATAAAGAAAATGGACAATCTACTGCTTCATGTGTACTTTCAAGCCATATATCTATATGAAATAACTTATAATACCTGTATTTAATTATAAACACAATACCTAGTTTGCTTCCTCTTGCCACATTCCTCACACTTGTTAGTGCTACATTGTAATTCTTTTTTTATGTTGTATTGTCCACCATTAAATACATTTCCTAAAAAAAAAATGAAAACCAGCCATGGAACAGTAAGGTGTTTGTCAGGTCTTTGTATTGTATGCCATGACGCCTGAATGCAAAAAGTGCACTTTTTACGAGACAAAAGAAAAAAAAAAATTTGAAATGAAAAAACACAAATATATCTAATTTTTGTTGAATAATCTGTTTGGTTTTTAATGATGCACAGTTATGTTGGTCTATCCTCTTGGTCTGTGCCTTGATCGAAATCAATTTGAGGTTCTACCTGTTTTCTAAATAGCCCATGTATTCAACATATGTATCTACCTATACAAAAAAAAAGTACAATCTGTCTATGTCATGTATTATGATATGAAATGTACTTGAATAATATTAAAAATATATATTTTTAAAGAAGATATCTTGTCCAATGAGAAGGGACTAGAAGGAAAGGGATGCTGCTATATAGACCGGTCACATATCTGTGTTCACATATACATTGTGCAACTGACCTCATCCAGTTATTGTAAGTCAGTGGGGTCCATTGGATATTGATGGTGCCTCTCACATTATGGATCTATGATGTTGTGACTTTAATTAAGAGAAAACAATGTATATGTGAACAGAGCCTAATTAGGTTATCCCTAAAATTTAAAAAATTTCAAATTTTCACAATGATCAGCTTTAGGGCCCTCATGCTGTAACAGAGGCCCTACGTAGCGGAGGAGCCATTGGGCACCAGGATCTGAGCGATACTCCAAAGGTGAACAAAGAAAACAGCAGGAGGCGTGCTCATCCGGGTCAATCCTTTTATTTCAACACACGTGTTTCGGGTTTACTACCCTTTTTCAGGTGTGTACACTGGAAAAAGGGTAGTAAACTCGAAACGCGTTGTGTATTGAAATAAAAGAATTGACCCGGATAAGCGCGCCTCCTGCCGTTTTCTTTGTTCGCCTTTGGATGTTCCAGATGCTGTTCCCAGCGGTTTTGGCGTTACAGAGGGTGGCTGCTGCTACTGGAGTCCGCCACATCTAGGGGGTCCACCATCACTTGGAGGTCCCCTACTATATGCCTGTATAGTGGTTATGAGCTGTTATCACAACCACAGAAGAGGAACCTTCACACTTATGTGTTGTTACATTTCCACATTCATCACAGTATCGCACGATTAGCGCTTGGCACTGTGTATTTTTTTATTTATTTTTTTTCTCAGTTACCGAGCCATGGCGTTACACAAAAATGTGCAAAATTACTCCAAGGTAAAATAACTTGTCATGAAGGATTGCTTATGATTAGAGATGAGCGAACACTGTTCGGATCAGCCGATCCGAACAGCACGCACCCATAGAAATGAATGGAAGCACCTTTGCCGGCGGCCGGCCGGCGTCACAGGTGCTTCCATTCATTTCTATGGGTGCGTGCTGTTCAGATCGGCTGATCCGAACAGTGTTCGCTCATCTCTACTTATGATAAGCCAAAGAATTGTTTTTGTACTAAAGGACTTCTACATGGAAGAATAGATGGCTGTCTCTACAGTTATGCGAACGACTGAATGGTGGCTATTTGGTAACCTAACTCGCGGCATCTGTGCTCAAAAATTTCCACTTTTGTCCCATCCTTCCATTGAACAGTCCCTCACATCCATCGTGAAACACCCACATCATCTGAGGTAAACTTGACATAGGCCGCAGCTTCCTTCATGACTGTTCGGAGGAAAGAACATGGCACCAACCAAAACCTCATCCCAACTATGAAGCTAGGCCTATACAGTATCACAGTTTGGGGCGCTTTGTTGCTTCTGAGCCTGGCTATCTTGAGATTACTGAGGGAACAATATTTCAAAGGTGTATGAAAACATTTTATAGGACGATGTGAGGACAGTAGACCATGGTTTCAGGGTTAATATAGAAATATTAGGTAATGTAACAAGACATTGACAAGAATCACATGACTAAAGAAATACTGAAAAGAAGAAAATTTGTTTTATGGAATTGCTAAGTCAGAATTCTGATCTCAATCCTATTAAGTTACTGTGGTATGATCTGTACATTGAGGCATCCCAGAAATATTGATGAACATTTGCTGTGAAGAACGGTCTAAAATTCTTCCTCAATGTTGTGCAAATCTTATTGATGGAGGAGATTGCTGCTAAAGCGGGATCTACAGGTTATTAAACTGATGGGTTCACTTACTTTTTCTTCCTGCACTATGGGCATTGACTCAATGTGCCGAATAAAGGACATGAACAGTACACACATTTGTGTGGTGTTTGACTTGGACAAAAAGCAGACCACATTATATCAGTATGTATCACGGACAACAATGGACATCCCTAGTAATAGTTACACCAGTAAGGTGTTCACTAGCAACTTGTCATATGAGGAATCAGATCTGCAGAAAACTAAACTTTGCTATATGAAACCATCATGGCCCGAGATCTCCTGAAGTCTCAGATGAAGGCTGGTTGATGTCCCTTTGTCTGGAAGGGAATGTGAAATTCATTGGTGCATTCTACAGAGAGAGCCTTAGCCCTGGCAATCTACCAAGGTCTGTCTTGCTAAATATAGTCCATGCTTACAGGAGTTTCCAAGAAACCAAGGGTAACATCAAAGGTTGTGTAGTAACCTCTTGCAGCAATCAATGTCAATTTGGGTGACTCATCGGTGAGGAAAGTTGGCATCTAGGTAGGTCAGGAGGGAGGATATCTCTGATGCCCACAGAAGAACATGACTAAATATTGTGAAAGCTCACCTTGGTGTAGAACAAGATATCTGGAGCTATGGCCGACAAGATAAAAGGAGGGCAAACGTGTATCAATGTGTGACAAATACGTTATGCCAACATACGTAAGTATCCTGGATCTGGAGAATGTATCTTGCAGCAGCACAGTGCTCCACAAAAGCTTGGAGGAGTCTTCAATGTATCGAATCTCATATAACATTATTATTTATTTATATAGCACCAATTATTCCATGGTATTGTACATTATTGTATTAATTCCATGGTGCTGTACATTATTGTATTAATTCCATGGTGCTGTACATTATTGTATTAATTCCATGGTGCTGTACATTATTGTATTAATTCCATGGTGCTGTACATTATTGTATTAATTCCATGGTGCTGTACGTTTGAGGGTTTACATACGGTACACAAAATATACAAAACAAATACAATACTAACAATGACCAACTGGCACAGTGGGATAGAGGGCCCTGCCCGCATGGGCTTACAATCTATGAGGGAAGGGGGGTAGAGACAGTGGGTGAGCGGAGAGACTGTTCAGGTGGTGGTGTGGTGACAGCAGTGTTATTGGAGGTTGTAGGCCTTCCTGAATAGGTGAGTCTTCAGAGCCTTCTTGAATCCTGTGATTGTGGGGATCAGTCTTATGTGTCTTGGTAAGGAGTTCCAGAGTATGGGGGATGCACGAGAGAAATCTTGGAGATGGTTGTGTGAAGGGTGGAGAAGAGCAGAGCGGAGTAGGAGGTCTTTGGGGGATTGGAGGTTACGTGTGGGCAGGTAGTGGGAGATTAGGTCAAAGATGTATGGAGGGGCCAGGTTGTGGATGGCTTTGTATGTCAGAATTAGTATTTTGAACTGTATTCGCTGGGCAACAGTTAACCAGAGAAAGGATTGGCAGAAGGGAGCAGCTGATGAAGAACGGGGGGAGAGTTGTATTAAGCAAGCAGCACAGTTTAAGGTGAACTGGAGAGGGGCGAGAGTATTTACTGGGAGGCCATGGAGAAGGGTGTTACAGTAGTCTAGGAGATACTGAGGTCATGGACGAGCATCTTTGTGGTTTCAGGGATGATGTCGCTAATCCATATCCATGGTCTATATGCCTCTCAGTCCATTGGACAAACAGGGACAGTAGAGATACCTTTCAAATTATCTTTGTACTCCTTGGCCTGTGACAGCGACAAGACGACATCCTTTATGCCTAGAGGAGAAAACGTTTCACCAGTATCATAGACGGGGATTCTTTACTGTAAGTGTAGTGAGGCTCAAGAAGTTCAAGAAGAGCCTGGCTGCCTTTCTTCAAAGAAAAAAAAAATACAGGCTTTAGACTGAAGATAAGTTGATCCATTGTATTATACTGCTTGGGTTGAGTTGTGAAGGAAGATTTTCACCTCATATGGGAAAAGTGACATCAGCCTCATGGGAGTTTTTTGTCTGTAGGTTTCTAGTTGGGACTTGATGGACCGGTGTCTTCATCCAACCTCATCTACTATGTTACTACGGTATGTACCTCACTGAGTTGAGGAATTTTAGCCTATTGCTGCAATTAATACCATGATGTGAATGTCTGAGTGAACTTTTATGGTAGTCACATATTTCAGTGTACTTCATTCCAATAAACAGGAGACGAATATATTAGAAAGGTGCCAAACATCTACGTTAATGGAGGGAATCTTGGCAAGGCAAGAAACCTACATTACTGCACAATGTAAAAGCAAGTAATTATGCTGACTGGAGAACTTGTGGTTACATTCCTGGTCAGAATCTCCCCCAAAAGCAGCTTTACAGATCCAAAGAAAAGATTAGTTGAGTTAAAACACATTGAATCCAGGATATACAGAATTAAGATAAAGCAAGTCCACAAAGTCACCAGCCTAGATTGATTAGGAGATATTTCATTACTGTAAGGTGTTTCTAAGATGTATTGTGAAAGTTTTGCCCCCAAATACTAACAAGTTAAACTTTGCTACATCTCTAAACGCCTTCTGTGCTCTGCTACCCACTCCATGAGGATGATTGGGCAAATATTCTATTGCGATCACCTGTCACATTGATACTGCGTGTGTGCAGGGCTGCATCTGCCATGAGATGAAATGAGTATATCGCCTCAGGCGGCAGATTGCTGAGTCTCTGAGGAGGGACATCACTAACAGTATTTGTTAGGGCAAATCTGGCAAGGTTTCATTCGGACCAAACCAGTTCAAAACGAACTGGCCTCTTCTGGTCTCAGAGACGTCATGAATGATGTCAGAGACCGGCCTGTGATTGGGCTAGGTGGCTATAATATTAGCCGTAGGTCAGTAGAACCAATGGATGGATAGATAGATAGATTTAAATGAGGACCGTACAAGTTGTAGAGTTGAGAAAGGTTCGTATAAATGGGGTGAAACTTTGTTACCCACACTTTTATCACAATTTTTGGAGGGCTACCTAGTTTATTTTTTAGGTAGGTAGATATGGGATAGATATTAGATTGATAGATACACAGGTCATAGATTGGAGATGCGGGTGAATGACTCTTTCTAAATAGATAGATGGCTTTCTCGGACTTTAGAATTGTTGAAAGGAGGTAAATAAAGTACCCCACTTTTTTCACTACTCTTTTTGGATTGCTGGCTTTATAGGTTATTTTTATACTTGGAGATGTAGGCCCTAGTCCAGTGATGGGGAACCTTTGACATGCATGTGTAAGATGACACACCTTCCATGAGGTGACCTTTAAACGATAGCCTCAGATGCCGCCTTGCGGAATAAACTGGGGGGAGGGGGGATTTTTTTTTTTAATCCGCCGCTACCTATTATGTTATTGCAATAAGCAGAAGCCAATAATTTTTACTCACCTGTCCATGCTCCTGTCTTGGCTACCCTCTGCTGCCTTCTCTAGGTGGTGCTACACTTACCGTATATACTTGAGTATAAGCTGACCCAAATATAAGCCGAGGCCCCTAATTTTACCACAAAAAACTGGGAAAACTTATTGACCCAAGTATAAGCCGAGGGGGGGAAATGCAGCAGCTACTGGAGATTTTCAAAAATTAAAATGGTTGGAGTTTTTGGGTGCAGTAGATGCTGGGGAGGTGGAGGGGGGTGTTTTGGTTGTCTGTCTGCCCCTTCCCTGAGCTTGAGGACTGGGTTTTTCTGAATATAGGGTATCTGCAGTGCTCCTATTAACCCCTTCATGATGGAACAGGAGCACTGCAAATCCCCTATATTCAGTAGACCGGGCACTGTCAGACACAGGGATACCTAATGTGTTTGTGTTTCACAGTCATTTTCTACTTTTGTACCTATTCTAGGGAAAGGAGGGATTTACAACTTTTAATTTTTTTATTTTCTTTTAAAGGTTCTTTTTTATGGGAGATTCTATACATTGATATTGCGGCTGGTCATCGCAGAAATATTTTTTTTTTGCTGACTCAAGTAAAGGTCATGTACTGTGTGGGGGCCATAAAAAGGCACCCCAGTTAAGCAAATTTTGACACACTGAGCCCAAAAGGTTAACCATTACTGCCCTAGGCTGTATCCCTTTTATTTTTCCAAGGATGACATATTTTGGGGAGGTTTACATAGATAGATGGATAGATAGATAAATAGATAGATGTAGGTACAGAATTTGACAGAAAGAAGAAAACTCACAAAATTATATTTACCAACAATTTCTTTTGCGCTGTTTAAGATCCACCAGTTTTTTTATGTAGAAATATGTGCAAGCAGACGTAGTACATTATCATGTACATCCCATTGTACACAGTGTGAATGCGATGGAGAACAGACACAACATTCTGCAAACAACCTTCATGGCAGCATTTACATTCAATCACATGTGAAGTGAGACTAAACACAGAGTGCTGCTTGCCTAATAGGAGGGGACAAGGGGGAGCTGTATGAGTCCGAATAACGGTTCTGTAGGTGCCATGCAGGCCAGACATACACATACACGTCCTACATGTCCATGGATGATTACAAGGTTCACATTGCAGATGGTCTTGTATGATCCCATGACTAGTACAGGAAGGAGCGCACCGCTGGGTGTCAGACTTTGTGTAATGTCGACTATTCGTAAGATGTAAACAAGTCTCAAGAACAGAGTGGACTGGAAGCAACTTCCTGTGTATTTATTGGCATAAAAATATAGCAAGAAAGGCCAGACCCTTAGAGCAGTGTGTCAGATCCAGCCAGCTATTGTGTGTAAACTATTTGTCATATGCGGCAACAGAATGAGCCAGATTTTGGATACATCCATATGCACAGCTTTTCAGATTTACATAGGTCATTCATATTTAGATGCACAGGATAAATATAGCAAATGGATACAGTGTCACATTAGTTATACGTAGGTTATTACATACTTCTAACTACCATTTACTTAAGATACTTAAAGGAAACCTTTTCACCATGTAAATGATATGTAGTCTACAAGAAGCATGTTATAGAGAAGCTGAACAGATTGATATCATTTCATGGGGTTTGCTTGAAGCGTCTCGATCTTCTAGAGCAGGGGTAGGGAACGTACGGCTCTCCAGCTGTTGCAAAACTACAACTCCCAGCATGCATACTTGCTCTGCTGTTCTTGGAACTCCCATGGAAGTGAATGGAGCATGATGGGAGTTGTAGTTTCACAGCAGCTGGAGAGCCGAAGGTTCCCTACCCCTGTTCTAGAGTGTATTATACTGGGGAGGAGGGGGCTCTTGGGGGCATATTATACTATGTGGGGGGATATTATACTGTGTGGGGCCACTGTGGGGAGCATATTATACTCTGTGGGGCCACTGTGGAACAATATACTGTGTGGGGCCATTGTGGAGCATATTATATTGTTTGGGATCATTGTGGAGAGCATATTATACTGTGAAGAGGCAACTGCCCCTACACACAGTATTATGTCCCTTAGTGGCCCCTGCACTCAGTATTATGTCCCATAGTGGCCCCTGCACACAGTATTATGTCCCTTAGTGGCCCCTGCACTCAATATTATGTCCCATAGTGGCCCCTGCACACAGTATTATGTCCCTTAGTGGCCCCTGCACACATTATTATGTCGCTTAGTGACCCCTGCACACAGTATTATATCCCTTAGTGGCCCCTGCACACAGTATTATGTCCCTTAGTGGCCCCTGCACACAGTATTATGTCCCTTAGTGGCCCCTGCACACATTATTATGTCGCTTAGTGACCCCTGCACACAGTATTATATCCCTTAGTGGCCCCTGCACACAATATTATGTCCCTTAGTGGCCCCTGCACCCAGTATTATGTCCTAGTGGCCCCTGCACACAGTATTATGTCCCTTAGTGGCCCCTGCACTAAGTATTATGTCCCATAGTGGCCCCTGCACACAGTATTATATCCCTTAGTGGCCCAGCCAGGATCGGTAAGTAAATAGGGCCCGTTAGCGGCTGGAATAACTCCAGCTGGTAACGGCCTATTAAGAAAAAAATGCGGCGGTAGCGGCTGTCACCAGGCCCCCTAATGTCCTGGGCCCTGTGGCAGCTGTCTCCGCTGCTTCTGCGGTAGTTATGCCACTGCCACTGTGGAACAATATACTGTGTGGGGACCACTGTGGAGATTATTATACAGTATGGGGCCACTGTAGTGCACATTATACTGTGTGGGGCCAGTATAGAACAATATACTGTGTGGGGACCACTGTGGAACATATTACAATGTGTGAGACCATTGGGGAGCATATTATACTACGTGGGGCCACTATGTGTATTACACTGTGAGGGTCTCTGGAGAAAACATTATACTGTGTGGGGCCCATTCACTATATACATCACATGCCATCTCTGTTTTATAGTAACCATGCCATTATTACTGTATGAAATTAATGTAGGGCTCAGGGCACTCGCAAAAGCACCACAGTTTCCTCAAACATCTGATATCTTGGACTGTTAGTACCCTGCAGATCAGCTGTTTCCCAGAGGCCGCAGATCCCAGTATTTCATATGTCTGGGCTGTGCTATGCTGCTCACTCACCGTATTCTTGATAACCAATGCCATAGTTGTGGGTACTATAGTTGTATCCCTTATAAATATTTAAGATACCTGTGCAGCATCCATAACCAGTGCTATAAATAATACGCTAAAGAGTAGGGGACCCCAATCAAGGGGGCCCACAAGACTTTAGTAATGCCACTGGTATAACCTGTGAATTATGCAGTCCAGTGGTTGGTCCTATCAGTGATTGATAGTTACAAAGTAATAGAGTGGATGGTGTCATTCACTGTTAGGGCTGCCCACTGGACTCAATATTATACTGAAGTTATATGGTCACCACTAGAAAATCTATATACTGTTCAATGTCACTTATTGATCTAAGTAAAAGCTATATACACAAATGCCCACAGAAAGGGTCTCCTCCCCCCATGTTCTGGTCTGTTTCTCTGTTTCCTACCTACAGTCTCTTTCTGTCGCCCCTTATTCTGGTCTGTTTCTCCTCTTCCTCTCTATAATCTCCCTCTATAAACCCCTGTTCCCTGTCGTCCCCACCAGCGGCACAACTGGGGGGGGGGGGTATTTTCTGCCCCTGTGTGCTGGTAGGACAGGCGGATTTTTAATTAGCCAGTATCAATTTCACATGGCTAGGATCCCTTAAAAGGACACAGCTTCCTCCCCCAAAACGTGTTTTTTTTCTGTCCTGTGTGGACCAGGACAGGTGGGGAGGATGTTCTGTCCTCCTAAGGGATCAGGACCACTTACCTGATCCAGGTAATCTTTGCTTTAAGAAGATCTGTCCCGTCAGCTTCCTCCATTCTATAAGCTGGTGCCTGTAATAAGAAGAAAATTCTCACTTTAAGGGCACAGTTCGGTCTCGGGACCCGGGGGCAAGTTGATGTACGCTAGAGGATTCACTACGCTCCAGTTTGGAGGCAGGGAAGAGTGGCGCTGCTGCCGCGCCTCCATTCGCCCGAGGATCCTTAGGGCCGGCTTATGCTGGGTTCACACTAGCGCCCGGACTCCGTTTTCAGGTTTGCATGCAGAAGATGGAAACCTGTCAGATCGGGTCCGGCTGTGAGCGCCGGTGTGCGTTTTATGCTCTCCACCGCGAAACCGTTTTTTTTTTAAACCGGACACAGAGTACTGCATGTCTGACTCTGTGTCCAGACATGAAGTGACATCCGTACGTCATTAAAGATGGCCGACACCACTGAAAACTGCAGCGGAGCTGGAGATAAGTAACAGAGTTTTTTTATGTTTGTATCCCCCCCGGGTCCCCGATTATTACACTCATGAACAAGTATAATAATTGTTCATGAGTGTTCATTATGGGGCATAATACTGTGTGCAGGAGCCACTATGGGACATCATACTGTGTGCAGGGGCCACTATGGGGGATAATACTGTATACAGGGGCCACTATGGGGCATAATACTGTGTGCAGGGGCCACTATGGGGCATAATACTGTGTGTAGGGGCCACTATGGGGCATAATACTTTGTGCAGGGGCCACTATGGGACATCATACTGTGTGTAGGGGCCACTATGCGACATAATACTGTGTGCAGGGGCTACTATGGGGCACAATACTGTGTGCAGGGGCCACTATGAGGAATAATAGTGTGTACCGAGGCCACTATGGGACATAATATGGCATCATGTTAAAAGTTCACCACGGGGCCCCGTCATTCCTAGTTACGCCACTGGTAGAGACCATCTCCAAGAGGATGAACCCCGTCACCACTGTTTTATATATGAAATCTCCAGGGATGGAGAGTCCGAGCAGATACTATGGCCCATGAAAGTGTAAATATCCAGGTAGTTCTCATGCTATAGTCATACCAACTAATTTGCCTTATGCTGCATTGTAGATGACATTTATCTGTTATTTATGTGTGACTTTTAGTCGCCATGTAGTCCCCAGTTGCACATGGGACATATCTACATTCCTGTAACCATAACACTATGCTATTAAACAATGTGCAAAATGGGAAATGAGACAGGAAGCCATTTATTTTATGTCTCATCTACACATTTCTGGGATTAGGGCTTTAACATTCTTTAAGAAATCCTCAATTGATCCTGTAGTGACATAACTTCTACTTCCAAGATTCAGGCACGCAGAACTGTATCCTGGAATTATTAACAATATAATACAATATGGTCAATTTCATTGCATTGATTTCAGCATCTCACCATTCTTATAACTATCAGCTATGTTTTACCAGTAGCAATACCAAGTGATCAGATGATACCTGCAGCCGCCAGAACTAGTAATCTAAGGATCCAGAATCACTATGTAGTGCTATATGCTCTGTACACTGTGTAGTGCTATGTGCTCTGTACACTGTGTAGTGCTATGTGCTCTGTACACTGTGTAGTGCTATGTGCTCTGTACACTGTGTAGTGCTATGTGCTCTGTACACTGTGTAGTGCTATGTGCTCTGTACACTGTGTAGTGTGCTATGTGCTCTGTACACTGTGTAGTGCTATGTGCTCTGTACACTTTGTAGTGTTATGTGCTCTGTACACTGTGTAGTGCTATGTGCTCTGTACACTGTGTAGTGCTATGTGCTCTGTATACTGTGTAGTGCTATATGCTCTGTACACTGTGTAGTGCTATGTGCTCTGTACACTGTGTAGTGCTATGTGCTCTGTACACTGTGTAGTGCTATGTGCTCTGTACACTGTGTAGTGCTATGTGCTCTGTACACTGTGTAGTGCTATGTGATCTGTAAACTGTGTAGTGCTATGTGCTCTGTACACTTGTAGTGCTATGTGCTCTGTACACTTTGTAGTGCTATGTGCTCTGTACACTGTGTAGTGCTATGTGCTCTGTACACTGTGTAGTGATACGTGCTCTGTACACTGTGTAGTGCTATGTGCTCTGTACACTGTGTAGTGCTATGTGCTCTGTACACTGTGTAGTGTGCTATGTGCTCTGTACACTGTGTAGTGCTATGTGCTCTGTACACTGTGTAGTGCTATGTGCTCTGTACACTGTATAGTGCTCTGTACATTGTGTAGTGTGCTATGTGCTCTGTACACTGTGTAGTGCTATGTGCTCTGTACACTTTGTAGTGTTATGTGCTCTGTACACTGTGTAGTGCTATGTGCTCTGTACACTGTGTAGTGATATGTGCTCTGTACACTGTGTAGTGCTATGTGCTCTGTACACTGTGTAGTGCTATGTGCTCTGTACACTGTGTAGTGTGCTATGTGCTCTGTACACTGTGTAGTGCTATGTGCTCTGTACACTGTGTAGTGCTATGTGCTCTGTACACTGTGTAGTGCTATGTCCTCTGTACACTGTGTAGTGCCATGAGCTCTGTACACTGTGTAGTGGCCATGCAGTGGTAACTGCTGCACAGCTCTCATTCGGTTGAATAGGAACTGGGCTGCAGTAAGCAGAATGGGTTTATCGTCAGTTTAAAGGCATGTTCACATGTAGTGTATACGCATCAAATGTTATATATGTAGGGTATTACAGTAGGTGAAAAATGGATGATGCAAATCTCATCTGCCCTGAAAAAATGTGCATAGAAATTAACCCACGGTGCATATATTAGATCCGCAGAGTGTTGATTCTTTCTGCAGGTTTTCACTCCAGGAGTCACACTTTGCAGTCCATGGGGTGAAATATGTGGTCAATATTTGACAAAGCCTTAATATGAAACAGCAGCGATTATGCTCATTGTGTTATTATGTATGGAGAAATTCCTGACAAAAAACAGACACCAAAATATTTTATTTATTTAATTGGCAGTAAGGAACATGGTAATAAAATATTACAGGCCCTGAATGAAATAATGAGCATTGTGACTCTCACATCAGACCCCGGGACACCACAGAACTTGTCATAGCCAACCATTGCTCTCAATTATGCCACTGTACCC
The DNA here is from genome assembly GCF_031893055.1 of Leptodactylus fuscus. NCBI lineage: Eukaryota > Metazoa > Chordata > Amphibia > Anura > Leptodactylidae > Leptodactylus > Leptodactylus fuscus. The sequence continues at coordinate 337,598,314 of NC_134265.1, forward strand.
AAAGAACCAGAGGAAGGTGAAGAAGCTGCCCAGAGGTTTTATTTTTATTTCAAAAGGGACAAAATTCTTTCCTGATCTTACATCTGAACAGTGAGGCCTCAAAGACCCTATAGGACAGGAGATGAGACAAATAGCACATATGGCCACACAGATCCCTAAGTATAGGAGACAAGACAAACAGCATGGTGGGGTCACACATACCCTTTAGGACAGAAGACCCTTTAGGACAGCAGTGGAGACTAGCAGCACAGTGGGGCCGCATAGACCCCTTAGGACAGGAGACCATAAAAACAGCACATAGGGTTGTACAGACCCCATGAGTTTTATGATGTCATGACTGCTCAGTTTCCTACATTCTAACAAGTTGTCTGTCAATATTTTTATAGCAATTAATATTTTTTTTTCCATTTTTCTATTCACTTTCACTTCTGTTTTCCCACATTTAACAATATAGATTTATTTTATCCTACCCTTAGGCACCCCTTAGCCGGTGCCCCACTGGCCAGAAACTGGCAGAAATGCCGTGGTAAAAATTGCGGTGTTCCTACAGTACTTGCAAAGTGGCTGGGATCACATCGCGGTTTTGAAAATCGCAGCATGTCAATTATATCTATGGAAACGTTGGCGGCTTTTCTATAGATATAATTGTAACAGAAAGTCCACGGAGGAAAACTCTGTGAACTTTATGTTGAAAGCGCTGCGGGAAGAACCACAATGCATTCACGGACTTATAGAGGTCAATGAGCCTGTCCTCAGCTGCCAAACATAGCCAAAGGGGCACAGCGGTCAGTTGTGAGCAGTTTTGACCCTTCATTTCAGAGATTGGTGGGAGTAAACTTCGGACATGTCACTATGAAATGTTGTAATGTTTCTGGAATCCCAGTTACTCTGAAACAATTCCAATAGTATTTATATTGGGTGCCCGAGGTCATTAGAATCTTCCAGTAATTTTGTTTAATAGGACAGTATGTGCCTAGTCAGATTTCTCCCTATTTGGTTACACTTCCTTGTCAGACTGCCAAACCCTAGGAACGTCAGCAATATCAGAACTATGTCAAGTGTGGGATTGGCCCAAGTAGAAGATGCCAGTCTGCAGGGCAGCGGAGGACCAGAAACACCCATTCAGACATGCACATATAGTGTGAAAAGTAGAAGTCAGAGGGGGACGGCAATACGGACTGAGTTACAGCAGCCCCCAGACTTAAAGAGGTCTCAGCTGTATCCTATGCTTAAATGTAGTAGTTTCCCTAAAATGCTACCACTGGCACTCATTTACCACAAAAAGTTATCTGCATAATACAAGACCTGATACAGGGCCAGGGTCTACAACACCCAGTAAGGATCAACGATAAGCGTTTCAATTGATACAAGGAAAATGTTTGGTTTTGTACCGTGTTAGCCAGTGGGTAGGAAATATAAAAACAAAAAAATTTGATAGTCTTCAGTAATTGATACCTTTTTTAATGGCTAACTAATAATGATGACAGATTGCAACGTTTCGAAGCTCTCGGCTTCTTCTTCAGGTATATCTAAAAGGATGCATATGTATGTATAAAGGGGCACTCAGGAATAGAATTCTAGGAGGGAGGGTAGAAGAAAGTTATTGGTTATTGGTATATACAAATAAACAATTCATCAGTTTGCAATGTTCTTATCAGTTCAGAGAATGTCTTTTATGGTTTTCTCAGTTCAGTGATTTCTGTCGGATGCCATGAACCCATGTGACAGATTCATCCCTTTCTGGAGAGTGTCAAACAAGGTCATGCACTTGTACTCATAAATCTGTCTCTCTTTCCTTGATTTAAAATTCCCTCTTAAAACCAAAATTTTCATGTCATTGGTGATATTATGTTCTTCATTGCATACAGACCACTTAACCCTTCCCTTCTCCCCTGTTGATGCTCACAGGGTTGTGTGTGCTGGTGCCTAGAGCAGAGAGAAGGAGTAGGGAGTCTGGAAAGCTAATAGAAAATAAAGAATTATGTAAAATTGTGTGTGGCATAACAGGGCTAGTAATAAGTCACTTATTCATTTCTCTTTTTAATGTTCTCAACTTTGTGTATATAGAAGAAGGCCATTATATTTTATGAGGGCATAAGGTGGCTATTATGCTGTGTGGGGGCATAAGAGAGTCACTATGGGTGCATAAGGGGGAATTATACTGTGGAGGGGGGGGCATAAATTATGCTATGTGTTGCTGGAACCTTAGTGCCTCCTGGCATATCTTTTGGATATTGTATGTCATATTATACATTATAAAATACATGCAATGCACAGGATGATTCTGTTTCCTCCTGCTAGAATGGTGGGCTTTTTGAAGTCATGGCCCTTATGACAAAAGTTTCAATTTCCTCCTTACATGTGCTAATGCAGCAACCCAGCGGAGAACAGAGGGTGTGGAATGAGACAACACAAGCATCTCTGTGCTACAAATTTTGCTCATACCCATGTAGTTTCACCCCACAAAATACCAGGACTTGGCTTTTCTACACAAAATCATTGGACCCCCATTGAGGAGCCATATAAACATATATACCAACATGAAACTCCTATATAAATTTCTGCGCAGTAAACACTTGTTTGGGGTCACAGTCAGCTTGCTGAGGCTTAGAAATATGTCATAGGAATAGGAACCTGCCATTCATCACCCACTTAGTAAAATAGAAGTGCCTGATAAGGGGCGAGGAGCACATGGGCCTGTGCAGGGAGTATGCTCCTAATCTCTGTGGGAGGCTTGGAATGTGCACTTTATGTCAATGCTTCATGTGACACGGGGACATGATACCAAACCACAGCTATTTACTAGGACGGCTGTATGTGTGACTACATATAGTGAAGGAGAAAGATTATGAGGCCATTGGATTATTATGTTTCTTGGATTAAATGCAAACCAAAGCGTGACCCAGCCCAATTACCCAGGAATTCTTGGCTGAACTCACAACATGGAAATGAAGGATAACTTGGTATTTGCTTAATTTTCTTCCCCGGTCCCCATCTTGGTATAGACTACAGGCGGTATAGTTATGGTGTGCTGTCTATGTCTGTAACCTGACATGGGCCTCATCGCTTGGCTCATCTCCAGCACTTTGTAGGTCAATTTGCTCTTGTCCTGTTTGCAGAGTTTCAGGATTGGTAGATTTTTGTTGGTTTTAAATTTAGCAATTTGACTTGCTGTAGCTTGATAACGTATCACAGAAGACCTCAAAAACCATTGAAAGAGTGGAAGCCACACTCTGCTACACTGCTTGTTGTGCAACATGTCAAGTTAAACTTTGCTGCATTTGTAGCACATCTAGCAGTGTCATTATTCTTCTTACCTCTGCTATGCATGTGAGGCATCCCTGCGGAGCACTGAGAAAACAACTGGATAATTGCAGTTATTTGTTACTGCCATAAGAGAATTTGCACTGTCATTTAGCTTGACGTGGGACAAACCATTTGGCTGAAGCTGCGCAGCTGGTAAAGCCCTCAATTTAGGACATCTAGTGAGGGGAGAAACTAGAAAGAAGGAGGAAGCTGGAGTGGATTTAGTTAGGCAGACAACCTGTTAGCTATGGTCAGATCAAGTGTCAGTCTGCAGTCAGGAGATGGGCCATGGGCTTCATCCTCGTCTTCTTCTGACTGGATTGCTTGAAATCCTGCGCCTGCGTAGTAGTGCTTCCCTCCGGAGTGCTACTGCGCAGGCTCACTCGCCATTTTTTATCAATGACAGTTCGCGAGCGTACTGCGCATGCACAGTACGCTCGTGTAGTTCTAATTGCCATTGTAGTTCGAACTGCCATTGATAAAAAATGGTGCCAAAGCTACTACACAGGCGCGGGATTTCAAGCCACCCAGCCAGAAGAAGACGAGGATGAAGCCACGGAAGAGCCGGGACCAGAGGGCATCGCTGCAAGAAGAAAAAGGAGGTAGGTGTGCCAGAAGAAGACGTCAGATCGTGCAAGACCGACCACCGTGCACGTTCAGGTATTATTTACATATATGTTTTTATAGTTCTATTTTAAAACGGGAGCAGGGTTTAAAATAAGATTAGCGGTTCCTGAGGTGGCTTTTTAACGGCTATTCACACATATGTGGGGCTCATACAGCATAATAAGTGCCCCTTTAATAAGTGAGTTTAAATAAAAACATCGAAAATTATTTGTCCCCCTGATAGAAGTGATTACCACTAGGTGGCAGTGTTACTCTATTTATAATTTTGGACTATAAATGTGGAAAGCAATTTTCCAGAAGTTATATACCTCATAGTGAAAAATATCTTACTTCTATCGCTAGATAAAATTCTCGTGCCATACTTATCCTTCTTAATATAGTTATTTACCAAGATCTCTGCGTTACGGTTTTAGCCATTTCACTTAAGCACTTCACTACGGAAATACAAATCCCAGCATTCCTTCTTTTACAAGTCATTGCAAAAAACTGAAAACAAAAGAGGGATGACTGGAAAACAGAAAACAGCCCCATAAAAGTAATGTGGATGGCAGCGATACAATCATTTTGTTAGACAAGCTCTTGTCCCAAAAAATGACAGCTAGGAGGATTCTGGAGCACAAACTACAGGGGGTTAAAGGGAAGCTACCACCACCAAAATTATTTCTAAACCACTTATTTGCTCTTGCCTATGGCTTCCTGCTCTGCTCTGGGGGTTCAGGAGCGGGTTGAGGTAACCAGTGGCGTAACGATTGTGCTTACAGGGAGGGGGCCCTGTGGCCAGCTGGAAGTGGCCGGGGCCCAGACCACAGAGAAAATAAGGTTCCCCAAGCGCTATTCATATTGTAAATGGAAAGGGGCCTGGGCATGAGGGTGCAGGCTATATCTGGACAAGAGGGGGGATGGGGGTTCAGGCTCTGGTGGGGGGTGGGCATTGTTAGCACATAATGTGTGGGGGCCACTCTTAGCATATAATTCTGTGTGTGGGACACTGTGAAGCATATAATACTGTGTGGGGGCCACAGTGGAGCACATAATACTGTTTGGGGCCACTGTGGAGCATATAATACTATGTGGGGGCCACTGTGCAGCACGTAATACTGTGTGGGGGCCACAGTGGAGCACATAATACTGTTTGGGGGCCACTATAGCGCACGTAATACTGTTTGGGGGCCACTGTGGTGCACGTAATACTGTACTGTTTACGGACCACTGTGGAGCACATAATACTGTACTATTTGGGGGCCACTGTGGAATACGTAATACTGTTTGGAGTCCACTGTGGAGCCCTTAATACTGTTTGGTGGCCACTGTGGAGCACGTAATACTGTTTGGGGGCCACATTGGAGCACATAATACTGTTTGGGGGCCACTATGGCACACGTAATACTGTTTGGGGGCCACTGTGGTGCACGGAATACTGTACTGTTTGGAGGTCACTATGGAGCACGTAATACTGTACTGTTTGGGGGCCACTATGGAGCACGTAATACTGTTTGGGGGCCACTATGGAGCACGTAATACTGTACTGTTTGGAGGCCACTGTGGAATACGTAATACTGTGTGGGGTCCACTGTAGAGCATGTAATCTGTCCCAGTATTTACATGCCAGGCGCTGTTCACTCAACATATTCTTGATAACTGCAGTTGCGGATACTAAAGCTTTATTTCAAGTATCTGAGATATCGCTTCAGCGCCTGTAACCATCACTATCAAGAATTCACTCTAAAGGGGGTAGGGGGTCCCGCACAAAAGTTTGCACCCCAGCCCACTGCACTCGCAGCCCATGGAGCAAAAATAAAGCATTTCCATTTTTTCTTAGTCTTGCAACAAACCTTTTAAAGATATATTCACACTTGGCAAATTTTAGCTATTGTACTGTTCATCTTAGTAGCGCATACACAATCTATGTGCTTGTTGCAAAGTCTAACCCTGCTACAGATGAATGGAGCGATTCAGTGATGGGTAGTGAGGTACAGCAGTAACCACACATAAGAACACCAGGGCGCTCTGCTTGGTTGTACTGTCTGCTGCTGTAGGAAATCCCCGAAAACAGGGAGGGATATGACATTCAGGGCGGAGTATACAAACTGTGTAAAAGAGGAAATAATATGAGGAGGAAAAGAAGGCGAACAATCACAGCAGCTGAAGCAACACAACAGCAGAAACCGAAACCAGATTGTGTGAACAGGCTCCTGACAAAGGTGATGGGCTGCAAAGATTTAACCATGTGAGAACCAGGAACGACGACAACACCAAGGTACATGGCTTATAACTACTACACATGGGTGGACTAGAATGTACTGTCTAGATATGTAAAGCTTTTTGTCCATCCATTGATGGAGAGAGTTAATAAAACCTGAATGCTCGCTGGAAACGTCATACTAATGCTCTTCGTGCACCGTGTACATGTCAGCACGACAATCCACCTGCGAAACAGATGAGTCGAATTACTTTGCGTAATAATTCTTTAGCTATAACAGGTCACACTTTTATAAGCAGCTGTAGGACTTTGCTGGAAAGTTTTCACCACTGGCTCGCGAATACGTGAAAGTGATGAAAACTTTGGATTTTCCTTATATTATGTACGGTAGTAGTTCATGAATTTTACTTGCTGACTCATTTTGTCATTTTTCATAACATGAAAGTAAAATATATTTAAAAAAAACTTGTATGTAGAGGGATACTTTTGTGTTGTCTCCGCCCATTCTCATTCATTTTCCATGTGCCCGTACACAGTATAATCCTCCTACAGTCACCCATAAATTATATGTCCCCCCTCTATCTCTCCCCCAGTTTCATATACACCCTTTATCTGCCCCTAGTTTCATGTTCCCTCCATTTCTGTCCCCAGATTCATGTCCCCATCTCTGCCCCCAGATATATGTCCCCTCCATCTCTGCCCCCAGATTCATGTCCCCTCCATCTTTGCACCCAGATTCATGTCCCCACATCTCTGCCCCCAGATTCATGTCCCCTCCATCTGGATGCAGATCTGAGTTGCAATCGGGACATACCTCCCTCCAACCGGGACCGCGGGATACGTCACCGGAATCGGGACGGTTGGGAGGTATGGGGATATAAAGCATAATAGTTATAAACAGTGGCGCATGGTGGTTACAGTCTCTTTAGGGTGGTGGATACAAGTAATGGCACATAGCGTGATGGTTACAGGTCTCTGATGGGCAAGCAGCTTAGTAGTTAGAAGGCTCTGATGGGCACACAGAACAACTCACATTATATGAAGAAGAGGGCTTGGCATTTGACTCTGGTTACACTTAAAGGGGTTGTCTATCCCAATACTGATGAATAGGTCATCAGTATGTGATCTGTCAAGGTCCAACACCCGGACTCCACAGAGATCATCTGTTGTAATAGCTTCGGATTTGCTGGAGTTGCTAGTGGTTGGGAAGCACATACAGCATTGCTCCTATACAAGTAATAGGAGCAGCACAGCAGTCCCGTCCACTGCATATCAGTTGTTCTGGTGATACTTGTATGTGTATGCTGTGGAAAGGTTATCAGTATGAAAATTGGAATTGAAGGGCCAGACGACCACTTTAAGCAACAGTAGTAGGGTTCCCTTCAACCTGCCAGTACCGGATGTGGGTGGATATGGGCTTAACTCACTTGTTGAATATTCAAGGCCTCGTCGGGTCATAAAAATTCTCTCCTCAGCAGACCCAAACAAGCACCAGTCTGGTTTAGGGGCAAAGCATTATTAAAAGGTCCACCACTGCTTAGCATGATTCTCAGTGTCCTCACCTCTTATACTGTTTGCGCATTAAATTCACTATTAATACAGTATACTACTAAACTCCCCCTAGTGGAGACTACAAGCAGCCAAAATCTGGACATTTCACCATCTCCAGCTCTTTATATCAATTATTAGTCACTGTTCCACTGATTCTGGCACAGCTGGAATTTTTTTTCTTGCCCCCACCGTTCCTGAGCAATACATGCTGTTAGTTTTGCTTAGTTTTGGTGCCTGATATACTATTCAGGCTCTGTACTATCAGGAGGGCGGTGTCAGGCAGCAGCAGACAAAGGGTGTGCCTGAGCTCTGGCACTGGCTGCATCTGATTGGTGCAATGAATCACACGCCCCTGCCTGACACCGCCCTTCTGATGATACAAAGCTACCACATCAAACATGAAAACTAACTGCACTTATAGGTCAGGAACGGTGGGGGCTAGAGAGAAAATTCCAATTGTGCAGAAATTCTCAGTCCTGCCAATCCAGACACCATTAGGAATAAGTAGGATCAGTGCTCCCGGGAGTGCGCCATCTATCACATTTACATAAGAATTCAAAGTTGTTTTTCTCCAAATCTACAAAAGTGACGTATATAACAAAGATATATTGTGCATCACTGTAATGTGCTGTGTAACACAGTGATGGTGGTGGAATATGCTGCAGGGAGGAGATAGACTCCCTTTAAGTGAAACACAAGGAAGTAAATCTGCAAGTAGTAATACACCGTAGTGTACTGTGCTTTTAGTTCTAATAAATATGCAAATATACTACTCTGGGGAAATCCTACATAGCAACTTAAAAACAAAATGTTCTGCCGTGACTGTGCCTGTAATGATTGTTTTATGCACCATTAAAAGGGTTTTCTGGGACTGTAAGGGTAAGTTCACATGGAGATTTTTGGTCAGGATTTTGAGGCCGTATCCGCCTCAAAACCCTGACCAAAAAGATGGTTCCCATTAAAATCAATGAGAGCCGCTCAAAAGAAGCGAGATGTTCATTCTTCAGGGCGCTTCACCTTGTGATTCGGCCTGAAGACACTCCCTCCTCCGGACTAGGCCCATTCATTGGGCTTAATCTAGAGCGGGGCACGGGGCTGGATGCCGATGCAGTGCACTGGCTTTCAGTCGCGGCTCCCGGTTTTTGGATTGGAACCTGAGGCGGCCTCCACCTCAGGTTCCGATCCAAGAAACCCCATCTGAACTTACCCTAATAGGGATGACCTTTATGTAGGACAGGTTATCAATATCATATCAGCAGGAGTCCATTCCATTGCATTAAAACATCAATCCGTACAGTATTTTCAACCCATGTACCTAAAATGGCATTGAAGCAAACTATTTCAAGATCTCTGCTTATTTACAGCTTTAAGGTGAAAATCTACATAATGTCAGACACACGTCATAGATTCTGGCCGATCTTCCTTCTACTACATGCAATGATGGCAGCTATCCATGGAGAAGACTGCTTTCACCCTCAAATCCTACCACATAAACTTTCTCTCCTCGACACAAAGTTGGACTTAAGTCATTGTAATATAACTAGACTCCAACCGAGTACATTTCGGACATACCACAACTTACAGATCTTGGATCTTTCTTATAATGCACTTGAAGAATTGGACTTCTCAGTTTTCCAATTTCACACAACTCTACAAAGACTGGACATCTCATACAATCAGCTGCGGACTATAAACTGCAGCACCCTGCAGTATATCAGAGGTATCACGCATCTAAATATGTCCTACAATTATTTGGAAACTATGTTCCTATGCAAGGAATTTGCCATCTTAACAAAATTAAGATATCTTGGTTTAAGTGCGACACGGATAGATCGATACGATTTTGTGAATCTTGCACACCAAGAACTGGAAACTGTATTTCTGGGACTTGAACATCTTCAGCATTATGAATCTGGTAGTCTCCAATTGTTAGATACAGAAAAGCTCCATGTGGTTTTACCCCAGACGTCAATGAACACAACTCCATTATACAATGACTTTAACATCTCCACCACTCTGGAACTCTCTCATATACTATGTGAGGAAACTTGTGACCTTATAGTTGAAGATATCCGTAAAATAATCCAGAAATCGAAGGTGTCCAAACTCATTCTCAGCGACGTCACAATGCCATGGCATGAAATGATCGAAATTTTGTCCATCTCCTGGCGTTCAACCATTGAACATCTGTCCATCTATAGGTTTACTTTCATAAAAGAGTTTGTTTACGAGGTTATTGATTTTTCACAGGGTTCACTCAAGTCTTTGACAGTTGAAAATGTTATTCCGCAAGTCTTCCTCCAAAGTGGCGAAGAACATCCTTTACACATGATTTCTAAAATGTTTATCGAGAACCTGACCTTGTCTTATTCTGAATTGTCATACTTTCCTTGTCCTCCATGGCCTAGCATCTTCCGTTCCCTCATACTGACCAATAATAGAATCACAGATGGGATTTTTGATGGCTGTTCCACACTTCCTAATATCCAGTCCCTTGATTTCCAGAATAATGTCCTAGAAAGACTCTCATCTATAGCCTCAATGACCTCCACCATGAAGTCTCTAAAGTATTTAGATGTCAGTGGTAATAGACTGTACTGTGACTTCCGTACCGCATGTCAATGGTCACAAAGTCTCCTTATTCTGAACATTTCAAGAAACAAGATCTCCGATTCCATCTTTAATTGTCTACCCACCAATCTTGAGGTACTTGATCTCTCTGGCAACCAATTGTCAAGTGTCAACAATGGAATTAACCATTTAAAAGTGTTAAAGGAACTTTATTTGTCGTCAAACCAACTGAGCCACATACCCGACTGCAGTCACATGAGTAAGAACTTGATATACTTGAACATTGAGGAGAATATAATACATTCCCCGGCCAAGGAGCAACTTAGCAAATGCCAACATGTAAAGCGAATAATCGCTGGAAAAAATACATTTCAATGTAATTGTGAGTTAAGATCATTCATAAGAACTGCAGAAGACCTACATGAAAGCCTAATAGGATGGCCTCAATCCTTCACATGTGAATATCCACAAGACCTCAAAGGCGTTATGCTTAAGGATTTCCATCCTTCGGAAATATCTTGCAACGTCTTCATTTTAGTAGGCCTCATTGTTGGCGCTATGGTGGTTCTACTGGTCTTCATGCTTTTTCTGTGCAAATACTATGATCTGCCATGGTATATCAAAATGATTTTTCAATGGCTTCGTAGAAAGTACAGGATACGAAATAATAACAATGAGGAAGCCATGATGGGGAAATGTTTCCATGCATTCATCTCATACAGCCAACAAGACTACGAGTGGGTGACGGATTTATTGATTCCAAATCTCGAAAAAGGAGACAACTCCATAAAAATCTGCCACCATATAAGAGATTTTATTCCAGGAAAAGCAATCATTGAAAATATAATCGAGAGCATCGAAAAGAGTTACAAGTCCATCTTTGTGCTCTCTCCCAATTTCGTTCAGAGTGAATGGTGCCATTATGAGCTGTATTTTGCGCAACATTCATTACTTGGCAAGAATTCTGATCATTTAATTCTCATTTTATTAGAGCCAATACCCCAATATCTTATTCCCAACAAATACAGTAAGTTAAAAGCGATCATGAAGCACAGGACGTACATGGAGTGGCCAAAGGAGAAAGGAAAACATGGTCTATTCTGGGCCAATCTCAGAGAAGCCATTAAAGCAAATATTCCTTTGGAGGAATGAATGGATGAAGAAATATATGTCATATAATTGAGGATATTATAATTAATTTGTAATATTAATACTCAGTATGATGCAAGATTAGGAGAGATCAGATATCTAAGGAAATGTCTGCTTATAACTTCTAAGAAGTTGGAAAGAATTGGCATCTTAAGGTTCTAAGGGTCAAGAAAATGTAAAGACAATGGTAGAAGATTTTGATATATAGATATCCCTATATACGATTTTGCATATATGGTATTAGCTCCTGAGGCACAAGATAATTTGGTTTATCATGTGAAATATAATACATGGACATGTAAAGCAGATGACGTAAAGCATACAAAGTAAGATGGAGCTAAAAGCATTTATATATGGAGTCACGTTATTTTAGGCATCGTCGGAGATCCTAATCCCTGTTTCAATGTGTTTCTTAGTAGTGGGAGGAATTGGGAAGAGGGTAAGAAAAGTCGAATGCCTTAGATTCCATTGAACCACGAAACCAATTTTACATAAATGTTCCAGGTATAGTATAAAAAATGTAATGTATAGTTTATGGGTGATGGTGCTAGATAGTGTTAGGCTCTAGGAACCTCCCATAGTAACACGAGAGAGCTCTGCATGGTATATAGATGGCAGGATGGCAGCCCCTATAATTACACAGATTAGGAAACCTTGGGAAGAATATGCAAATCTGTCTTCCATGATGTAATTAGGAAGTCAGCTGCTGCCTCAGTGTTGCAAACCAATGTTGCAACACTGAGGCAGCAGCTGACTTCCTAATTACATCATGGAAGACAGATTTGCATATTCTTCCCATGGTCCCTTGTGAAGTGGAGTGCTAAAGGCTTAATAAATCTCCACACACCTATATGGTGGTCTCTCCCCAAGGAGTGACAATATCCCCTTAACACAGATTAGAGAAAGAAGTGATAAATTTCACTCTCTGATTATTTGACGGAACGTAAAGGATTAATGAAACCTAAGTGCATAGTAGAAATGTAACACTAATACTCTCTAGATATAGTAGAGTTTACAAGTGAAAAGGAAAACATTAGTGCAATATCAGTTTACGAAGGTCTGAAGGGGGATAAATCGATCTGTACAATATTACTCTAATCTGACAAGCGATGAAATCTTTTCATTCTCTTTTGGTAACAGATTTTACATATTAAGACACTTTGTGATTTTTCTTAAGCTAAAGATGAAGTATAAAGAACTTAAAGGCTCTATAATCTCAGACCGCAGTGCCCAGCAATGGCAATTGTGATAAGTCTATTACGCACATTGATAATTAAAGGGGTTGTCCAGCCCCAAAAGAATTTTTCATTCTAATGACCTATCCACAGGATCGGTGATCAGCATGTTATCTGTGGGGTCCGGCACCTAGATCTTACACAGATCATCTGTTCCAGTAACCTCTAGGTACTGCAAGCTGGTGCAGAAGATGGAGAGCATCAGCCTGCTGCGCCTATGCAAGTAATACAGTGGATAGGGCTGTATAGGCTATGTAGTGGATGGAGCAGTATATTCTATACAATGGATTGGAATGTATATGCTATACAGTGGACAGGCCTGTATATACAATACAGTAGATGGGGCTGTATATGCTATACAATGGCCAGAGCTTCTGCAGTTCTCCTATTACCTTTGCATGCTGCCTCTCCACTCCTGTACCTTCTGGAACAGCCGGTCTGTGCGGCGTCCAGCTGTCAGACCTGCACACATCACAAACTAATGACCTATCCCGTGGCATGGTATTCAGGATGAAAAATCTTTTTGGGGACACACAATCCTTTTAAGACGCTATAACCATACACAACTAGAGTATAACTAATACAGTGTCTACCAATAAGTATTTGGACACCTGTCGTAGAATAGAAAAACAACATTTCTTCCTATCCAATAGTTGGTAGACCCCAGCAGATGCTTCCTTACAGATGGTATTGATGGGCACAATACTCCCGGATGCCTGGTGAGACTCCTGGTGTATGTGAGCCATCGGTTGGGTGCAGTTTCTCTGGCCCGCACCCGTCAGTCTCTATCTCCCAGTTTCGGGGGTCAGCCGACTCGGGGCACATTCCGACAATCACCGTTCACCTTCCACCTCGCAATCACGTAGGCCACTGTCAATTTTGGGTAATTCAGTTCACTTGCTATGTCCCTTAAAGATCAACCATTTATGTGGTATCCGACCATTACCCCTTTCTCGAAACAACTCTGCACTTTGTGGCATCTTGCATGCGACTAATGCCAAGGCTGTTTCCTATTTAATGGCGGAAGGCGTGACGTACATCACGACCGCAGATATCTTCATTTGCGTGGGCGTCCAAATACTTATTGGTAGACAGTGTATAGTAGTTACAGTAGAGCTGATGGGCTCTAGGATTATGGAAACACGACTGCGGTGTGGCAGAAAATACATATTACTAAAAGCAGATTTACAATGTGGTTGTAAATATTTTCATGATCTTGTTCACACAAAGCAGTTGTGATTTATTACTTACATATATAATTGGATTCAAAAAGAAAAAGTAAACTCTTATCTTTTCTCATGTTATAAAAAGTGCAAGACAATACTGTGTGAACAAGGCTAAATATGAGCTGTGCTGGGTTACAATTGTTGGCTGTACTTGTATTATGTGTCTGTTGTATTTGTTCTGTACTTAGTATTGGCTTTTCTCGCCATGTGACATTACTGGTCTTCAGCAGTGTTCAGCCATACTTTGGGTATCTTCTGATGCATTCTATGTCTGAACAAGGTCAATTATAGAACTGAAATGTTACTACTGTCGTTTTGGATTGCTACCTCTTATAATAAACTCAATGTTGCAATATAAATCCTCATGAGTGATATATTTTGCTATGGAATTGATACCTCTCTGTTAGAGAACAACTCACCTCTCCTAAACCTGATACCCCATTCTCTGCTTTCACATCCCTGTAATGTGCTTCTAGTCCATATGCCAGCAATGGCTGTCTCTTTAATGGATTGTGTGCAAAATTCCTCTGACTCCTCTCAATACCGATCCATCTGAGGATTCCCGAAACTGATTTTCCAGAGAACTTTGTGCTTGATCCATACGGTTCTGTTTGTCCCTGAAATTTTGGTTACTGACCAGAATGGTGATTTTGACGTCATCCGCCTGCCATGACTCTGCCCTCTGCTTGTGACCAAACTCTGCCTGCCTTAACCTTTGCATTGTCTAACCACAATTTCTGCCTACCATCTTCATACTCACCCTTGTGTCTTCTGCTCCATACTGGCTGCTGCAGAAACTAATCTAAGGTAGCGATCAGAGGTTCACGTTGAAGAACCCACAATCTCTCCGGCTTGGTTTAGCAGTAGGCTAATTTCATTACAATGACCAGGGGCGTAACTACCGTGGTAGCTGCGGTAGTGGCTGACACAGCGCCCTGGACGTTAGGGGGCCCAGCAACAGCTGCTACCGCTGTAGGGGTTTATTTATTTATTTTAATAGGCTGTTACATGTTGGAGTTACTCCAGCAGGTAACGGACCCTATTTACTTACCGCTCACGGCCGCCATTGCTTCTCCTTCTGCGGAGGCAGCTGTGGGCAGAAACTGGGATTGGTAAGTGAGGCTGTGGGCCCCACAAACACTATTATTATACTCGGGGGTCTTTTCAGACCCCAAATTTAATGATCGGAGGCCCAGGGGAGATGACGGAACATAAGAATCGCTGTTACTTAACTCTCCTGGCTCCAGGCAGGCTTCAGGCCTACTTGTGTGATTTCCCTGATGTCACATGGGCCAGGGGCTTGCGTCATTGTGCGTCGCAACGCAAGCCCGCCTCATGTGACATCCCGTACATCATTGAAGATGGCCAACATCTGTAGGGACAGCATCAGAGCCAGGGAGTGGTAAATAACAGGGTTTTTTTATATTCGTATCCTCCCCTGGGTCTCCAATTATTATACTCTGGGGTCTGAAAAGTCAAAAGTTCGCACCGGGGCCTCGCCATTCCTACTTACCTACTGACACTGACAGACAGAGCATGAGGTGAAGAATTGATGTGCAAGTGAGTTACAAAAAAGTGCACAAAGGGGAACATTCTTAATGACATTGGTTTTATGTTTGGGCATGGAGTTCTTCTGATTTCGAGAAGAAAGAAAGAATGGTATACTGTATTTTTCATCTTCTGTACTGTTTGCCTGGCCGACCACTGCATTTACAGTCCCCATTATTGCCCGTACCTTCCTGCTTCTCCAAATTTGTCTGTAATAGAAGGCAGTATGTACCCTCAGGGAGGTCCTAGATGGCCTCCATATTGATTCTGCAGCAAAACAACAAGCACAAACATACAGCTTAAAGAAGAACAAGAAATCCTGAAAGTGATGATACGGCCCCTACAAAGCCCTGATCTCAATATCATCCAGCAAACCTACATCCACAGACGATCTGTGCTTAGTTCTAGATGTTTAGAACAACTTCTCTGCTGAGTTTCTTCCAAACTGCCCAAAAGCGTACTGAGAAGAATTGATGCTCTTTTGAAGGAAAAGGGCGGTCACACCAAATTTTGATGTAATTTCCATTTTTCAATAATTTAGCAATTTATTAACTAACACAAACAAGCTATTAA
This sequence comes from Leptodactylus fuscus, assembly GCF_031893055.1. NCBI lineage: Eukaryota > Metazoa > Chordata > Amphibia > Anura > Leptodactylidae > Leptodactylus > Leptodactylus fuscus. Next base: position 337,614,300 of record NC_134265.1, read on the forward strand.
CACTTCTATTTCTGAAGGCATTTAAACTTTGCAGCTTTTTTCCAAACCTGTCTAAAACTTTTGCACAGTACTATAGTATATTGCACATGTGTTACATTCGCATTCAGTGCAGTGGAATGCGACATTAAACACTGCTGAGCCCATCAACCTAGACCAAATGGGACGTGTGGGACAAGGTTTATAGGGGAAAGCCTAAGCATTTATGGGGCCAGGGACCACCCGCTGGATATTTGCACACTCATATAGGTAACACTTTTTTTTTAGTTATTACACCTCTCTCCACCTCTCGGTTTCAGTCCACTATCCAGCATTGGGATTCATTTAATAGGCAGAATAGGACTGACAGGCTCCCTTTAAATTTATGGCCATATGCTATATCACAAAAACAGAGCATTGACCACAATAAAGACATATTAAGAAATAAATCATTACAATATATAGAGCCTATGTACATAGATAATATGCAAGGACGGACATTTATTATGCTAGTACTACTTGTGATATTGTAGGTGCTCATGTATGAATACCAAGAAATCACTGCAAGCTCAGCTGCTTACCGTCTTCAACCTTTCTCTCCCATTTCTAGCTTTCCGTCAGTCCCATAGGAGTGAATAGAGCAGAGGTCATGCATTCACACTACACAGTTCGGCCTAACTCAAAAATCCCAAAAGGCAGAGGAAAAACCCTAATATAGTATGAGGCCATAGTGTATGTAGGCTGCACCTTGCGTAATGTGAAATGCACCACCCACCGCACAGAGATAGATATGTATCTCATATCCAGAAAGCACCAGAAAAGGCGAATTGACTCAGCAACACCAACTAAAATTGCAACTGTATAAAAAATACTATCTCACCGAGTCTTCCAAATATATTTCTTTATTTCATCTTCTTAAAAGTATAGTTGACAAACAAATGGTGTAAGTAGGAAAAACATACTCAAAGTGCTGATTAAAAGATCGCTGACGCGTTTTGAGGTTTTTTTCACCTCTTAGTCGTAGCTTGCCGACTTATCTAGAGTTCCCCCGTTAAATAGCAGACTAACACACCCTAACAGATAAGATAAGTATAATAAATGTTAATAGTAATTGTCAGTCACACTTACATAGGACCTTTCACCACTTCCATCAACTCAAATTTCTTGCATTATTTAATATTCTCTACCCCACTGATTCCAGCCCAGTGTTGAAATTTTTTCTCTAGCCCCCACTCCAGCCCCAAGAAATCAGCACAATTAGTTTTGATGCCTGATATGTTAAAGAGCTTATCCAGCTTCCAAAAATGAACTGCAAATACATCCACAGCATTGCTAAATCCTCACTGTTCCATTGTGCACCCTTTGCTCGGCCTATATCTGCGCACTTCTGTTGCTCCTCCTCTGCTGGCTATTCCGTTTCTCTGGATGTTAGCTTCTGGATCTACGTCTCTCATCACTGTTGGTGTCTGACTTCTTGCTCCCGCTCCCTGACTTTGTTTTCTGCCTGTCAATTCTGTACCTCCGCTCCTTCCTATTGTGACCACCGCTTATCTGCTAGACTGTTCCTCATTGATCTCCGATTTTGTACTGTGTTGACCTCCTGATTCTGCGCCGGCCTGCTGACAATTCTGCACTACCTCTCGTTGCCAACTAGGACTGCACGAACACCATTATTATTTATGCCTTCCTCCTTCTAGAACCCACTTTCTGCTACTGCTCCACCTCCAGATCCATCATCAACCTCAGCACCTGTTCAGGTCAGTGGTTTCAGATTTCTGGGCCTGTAGTGACTTTTGGTGCGCTGTGCGTTCTGCGCTGCTACTACTCTGGCCAAAGGAAGCGGCAAAGTCCATCTCCACCATGACGCTGGGTTCACACTAGCGTTCGGGTCTCCGTTCTCAGCTTTCCGTCTGCTGCATGCAGAAGACGGAAACCTGTCAGAGCAGGTCCGGCTGTGAGTGCCGGTGAGCGTTTTATGTTCTCCGCCGCGAAACCAGTTTTTTAAAACTGGACACAGAGTAGTGCATGTCCGACTCTGTGTCCGATTTTAAAAAAACGGTTTAGCGGCGGAGAGCATAAAACGCTCACCGGCGCTCACGGCCGGACACCTTTCAAGCCCATTCAAGTCCATCCGTCTCCTGCCTCTGTTTTGTGCAGGAAACCGAAACCTGCAGAACGGAGACCGGGCGCAGATGTGAACGAGCCCTTAAGGGCTCTGGTGAAAACCTTTGGAGGCTAGCTTCGGCTCTGTTGGGAGGGCACCGGCCGCTCGGCGCTGTTTAGCATAGTTTTCAGGGGTGTCTGGTTTTCTGGAACTTACTATCTGTCTTGCTACTGCATTTGTTCTTAACAGCTACAAAAGTAGAAGGGATCCATGTCATCCACCTTACAAGTGTATGTATAGTTTTTGGATAATGGACCTAAATATTAAGGTTTCCGTATCCTCACTTATTAACATGAGGGTGCTCTGCTCCATCTACCAATGACACATATCAGGAAATCGTGGAGTGATATGATATGTAGGGAGGAGAATACACGCTGTATAGAAGAGGAACTAATGTCATGAGATAAAGGAGGCGAAGCACAAGCAACATAGGAGTGTAAATCGAAACCACATTTTGTTAACAATCTCCCTACAAAGGAGCCGGACTGCTGATATTCCGTCAAGTGAGAACCTGAAGAAACTACAGCTCCAAGGTACCAGTGACAAGTTAGATAACTTCTACTAACAGGGGAATGAGCGCCAACTCTATTGTTTGATATTATAAAATTCATTTTATCAATTGGCAGGTAGTAAGGGATGACGTGAATGCTCACTAGAAATATAGTACTAATACTCTCATAAGTACCGTCAGTGTAATACACATGCAGAGTGCTAGAAATACTTTGAATGAGAGTAAATTCTTCTTCCGCTATGGCTACAAGCACCTGTAGGACACCGCTGGGAATCTCCAACTCTCGCAGTCATTTTTGTATTATTCTACAGGATTTGATATATTAACTCACATTGTCATATTTTGTCATGTCAAACTATAGTGCTCAGCAATGGCTATGAATATCAGGATATTACTTCCATTTCTAGTTAATATGGTATTAAAGGTTGTTTTGGATTTCAGATATTGATGACCTGTCGTTAGATCATCATTATCAGATGGGCACATCCCCAACACTCTGCACTCCCATCAATCTACAGCTGCCTGCACTGGAACTAACAGAATGGAAACAGCTCCATTCTCCGTGTATTCCAAATTAATAAAGCTGACCCCTTATCCACACTTTGCATGGGCTTGGATGACATCTGAAGGATAAGTGCTGTGGGTTTTTTTTTGTTGTTTTTTTGTTTTTTTTGGGGGGGGTAGTTTACTATGGTGTAGAATAGCACTTGGTGAACATGTTTTTATATATTTTACTAGTCTGTTTTACTTCTTCTTAATAGAAAAAAAGCTCTAAAGTCGTCCCTAGCAACACTTTATCTAAGCATTGTCATGGAAAGTCCGGTACACCCCTACTGACTGCATATTGCCAGTTGTCACTTCAAATAGCTGCCCGGTCTACTGAATATAGGGGATCTGCAGTGCTCCTGTTCCGTCAGGAAGGGGTTAATAGGAGCACTGCATATACCCTATATTCAGCCAGGCTGAATTACAAGTGGGGGAAAAAAAACAGTCCTCAAGCTCAGGGAAGGGGCAGACAGACAACCAAAACACCCCCTCCCCTTCCCCAGCACCTACTGCACCCAAAAACTCCAACCATTTTAATTTTTGAAATTTCCCAGTAGCTGCAGCTTATACTCGAGTCAATAAGTTTTCCCAGTTTTTTGTGGTAAAATTAGGGGCCTCGGCTTATACTCGGGTCGGCTTATACTCGAGTATATACGGTAATCAGCCAAGACCTGAGGAGGTCACATTAGTAAAACCATAGCCCCAACAGTTCTTACAGTAACTCCCAGGCCCTTGTGGATATGACAACATTAGACTTTGTGCTGAATGTCATGTTTATTAAGCCCTGCCCCCCCTAAATGGAGAACTGAAGATGAGGAAGTAAATCTTTGCTGGTTATAATGTAATGCGCTTTTTATATGAAGATGCAAATAAACTCACCTAGAAAAAAAAAATTGAAATTAGGAACAAAAGGTTCTGCTTAAAGGGATTGTCCACACACAATGTTTATATTTTAAATAGGCCAGGAGAGGTGAAAAAATTTTAAAAATTAAAATTAAAAATACCCACCTTTCCCTGGAGCTCCAGTGTCTCCAGCACTGTCTGGTCCTGCCAATCTATTGTTATCTTCCGGCAGAAGTCCCCAGACTCAGCGAAGGGCACGTGACGTCGCTACCTGTGACGTCCCAGGGTCTCTTCCTGAGGCCATGTGACCACTGAGGCCAATCAGCAACTTCAGCAGAAGGAGCAGACCATGGTGGGAGCACCAGGGACAGGTGAGGATGATTTTTGTATCCTTGCATTGATCGTGATGGTTTATCACCTTTTAAAGGTTTCCGGGCATGAAAAAGGAAAAAACCTCCCAGAATGGTTTATTCTTCTTCCTACCACATGAGAGATAATTTGTGTCAAAATGTAACATTTTTACTTCCCTGTTCTGCGTGGCCTCCATTGTTTACATTCATTGCTTGAGGTAGTGGGAAATGTACAATGCATTCACAAAGTATTGAGATACTTAGGTACTAAAATGTCATTCTGAAGTAACACTGTATATACACTACAATGGAGGCCCTCAATGACCGGGCTGCAAACCAGTACCGGGCTGGCCCAGTCAGCGTGGACCTCTATAGACTACTGATGCTACTATGCTGCATGTAATCCATAGGATAGGAGCATTGGCAGTCACCTGGTACAGGACCTGTTTTTGAGAGTGATCTGCCTGTGGGGGGAACTATTACCTATGAGCGGGGCACTATTTGTTGTATTGCCCCCCCCCCCTTACAGTTAATAACTGCCCTCCACCCACACTGGTAATGTTGTTAACTGGTGGGCACTATTACTGTAACAGTACCCTAGTTGTGCCCTCCCTATAGGTAATATTACCTGTAAAGGGCACTTTTACAGTAATAGTGCCCCCTGACTGATGGTTCCCACTGATTGAATGAGCCCCCCCCCCCCCTTCCCTGCTGGGCCACAGGAAAATTGTAGTAATACTATACAGTATGTACACTGACAAACATGATGATATACTGCTAATATAGCAATGCTATACATACACTGACATACACTATTATGAGATGAAGCTGTGGTAAAACTATATATATATATATATATATATATATATATATATATATATATATATATATATATATATTACACTGACAGGCAAGATGATGAGCTACAACTATAGCTATATTGTATATACTCTAACAGATATGATGAGATGATGCTGTAATAATACTGTATATGCTCTAACATACATGATGATGTAGTAATACTGTATATACACTGAAAGACAAGATGTCAGATGTTACTATAGCATTCCTGTATATACAATGGAAGACAAGATGATGAGATGCTACTATAGTAATTCTGAATCTGCACTGAGAAAGATGATGCTGCAGTAATACTGTATATATACTGACATAAATGATGATGAGATGATTCTATGGCAATATTGCATATACACTGACAGATATAATGAGACGCTGCTGTAGTAATATTGTATATATTGCCTCCTCTTCTTCTGAGTTGTAATTATCTAGACTATTTGTCTACTATATTCTCCCTCACATACTTTGATTTTTCCTCACATAACTCCCTTCCATTGCTTTTCCTGTTCCTGAAACTTTTTTTTTTTATTACTATCCAATAATTTTTCTATAGCGCCCTCTTTCTTCATGACCTGCAGAAAGTGGACACCATTTCCAAATGACTAACCTTGTTTGACCTGTTAAAAGTTTTAGGCTGCTTTGAATATATGTGAAAAAGGTGTAAAACCTTGTACTCAACATGTTGACCCAAATCTTAACCCACTCCATGTTATCTTTCCATCCAATTATTCTTTATCTCTATGATCTCTGTTTTTTTCAGGTTTTCAGTGTGGGAAAAAAAACACAATGCCAGACAAGCATCATACATTCTGGCTGAATTTCCTTCTTCTCCATGTGATGATGGCCAGTGTCACTGGAGAAGACTGCTTTGACCATCGAACGTTATCTGATAAAGTTTCCATCAGCTACACTAAGTTGGATTTAAGTCATTGTAATATAACTAGACTCCAACAAAGTACCTTTAGGAAATACCCCAATTTACAGATCTTGGATCTTTCTTATAATGCACTTGAAGAATTGGATTTCTCAGTTTTCCAATTTCACACAGCTCTACGAAAATTCGACATCTCACACAATAAGCTGCGGACTATAAATTGTAGCACCCTACAGTATATCAGAGGTATCACACATCTAAATTTGTCCTACAATCATTTCAAGAATACATTTCTATGCAAGGAATTTGCCATCTTAACAAAATTAAGATATCTTGGTTTAAGTGCGACACGGATAGATCGATACGATTTTGTGAATCTTGCACACCAAGAACTGGAAACTGTATTTCTGGGACTTGAACATCTTCAGCAATATGAATCTGGTAGTCTCCAATTGTTAGATACAGAAAAGCTCCATGTGGTTTTACCCCAGACGTCGATGAACACAACTCCATTATACAATGACTTTAACATCTCCACCACTCTGGAACTCTCTCATATACTATGTGAGGAAACTTGTGACCTTATAGTTGAAGATATCGATAAGATAATCCAGAAATCGAAGGTGTCCAAACTCATTCTCAGCAACGTCACAATACCTTGGCATGGTATGGTCAAAATACTGTACATTTCCTGGCGTACAACCATCGAATATTTGTCCATCAATAGATTTTCTTACACCACAAGATCTTTTTATGATCACATTGATTTTTCCCCAGGGTCAATAAAGTCTTTGACAATTGAAAATGTTATTCCACAAGATTTCCTCTTTTCTTCCAGAAAACATCCTTTAAACATATTTTCTGAAATGTTTATCGAGAACCTGACCATGTCTCACTCCGAATTGTCACACTTCCCTTGTCCTCCGTGGCCTAGCATTTTCCAATCTCTCAAACTTACCAATAATAAAATCACAGATGTGATTTTTACTAAATGTAAGACACTTCCTAATATCCAGTCCCTTGATTTCCAGAATAATGTCCTAGAAAGACTCTCATCTATAGCCTCAATGACCTCCACCATGAAGTCTCTAAAGTATTTAGATGTCAGTGGTAATAGACTGTACTGTGACTTCCGTACCGCATGTCAATGGTCACAAAGTCTCCTTATTCTGAACATTTCAAGAAACAAGATCTCCGATTCCATCTTTAATTGTCTACCCACCAATCTTGAGGTACTTGATCTCTCTGGCAACCAATTGTCAAGTGTCAACAATGGAATTAACCATTTAAAAGCGTTAAAGGAACTTTATTTGTCGTCAAACCAACTGAGCCACATACCCGACTGCAGTCACATGAGTAAGAACTTGATATACTTGAACATTGAGGAGAACATAATACATTCCCCGGCCAAGGAGCAACTTAGCAAATGCCAACATGTAAAGCGAATAATGGCTGGAAAAAATAAATTTCAATGTAATTGTGAGTTAAGATCATTCATAAGAACTGCAGAAGACCTACATGAAAGCCTCATAGGATGGCCTCACTCCTTCACATGTGAATATCCACAAGACCTCAAAGGCGTTATGCTCAAGGATTTCCACCCTTCGGAAATATCTTGCAATATCTTCATTTTAGTAGGCCTCATTGTTGGCACTATGGTGGTTCTACTGGTCTTCATCCTTTTTCTGTGCAAGTGTTATGATCTGCCATGGTATATCAAAATGATTTTTCAATGGCTTCGTAGAAAGTACAGGATACGAAATAATAACAATGAGGAAGCCATGATGGGGAAAAGTTTCCATGCATTCATCTCATACAGCCAACAAGACTACGAGTGGGTGACAGATTTATTGATTCCAAATCTCGAAAAAGGAGACAACTCCATAAAAATCTGCCACCATATAAGAGATTTTATTCCGGGAAAAGCAATCATTGAAAATATCATCGAGAGCATCGAAAAGAGTTACAAGTCCATCTTTGTGCTCTCTCCCAATTTCGTTCAGAGTGAATGGTGCCATTATGAGCTGTATTTTGCCCAACATTCATTACTTGGCAAGAATTCTGATCATTTAATCCTCATTTTATTAGAGCCAATACCCCAATATCTTATTCCCAACAAATACAGTAAGTTAAAAGCGATCATGAAGCACAGGACGTACATGGAGTGGCCAAAGGAGAAAGGAAAACATGGTCTATTCTGGGCCAATCTCAGAGAAGCCATTAAAGCAAATATTCCTTTGGAGGATGATGACATATATGTATTTAATTGAGAATATTATGAGAATTCTATAGTATTATCAGTATTACTAAACACAGTATTAAGCAAGGGTGAGATCACACAGTACATCAATTGTCTGTACGTCTTCTAAGAGATCATGATAAGTTGTAAACCAGTATCATATAATGACAATCTTTACCTCTATATAATGCAAAGATACTACATCCAGGGCTGGCCTTAGGTTGGATGACGCCTGGGGTATATTCACATGACAAATTTTATGGTGGGACCTGCCATGCAAAATCTGCTGCAGAAAGATTTCTACTCCTATTCATGTCGCTGGGAGGTTTTGGTGGAATCCACCTGAGAATTGGGTAGGATGCTCGTTCTTTCTAATAGCATATTTTATTTCTGTTGCATGAACTTACTCTAAGGCAGTGGCGTAACTACCGCCATAGCAGCAGAGGCAGCTGCCACAGGGCCCGGGACATTAGGGGCCCGGTGACAGCCGCTACCACTGCTATCATTATACTCGGGGGGGTCTTTTCGGACCTCCAAGTATAATTAATGGCGGACCGGGAGAGGTAAAAAACATAAAAAACACTGTTACTTGTCTCTCCACGATCCTGCCAGGCCTCTTTCTTGACGTCCTTTCTGACGTCTCTGACGTCACATGAACTCGGCCTGCGTCCCAGGTCATGTGACGTCCAACGTCATTGAAGAAGGTTGGCAGCGGAGGCTGACAGCTTAGGAGCCGGGGGACAGGTAAGAAACAGTAGTTTTTTATGTTTTTATTCCCCCGGGTCTCCGATTATTATACTCTGAAGTCTGAAAAGACCCCAGAGTATAATAATTGTTTATGGGTGTCCACAGTGGGACATAATACTGTGTGCAGGGGCCACTATGGGACATAATACTGTGTGCAGGGGCCACTATGGGGTATAATACTGTGTGCAGGGGTCACTATGGGGTATAATACTGTGTGCAGGGGCCACTATGGGGGATAATACTGTGTTCAGGGGCCACTAAGGGACATAATACTGTGTGTAGGAGCCACTATGGGGGATAATACTGTGTGCAGGGGCCACTATGGGGGATAATACTGTGTGCAGGGGCCACTATGGGGGATAATACTGTGTGCAGGGGCCACTATGGGGCATAATACTGTGTGCAGGGGCCACTATGGGACATAATACTGTATGTAGGGGCCACTATGGGGCATAATACTGTGTGCAGGGGCGACTATGGGACATAATACTGTGTGCAGGGTCCACTATGGGGTATAATACTGTGTGAAGGGGCCACTATGGGGCATAATAGAGTGCGCAGGAATGTGTAGGAGGGGATTGGTTGAGGTCTTCGGCGTTGGTGTCGGTCAGGGGGGGGGCCATGTCAAAAGTTCGCCATGGGGCCCCGCCATTCCTAGTTACGCCACTGCTCTAAGGTGACAGGCAGGGTGCTTGAATCTCGCTATATCTCCCCCAGGTTTTTAACTTATGTGTGGTCCAGTGCGGGTTTTGATTAGGCCTCAGCTTCAGGTGTGAGTGCTTGGCTCATTACTGGGCCAGAAAAGGCTGCAGATTCTGCACTCCAATGCAGATCCATGGAGTGAAAGGAGGTGTCTGGGTCTGTCCTGTAACCCAGAGCCCAGTGAGACAAAGTTATGCTTGTTTTGTTTGTGTGGTTGCTAGTAAGCCACATGTATAGTTAGGTTAACATTACTGTTTAGCTAGTGGCTCAGACGAGCAGGTATTTATTTTGGTTTTGCCTGAGGTTAAGGCTGTATTTTGTTTGCTCATTTTCTGCCTGAAGTCAAAGCTTAATTATTTTCCTGTTTTTTTTTCTAAATAAACCAGTTTGCTGCATATATTGTGTCCCTGTCTTGACTGTTTGGGTCCGCTCCCCTGCTTCTACCTAGGTAACTTCACCACAGTATGTTTACACAGCGGCATTTGGTGCTGAGGTGGATTTCCCCCTTGAGTGCCCCCTTGATACCCCCTTAATGGCCATTTGCCATTTTCTGGCCCTTTAGCACACTTTGTAATAGAACAATAAAGGGGCAATAAATGGGAATCAAGGGCAAGAGCATCAGGGTGGCACTGAATCCTCTGCCCATTTGACATTTATTTCCTTCTTTACACCATTGGTCTAAAGTCTGTGACTCTCCTAATGTAACAGACCCCCTGTGCAAAGTAAGGGCTAATACCTTGGTGGATACTATTATCTATGTGGGAGGGGACTATTACTTATGAGAGGGCACTATTACTGTAATAGTGCCCCCCCCCCCACAGGCACTATTGTTTGGGTGTCTATTCCCTGCTCTATTGAACAGCATAGTTATCATCTACTTTAAAAGGGGCTTTATCATTGGAAAAAGTCATTTTTAACTAACCACATACTTGCATAGCCTTTAGAAAGGCTATTCTACACCTACCTTCTGTATGTAAGCTGCCTCAGTAGAGTCTGTTTTTTATCCATATGCTAATCAGCTTCTCTGTGCCCCCCCCCCCCCCAAAGCCTCTTACTGCCCTGTCTCCTGGTCTCACACATAGCACACAGCAGGGAGAGGAGAGCTGGCTGACAACTTCCTGTGCACAGAGGAGGCTAATTAGCATGTGAATTAAAACGGACTTATTCAAACACTACTGTGGCAATTTACATACAAAAGGTAGGTGTGGAATAGCCTTTCTAATGGCTATGCAAGTATGTGATTAGATAAAAATGACTTTTGCCAATGATAGAGCCCCTTTAAGAGAACAGATGCATTGTGCAGGATATACAGTAGTACACAGCCCATGTGCATCTTCTATTTTCCTCCTGGCTCCTGTGTATCTATACACTAAGAGGAAAGTCCAGGGGAGTAGAATAGACGGTCCAAACAGGCTGTGTGCCACTGTGGATCCTGAGCGTCACTGCTCTGTAGGTAGATGAGAACTATATAGTTCAGCAGAGCTAGGAGGGGCACTAGAATGTGACCTACAATGCAGTGATGGGGGGGCATTGGTGAAATGTCAGACAATAGTGCAAGGTGGCACTCACTTTTCTGCAACTGACCCACTTGTTCCCCCCCCTATATTGTGTAGCGGCTGGCGCCCTGTGCAACTGCACAGGTCCCACATAGCTAAAGCCAACCATTACTATTGTGAGCGCAATTCGCTCTAAGTATCACCGTATTGAAGTCCAAATTAATAAAGACATATTAGCATATGCTAGAGACTCGCACAAATTACACTCAGCTGTGCTGTAAATGGTGGTTCTGCTTTAATGATGGCAATGAAGCAGTATATAACACATTGCATACACAGGAATAGGTTTTGGCTAGGATAATTAGCATAACATGATTGGTGGACAAGCTGTAGCAATAGCCCTGATGCATGTCTATTGGATAAGAAACTGGAGAGAGGTCACACCTCCCTGAGGGCTGATGGGGGATGTTAGCTCTTGAAGAAAGGTGTCTCAAAATCCAAAATGGAGTCTGTGAGCACATGGCATGGTCTCACAAAATGGCTGCCGTCAGCACACATCTCAAATACATAATGGAGGTTACACAAGATGACATCCTCCACACTATATCCACGATGGAGTAAGTGATCACCTAGTGCACCATTTAGAAGGGGGAGTGATTTACAATGACAAAAGCCAAAAGTTTTCCCTTATACCTTTTGTACAACTAGGGTACATGGCAACTGTGGCTGGTTCCTCCCCCCGAATTTTTTGAAAAAATTAACCCTAAAAATGTATTTGAGGCGTTTTTTTTAACTAGTTCCAGTGTCTGCACCACACATGTGACCTAGCTTCCTGCTCTTAGATAGAGGAGGGGGAAATGAGTGAGGTATGTGAAGGCTGGGGGACTGGTCTCAACATCTATTTATAGAGCTGTATGTCCAATGCCTAGCTGCATCGGGAGCGCGCACGCAAGCCCAGCGGCATAGAAGCGGCGTCATCTCGCCGCTGGCTTTGCATATGAAACCCCTCCTACCAATGGACGCAATAAAACCAGGAAGAAAGAAGAGTTTACAGCAGCGAAGACTGGTGAGTAAGGGACATGGGAATACCCCTTTAAGGGCCTCGCCGACCAACCCAACCTGCGTATTGGATCCGCCCCTGAGAACAGTATGACACTGTGGCAGATGAAGGGGGGGAGAACAGCATGACACTCGGGCAGATGAAGGGACGGAGAATGGCATGACACTGGAGCAGATGAAGTGGGGGGGAAACCGCATGACACTGGGGCAGATGAAGTGGGGGGAAAACGGCATGACACTGGGGCAGATGAAGTGAGGAGAACGGCATGACACTGGGGCAGATGAAGGGGGGAGAACGGCATGACACTGGGGCAAATGAAGGGGGGTGAGAACAGCATGACACTGAGGCAAATGAAGGGGGGGAGAACGGCATAATACTGGGGCAAATGAAGGGGGGGAACAGCATGACACTGAGGCAAATGAAGGGGGGGAGAACGGCATGATACTGGGGCAGATGAAGGGGGTGAGAATGGCATGACACTGAGGCAGATGAAGCGGGGGAGAACGGCATGACACTGGGGCAGATGAAGGGGGGGAAGAATGGCATGACACTGGGGCAGAGATGGGGGGACATGAAACTGTGGGCAGCTGAAGGGGGGGAGAACGGCATGAAACTGGGCAGAGACGGGGGGACAGGAAACTGGGGAGATATGAAACTGGGGACAGAGATGGAGGGGGGACATGAAACTGGGGACAGAGATGGAGGAGGGACATGAAACTGGGGACAGAGATGGAGGGGGGGCATGAAACTAGGGTCAGAGAAAGGGTGTATATGAAACGGGGGAGAGATGGAGGGGGGACATAATTTACGGGTGACTATAGGAGGATTATACTGTGTGGGAGCACATGAAAAATGAATGAGAATGGTGGAGTCAACATAAAAGTGGGCGGATCCAAATTTGTCCCTCTTTCTACTTTTCAAAAGTTGGGAGGTATGCATAATGATTGCACAGTATAGATCCATCTATAGATTTCACACCCACAATAAACTCCCTGCAGAATAAATCTTACCTTTGTCCTGCCCTCCTCATCTTCCCAATTGTAAAGGGAACAATCCCCCTACCTAGGTTCTTTACTTTTAAAAACTTAAATAAAATATTGAGAAAACTAACTTCTATACATATGTATTGATTCAGTTCATTTTCAGTCCAAAGACTGAGACAGATAAAATCACTGAAAATTCCACCAAATATGAATATGCCTTTATTTTTTTTATTTTTTTTTCCATTTTTTAATGTAGTTTGTGAGCCCCATACAGAGCTCACAATGTACATTTTCCCCTATCAGTATGTCTTTTTTGGAATAATATGGCTTTAGTTTGACCATAATTCACAATAACAGCCCCGGTGTCACCTTCATGCAAGGTAATGGTCTCTTTTAGCAGAGGTGGTAACCTGTACGGATACTTTTATATGGAAGCATGCAGAAACATAAATAGAAATGTAAGTCTGGGCCAGCAGGTAACGAGGATCCACGACTAGGAGACAGACGCACACTGGCAGGTATATAACACACTTTACTTATGGAAAATGGGAAGGAAGTAACAAGAAAAAAACTAAGTTACATATAACAGTATGAGAATAACACCCGCTATAAACTGGCCCTAGCTGTCCCTGAAATATTGGTACGGTACCGGGTTTATACAGTCTCTCAGCTCTCTGTGGTGCTCCCTCGATGCAGGCCTGTCCAGGAACTCAGAAGACTCTGTCTTGCTTCTGTCTTGGGTGAAGGTCTGAACACAGTCCAGGGCACAGACTGTATCACGCACAGCAATCCAGAAGGATGGTAAAGCAATTCCAGGAGTCAGTCTATGCACACTTTTGGTTGAGCTTCAACTGTCCATAGAAAGTCTCTCAACCTGGCTTTGGTCTCCAGAACAATCTCCGCAACACTCTCCTGACAGTCTCTGCAGTGTTTCAGGCTATTACTGACTGCTACATACCCCCCCCCCCCCCAGTCGAATGTTGGCAGTCCCTGACAACAACAGCCCCATCAATACATTTCTGTAATCGCAATGTTGTGATGTAACGATGGGCCGCTGGCCAAACAAACTCATTCTGGGCATAACGCACTGGCGGTACACCCGCTGTGGAGCTTGTCATATCGTCAGCAAGTGTAGCGGTCGGTCTCTCATTGGGACGGTCAGGTATGGCAGTCGGGGGTGTCACTACTGTTGCAGGCCCAGTTACTGTCGGGGTGGTCACAGCTTCCACAACACCCCCGTTATCATCATCGTCATCCCACAACCAGGGCTCACTTGTGGAGGGGTGTGTCATAGTCACTTCCTCTCTGTCATCCTGAACTGGCCCTTGAGACTGACATGGGCGTAACATGTCACGGTGTAGCGTCCGCATCTGCTTGGTCAGGGTATTTTGGACTTGGTAAACGGGACTATCAACATGAGGGTGGGCCACAATGCAGTAAGGGTCAGATTCCCACCTACTGTCCAATTTCCCTAGTGGCTTCTTTACTCGTACCAAGACTAAGTCGCCCACTTTAAGAGGGGTGTCCTGCACCGGCCGATGATTAGGGTGAACTCGCTCTTGTAGTCTCTCACGTACTATCTGGTGGACAGTCTCTAATCTCTGACGGTGAGCCTGAATCCAAGTGGGAAGACCTCGATAAGGAAATTCATCGGTGTCTTCGAGGTTGAGGTCTCCCACACCTTTTCCGGATTGCCCAAAGAAGAGAACATATGGGGCGTATCCTGTGACAGAGTGGACTTGATTATTATAGGCCCACAGCAATTCAGGCAGGTACTGCGGCCATTGTCGCTTCTTGTCGGCTTCTAAGGTGCGGATCATCTGAAGTAATGTGCGGTTAAATCGTTCACATGCCCCGTTCCTCTGTGGGTGGTATGAGGTGGTGCGTGACTTTTTCATTCCATAAATACGTTGCACTTCTTGCATGACTCGCCCCTCAAAGCAGGTGCCTTGGTCAGAGTGAATGCGTTGAGGGCAGCCGTACACTCGTATGAAGTGGTGACACAGGGCCTCAGCAGCCGACTCAGCAGTCTGGTCCTTTGTTGCAACGAATACAGCAAATTTGGTAAAGTGATCTACCATAACTAAGCAATACTGATGCCCACTTGCAGAATATCCCACAGCAAGATAGTCAATCATCAATACTTCAAGTGGCTCTTTCGTCACTATGGTCTGTGTTGGAGCCCTCTGTTCTACTGCTTTGCTGATTTCGCATGCTTTGCAATCACGACACACTTCTTCAACAATGAAGCGGAGACTCGGACAGAAGATCAATTGTTGGAGCCACCTAAAGGTCTTCTCAGCTCCAAAGTGGCCATTCCTACGATGTACCTCGGCGGCTAGTGGACGGGCCAGATCAGTAGTCACTACAATTTGATAACAGGTGTCAATCTCAGTTGGCAAGTATACACGCCGTCGTAGGATACCGTCTCTCATCTCCAATCGGTTCCACTGCCCCAGTACCAATACTTTGGGTGACAGCTGGTCTCTTTCATCAATAGTAGGCTTGTACCCCTTTTTAACACAACGGCATAGCAGTGCCAGGCTTGGATCACGTTGCTGGAGCCCAATCCATTCTTGGTGGGATGGGCCCAGGAAGGGAGCTACTTGAGTTCCCAGTATTTCGCTCTGTCGAGCAGTCACCACCTTCTGGGAAAACTGGGTGAAATCAGGTACCTCTGTTGATTCTAATTCTTGATCTATGTCCCCAACCAGTGGTTGGGTAGTGACTCGGGACAATGCATTGGCATTCTGATTCTCATTTTTGGAGCGATATTTCACACTGTAGCGGTACTTAGAAAGTCGGGCCATCCACCGTTGCTCCAGGGCACCTAGCTTCGCATTATCCAAATGTGCCAGTGGATTGTTATCCGTCAACACTTGTACTTCTGGCCCGGTGAGGTACCCCGCAAACTTCTCAGTCATTGCCCACACAAGGGCTAATAACTCCAAGCGGAGGGAGCTGTAATTAGCAGGGTTTCTTTAAGAGTCTCGTAATGACCGGCTGCCATATGCGATCACTCTTTCTTCGCCATTCTGGATTTGGGAGAGTACTACCCCAAGACTATATTGGCTGGCGTCTGTATAAAGCTGAAAGGGTAGATGGTAATCAGCATATGCCAGAATTGGAGGGTTGGTCAAAGAATCTTTCAAAGTTTGAAATGCTCTCTCTTGTTCGATACTCCAAGGCACGATTGCGCCTTCTGACCCCTAGCGGTATTCCTCAATAGCGCATTCAGTGGTTCAGCTTTGTGCGCAAAGTCTTTCACAAATCGCCTGTAATATCCAGCAAGCCCTAAGAAGGCACGGACCTCTCGTAGGGTGGTAGGAGTGGGCCAGTCTCGCACAGCCACAATCTTCTCACTGGATGGCTGCACTCCACGTCCTGATATTCGATGTCCCAGATATTCAATTTCTTCCTGTAACAGGCGACACTTACTGGGCTTCAACTTCAAACCGTGCTTTCTCAGTCTTCTAAAAACCTGCCCCAGCTTCTGAAGATGATCTTCGAATGTAGCGGAGTAGACAATGATGTCATCGAGGTAAATCAGAGTGAATTTGAAATTGAAATCGCCCAGACATTTCTCCATGAGCTGTTGGAATGTACCCGGGGCATTGGTCAGACCAAATTATATAGACCCATTGGGAGGATGAAAGCCGTCTTCCCTTTGTCCTTCTCACTCATGGGGACCTGCCAGTAGCCGCTTGCTAAATCCAGGGACGAGAAGTAACGGGCCTTGCCTAAGTCCATAAGCGATTCTTCAATACGGGGGAGCGGGTAAGAGTCACGTACCGTGCAGGAGTTCAGTCTACGATAATCCACACAGAACCTTAAAGATCCGTCCTTCTTTTTGACTAACACCACTGGTGCAGCCCAAGGGCTTTGACTCTCTCTAACAACTCCATTCTCCAGCATTGAATTCAGCAGATCTTTCACTTCCTGGTACTGTTGGGGTGGTATCTGCCGATATCTCTCTCTGATGGGAGCCGCATCTCCAGTGGGTATTTCGTGATAGATTCCCTGTGCACAGCCAAAGTCATTCTCATGTCGTGCAAATGAGGCCTCGTGTTCTCCTAGCAACTGGTCTACCTTTCTGACTTGATCAGTGGTATATCGAGAAAGGTTTATCTTCATCCGTTCCCACAGCAACCGCCCTTCTTCATGGGAGACAATGAGCCCTTCTGCTTCTGTGGACACGGTCACTGACCATTCCCCCTTCCCTGACGGGGTCAGTTCTAAAGGTGTCGCCTTTCGTATTTCAGCTGGGACAGCATAGACCTTGGCAAGGAGGCTACCTGGAGTCAGATCTAAACTCTGGTTATGGGTATTGACACACCGCACCAACACTCTTCCCTGGGTTACCACAGACAAAGAGCGAGCCACCAGCACATTAGTGCACCCGTTCTGGTTAGATAATGGGTCAATCATGACAGAGAGGCCTTCTAATTTCCATGTGGTGCCCAGTGGTAGCGGTATAATAGTCTCTCTTTCAGCTGGTAGTGTTATCTTGGTGTGATGAGGAACAGTAATACAGCCCACGGGCTGTTCTCCACCGGTGGCTCTCTGCAGTCCACACAACCTTATTAATCGCTGTAAAGCAGCCCGAGTGGGTTGGTGAGCAGTAGCTTCTCTCCAATAATTATGCCCATCTCTAGCAAACAGCAGGTGGTCAATGTCCTTCAGAATATTCATCCCTAAAATTACGGGGATCTGTTTATCATAGCCCTCCTGGACTACGATAATACCTCTTCTGCCTAAGTCTCGGCCGCATATGTTCACGTTCATCCAGACCACTCCGCATACCGGGACAGGTAGGTTATTGGCTGCCACCACACTCACAAACATCTCAGGGTCATACTGGGCAGACTGTTGGAAGTACCGTTCATAACATTCTCTTCCCATAGTGGTAACCTGTGATCCCGTATCTATCATTCCAGTAACAAGAACATCATTCATCTTGACCTGCAATACTGGGCTTGCTGCAATCAGTGTATCATCAGGGCTCTTAACTTCCTTCACTCTTTTATTCCCTTCCAACGCATGCCCCGCTGCGCTGGAACCTTCTAGTTTAAAGGCGGCTGTCTTGGGAACTTGTCTGGGCATTTTGCAGCGACATGTCCCAGTCTTCCACACACCCAGCACTGGATCTCTCGCCGAGGTGGTCGTCTCTCTGGGCCCCCTCGGTAGGCCCCTGGCACTCCACTCTCAGGTACATTATTCACTCTTCCTCCTTCAAAGCCTCTCTTGGTCTGCTGTGCATAATCTTCGCAGCGCTTTGTTAGGTATTCTACTTGTACCTGTAGTTTCTGAATAATGGACTCCAGGTCTCCGGCTTTTCCTATAGCTGCTGCTTCGGCCCCTTGACTTAGTGTGACACTCTGTCTCACCTGTGGCTCTGGCACTTTACTATTTGCCTGGTAAATTGCCTCCACCCGTATGTCACTGAAGGTAGATTGTGGCCGTCTCCTTATCTCATTTTGCATTGCCTCTGCTATGATCTTGTCACGTATTCCTATGACAAACTGGTCTCGGAGAGTACGGTCATAGTCGGCTACAGCGCTGATTCCCCCTTTTTCCTTAACTTCATTGAGTAGTTCTTGTAGGGCATTGGCATACTGAGGGAGAGTTTCAGTTTCTGACTGGGTTCTCTGAAAGAACCTGACTTTTAGGGATCCTAATGATGCTGTCTCTAACAAAGTCACTACTTCATCAAATTTTGTCACTTGGCTCATCACTGAGCCCGGCGGCACCATTCTCCTTCCTGGCAAAACAGCTACATTGGGACTATCAGCTGGGGCGCCTGAGCTTGACCCGGCAGAGGTTCCCTCTTCCCTGTCCGACATGTCTCCTGAGCTATGGATCCTGCCGACTACGTCAAGATGTAAGTCCGGGCCAGCAGGTAACAAGGATCCGCGACTAGGAGACAGACGCACACTGGCAGGTATATAACACAATTTACTTATGGAAAATGGGAAGGAATCAACAAAATAAAACTAAGTTACATATAACAGTATGAGGATAACGCACGCTATAAACTGGCCCTAGCTGTCCCTGAGATACTTGTACGGTACCGGGTTTATACAGTCTCTCAGCTCTCTGTGGTGCTCCCTCGATGCAGGCCTGTCCAGGAACTCAGAAGACTCTGTCTTGCTTCTGTCTTGGGTGAAGGTCTGAACACAGTCCAGGGCACAGACTGTATCACGCACAGCAATCCAGAAGGATGGTAAAGCAATTCCAGGAGTCAGTCTATGCACACTTTTGGTTGAGCTTCAACTGTCCATAGAAAGTCTCTCAACCTGGATTTGGTCTCCAGAACAATCTCCGCAACACTGCCGCTTTCTCCTGACAGTCTCTGCAGTGTTTCAGGCCTTCTACTATGGCCTACAGCAGCAATGGCCTCTCACAGGTCCTCACAGCACACACTCTGGACCCACACCACGCTGCTCTGTGCTTCCTGCTGACATCACTTCCTCCGGACCGCACCATTTAGCAGGCAAAACAGGGTGATTATTGTCTCCCACAGTAGTGCAGTCCCAGGCTATATTTCTTCACACCAGTAGATGGCAGCAAAACAACAATGTTAAGGCTATAGGGCAGGGGTGGGCAATTAATTTTCCCATGGGGCCGTATAAGAAATTGAAACTATGCTAGCGGGCCGTGCCACGGCAAATTTAGCTCCCCCCACTTCTACGTTGACTCCGCCCATTCCCAATCATCTTTCCATGCCCCCCCACACACAGTATAATCCTCCTACAGTCACCCGTACATTATATGCCCCATATTGTAATGTTCCCTTCCAACTGCCCCACAGTATTAAGTCCCTCTCCTGGTGCCTCAGTATAAACTGGTGGAAACTAGAGGGGACACGAAGCTGGGATAGCTGGAGGGGGACATTAAACAGTGGGGGTAGTTGGAGGGCGGCAATAAATTGACAGCTGGAGCAGGACATGAAACTGGGGGCAACTAGAGGGGGACATTAAAATCGGGAAGCAGACGGTAGCTGGAGGGTGACATTAAACTGGGGGCAACTAGAGGCAGACAGGTCCCCCTACAGCTACCTCCACGGTTTAATGTCCCCCTAGTCTGTGCCCTCTTCATCTACCCCCAGTTTCATGTCCCCCCTCCATCTCTCCCCCAGTTTCATGTCCCCCCCCCTCCATCTGCCATCTCTGCCCCAGTAAAACATTCCCCTTCCATCTCTGCCCCTAGGCTACTGAGACACACACAAACACATATATAGACAGACAGACATAGACACACACACACATATAGACAGGCAGACATATAGACACACACACATACAGACACATACAGTCCTATGAAAAAGTTTGGGCACCCCTATTAATCTTAATCATTTTTAGTTCTAAATATTTTGGTGTTTGCAGCAGCCATTTCCGTTTGATATATCTAATAACTGATGGACACAGTAATATTTCAGGATTGAAACAAGGTTTATTGTACTAACAGAAAATGTGCAATATGCATTAAACCAAAATTTGCCCGGTGCAAAAGTATGGGCACCTCAACAGAAAAGTGACATTAATATTTAGTAGATCCTCCTTTTGCAAAGATAACAGCCTCTAGTCGCTTCCTGTAGCTTTTAATCAGTTCCTGGATCCTGGATGAAGGTATTTTGGACCATTCCTCTTTACAAAACAATTCAAGTTCAGTTAAGTTTGATGGTCGCCGAGCATGGACAGCCGGCTCTCAAATAATCTGAAAACAAAGATTGTTCAACATAGTTGTTCAGGGGAAGGATACTAAAAGTTGTCTCAGAGATTTAACCTGTCAGTTTCCACTGTGAGGAACATAGTAAGGAAATGGAAGACCACAGGGACAGTTCTTGTTAAGCCCAGAAGTGGCAGGCCAAGAAAAATATCAGAAAGGCAGAGAAGAAGAATGGTGAGAACAGTCAAGGACAATCCACAGACCACCTCCAAAGAGCTGCAGCATCATCTTGCTGCAGATGGTGTCACTGTGCATCGGTCAACAATACAGTGCACTTTGCTCAAGGAGAAGCTGTATGGGAGAGTGATGAGAGAGAAGCCGTTTCTGCAAGCACGCCACAAACAGAGTCGCCTGAGGTATGAAAAAGCACATTTGGACAAGCCAGCTTCATTTTGGAAGAAGGTCCTGTGGACTGATGAAACAAAGATTGAGTTGTTTGGTCATACAAAAAGGCGTTATGCATGGCGTCCAAAAAAACAGCATTCCAAGAAAAACACTTGCTACCCACTGTAAAATTTGGTGGAGGTTCCATCATGCTTTGGGGCTGTGTGACCAATGCCGGCACCGGGAATATTGTTTAAGTTGAGGGTCGCATGGATTCCACTCAGTATCAGCAGATTCTTGAGAATAATGTTCAAGAATCAGTGACGAAGTTGAAGTTACGCCGGGAATGGATATTTCAGCAAGACAATGATCCAAAACACCACTCCAAATCGACTCAAGCATTCATGCAGAGGAACAATTACAATGTTCTGGAATGGCCATCCCAGTCCCCAGACCTGAATATCATTGAACATCTGTGGGATGATTTGAAGCGGGCTGTCCATGCTTGGCGACCATCAAACTTAGCTGAACTTGAATTGTTTTGTAAAGAGGAATGGTCCAAAATACCTTCATCCAGGATCCAGGAACTGATTAAAAGCTACAGGAAGTGACTAGAGGCAAAAGGAGGATCTACTAAATATTAATGTCACTTTTCTGTTGAGGTGCCCATACTTTTGCACCGGGCAAATTTTGGTTTAATGCATATTGCACATTTTCTGTTAGTACAATAAACCTCATTTCAATCCTGAAATATTACTGTGTCCATCAGTTATTAGATATATCAAACTGAAATGACTGTTGCAAACACCAAAATATTTAGAACTAAAAATGATTAAGATTAATAGGGGTGCCCAAACTTTTTCATAGGACTGTATAGACAGACACACATATAGACATACACACACACACACACACACACACACTCTCTCCCCCCCTGCAGCTCACCTTACATCTCTCAGTACTTTATGACACGCTCCACATCTCCATCTTCGGCTGGCACTAAGACACGCCCCCCAGACACGCCCCCTAGACACGCCTCCCTAGTCAAAGCTGTGCGGGCCGGGCTGGATCATTCAGAGGGCCGGATATGGCCCGGGGGCCGGACTTTGCCCAGGTCTGCTATAGGGGCTATTACTGACTGCTACAGAATCTAGTGGCTTGATGGTCCAGAGTATGCTCCCTAGGCTATGAATAGTGTATAGTTACACCACTGTATGCATAGGGTATATGCATGCACCCTACATATATACACATTCTCTACAAACAGGTGCACGGACACCCACGCACCTCTAACTACATATACAGTACTGTGCCAAAAGCCTTAGGCATGAATGGGAAAAAATGCTGCAAAGTAAGAATGTTTTCAAAAATAGAAGTGTCAATAGTTTATTTTTATCCATTACCAAAATGAAGCAAAAATAAAAATAAATGAAGAAAAATATTTGGTGTGACCTCTCCTTTACCTTCCATCAGTTCTTCTAAATACAGTGTTGGCCAAAAGTATTGGCACCCCTGCAATTCTGTCAGATAATACTCATTTTCTTCCAGAAAATGATTGCAATCACAAATTCTTTGGTATTATTATCTTCATTTAATTTGTCTTCAATGGAAAACCACAAAAAGAATTGTCAAAAAGCCAAATTGGATATAATTCCACAGCAAACATAAAAAGGGGGTGGACAAAAGTATTGGCACTGTTTGAAAAATCATGTGAGGCTTCTCTAATTTGTGTAATTAACAGCACCTGTTACTTACCTGAGGCACCTAACAGGTGGTGGCAATAACTAAATCACACTTGCAGCCAGTTGAAATGGATTAAAGTTGACTTAACCTCTGTCCTGTGTCCTTGTGTGTACCACATTGAGCATGGAGAAAATAAAGAAGACTAAAGAACTGTCTGAGGCTCTGTGGGGGCCGTATCATCACTTCCAGGACTCCTCCAAATGGCGGCCACACCAAATATTGATGGGATTTATATTTCTCTTATGTTTATTCATTTAATTTGTCAATTGACCAAAATAAGCTATTAACATTTATTTTTGAAAGCATTCATACTTGCCAACTTTTTCTCAACACGTGCCTAAATTTTTTTGCACAAGCCACACACACTTACTATATACAGGTACACACTGTAAGCACATATATTACATAGTCATTTCAAGTGGGTACACATACAGTACATAAACACCTTCAAAAAATACAGGAATGCAGACATATGCACACTCATTACAACCAAGCACACCCTTACAGGCATGCCCACACGCTCACTACACACTCTTAGGCTGAAGCCCCACATTGCAGAAACGCAGCTTTTTTTGTTGAAGATTTTGTTGCATTTTTTTGAGCCAAAGCCAAGAGTGGATTGAGCAGAAGGGAAAAGTATAAGAATTTACTATACATTTCCCATTCCTTTTGTCACCATTCTTGGCTTTGGCTCAAAAAACCGCAACAAAATCTGCAACAAAAAAAGCTGCGTTTCCGCAACGTGGGGCTTCAGCCTTACACAGGCCTTCTTACATATTTAGCAGTGCACTGGAGCAATACCAATTGGGATATCAGCAGCATTAAGAAAGTAGAACTGACCATAGTCAATGGAGTTTGACTTCTTATGGGTTCAGGTGCAGGAGCCCAGGCCACTAGGTGGCAGCATTGCACATTACAATAACATTACCTCTGATAGGCTTTGAGCAGATCTCCTCTCTGAAACTGGTTTAATATTTTGCAACTTGGCTAAAATGGATTGCTCTGCATTGAATCAGCTGTCCTCCACCCATGAAGACTGTGCCACTGACGGCAGCCCTAAAGTGCCTTCCTCTAATCCCCCTGGAAAAAGAGATGGATTATATTCCCTATTCTGTAGCTCTGTAGCACAGTATATTCCTGATATCCTTGGTTTCATGCGACAGGGGGATATACAAGCCTTTATTGGGCAGGTCATTAATATAAGATTGGTGGGGTCCGACACCCAGCTATTTACTGCTCAGTGTACAGAAGCAGATGGCTCCATACCCTGTGCAATGACCAGGCCTGTAACGGTGCGACTCAGTCACTGCACATGTGGTTTTGTACACTGTGTGAAATAGCATTTGATGCTATTCACAGTCTTCGTTACGATGGAAGGCATGTAATCTATTCTGTCCCGATACCGGGGTCTTGTATCTTTTGAAGGATGTTCTGGGATATTATTGAATTTGGTTTGTAAATAGCCCATGAAAAAATGTGCCTGTGACTCTTTTTGTAGCCATTCTTGGCTTAGCAAAATCTTCAATAAAAGAAGCTGCTTTTCCGCAACGTGGGGCCTCAACGTTAAGCAGTTCTATAGTCCAACAGTGTTGGACTGGCCCACCAGACTACCTGAGGATCTGCCAGTATGCCCAGGTCCTAACACAATAAATAATTTTGATGCGGAATCCACCTCAGAATTCTGTCCAAAATAATCACTTCCCATTCACTACAATTATTCACTTCTCTTTTCTAAAGCGGTTTCTTCGTGGAAAAAAGAAGCAAACTGTCCTATCATGCTGCGGATTCTGCGGCTGAATCAGCCACGGGGGTCCACGGCATGACACTCCCTCCCAACTAGGCCCATTCATTTGGCCCTAATCTGGAGAGGAATGCCGCGACAGTCGCGGCTAGCCGTGGGAGGCGTTTTTTTAATCGGATTCTGAGACGGATTCCCGCGTCAAAATCCGGTCCAAAAACCCATGTGAACTCACCCTAATGGTTCGGCAGAAGACGCTCAGATTTCAAGGGTACTATGGTCTATGTTATTGGATGGTGCAAGGAACACTGCATGGCATAAATGTCAGGACCTGAATTGTTCTATGAAATGGTTGTGTATTTTCTGGTGGTGTTTGTCTGGGGATTTGAGCCAGTGTCCTGCGGCTCTCTGGTCGTTCTCTTTGCCACGGAGGTGTCTGGTTGGTGGTTGGGTATCTGCCTCAGTGTATACTTGAGTTAGTTTGGTGTCTCCGTAGATGCACGCTTCAGGTGTTTGGGTTTTTTTGTAGATTATGAGCCCCACATAGAGCTCACAATGTACAATTTTCCATATTAGTATGTATTTGGAATATGGGATGGAAATCCATGCAAACACAGGGAGAACATACAAACTCCTTGCAGATGGTTTTATGCCCTTGGCGGGATTTGAACACCAGGATTCCAGCGCTGCAAGGCTGCAGTGCTAACCACTGTGTGGCCCCACGCTTCAGGTGTTTGACATTGTCATCAATCTATCAAGTCTTCCCAGGGTCTGTAAAAGCCTGACTGCTGGCTTCAGTCCTCACCGGTTTTCGTTGTTACCAACTAGGATTCTTGGCCCAGTTTGATAGGAGTGTTTTACAAAAAAAAAATATTAAAGTTAATCATCACATATAAAAATAAACAATAATAAACATAAGCATGTTCGGTACTCAAAACTGTCCTAAATATTAAAATAGAAAAATATGCAACCCATACGGTGAACCACGTAGCGGGGGGAAAAAATGAAAACAAACCAAATTGCGATTTTTTTTAAAAAAAATTTAACACTTTACCTCCTATAAAAAATAGAATAAATAGAGATCAAACCATCATAACTTGCCCAAAATGGTATCAATTAAAAAAACATTTAGTCCTGCATAAAAAGACACCGCACCCAGCTCTATGCACATAAATATAAACAAGTTACAGTTGTCACAATATGGCGACAGAAGCCTTTTTTTCTATTTTGCAAAGTTTTAAATTTTTTTTAAAAAGTGTCGAAATATTACAAATACAAATACTATATAAATTTGGTATCGCCATGTTCGTACTGACCCGCAGAATACAGGTAACATAATTTTTACCATATACTGAATGCTGTAAAAATTAAACCCATATGAAATTGGCACAAATGCATTTTTTTCCAATTTCACCTCATTCAGAATTTTTTTACAGCTTCCCAGTACATTGCAAAGGATATTAAATGCCGCCATTACAAAGTAGAATTTGTCCCGCAAACATTAAGCCATCATGTGAGTCTTTGAACTAAAAAATGAAAAAATGGTTGCTCTTGCAATGAGGAGAGGGAAAAACCGAAAATGCAAAAACAAAAATTGACTTCAATGGGAGCCATCTTTTTTGGTCAGGATTTTGAGGTGGATACAGCCTCAATATCCTGACCAAAAAACTCATTGTGAACTTACCCTAAGGTAATGCACTTTGGTTGACGTAATAAAATGTCTGATTATGTACTTAATAGTAAATTACTGGGTAATTTACTCTATTATGTCCCATAGTGGCCCCTGCACACAGTATTATACCCCATTGTGGCCCCTACACACGGGATTATGCCCCATAATGAACACCCATGAACAGTTATTATACTCTGGGGTATTTTCAGACCCCAGAGTATAATAATCGGAGACCGAGGGGAGATACAGACATTAAAAAAAAAAAAAGTTACTTACCTGTCTCCGGCTCCGCTGCAGTCTTTGGTGGTGTTGGCCATCTTTAATAACGCACAGATGTCATGTGACATTTCATGCCATCCCTCCATCTGCCCCCAATTTCATGCACTTCTCATCTCTACCCCCATTTTCATGTCCTCCCCTCCATCTCTGCCCCTAGGTTGCTGTTGTTCCTCACCACACATACATACACACTCACACACAGACACACACTCTCCATTCTGCATCTCACATCCCCCTCCCCTTCAGTACAATACAATACAATACAATACAATACACAGAGCGCCCCCTGACTACTATTAGACAGTCATTAGTAACAGCAATTGCAGGCAAGTCTGAATACAAACAATGTGTAGAGTACTGATCCATCTACTGACACTGATCTCTCCCCTCCTCCTAATACACAGATATCAGGACACTGTCCTCTCCTCCTAATACACAGATCTCATTACACTGTCCTCTCCTCCTAATACACAGATATCACTCACACACACATACACACTCACACACACTTACATACAGATAGACACTCTCCATCCTGCATCTCCCTTCCCCATCCCTTTCAGTACCTAGCAGCACATTTCTCCTTCTCTTCCAGTACTGCTCGGGCTATAGACACGCCCACCTAGTCATGTGACGGATGACGCCACACAAGGTCCTACAGGTCCTACAAGCTTTCCCCGCTCTTATCGCAGTTACAACAGTTTGTCTGTGATAAGAGCGGGGGTAGCAGAGGTAGCTGTCACCGGGCCCCTAATGTCCCGGGCCCTGTGGCAGCTGCCTCTGCTGCTATGGTGGTAGTTACGCCACTACTCATGGGGTTTTTTGCCTTCCCCTGGATCAACACTGTAGGGATTGTAGGGATATAGGTTGGACTTCATGGAATGATGTCGTCATCCAACCTCATCTACTATGTAACTATGTCTTCCCCGGGGGTCTTTTACACCCTGTGTGACTTTGCAAAAAGCCCTGAAGCTCTTGTGACTGCTGAGACAAGTCAGTGGTCTCTGGAAGGGACTGGAGACATCAGTTATATACATCACCTTCCTTACTAGCAATAAAGAAGCCTCAAGACTTCTGGCAACGTGGCCCCAGTATGTGACGCAAAGGTCAATGGAGTGCCAAAGACAGGAGTGTATGTATTTTTTATTGCATAGCCAAACTCCCTGGCCACACCACAGATTGATGCAAATCCTGGACAACCCCTTTAAAGACTGAAAGTGAATGTCCACCTTTTAATCTTTTAGGTAGAAAAATCAGCACTGCTACATTTTTTGATTTTATATGCATGGCTCTTCAGCTCTCTCTTATAACGGCTTTAGGCAGCCACCACATTGCTCCACAGAAAGTGTGGCAGATTTATCATGGTGGCTGATGTTGGATGATAAATCTGGTGAGTCTTTAGCCTGTATAGTCTGAACTGATTAGCTAAAGTCTGATGCTTGGTTCACATCTGGGGGAGTCCGCATGGGGGGCCCCCCAAACAGAATACCAAAGGCAATTGCAAGAGCTATAGACTATAATGGGGTTCATGTGCTTGCCTCGCGCCGTGTGCTTGCCGCGCGCTGCCCGCATGAATCATGCTGTCAGAAAAGTAGATTGTGAAGTACTTTCCTGTCTGCATGATCCCTGCGGAGATCTGGCATCAAGCACACGGACCCATTATAGTCTATGGGGTCCATGTGCTTTCACTGGCACACTGCTTGCAGTTGCATTCGGTATTCTGTTCAGGGGGGTCCTCATGTGGACTGCCCCGGATGGAATACCAATGCAGATGTGAACGAGGCCTGAGATATAACATGAATCTCTTGGGCCTCAATGCTGAACCTGTAACCAGGCAGCCTCCTACCATGTGTGATGTATAATACTAATAAATGTTTTATTTATAGAATAATACAAGAGAAGAACAAAACAGATCGCCATAAAAGCAGGTGCCAACGTACAAACAGTAAAGAAGTACAAACAAGATGAAATCAGGGAGGAAGGTTTTGGAGGAGGAGGAACTGGTGATGAGAGCAATGGAATTATGGGTGAAGTGGAGGAGTGAGAAAGAAGGAGAAAAGGAAGGAAAATGAAGAGGAAAAAATAAGAAAGGTAATGGTCAAAGTCAAGGAATCCCAGTAACCCAACCAGTGGAGGCAGACAATCTGACGTACTCTAGAAATCACTAGGTGGAACCCACCCCAAAAGTTTCTCAGACTGGTACACTCCCAGAAAAAGTGTCCCCTCCTCTGTGCCACAAACGCCAAAACCTCGATGAGGCATACAGGAAAATTTTGTGTCGTTTAGATGGAACATCATGTGGTTAACCGTTTGTAGCCCCCTTCTTGGTATTTACTTGCAATGAGGCAATCTGTGAGTTAGATAAGACAAGATTTAAGTCAGCCTCCTTCTTGGCCAAGAAAGCAGGTCTGTGGCCAATAGGAGGGAACTAGCAGAAAGTAGAAGTCCAAGAGGGAGTGTTGAACCGGGCTGGACCTGGAGCAGGTCCTCTCAAACCGAGAGAGTGACCTTTTGAACCCTAATGTATAATACTTCTTATATGGCAGAAGGGTCTTTGGACAACGCCAAGTTCCACGGCCCAGGAACTTATATGCACTCCCCATAGCTTAATTTCCTTATGCATCAATAACGTATTTTTCTATTTTAATTTATTCTATAACCACATTCTTTTTTAGAACCACACTCTATAGCTGCCAGTGTCCCTTCTCTTCCCACTACACAACTTTCCCAGGCTGCAGGTGCTCCAGTTCTTGCATGTGGGGTGCACTGGCCCTATACACATTGAACTTATAAACCTTCTCCCACTAAAAGTTCGTTAAACAAATATGTTCCTAGTTTACTAGATTCTGTGAATGTGTTTTACCTGCAGTTGCATTGTCTGTTTACCTGTATTAGACCTGATTCTGCTTGTCCTGACTTATTGCCTGATTATCCATATTGCACTAACTCTGCCTGTCATGTCCACATCCTGTTCTCTGACCACTTCTCTGTCTGATCCTTTGATGCTATGCACTGTCATCTTTTGACTTGTTTGCATTCACAGTCAATGAAAAGAGACTGCTTCAAGAGGTGATAATAGGAACAGCGATGGTGATTTTGCATTTTGCTTAAAGAGGACCTTTCATGGTCCGGGGCACAGGCAGTTCTATATACTGCTGGAAAGCTGACAGTGCGCTGAATTCAGCGCACTGTCGGCTTTCCCAGTCTGTGCCCCGGGTAAAGTGCTATCGGTCCCAGTACCATAGCTCTTTACAGTCAGAAGGGCGTTTCTGACAGTTAGCCAGGGACGCCCTTCTGCCCAGCAGTGCCTATCGCGCAGTACAGTGTGAGCGGGGAGGAACGCTCCCTCCCCTCCTGATAATACTCATCTATGGACGAGCACTGTGAGCAGAGGGAGGGGACGTTCCTCCCCGCTCACACTGTACTGCGTGATAGGCACTGCTGGGCAGAAGGGCGTCCCTGGCTAACTGTCAGAAACGCCCTTCTGACTGTAAAGCGCTACGGTACCGGGACCGATAGCGCTTTACCCGGGGCACAGATCGGGAAAGCCGACAGTGCGCTGAATTCAGCGCACTGTCAGCTTTCCAGCAGTATATAGAATTGCCTGTGCCCAAGATGATGAAAGGTCCTCTTTAACCAGCCACAAGTACCAGAATATCTTGTCCTGCACTTGAATTTTGGAAGATATGGTCGAGGCCTCCAAGAATTTGTTGAATTTATTATCTATGCAGTAAAAGCATACATAAGGGCTCGTTCACATCTGCACCCGATCTCCGACAGTGTCCAGCCGTGAGTGCCCGTGAGCGTTTTGTGCATGTCTGACTTTGTGTTAAAAAAAACGCTCACGGCCGGACACTTTTGAAACCCACTCAAATGAATGGGCTTGAAAAACGCCTGCAGGTTTCCGTCTCCTGCCCAGTTTCGGGCAGGAAATGGAAACCTGCATAACAGAGGCCGGGACGCAGATGTGAACCCAGCCTAAAGAAAAGGGGGCCTACAGAGCAAAATAAAAACAGGGCTTTATGCTATCATACACCGCTTCTAGGACAAGAAGGCCTAATGGTCGGTTAGATCCCCATTCTCGTATCCTGCGGCAGTAGTGAACATTGGATCAGTTCCCCCTTCATCTGGCTTTCTTGTAAAGTAAAAACACCCAGCACAGATTCATATCATCCATGGGGAAGTGAAACCTGCTGCCCATGGGTCCCTTGGCTGCTACAGTGGCTGTGTGTCTGGTATGTGTGCTCATAGACAAGGGTAGAAGTTAGAAATAGAAGTTAGAAAATAAATCTACCCGGAAGAAAGTCACTGAGCCATAGAAAAAAAATATTTTTACAAAAAGATTCTGTAAATTAGGTTTCTGCACTTCCTCATCTATGTAAAACTCTGGTTCCACTTCTCTATCAGACTTCCTGATTTTGGTTATACTCAGAAATGTCTTTAATTGTTAACTTATTTTATTGCATTATATTCTTTAGAATTTTTGTGACGCAACAATATTTCATATGTCTTTTAATTTTTGCTTGGTCCATCATACGGTAAGGTGAAATTTTCCTCCTCTGGGATTTCCTCCTCAGAATTTTTGAAAGTTGTTTCCTATCCGGAATCATTTTGCTTTATAAGCAGATACTGCCCTAATAGAAAGTCAAGCACGGAGAAGACAACGCCCATGGCAAGGATTCAGCTGGTAAAGAAACTTGGTTTTCCGAGTTGCACTGTGCCAAAAGTTATAACAAACGCATTCTAAAGTATCTCGGATTCTTCAAAGGAAAGATGAAAAAGTAACCACAGGGCTATCACAAGGAAAGATCAAATAAGATTCTTTATTAGATCAATCATTTAATTTTTTTTCTTTTGCTGGAACTTTTTCAATACCAGCAATTCCCCCACAAATCTACAAAAATACAGAATTTCTTTGCCCCGAACTGGGCACCTACAATTTGTTCAGTGCAGTACAGATGTGGTCAAAATGCTGTAGTATTTCAACCACTAGTTGGAGCTTTTGAGTAGCCTATAGTAGGTGCTGTTCCTCAGGGGCGTGTTCAATTTTAGCAACACACCATGTTAGTGCAAATAACACAAAATTTTAATACATAAAAGTAATATTCATGAGCATGATGCATGATTAACAAAATGTGATCGAAATCCTACAAACAATATATCTCGAGATAGAATCTTATCACAGCCGTACATAGACCTACAAGGCACTCAATGACATCTTATATTCAGTCGGCTACAAAAATATAAAAATAAAGTCATTTTAAATTCGAAAAAGCTCTCCGAATATTTTCATAGTCATTACTGACACAATACACATTCATTTCATGTTTGTACTGTCTCCAATATGAACACAGCAATTTTACTGGATAATTCTATTCCCCTTGAAATAACAATTTGGAAGCATCTTTTTTGTACCTATATGTAACAGAGGAGCAGAGCAGAGTTATGAGAAAAGGTAAGTGCTCCAGGATTGTTATCACATGGGATAGATATAGGGTTAAAGTCTTGGGTCACCTACACGAGTTCTATGGCCTGCTATTCTCAATCCATAGACCTTAAAGGGATTCTACCACTAAACCAATATTTTTTCTAATTACCACGTCGGAGTAGCCTTAAGAAAGGCTATTCGTCTCTTACCTTTAGACGTGGTCTCCGCGGCGCCGTTCCTTAGAAATACCGGTTTTAACCGGTATGCAAATAAGTTCTCCGCAGCAATGAGGGCAGGCCCCAGCCCTCAAACGGCGATGGGGGCGTCCCCACTGCTGCCTGAGAGCTCACTCCAGCGACGCCTCCATCTTCAGCTGCAACCCCGCCTCTACTGTCTTCCGTCTCGGTCCAACCTCCGACCCCTGCGCAGTACGCTCCTGTATTGAACTACAAGAGCAAGAGCGGCCTCCCAAAAATGGCCGCGGGCCGCGGCTATTTTTGGGAGGCTGCTCTTGCTCTTGTAGTTCAATACATGAGTGTACTGTAGCTGGCCGGTGGCCATTTTTGGGAGGCTGCTCTTGCTCTTGTAATTTAAACCAGGAGCGTACTGCGCAGACGTCGGAGGTTGGACCAACACGGAAGACAGAAGATGGAGGTGTCGCTGGAGTGAGCTCTCGGGCAGCAGTGGGGACGCCCCCATCACCGTTTGAGCACTGGGGCCCGCCCCCATTGCTGCGGAGAACTCATTTGCATACCGGTTAAAACTGGTAATTCTAAGTAATGGCACAGCGGAGACCACGTCTAAAGGTAAGAGACGAATAGCCTTTCTTAAGGCTATTCCAATGCGGTAATTAGAAAAAATGTTGGTTTAGTGGTAGAATCCCTTTAATATGATGTTGGTTCTTCCTTTGCTTCTAGAATACCTTCTACTCTTCTGGGGACGTGTTGTAAAAGATTTTGGAGTTTGCCTTGGAAATCTATGTCCATTCACCCAGAAGAGCATTTGTGACGTCCGACACTGATGTTGGGTGAGAGGGCCTTGATCACAATTTCTGTTCTAGTTTATCCCAAAATCGTTTAATGGGGTTGTGGTCATGACTCTGTACAAGCCAGTCAGTTTCTTCCACACCAAACTCCCCCAACTGGACTAGACCTTACTTTGCGCCGGAACAGAAAAGTGTCTTCCTCAACCTATTCCAGGAAAGGAGGAAGCATACCATTCTCTAAAATGTCTTAGTATACTGAAGAATTAAAATTTCACTTCATCGGAGCCTGATACAGTTTTCACTATGATGTTAATGCCAGAGTAAGTTTGGAGTTGGCAGGGAACTGGCAACTTTTATACAAATTGAGCCTCAACATTGGGCAACCCTACTCTGTAACTTTACGTGGTCTGACACTTCAAGACTGTAGTTCCTAAACACTTACATTTTTCAATAATATCAGTCACACCTGAAGGTAGTGTGCTGGCAACAGAATGACAAAGAGACTGATAGCATATAGTGGCAGGCAAAAGAGTCTGTTTTGTGTCCCTGATCCAGTGTTTTTGGCTGCGAGAGGCCCAAAAACTGTTTTCTAAGAAGCAATAGCGCCACTCATCTCTAGAGGCAGTGTCTGGTATTGCAGCTCAACAAGTCATTTATGAACTTTCACTTGGAACAGAAACAGAGCTCTCCTGTTCTGATTCAGACAAACTGATGCTGATAGCCGCCCTTAAATTCGCCCAGAAAAGGGTGTGCTTACTTTTCTCCTTTGGCCACTCCAGATAGGTTCTTTGCTTCATGAGCGCTTTTAATTTGAAATAGCGTGAAGGAATAAGATACTGCGGGATCGGTTCCAGTAAAATAAGGATAAGGTTATCTGTATTCTCAGAATATAGCTTGTGGTGAGCAAAATACAGTTCATAATGGCACCACTCGCTCTGGACAAAGTGTGGGGACAACACAAAGATCGACTTGTAACTATTATCAATGCAGTTTATGATATTTTCCACTATGCTTTTCCCCGGAGTAAAATTTCTCTCATGCTGACAGATCCGTATATCCTTCATGCTCTGAATGCTGGGCAACAATATATTCTTCACCCAAGATGCGTCATTTTCGCTATAAGAGATAAAAGCGTGGAAGGCGAAATCTCTCCGGAGCTCCTGATAGCCATTCTTGGAACTCCTAGTCCTTTGCTTTGTCCTTACCCATTTCCACACCATTTTTACGAACCAAGGCACATCGAAATGCTTACACAGAGCAAAAATTAAGAAGACGCCTACGATGATTGGTACAACAATAATCGGAACCATTATAAAAACATTACAATACATCTCCGGCAGGTAGAAATCCTCCAACTTGACTCCTTTTAATTCATCAGGTCTTTCGCAAACGTAGTCATCTGGCCAACCAATAAACTTCCCCGGGGATCGGCTTTTCTCACTGATGAATTTTTTAATCCCACAATAACAATGGAACGGGTTGTTTCCAATGTTAATTTGTTTCAGCCCAGAGCAGTTTTTGAGAGACTCGGGGGATGGATATGGAAGTTGGTTATATTCAACATTTATTGTCGTAAGACTGGGAAACAAGGTGCAATCTGGCAGATCGGAGAGTCTGTTATATCCAAGATCAAGGTCTTCTAAATTTGTCAAATTAGTAGTGTCCAGAGGGACATTTGATATATCGTTCCTGCGCAAATTCACCGTTTTGATATTTTTTGGTAAGCACTGAAACACCGAGCTGGACAGTGAGCAGGATTCCATATTTAACCTTCCTATAATCGGTGACCAACGACAGTCTTTTCCGGCATAATTGAGAGGATTCTGGCTAACGTCTAGATATTGTAAGGATGTCATCCTCTCTGTCATAAGGCTTACTTGAGACAAACTTTGCAACTTGTTTACGGAGAGTTTTAAGGTCTTCAACTTCGTCAGCGTCAAACAGTTCTGGAAAATATCATCGGTGAGAGCATTGTTGGAGAAGTCTATGTGCTCGAGGGTGCTGGGTTTGGAAGGGCATAACATATACAGTAAATTGGAATTGGTAATAGTCAGATTTTTGATGTTCATTTCTGAGAAGAGTCTGTACAAGTCCTTTTGACTGAATAAAAATACTTCAACCGCGACGTGGTCAAATAAAAGTTCTTTCATAGAGGTATTGGTATAGTCAAAGGGCGCCTTCAAGATAACGTCTTGAACCGTAAAATTATGTACATGTAAACTCTCCAAAGATGACTGCCATAGTTTCTGAAGAATGCGGATAAAATCAATCCACGGTACACCAAGGTTCCT
This sequence comes from Leptodactylus fuscus, assembly GCF_031893055.1. Lineage (NCBI taxonomy): Eukaryota > Metazoa > Chordata > Amphibia > Anura > Leptodactylidae > Leptodactylus > Leptodactylus fuscus. The sequence goes on from NC_134265.1 coordinate 337,649,837, forward strand.
TAAAGTCAAATGAGTAAGTTGAGAATTACTGACTATTGTCGAAACATAGTCATCGTAATGTTTACCGCGCTCCCATTTACCAAAATTGGATAATTCCAAAAACTTTGTCGTGTTGACGGCATCAAAAAGTACACTGAAAATATCTTTATGATCAGAAATGGTAGACAGGTGTAAGCGGTTGGTATTCAACACTAGAAGACTAGAATTTTCATATTTATATAAACCCTTCAGGTCAATGAACACTTGCTGCAAAGGTAAGTGAGAAACAGACTCCAAATCCAATTTCAGAATATTGGCCGCACCAAGACCTAAATACTCCAGCCCCAGAAGATTCGCGAAGCCTCGACAGAAAGACAATGATGTAAAATTATTGGAGGAAATGTCCAGGTGACGGAGGCGACTTGGAAAAGTGCAGGAGATGTTTTCAAGACGGTTGTTGGATAGATCCAAGTATTCCAGATAAAAGTTGGAGCTGAAAACTTTAGAGACCAGCTCAGTGATTTGGTTGTGAGACAAAATGAGGACTTTGAGGTCCAACAAATAGCCAAAGTCAGTGGCATCCAGTTTTTTTATGTTATTGTGTGACAGATCCAGTATGGTAGTATTTGGGGACAGATTCGGCGGTACCTTAGTAAGTGACTTGTAGGAAAAATTTCCAATAACATCATCACTCTTAAGCACTGGATGTGCATCACATGGGGCCTGGATGAAGACAGTAGCCAAGGTGAGAAAGAAGATGGCAGCCATGGTCCTTGCTTCTTTGAGTCTTCTTTTACACTGCAAATTAGATCCATATGGTTAATGATTTGGTAACCACATGACAGAAGAAGCAACAATACCTCTTATAAAAGTTCAATAACACTGCACATTGGAGTCATGGGGTCATGTGGGTGCCTGAGTCATGGATGTTGCGAGGCAAATTCCCCATTAAGTGACCTCTCCCGGGCATGGATCCAAGACTAGCTGTACTGAAATCACTCTGGCTGGGGATGTCAGCAAGAAAGGAATGGGCATGGCAACAATAGCTGACCACTATGGTCTTATGGCAGTAGCCAATACAGTTATGTAGGCACCTTTAAATCTTAAAGGGGTGATCTAGGACCTGAAGATAATTCATTCCAATGACCTATCCACAGGAATAGTTATCGGTATCAGATGGCATGGGATCCAGATGTCGGACCCTGACCAATTAGTCAATGTGCCCACCAGAAGCCGCGTACTAGGTATACGGACGGAAGCAGCCCTGTTACTGTTACACTGATACAGAGTACAGAACAGAAGTTGTATACAGTACACCATAGTGATAGCGCTAGAGAACTGCATCCCCGCGCCCATACATTTGTATAGGAGCAGGGCAGCTACTGGCCACATACAGGATCTAAGTGTCAGAACCCAACCAATCTGATAGTGGTGACCTATTATCTACACAATATATCAATATAACATTAACTTGTACACCGCATAGCCCCTGTGACAGATGAGAAGACACTTGTTAAACCCAGTTATATGGAACAAATAGAAACAGTCATAATGCAATCTGGAGATTTCTCAGCACACCTTACAAGTCCCTGGTTACTTGTCCTTGCCTTTGTTACTATTGCAAACTGAACACAATTCTGTCTATATACATTCCTGTATTTTTTATAGTACATTACATATCTCCCCTGTGCATATGTGTCTGTATAAGACAAAGTGACTATATTCTTATACTATGGAGTAAGTCTGGTAAGATCTGCCTACCATATATACTCGAGTATAAGCCAAATTTTTCAGCACAGTTTTTGTGCTGAGAAAGAACCCCTCGGCTTATACTCGAGTCAAGCAAAAAAAAAAAATATATATTTTTTTTTTTTTTTGGAAGGGGAGGGCTATGACCAGCTGCAATAGTAATGTATAGAATCTCCCATAAAGTAGTGAAAACAAAAAAAGAAGCTTTAAAAAAATATAATAAAAAAATAAAGTAAATAAAAGTTGTAAATCCCTCCTTTCCCTAGAATACATATAAAAGTAGAAAATGACTGTGACACACATACACATTAGGTATCCTGTGTCTACTGAATATAGGGGATCTGCAGTGCTCCTGTTCCGTCGGGAAGGGGTTAATAGGAGCACTGCAGATCCCCTATAGTCAGCCAGGCTGAATTCCAAGTGGGGGGAAAAATCCCAGTCCTCAAGCTCAGGGAAGGGGCAGACAGACAACCAAAACACCCCCTCCCCTTCCCCAGCAACTACTGCACTCAAAAACTCCGACCATTTTAATTTTTGAAATTTTCCAGTAGCTGCTGCATTTCCCCCCCTCAGCTTAGACTCGAGTCAATAAGTTTTCCCAGTTTTTTTGTGGTAAAATTAGGGGCCTCGGCTTATATTCGGGTCCGCTTATACTCGAGTATATACGGTATATTATATTTCAATTACATCCATAATATAAATTTAGAGTATCAGTCACCCCTACATTGTAAATTCACTCATCATGTCCACATATTACAATTATTTTTTAAGCCATGTTCACACATTGTGGATTGTGGTTGGTTTTAGGCATGGACAATACCTAGAGTAGAATGGTATATTTTATTTAGTCACATGCTGTAGAAAAATGCAGAATAATGCGGCACAGATAATAATAATAATATAATAAAATAATAATAATAATAATAATATAAAATAATAATATAATAATAATAAAAGAATAATAATATAAGAATATATTTAAATAATAATAATAATAATATAAAATAATAATAATAATACATTTTATTATATAGCACCAACACATGCTGGGCTGCTCCGACACCCCAAAAAGATACTAAGGAATGTGCTGTGGAATATGTTGGTGCTATACACGGGTCAGTACTAAGCAACGTATCCATACTAAAGGATCGGATATTGTTCTGCACATGGCAAGTGAAGAGGATAAACAAGTGCAGACTACGACCTTAGTGAAACAGAAGATCTGCTCACATCTAGCCGTCTGCATACAGGAAGCCGACACTGAAAATACATGGAGTAGTTCAATGCCCCCAGCACATTCTATACATAATAAAAGACAGTAATATAGAAATATGCAATGTAAAGCATTCACAGAACGACAGTCCGTACTCACCGAGGGCTGACACTGCCATGACTATGGCTGACTGGCAGCGATATGTAATGAGCAGAGTACTGATCTGTGACAAATCCAGCAGAGCTCTGGCAGAACAGGAAACACTAGTATACACAGAGCGCCGCTCCTGTGACCTGACATCATTGGGCTGAAGGATTTCTATTCAGTATTTCATTATTTATTAACATAAGAAAACTTCATGTATTCTATATTGTAACCAGGTGGATCCTACAAATAGACAAAAAGAGTTTAAAGGGGCTCTATCAGCAAAATCATGCTGATAGAGCCCCACATATGCGTGAATAGCCTTTAAAAAGGCTATTCAGGCACCGTAAATGTTATATTAAACTACCCCCCCCCCCCCCTTTAAAATAATAACCTAAAAAAGAATGTGCTCTACTTACGGATCGTGCACGCTGGGCGGGCATTCAGGGTGTGTCTTCATCTTCATCCACGCCTCTTCTTCCTCCGATGTCCTCCGGTCCCGTCCTCCTCCGGCGCTCGCGAACGGACGTTGATAAAAAAAAAAAATAGCCTGGGCGCATGCGCAGTAGCATGCGGCTTCTACTACGGCTACTATTTTTTTATATCAGTGTCCGTTTGCGAGCGCGGGGGGGAGGACGGGACCGGAGGAAGAAGAGGCGTAGACGAAGATGAAGACACACCCTGAATGCCCGCCCAGCGTGCACGTTCCGTAAGTAGATCACATTCTTTTTTAGATTATTATTTTAAAATGGGGGGGGTAGTTTAATATAACATTTACGGTGCCTGAGAGATGACTCTCAGCCTGCACTGTGAACAAGCAGACACCGGTGATCCCTGCATCCCCCGATCGACCCCATACGTCCTTTGCGATCTACCAGCAGATCGCGATCGACGTATTGGGCACCCCTGTTGCAGAGGAATGCAATCTGATGACATTCAACTGCATTCCATTATGCACTTACCTCAATGGGGGCTTCTGATGCCTTCTGTTTCAATGACACAGAGGACCTGCTGTATTTTAATTGATACAGAATGGACCATTGGACACTCCCTTAGATGGCACACTCGGACATGTGCATGAAGCCTTAGTCACCTTGACTGCAATATATTGGAATGATTGGCCAATCACCACTTTTTCAGCAAATACATTGCCCACCTCTCAGGGGGATGCAGTTACATAGTTACTTACATAGCAATAGCGGCATCACATCATATAACATAGACAGGAGACAGCGTTCTGTGGCCGCCCAGAGATCCCCGATGTCTGCTTGTTCACAGCGCAGGCTGAGAGTTATCTCTGGACACTGGCAGGTTGGGGCAGTGTCTGGAGATGACTCTCAGCCTGCGCTGTGAAGAAGCAGCACCCCGGCTCCCTCCATCCCTAAGAGCGGGGAGCCCGTCATCCCCCGGAGCTGCTGCTGCCCAGCCTGCAAGTGTCCGGAGTGCTTGTTCACAGTGCAGGCTGAGAGTCGACTCTCAGCCTGCGCTGTGAACAAGCAGACACCGGGGATCCCTGGCTGCATCCCGCGATCGACCCATACGTCCTTCGTGATCAACTGTTAGATCGCGATCGACGTATTGGGCACCCCTGGTCTAGATTATCTTATTATACTTTCAGTATAGAGATATGATAGTATTGGCTTGTACTTCATTTTATTGTCCTGTTTAATGTAGGCGTTTTATTTATTTTTTATATATAATAAAGATACATTATTTGGTTTTCTAGATTTGGATATCCTGTGCTAACTAGCTTTTTAATGACAATTTATAGAGGACCGGGTTGCTGGAGGTGGGATGACAGTGTGGACATTATTCTATTAAAGAGGGTGTCCCAAAAAACTTACTTTTACGTTCATATTGCAGAGATCAGTCCTTACGATTAGTCCTTTGGCAACCCCACATATTCATTGTTTGAAGTGGATTCCACATGACAGGCCGACAACATCAGGTTCATGAGTCAAATGAATGGGACTGAGCTGAAACACCAGGCACATCCGATATAAAATGTATGATCCTGTGCTTGGGATGGAGTTAATAGGCTGCGGCACTCAGCCGAATACTGCAACTTCTCCAAACAGCTGATCAGTGGGGGAACCAAGTGTCAGACCCGCACAGATCTCATATTGATGACCCATCTGAAGGATTTTGTAGTTCCGGAAAACCCCATTTAATTCCTGTTGACAGCACACCAGGTTACCTTCTCTTGGTTATTGCCATATCCCTGCACCCAAACGTATTATTACCCTTTGTCTAAAAGCAATGTGTTATTTACTCAGCGCATTGCAACACTGGCCAAGAGACAAAATATGCCAATATGTACAATGCCAGTCTTATGACTTCATATACACTCTATTTACAATGGCATACACCATCAAACACAGGCAAATGGTGCAATGTGAATGAAGTGTAAGAAGAAGTAGCAATAATCAAATAAACAATAAAACCTGTCCATCCGCTTGCAAACTGCCTATTGTCATTATACATCCAGGCAGTCGGCAACTAAGGCCTGTTCACATCTTCGGTATTCTGTATGTGCGGACACCACACGGAAAAACATGGACCCCATTATAGTCTATGGGGTCCATGTGCTTTCATTGCTCACCACTTTTTAATACAATCGGTATTCCGTCAAGCGGACTCCCTGAACGCAGATGTGAACCAGGCCTTACTCTGCAAGAACATAACCGTATGAGGTTGCGCATTTGCAGAAGCGATGAGCTGGCTCCCAAAAAGAAGGCAGGGATAGTTTATTATCATCCTTACCATCCTGATCATTATATACACAGGGCTCAATGAACACAGTGTACACAGCTATGGAGCCACCATGATGCCCGGCAGTCATGTGATCCACCAAGTGTCGGAAACTGAGGCGCTGCTCTGCATTGAATACTCCCATTCCTCCTGTACCTGGGGATAATGTACATTTACAAATGCCTCATTTACAGGGGAAATCAGAAAAAAATGGAATGTTAAAATGTCCCCCCCCCCCCCAAAAAAAAAAAAAAAAAAAAAAAAAAAAGTCTATTATGACTTTATGGGGGGCACGGTGTGTAACTAAAATTAAAAACTGAAGACAAAAAATAAAAGATGGCACTACCATGCTCATAGCACAGGTTCCAGCCCTGTCTCCACAACACAAAACCATGTTTTCACCAAAAATCTCATAATGGAGATTTAACATCTAATAATAATAATTAAACATTTAATAATGGTTATTCAGGCTGAAATGTCTCATGAAACAAAGTCAATGCAATATTGAGACATGCTAGCCAAAACCTTGACAGCATACAACTTGCAACACAACCACCGTGTGGCTACATGAACACATATGGGACTAACAACACGTGACAGAGTATCGCAAAATCGTGTCTTCTTAAAAACAAACTGGTGATCTTGCCATAAATATTTTAGGACAAAAGTCCCAAGTTCTCCTGATCAGTTGGGGTTTCAGCACCGTCTGCAAGTTATACCCTATATTATCTTAATCTATCTTTTCTTTCTGCAGCCAATTTCAAGGAGATGCTTTTGGAGTAGGTTTTTGAGACAGAAAACTACCTTAAAATCCTCTTTAGATTCATGCGTGTGAACATCCCCATAGAATGATGCCGGTGCAGTGACACCACTGTGTGCATTTTGATAAGCCTGAGTATAGGAGATGTAGAGGTTGTAGACTGATGATTTCTCTGCAACAAAACTGTTAGGAAACCAAATACAGTAGAGAACAGACAATTAGTCCTGGGCAACCAGACTCCCCTGCACACCGAAGCAAAAAAGCACTGAGCATCCAATGCCCTTCACACCAGAGCAGAACCAGGCCCAAGAGGTCCTCGCCAGAGCTCCTGATGGTGGAGAAGGACTGGTAAATTCTGGGACCCAGAAACACAGCCGTCCAGAGGGCATCACATGCACAGTGCAGGACCCAGAAACCCAAAAACCACTCACCTAGGCGGGTGTAGAAGCAGATGAAGCAGGTCAGTGGAGTAGAGTGCAGTAATAGGAGTTCACCAGAAGATGACGGAAGCACCGCAGAGTAGTCATACTAGCCGGGTCGGTAATCAGGAGGTCACGCTGTTTCCAGGGATGAGACAGGACACAGGCAAGCCGGGTCATGCACAGGAGGGGTCACGAGGTGTCAGGAGAGGTAGTCTGGAACGCAAGCAGGGTCATACACAGGAGGAAAATGATAGATAGGCAATAGCAGGGCAGGACACAAGGTCAGGGACGCCATCTCACCGCCTGACCCTGGATGTCCACGTTCCGGCCCCAGGAGGAGACTGGCATCCCCCATCAGGCTATTGCAGAGGTTCCGGTCCTCCCCCTGAAGGACCCGGACTCGGCGCAGACAGAGGAGCGGGCCGGCAGCCTCCATGCACTGTAACAGAGGCTCAGGTCCAGCTCCTAACAAAAACATTCTACGTAAAGGCAAGCTATACATCCTACAAAGAAACTCCAAGTATATGATATCCATTAAAAACATATCCTGTATAACTTCATTTCATTTTCAATAAAATACAAGTGTTGGATGGAACTCTGGATAATCTAGTTTTCTCCCGCGCTCCACTTTTTCATGTCAAAATTTGCTGGGGTCGATCCTGAAAACTGTATGTGTACATGTACAGTATATTCTGAAAGATACAGAGGTACACTATGGGACTATAGGATTCTATGGGTATTGTATTATGGCCCCGATCACACGTGCACAAACCTTTAGGCTGAAGCTCCACGTTGCGGAAATGCAGGTTTTTTTGCTGTAGATTTTGTTGCTTTTTTTTTGAGCACAAGCCAGGAGTGGGTTGAGCTGAGCAAAAGGAAAAAGTAGAAGAACTTCCTAGAAATCTCCAAATTCTTTTTGTAGCTACTCCTAGTTTGGGTTCAGAAAACCGCAGCAAAATCTGCAATAAAAGAAGCTGCATTTCCGCAATATGGGACCTCAGCCTTACTCTGTATTATTGCTGCATGGTATGGCTGTATACAGTTTACTTGCACTATTACTAAACATATGAAGAAACATCAGATCTCTAAGTATAATAAAATCCTGTTCTACCAGTCCTACCTGGTTTAGGTATTTGCCATCTGTGCTACAGTAGGTAATAGGGATTATCTGTTTTTTTTTTTATTTAAACAAACTGCATGGAGATATTAACACCATGACATTGTCCAGGTGATATACAGATCTATCACATGATATAGTCTTAGCCACTGAACTGAAATACTGCACCAGCAGATTCCCTAAGGGTACGTTCACACTGTGAAACACAAACACAGTAGGTATCCCTGTGTCTACTGAATATAGGGGATCTGCAGTGCTTCTGTTCTGTCAGGAAGGAGTTAATAGGAGCACTGCAGATCCCCTATATTCAGCCAGACTGAATTCCAAGTGGGGGGAAAAAATATCCAGTCCTCAAGCTCAGGGAAGGGGCAGACAGACAACCAAAACACCCCCTCCCCCTCCCCTTCCCCAGCACCTACTGCACCCAAAGACTCCGCCCATTTTCATTTTTGAAATTCTCCAGTAGCTGCTGCATTTCCCCCCTCGGCTTATACTGGAGTCAATAAGTTTTCCCAGTCTTTTGTGGTAAAATTAGGGGCCTCGGTTTATATTCGGGTCGGCTTATACTCGAGTACTTGATCCTTTGTTCCCATAGGAGTTAAATGACCACCAGAGGGGTCTTCCAGCATCTTACTCCTCTCTACCTATTGAGAAGTCAATATATGGAGGAGGATGGGAAGAACAGACAACTTTCTGAGTTGACTTTCTTGACTATATGGGCTGGTTGTACTGCACTTGCCCGTTGCTAGTAGTTGTGATGATAATAGATCTTGTACATGGATAAAACAGTTTGTTTCTTGTGTAACCACATCGTTAAATTGTAACTTTTATTGATGCAAAGTAAAGGAATTAGCTGTAAATCTAAAGGACTGGAAACCATTTACATGAAAACACCCAAACACACAAGACAGAGCAAGTTTTATTATCTTTTATTATCTTCTCAAATGACAGTAACATTTAAAGGGATTTTCCGGCCTCCAAAATCATTTTTTATACTAATTATTTATCTACAGGATTGACTATCAGATCTGTAGGGGTCCAATACCAGGACTGCACACATATCCACTGATACAAGTGTCCGAAGCTACAGCAGTAAACAAGAACAAGTGATAGGAGCAGAGCTGCAGTTTCCAGCCACCACCGCTATACAGTGGATGGGGCTGCAGCTTGCACCTATTACTTGAATAGGAGTAGACTATTTCTGTTCCTTGTCTTCTACCCTTTTACAGATTAACAGTCCTTCATATTAGCATATTCCATATTCAAGCTAGCCATACACTTACAATTGATCAGGTAATCTAGTTGGATATGTTGGTGTAGGATTATCGTACAATTCCAAGATGAACTGATCAATCTGCTTAAACTATGAATTTATAGGCAGTGTTATAGATGAAGAATTTAGAATATTAGATATGAGACGAGTTCTCTATGAGGATACTTTCAGATCTGGAGCAGGGGGTGCGCTTTAGGGCTGGGATGGAGAAGCGTGACCTCTCTCTTCTGTCTTATAGTCTCATAGTGCTGATATTTCACAGTCACTGCTAAAGATTCATCTCAGACACTTGTCACATACAGTAAGGCAGTAAATGAATAGAATTCCAGACACATTCCTGCAGCTCAGGTCATTGTACTGCAGGTAGAAATGTGAAAAGCCTCCAAACCAAATAAATCTTCCATTAGAGATCAGATGAATATTATGCTAAAGAATAAAGGAAGCCTAGACTATCACTAAGCAAAGCCAACAGGGATCTTAACATTAACCATTAGATTACATTACTGTACCAGGGATCAGATGCAATAACCCACTCACTCCCCTAGATCACCAGGGACACCGGATATAACCCTGGTACTGCCCAAGACTACCTGATATACTAACATTAACCCCTTCACTGCCCTATACCACCAGACATACTGATACACCTACAGTGTCCTAGGGATACTGGAACGATCCTTCTCTCTCTTCTACATAAGCAAATATTCTGATATTAAACTGCCCTAACTTCACTGCCCTACTCCACCAGGAACACTGACCTTAACCCCTTCACTGCCCTACACCACCGGGAACACTGACATTAACCCCTTCACTGCCCTACACCACCAAGAACACTGACATTAACCCCTTCACTGCCCTACACCACCGGGAACACTGACCTTAACCCCTTCACTGCCCTACTCCACCAGGAACACTGACCTTAACCCCTTCACTGCCCTACACCACCGGGAACACTGACATTAACCCCTTCACTGCCCTACACCACCGGGAACACTGACATTAACCCCTTCACTGCCCTACACCACCGGGAACACTGACCTTAACCCCTTCACTGCCCTAGACCACCAGGAACACTGACATTAACCCGTTCACTGCCTTAGACCACCAGGAACACTGACATTAACCCGTTCACTGCCTTAGACCACCGGGAACACTGACATTAACCCGTTCACTGCCTTAGACCACCAGGAACACTGACATTAACCCGTTCACTGCCTTAGACCACCAGGAACACTGACATTAACCCGTTCACTGCCTTAGACCACCGGGAACACTGACATTAACCCGTTCACTGCCTTAGACCACCAGGAACACTGACATTAACCCCTTCACTGCCTTAGACCACCGGGAACACTGACATTAACCCGTTCACTGCCTTAGACCACCAGGAACACTGACATTAACCCGTTCACTGCCTTAGACCACCGGGAACACTGACATTAAACCCTTCACTGCCCTAGACCACTGAGAAGCCCTTCACTGCTGTAGGCCATCAGGAACACTGACATTAACCCCTTCACTGCCCTAGACCACTGGGATCACTGACATTAACCCCTTCACTTCCCTAGACCATCAGGAAAACTGACATTAACCCCTTCACTGCTCTAGACCATCAGGAACACTGACATTAACCCCTTCACTGCCCTAGACCACTGGGAAAGCTGACATTATCCTTTTCACTGCTCTAGACCACCTGGATGAATGACTTTAACCCATTCACTGTCGTAAACCATCAGAGATTCTGACATTATTCCCCCAGAGTGTTAGGAATATTACTATTTATACCAACCTTAATCCCCAGGAATACTGATATATATTTACCGCCATGGCAGTCACTATGATGCGGCCTCCCTTCTAGCCTAATGTTCATGCAATGGGGCTTAAAACTAGGGGGCCCAAACCAGCTCTGCAGTAAGTGATAGGAGGCGGCATTGCTCTTGTAACTGAATTCCCCTCTGTTACAGGGGAAATCAGCACAAAAAAAAAGTAATGTTAACATGACACCCAAAGGTCAATTATGTCCTTATAAGAAGGCACAATGTGGAAAAGAAAAAAAAGAATAAGATTTTTAAGAATGTCCTGACTGCATCCACATCACATGTTCTAGCCCCACCGGCAATGACATAAAACTACATAAAAATTGTGTAATGACAGTCACCTCTATTACAAAAGTGTCTGACCTCTGTATAAGCAATGCCGCCCCTGCTACCTCTTGTGTCACCCCCTCTACCTCATAGATTGTAAGCTCTTGCGAGCAGGGCCCTCAGTCCCATTGTGTGAAATGACTTTCTTTGTAATGTATCTTTCTGTCTGTATTTGAACCCTACAAATTGTACAGCGCTGCGGAATATGTTGGCGCTATATAAATAAAATTTTATATTATTATTAGAGATGAGCGAGTACTATTCGGATCAGCCGATCCGAACAGCACGTACGCATTGAAATGAATGGACGTAGCCGGCACGCGGGGGGTTAAGCGGCCGGCCGCCGTCAAAGCGGAAGTACCAGGTGCTTCCATTCATTTCAATGCGTGCGTGCTGTTCGGATCGGCCGATCCGAACAGTACTCGCTCATCTCTAATTATTATTATTACCATAACAGAGAGGAATTTTATTTAAACAAAAAAAATTTCTGTAACTCGTTGTGCTATTAAAAAAAACATGAAAAATTGTTTACATTTCATTAGATAGGAAAAAAAAGCAAAAACATGCAAAAAGGAAAGTGACCTAAAAATAAAGCCATATGTATTACCGAAAAAAAAAAAAACACAAAAACTATTTAAATAACCCATAGCCCTCATAACCATATTTATGAAAAAAAACAAACAAAGATGTGTCTGGTCATGAACCAGGGAGAATGGTCCTGTCCCGAAGTGGTTAAGGGGTTAATAGCACCTTCCTGCAGCAACTTCAATCTATACTCTTCACTAGTGAACACACAAGACTGGAGCTGCAGTGCAAGAAGCAACTGTAATCTAGACAAGACCCCACAACAGCGCCCTCTTCTGTATGCAGTAGGCACAACATTAAAACTAGAAAGAAAGATAAATACAGCGCCCTCTACTGGCCACTGAACGTACAGCGTCCTTCCCGACAAACTACAAGCAGCGTGCACCGCCGCCCTCTGCTGGACACACAGCTTATAGCACCCCTCCTAACAAGCTATAATCTCTATGATATGACATATAAATTGCTCAAAACTAAGAAGAATCCCTCCGAGACAGTGAGACGCCATGTACCAGTCACTGTGCATGGCCGGAGCATACATATATCGCGTCAGTGCCGTGTGTGGACACTGTCCTGTGTGCATATGAGCCCGTATACGTGGCAGTGAGGGAGGAGTGAGGATAGACATCCCTGCAAGGAGGACGAGCTGAGCTAAGGAGCCGCACACCCCGGTACTTCCAGACAAGACGCTTGTAGTAAGGTGTCCTCACTGACCGGTACATGTAGCGACGTTATCGCAGCGATATGCAGATGTCGGTCTGCCGACTTCTAGGATAGTGTCACAGACTTGACATGGCCGACTACCGCAGCCTCATACAGTGCTCTGCCGGTTATAACAAGGCACATTTTGCTCTTCCTAGTGTGAATTGTGATTTATTGTAGAAGTGGCTGAACTTGATTGTAAAGCGGATATCGTTGCAGTACACGAATGCGGCCAGGAGGTGTCGCTATTGTATTACAGATTGGCCTGTGGATCAGCCCTGGGGGCTCAGAATGGCCACTAGAGTGAGGACATGGGCTAGGCTTATTAGGGTGTGTGCACATGGTGCTGTTATTACAAAGAAGTCCCAGCACTTGCTTTCTCCTGTTAAACCTGTATACACCTTTGATACGTTTTATGTCTAGTTTCTTAATTTTGCAGGTGAAAAACATTTAATATTTCATCTGTTAAATCATATAATAGTTTTATTCTTGTCTGTGCTGCCTCCCGGGAACAGGGTCCTTACTACTAATAATAATCGCCTCGCAATTCAGCCTGAAAAAACTCCCTCCTCTGGACTAGGCCCATTCATTGGGCCTAATCCGGAGCGGAGCGCGCAGCTGGATGCATCGGCTTTCAGTCACAGCGACCCAGCTTTTGGACCGGAACCTGAAGCAGCCTCCACCTCAGGTTCCATTCCAAAAAACCCCATGTGAACTTACCCTAAGGCCAGGGCTCCACAGGATGTAAACTGGGGGAAAAAATCGCGGCGTTGTACAGTGCAGGCAAAGTGGATGGGATTCATGCGAATCCCATCCCCACTTTGCGGAAAAGATCACAGCGCGGACATGCTGCTATTTGCAAAGCCGTTGCGGCTTTGCAAATCGCAGCATGTCAATTATATCTACGGAAACGCTGGCGGCTTTCCTGTAGATATAATGTTAAGAGAAAGTCCACAGAGGAAAACTCTGTGAATTTTCTCTTAAAAGCGCTGCAGAAAGAACCGCAATGCGTTTACGCAGCTTTAGCGCTGCAATTACGGCCCATGGGGCCTTAGCCTAAGGGTTTTTTGATGTTTCCACAGAGAAAAATGGGCGAATTCTAGAGATATTTTTGAGGTGCAGGTGGCAAGAGTGGGCAAGTGCCTGAATATGTGGGGTAAAGGTGAGATCGGAGTCAAATACAACCTCCAGACAACGGACATGCCGCCACGGTATAATAGTATGGCCCAGACAAAAATGAAGATATGGGGGTTAGGCCTGTTAGTGCATGGAGGGGATAGAAGAAGTTCAGTTTCAGATAAAGAGATAACATGATATTAGAGACAGCAGAGAGACAGTCACTGGTGTTCTATATTAGTGCAGGGGTGATGTCACGGGGTGAGGTATATAGTTGGGTATCATCTGTATCATCTACATGCTACTTCTTTCGCTCATGATTTTGCTGTTGCAAAAAGTCCAATATATGGGGTTTTATGTCCTATTGCATCATATAAATTCTCTTGCATAAGATTGATCTTAGGGAGCCTTCACACAGAGTATACGCTCCGCTCATTCTGAATGTAAACTTGTTCAGAGTGAGCGGCGTAAGAAACAGATCCCATTGACTTCAATGGGTGCCGGCATACGCTCGTATCACATTGAAAGCAATAGGTAAAAAAAAAGCCTCCCATTGATTTCAATGGGGAGCGCTCGTATGCCGGCACCCATACAAGTCAATGGGATGTTTTTTACGCCGCTCACTCTGAATGAGTTTACGTTCTGAATGAGCGGAGCGTAAACTCCGTGTGAAGGCTCCCTTAAATGCAATTTTTGAAGCTTTACAAACAAACATATTAACATTTCATTATAATGCACTTAAAATGTATTGTATTCCTGGCAGCGTGTATATATCGCGGGACTACAGGTAACAGCATGCCCTAGCCCATCTAACACCAGGATAGGTTTGGATTGTCCGCAGCCATAGACACTTTTTATAGACTTCTTTTCCTCTAGTGTCTGGATGTGTTTGCAGAGAGTTTTTTTTTTTTTTTCTTCAATAACTTTATCAGTCACAATTGTCCATTCAAGGGTGGAGATCCTGGCTATTAACCCTATCACATCTGAACAAGATTGAGACGTAGCACAGTGCGGTCGTTTGACCCCTTTCGCAGTCAGAGGACAGACGTTATTAATGCTGTATGTAATATTGTACGACTCCTGAGGTGTGAGGGGGGAGCACTGCCCTGACTCCATAGGTTAGCTAATTGTGTCCGGCAAGGGGAGGGTTAAGCAGGGAGCATACAGCGTGGCAGTGTGTAGCTGCTGGTGATCACATCTGGCTGTTTGGAGGTAGGTGACTGCAGGGTTACGCTTCTCTGACCATCACAAAGCTAGAGGATTTTGATAAAAAAGACAAAAATTGTAAATTTTCTTTAGGATCTGAAAGTTTTTGAAGTTGCAAAAAGTTTTATATGGGACACAGGAGAGTATCTGGAGTGAAGCGTCACGTATATTACTATATCCGCTATGTGTAATATAATTGTACACTGTAACTAATCACTATATATATATATATATATATATATATATATATATATATATATATATATATATATAATATACACACAAGTACATGTATCTGCAGGTGTGTAGATAGATAGATAGGTGCAGAACCTGAATACTCGCTATTGTCTGTGCGTATACTCCTATATACTCCTATGTGCACTGATCTATAAGACGTCAGGATTCAGCGCCGGCTGCACAATATGTTAGCACTGTAAACAACTCTGCCATTGTCCTGTTTGCGACGTGCTGATCATAGCAAACCAACATGAAAGCTTTTCCTGTCTGTGGAGCGTGTGCGGACTGTCCATGTACATTTCCCTGACTTTCTCTGGATACTTTGTGTGTATATACAGTATTTGCTTCCTCTCTGACTGATCGGTTTATCGACGTAACTAAGGGACAGAGCAAATACTACTTCACAGGTGTATCCAGTACAGAGCTGAGATGTATCATGGGGATAGGTGATACACCCTGATACGGTGTGCTATTAGGTTATATATAACTCATATACTAGTAGGTGCTAAAAACAAGTCCCCAAATGTTACTTTGTAGAATACGGAGTTCTATATACTCTCATGAGCAGTGGCCTGGTTAGGCTGTATTTACATTTGGCTTCAGGTACCATCTTTATGCTGATGACACCCAGTTATACACATCTTCCCGGGACATCACCCCTGCACTCATACAGAACACCAGTGACTGTCTCTCTGCTGTCTCTAATATCATGTCCTCGCTCTATCTGAAACTAAATCTCTCCAAGACTGAACTACTACTGTTTCCACCATCTAATAGATCTGTCCCTGATATATCCATTGTAGTCTCAGGCCTTACTATAACTCCTAGGCAGCAGGCCCGCTGCCTCGGGGTCATGTTTGATGCAGACCTTTCCTTCACCCCTCATATTGAATCACTTGCACGCTCATGTCACCTCCACCTCAAAAACATCTCCAGAATACGCCCTTTCCTTACCAGAGATACACTAAAGACACTTATTGTCTCTCTGATTCATTCTCGCCTTGACTACTGTAACTCCTTACTAATCGGTCTTCCCCTCACTAAACTCTCCCCTCTACAATCTATTCTGAATGCAGCGGCCAGGCTCATCTATCAGTCTAGACGCTACAGCGAGGCCTCTGGTCTGTGCCAGTCGCTACATTGGCTGCCTATTCATTATAGAATAAAATATAAAGTTATCACCCTCATCCACAAGGCTCTCCATAATGCCGCACCTCCATACATTTCCTCCCTCATCTCTGTCTACCGCCCAACCCGTGTTCTCCGTTCACTCAATGACCTAACACTTACATCCTCTATTATCAGACCCTCCCACGCTCGTATACAAGACTTCTCCCGAGTTGCAACACTTCTCTGGAATGCTCTACCCCCAACAATCAGATTAACTCCCAACTTCTACAGTTTCAAACGCAAACTAAAGACGCATCTTATCAGACAGGCCTATCACAATGTCTAACGTAAACCCTTAACCCTCCCCTGTCCCTGCTCCCACATTACCCCACATGATATGATGTCATCTCAGGATAACTTTATAGGTCCAAGCTCCATCCACATGTTAAAGGACACAACTGTCGACGGCTCATAAAGTCTTATGTTTATGCAATGACAGTCACCTCTATTACAAAAGTGTCTGACCTCTGTATAAGCAATGCCGCCCCTGCTACCTCTTGTGTCACCCCCTCTACCTCATAGATTGTAAGCTCTTGCGAGCAGGGCCCTCAGTCCCATTGTGTGAAATGACTTTCTTTGTAATGTATCTTTCTGTCTGTATTTGAACCCTACAAATTGTACAGCGCTGCAGAATATGTTGGTGCTATATAAATAAAATTTATTATTATTATTTATGCACCATCTGATTGACTTGAGGGTCTGTGACAAAATTTGGACGTCTTATCTTTTTGATGGGCCAATCACGGATGTGTAAATAGATCCATAGGGTTGCATTTATTTTAGGGCAGTCCTGTGAAGGGCATGGTCATGGTACCTTTTCCCTTATTGGGCCTGCACGAGATGCAATGACCATCGGGCCCATACAACATGGAGGGGCACGTATTTTACTGAGCCATGCGGTGACTTCTCCAGTGGTCTATGGGAGATATATGGCATGTCACCTCTTTGACACGCACACTCATGTGAGCTACTATGAACTACTGATCATGATCACACACTTCGGGCCAGTTTCAAGCATAATATGGACGTATTACCAGAGAGAATCCCGTTCCAGTCACAGGTCTGATCACCCAAACTAACCGCACCATAGTTCCTTATGCCTCTTGTGTTGACATAAAGGAGCACTCCGGATACACCATATAATGCCAATGTAAGTCCATTCAGTGTTTCTATAGCCTTACATTACTTATATTTCTTTTCCCAGCAGTCAAAATGTCAAGCGAAGGCAGTAAAGCAGAAGAGGAGACCAGCGGGAGCGAGCTGGAGAAAATTGCAGACCTTGTCCTAAGCGGTAATGAAGAGTCTCTGCCAGAAAACAGTCCCCAAAATGAAGAGGTACACGACAAGCCACAGGACGAACCAACACAGAAGTCTGAAGAGCATGTACCTGAGGAGGCGCAACCCCAGCCGAATCCTGAGGAGTGCTGTGACACCGTGAACCTAGAACAAGGACCCGACTCCAAGGATGAGCAAGAAGAGCATAAACATCTAGTATGTATATCAGCTAGAGCAAGAGCTTCTTATGCACAGTTTTAGGTTATGTTCACACTGTAGCTTTTGGAGAGGTTTGTGAGGCACATCCAGAAACTGGCCCCAATCTGCCTTCATTGTTTTCAGTGGTGGCAGTGACGGACGCTTTTTTTTTTTTTTAGCATACCTTAAAATGAAGTGTCCTGCCTTCTCTGGCTCCTGTTTCTGCAGCACAATCACTGCTAAAGCTGCAGCAAGAGGGCTTACTCCAATCAGTCCCATTATAGGAGACTAATCACATGTACAGAAATGGAGAATCGGCTTTGCCTTTCTGCTGCCGGATTCCTTGGGAGTGTTTTTGACTGCCTCGAAATCCTCTCCAAAAGCTGCCGTAAGAGCATACTCTCTGGATGTATTCACACGTGGCAGATCTGTTGCAGAAATATCACAGGATATGCTATAAATATAGGACTCGCTTCAATTTTGAGAATTCGGTTCCTATGGATGAAAATTTGATTGGGGGCTGGGAAATACCTTTAAAGGTTATTTCAACCCTCACATTGAATGGAGTGAAATCTGCAGAATATAGTGACATTCTATAAATTTGCACGACATGTCAGTTTACATGCAGGAAATAGATAAGATGTGTAATGGCAGGACCATTAGACCAAACCACCAACTCCAAATCTGATTCCTTCATAAAATGCCATTAACGCTATACAACGTTACTCCAAAGAGGTAAGCAACAACACCTACATCGCCCTGTTGGGGGAATGCCCCGGGGTAGATGCCATCGGTATCCGAATCTGGGAAAGATGTGTTATGTCACGAGCTCGGGAGAACATAGAATACAGACCACACACATTCTGTATATCAAAAGTCTTCTGTTTTAATGGGGGAAAAAGGTTGTTTAAGTACAAATCAGACAAAGAGCTGGCTTGGCTATTCTAATTAGTATTCTAATTAGTATAATATGATTGGTTTTAGAGTTATAAGATAAGTCTGGCACATGGCTATTGGCTGAGGCCTAATGTAATCTGCATCTCATTATAACTTTCCAAACTGGGATGGACTGTCTCATGAAACAAAGAAGGATACAAAATACTTGTGTGAGCTGACATCCTAGATGTATCATGGTAAAAGAGATAAGATGACATGCTGGTGCCAGACAACTCCGGCCTTGGAGATAACGGAACAATGGCTTACAGAAAGTCTGTGCCTGCATCACTTCACACTCTGAGTGACCTCACCTCATAGTATATGTGTTAGGATACAATATGGATGACATATTAATAATAGAGTTTATAGAACACAATGGTGTATATAGAGATACATGACTGTATTTGCCACTCACAGCCCCAAAGAGCTTATTCGCATATTGGTAAAAACAGCATGGCAGCTGAGGCAGCGATTCACAAGGGGGAGACACCATTCATACAGCTGACCAGCTGATATTCTGGGTTCTACTGATAGACTCCCTTTAAAGTTTCCTCTTACTGATACTGTATTTGATGTTTTCAATGCATTCAATGGTAAATCTGCTTGGAAAATCCATACAACGTGTGCTTTTAGCTTAGAAGCATCGACTCATGAAGACACTACCTAACACCGGTAACGTCATGGATCCATTCCTGAATTAAAACATGTATTGTAAATCTGTCCTATGTGTTACCCAGTGATGTTGATTTTCTTCAGTGCGTAGTACAGACTATTCAGAAGTGTCCTATTTGTGTTATAGGACTCCGAGGCGTGTGCTAAGGAAAGCACTTGGAGCACCTGGGGAACGTGGGGCAAATCTCTTCTGTCATCCGCCAGTGCCACTGTAGGTGAGTGCACCCCATACTATAGTAATGGCTGAAAAAAGTAAAGCATGCGGTCAGGGCTGAGCCATTATGATCTAGAACAAAATTAGAATTAATTGAACATTTTACCTGGATTATTGGACAATTATTTTAGGACTCTCCTCTGCTATGCCATGACCTCTATATATAATCCACTGAATTCTGGTTTGGGTTATTCACACATCAGCAATCCTGTCTGGACAGTGCACAGTTAGTGACGTATCCTGTAGTAAGACAGGATGGCGCGGAGGCAAAATAAGTCAAATCAATGTGAGCGAGTTCATGTTGGGTAATTGAGCTGGTATTTGGTTATTTTATGATTTATTGCCCAGCCCTGCCTGCTGTAGACATGATATATAACACGGACTCCACCATCATTTCATGGTAAGCAACAACCAGGTGTATCTAGTGATGTAACTCTAGGAATAATACTCAATTTAATAATCTGTCTTTGGTCACCTGGCCATAGGTGTATTCAGGGGTCCGTCCCCTAGAGTACACCTAGAGGATCCACAGTATTTTCCACACACGCAGAATATTGAAAACCATACTCCCGATTTCAGAGATGGTGGGGGACCTGGCTAAGGTGGAGCTGTAATTCTGCTGGGGATTTTCTATTTCAATATTCCAAACAGAAAATGCAGAACCAATCCTTGCACTCCTAGACTAAGCTCCACATCCATATTTGACTACAATGATACAAATGTTGTTACAGCATTGACCTTAAAGTTTTCTATAACTAATTCTGTAAAAGTATTGAGCAATACCGGCAGCTTCACATGTGTAATCTCTGTTTTACCCAGGGCATGGGATCTCTGCAGTGAAAGAAAAAGCAGGAGTCACATTAAGAATCAGAACATCAGAGTCTGAAGAAAGTGGCGAGACAGGAGCGTCTGAGGCCGGAGATGGAGAAGGTGAATATACATGCCACAACTAACCCAGCCATGATTGCCTTATTGTGGACAGGTTATCAAGCGAGCACACCTCACGTATGACCACAGTAAGGATATTATGGCTGGGTTTCTGAAAGTGATAAACCACAGAAAGTCAACGCTAAGATCATTAGAGAAAACTTTTAAAATGCCTCAAAAGTTTGACATGTGAAGAATATGCAAATCTGACTTCCATGATGTAATTAGGAAGCCAGTGCCTCAAGAATGCACACCAATAGAGGGCGCTCCCTTTAACATCATGCCGACCTTCTCAGGAGGCCTTTGTTTGCAATGATGTTGGGATTTTACCAGGTACAGTCTCTCAGCCAAAGACAGCTGTTTCGATGTTCTTGCATCCCGTCAGCTTGGCGCAGAGAGGACTGACCTGGCAGAGGTGAGAGGCTTAGACAGGGTTGAGGGGATATTGTCACTCCATAGGGAGAGACCACAATATAGGTGTGTGGAGTCTTATTAAGCCATGAGCACTCCACTGTGCAAAGGAACATGGGAAGAATATGCAAATCTGACTTCCATGATGTAATTAGGAAGCCAGTGCCTCAAGAATGCACACCAATAGAGGGCGCTCACTGAGAATGTGCAAGTCTATCTTCCATGATGTAATTAGGAAGACGGAGTCTTCCTAATTACATCATGGAAGTCAGATTTGCATATTTTTCCCATATTCCTTTGCACAGTGGAGCGCTCATGGCTTAATAAGACTCCACACACCTAATTGGTGGTTCTCTCCCTATGGAGTGACGATATCCCCTCAAAATTTTTAATTATTTATATTTGCAAAAATGTTTATCTTCTAATTGTCTACAAATGTAAACATTTTTATTTTCACATGAAAACTATTTTAATGCCATTCTTCACCCCCATGAAGGCTTGCAACTTGAATTTTAAAAAAATAAAAAGTATTGGCTTTTGGAAGAAAAATCTTATGGCATATTGTTGTATTAATATAGGGTAATATTTTTCACCTGTCCGTTTGCAGTATCAACAGAAAAGGGTGATAGCCCAGCGGAGCCCACCTCACCCACTGCAGGCCGTGGAGTATTTTCAGCGTTAACTAATGCTGTACAGAACACGGTAAGATATCATTCCCTGGCATGTATAAAGGGTCATCTATTATCAGGATAATCAGGAATATGTGGCAACTTTATGCAAAGACTTGGCAATTCCACCATACACTTGAAGGGGAGCTGAGATGCAGTAAAAGGAACTCCGTATCTAGCACTGCACCATGGCTTCTACAAACAGCTAACACTAGGTTCACACTAGCGCTGGCTCTCCAATGTCCGGGTCCTTCAGGGGAATCTAAACAATGGAGATGCGGACCACTATAATGGGGCCTGTCGGGGTCCGTCATTTTTAAAGGGATTCTACCATTAAAACCTTTTTTTGTGGATAAGACATTAGAATAGCTTTTAGAAAGGCTATTCGTCTCTTACCTTTAGACGTGGTCTCCGCTGCGCCGTTCCTTAGAAATACCGGCTTTTACCAGTATGCAAATTAGTTCTTCCGCAGCGTTGGGGGCGGGCCCCAGCACTCAAACAGCGATGGAGGCATCCCCATTGCTGCCAAAGAAGTGTCTCCAAGCGCTGCCTCCTTCTTCGTCCACCGCGTCCTCTTCAACATGTTCTTCCAGCGCAGGCTCGTAACTTCTAGCAGAGCAGGCGCACAGGCCACGGGAAAATGGCCGCTAACAATACTGTGCAAGCACCCATTTTTCCCGTGACCTCTGCCCGAGGCCTAGAAGTTACGAGCCTGCGCCAGAAGAAGACATTGAAGATGACGCTGCGGACGAAGAAGGAGGCGGCACTTGGAGACACTTCTCTGGCAGCGGTGGGGATGCCCTCATCGCTGTTTGAGCACTGGGGCCCACCCCTATCACTGCGAGAGAACTAATTTATATACCGGTAAAAACCGGTATTTCTAAGGAACGCCGCAGAGGAGACCACGTCTAAGGGTAAGAGACGAATAGCCTTTCTAAAGGCTATTCCGACGTCTTATCCACAAAAAAAAGGTTTTAATGGTAGAATCCCTTTAAACAGAAAGTGGCGGTGGACATAGTTCTTTTTCCTCTTCTGATTTTCAGTGGATTCTGCGATGAAGTCTCCATTGGAAACTCTGAGAAGGACATTCACCAATCTAATAGTGATGACCTATACTATAGGTCAAGAGTATTAATGTCCCAGAGATCCTCTTTCGTTTATTGGAAACTTAAAATCTTTGTCTGCCGTGACCGCTAGTTGCCAACTGTATGCTGTGTTATAGATATCTATGTACAAGTGCTATTCATCAATGGGGTTGCCCCACAATCACAGCTTGTCTCTTATCCATGGGATGGGATAAGTAATAAGTGTCTGATGGAGGTTCTGCTTCTGGAACGCTCACTGCTCACTCTTGTCCTCCATTTAAAATGTAGCAATAGCTAAACATGTGCTCTCTTCCTCCATTCAATTACATCTTTACTTTTCCTACAGAGTTGATGTGGAGTGACAGTGTGCATGTACAACCATAGCTTCATTCAGTCAGGGGACAAAGGAGCCTTGTTCTTGTGATTAGTAGGGTCCTAGTGGTGCGACCCACCAGTGATCAGACACTAAATTAACCTATTCTGTAAATAGATAATAAATGTGATTATGGTGCCAGCTCTTTAAGCTGCCCCTAGTGCCTGCAGCAGGAACCTGTCTGTCAAGGGTGCAAAGCTTAGAATTTTTTATATAAACTAGCAACTAATAGGGGGTGTAAACTTAGATTAGACAGTCTAAAGCCAAACCAGATTTATAAGCCGCACCAGACTGTCTATTCTAAGTTTGTGCTGTCGACCTATTCGTATTATTACCTATGCCCTAATGCGTACTCAGGATACAAGGAGCACCGTATCAAGGAAAGATCGAAAACTGTGTACAGTACTTGTGTATTTCTAGTTACTTATATTACACTCTAGTGACCCATCATGTTGTACAATTCTTCTAGGGTAAATCTGTTTTGAGTGGCGGCCTTGATGCCTTGGAGTTTATTGGAAAAAAAACAATGAATGTGCTGGCTGAAAGTGACCCAGGATTTAAGAAAACTAAGACTCTTATGCAGAAGACGGCGTCTTTATCTCAGGTAATGAGACCGAGAACATATGTCATGACGCTGTGCTGTCTTTCCTCAGTGAATGCAATGTAAGGGCCTTGCATAGCTGCTTCTTTTAATAGGTTTCTGTACCTTAGATTGTCCCTTACCATATGTCTTAATAGACTGTGGTGAGCGTACCCATAAGGATTCTCCATCCTAGAGACAAAAATGACATCCTTTTGGTTAACACATTTGACCTCCACTGAAAACAATAACTAATAGCAAAAACATAATAATTAGAGATGAGCGAACAGTGAAATATTCGTTATTCGTTTCGAGTAGCCCCTCAATATTCGACTATTCGAACAAATATCGAACCCCATTATAGTCTATGGGGAAAAAAACGTGCACCAGCAGCAATTTATTTTTTGGCCCTTGGGGTGACCCCTAAAAAATTAGATTTCAGGCCCTTGGGGGGAGCCCTAAAACATTAATTTTGCAGGCCCTTGGGCTGGAGCTCTAAAAAATTGCTTTGCAGGCCCTTGGGGGGTATCCATGAAAAATTAATTAAATTTAAAAAAAAATTTAGTTTTTTAAGAATTACATTAGGATGAAGGGGCTGGGGTTGGAGGAGGAGGATGAAGGAATTGGGTGCTGGCAGCCCCTCTCCAGTACCTCGACTGTGGACTGGATACCCAGCTGGATATCCACGTCCTCGCCCACGTCCCCTGCTGCATAATTGGCAGGTTCACTGTATGTTTCTCACACTGACAACAAGCTCTCCCTATCACTCCAAAACGAAGATGGCCGACACTATTCTTATGTATCAGACACACATGTTGTTTTCGGCAGCCAATGGGTTTTTCCAATTTTTTTTCGATGCCTACGTTGTCGTAGTTCCTGTCCCACCTTCCCTGCATAGTTATTGGTGCAAAAAACGCGCCAGGGAAGGTGGGAGGGGATACGAAATTTTACTGCGTTTGCCGCGTTTTATTCGATTGGAATCGAATATATCGAACAGCCTGATATTCGATCGAATACCAATTTGATCGAACGCCGTTCGCACATCTCTAATAATACTAAAACAGAGAATAATAATAAGTGGTTCCCTGAGTTATATTGGGTGACATCTATGGTGCCAGTCTCTTTACCCATGTTATAAGGTGTTGTCCGAACCAGGATTCTCTTTACCCTAGGTTGGGGCGATTATGACCCTTCATCAAAACCTCTCCATTGTGCTGGTCTGTCCGTTTAGTGGTAACACATAGTGTCTGACTGACCTTATAGACAGATTGTGTATGACTTGGCCAAACCGATATCCGGTACACCAGGTCTGGCTCATCATGTCTATGGGGGCCAGACATCACTGGAGATCGGGATCGGGCAGTCAGATTTCAGCTCCCTAAACTTTTTGTTAATGGAAAGATAAGCCACTGCCAGAGGAGTTTAGGCGAAGCCTTCTCCCCTCTCCCTGTTTAGCACTTATGCACTTTTTAGCCACGCAACGACGCATGTGCAATATATGGAGGACTCGTTATTATGGGAGACATTGCACAAGATAGAAAATAAAGAGAAATCCTGCAAGATATCCAATGAAATACATGCTAAATGAAAGACTTTTCAATGTCCTTGTGCAGATGTTGAGGGAAGCCAAAGAAAAAGAGAAGCGGAGGCTTGCAGAGCAAGTGTCGGATGAGAGGACGGCACACTATGGCATGTTATTCGATGAGTACCAGGGACTGTCCCATCTGGAAGCTTTGGAAATACTCTCCAATGAAAGTGAGACAAAGGTAATATACAAGAGATACTGGACTGTGGATTGCTGATGTGTAATCTGAACATATTATTATTATTATTATTATTATTATTATTATTATTATTATTATTATAATATTTGGCTGTACCTTCTCGCAGGTCCAAGCCCATTTATCTACCCTGGGAGAGGAAACATTGGAAAGCTTAAAAGCAGATCTTATTGCTATCAAGGATATTTTCCTTCACAAGGATTTTGAGAATGAAGAAGAAAGCAATGCTGAAGGTATCCTTTAAGGAAATGTCACTTTTGATATATACACATATGTATGTCTACATCTCTGTATTTTTCATGGACAAGGCGTTCACACCTGTACTGTAGTCTCCGATAGGTGACTTTGTGGCAGTGTCTGCTTGACATTGGCGAACAAAAACGTCCTCCTGACCGCACAACTTTTTTATCCAGCACTTTTACTTTAAAAACAATGGACACCAATGGACTCCACTATAGTCATTGGGTTCTGTCGGGCTCTGTATGCGCGAGCTATATTAGCTGTCCATTGTTTTGGTCCGCTAATGGGCCAGAACAACGGACAGCCTGAAGCTAGTGTGAACTTAGCCCTAGGAATAACATAATGAACAAGTGTAAGGCTCTGTGCACACTGTCTTCATGCCTTTTGTTAGTGAGGTCATTGGAAAGATTCTGTGCTGTATTTCTCTATTACAAGGCTCAGACATATCCCCTAACATACAGTTGTGTGAATAAGTCTTCATATGTTTGCCTAAGTACAATTCAGATTAAGAGCATGACAAAAACATGACTTTTTTCCGGTTTCTATCCTGCCTACTATTTCCAATGTGATGGCTTTACAGCATTGCCGTATCTTATCCATTGGACACCATGTGTAGTTATAGCTAATGGCTGGTAGCACTTAATGTGCATTTGTATCCGCAGATTTTTTTTTTGTGGTTTTTTTTTTTTTTTTTTTAATCCCAGCTTAAACAAATTCAATGCATGTTTGCAGTTTTTTGTTTTTTTTTAAATAATAGCAACTAAAAACCGTAAAACCTGCTCCTGTACATACATACACCCCCAGGTCATATTCACATGGTGCGCTGAATAAGGTTGGTGCCATTTTTTATTGTGATATATGTCCGAATACTATTTTAGCAATTTACCGTATATACTCGAGTATAAGCCGACCTGAATATAAGCCGAGGCCCCTAATTTTACCTAAAAAAAACTGGGTAAACTTATTGACTCGAGTATAAGCCGAGGGGGGAAATGCAGCAGCTACTGGAAAATTTCAAAAATTAAAATGGTCGGAGTTTTTGGGTGCAGTAGATGCTGGGGAAGGGGAGGGGGTGTTTTGGTTGTCTGTCTGCCCCTTCCGTGAGCTTGAGGACTGGGATTTATTTCCCCCACTTGAAATTCAGCCTGGCTGAATATAGGGGATCTGCAGTGCTCCTATTAACCCCTTCCTGATGGAACAGGAGCACTGCAGCTCCCCTATATTCAGTAGACACAGGGATACCTAATGTGTATGTGTGTCACAGTCATTTTCTACTTTTATATGTATTCTAGGGAAAGGAGGGATTTACAACTTTTATTTTTTAAAGCTTTTTTTTTTTTCCACTATTTTATGGGAGATTCTATACATTTTTTTTTGTTGTTGACTCGAGTATAAACCGAGGGGGGCTTTTTAAGCACAAAAACCTGCTGAAAAATTCGGCTTATACTCGAGTATATATTTCACTAGTAAATCCCTTCTGTTTTTCTACACAGGAGAAGAGCCAGAAGAGTTTACGCGGATGCTTACCGAGTTACTATTTGAGCTGCATGTCGCTGCTACCCCTGACAAGCTCAATAAGGTATTACCTACACTCCAAGGTACCCCGAGACTTGGAGTGGCATCAAAGCAGGTTTATTATACTGATACACATTTGTTTTCTTGGTTTCCTCTTTGCTTATTACTGGTAATATTCCTTTTAAGGCCTTATGTTGACATTAAAGCCATATTACAGAGCTGTATTGCATGTGTTTACATGATGTATTTGCTCTATGATTGTTCGGTGTGACTGATCCATGAGATCCGCTGAAAATCCAATATGAAGTAAAACACCATTGTGATCTGTATTGCTGTATATTATAGGTTGTCAGTATTGGATCAGTGGGGATCAAACACCTACAAACCCATCAACTAGTACTATAGCCTTGACGTGCGAATTGTAGACTTCTATAAATAATATATGAGATATCTTACGGCTGTGTTAGTCATATACTATTACGTATATGGGCACTTGGGAAGTTTTACATCACATTTTGAGAATGGCTGTAACTGTACCACATATATAGGCGATGAAGAAGGCTCATGACTGGTTATCAGCAGAGAGCCTGTGCTCAGAGCAACAACATGAAAAGGTGGCCATGAATTTTCAGGAAGAGACAGAAGTGGTGAAGGATAACCCAGCAGAGGCCAGTGAAGAAGGAGGAAAAGCTGAGGGGAAGGGAAAAATGAGTTCTGAAGTAAGTAATCTGCCATCTTCTAGTAATGGTAACCTGATAAGGCTAAGTTCACATCTTTGCTGCAAAAATCATCATCAATGGGGTCTGCCGATGTCCGCGTGTAACCGCTGTTTTAGTAGTCTGGCTTTCCGTTGTTTGTGACCCTAGCCTAATGGTATTTTCACATGACCATCGCCAGACTGGATTCCATTATTTTGCTCTTTATAGAAGGGAACAATAGAAATAAGTATGGGATACTACCAAGATGCTCGTCCAGGCCCTCATAATCTCCCGCTTAGATTACTGCAACACCCTTCTCCATGGACTCCCAGGAAACACCCTCGCCCCCCTCCAGTTCACCTTAAACTGCGCTGCTCGCTTAATTCACCTCACCCCCCGATCTTCATCGGCTGCTCCCCTCTGCCAGTCCCTCCACTGGCTACCTATAGCCCAGCGAATTGAATTCAAGCTACTCACGCTAACATACAAAGCCATCCACAACCTGTCCCCTCCGTATATCTCCATCCTAACCTCCCGCTACCTGCCCACACGTAACCTCAGATCCTCCAATGACCTCCTACTCCGCTCTGCTCTCATCCGCTCTTCACACAACCGTCTCCAAGATTTCTCTCATGCATCCCCCATACTATAGAACTCCTTACCAAGACACATAAGACTGACCCCCACAATCACAGGCTTCAAGAAGGCCCTGAAGACTCCCCTATTCAGGAAGGCCTACAACCTCCAATAACACTATCACCGCACCGCCATCTGTACAGTCTCCCCCCTCTCCTTCTGTCTCTACCCCCCTTCCCTCATAGACTGTAAGCCCTCGCGGGCAGGGCCCTCTATCCCAACTGTGCCAGTCGGTCACTGTTAGTATTATATCTACCTGTATATTCTGTGTATTGTATGTAACCCCCAAATGTAAAGGACCATGGAATTAATACAGTAATGTGCAGCACCATGGAATTAATGGTGCTATATAAATAAATAATAATAATGGGATGTTTAAAATGATGGACACCAGTGGAGGCTAGAATGTCCCACTGAATATAATGGGGGCTGTTGGGCTTCCATTCCAGTGGACAAATATAGTCCTGCATGCAGGAATATTCTGTTTTGCAATTTTTTGTGGATTCTGAGAGTGAGGCCACCAACACAGACGTGAACTTAGACTTACATTGAGTAGACTTCTTCTCCAATGCAGTACAATCTGACCACTAGATGTCATCTTCTGCAAAAGCTGCCCTACGTTTTTATTATATATGACCTAATAGTATCTTCGGGCAGACACATATTGCGCTCCATACTATCTATTATTGTATATTGACTGCTCATGTGTATTCACTAGGTCACATGTGTTGATTTGACAAATGGTAGAAAATGTAATAATTAGGAGTTTTCATGTTGTTTGGTCTATAATATAATAAAATAATACTGATTTCTTATTTATTTTTAGGATATATACATGAAATCTGTTGAAAGTCTGGCAGAAATTACAGCGCGTTGCATTGAGCAACTACATAAGGTGGCGGAGCTCATACTGCATGGTCAAGATGTAGAAAAACCGGTAAAAGACCAGGCTGTGGTCTTAGCCAAGTGAGTATACAAATATAATACAAGCAATGCAACCGCTAGTGAACTGTAAATGTATCATTAATAAGAATAGTTACATTAATGCCACTTTGGGCACCAGTGATAAATGGTACAAATTCATGAGAGGGGTGCAGATGAAGATTTTAGGTATTTAAGCACTCTTTATTGGGTTGATGATTGGGGATACTGGTATATGATATGCGGTGTTGTTGCCACTTCTCTCCAGGGGATATGTAGGATCAGGAGGTAAAAACATCAACTATTAACTTTACATTTGGTGGGAACATAAGCGCTCTGTACAGTAATTCTATGGAACCAGTGTGTAATATTGGATTGTAGGATACAAATTATTAACATGGACTTCTGCCATCATTTACATAATACTGTGTGTAGCCCTAGACCAGTCTTTCTCAAAGTGGGCGATAACGCCCCCTTGTGGGCGCTGGAGGCCTATAGGGGGGCAGTAAAGGGCACAGAGAAGATTGGGGGGTGATGGCTAATTTAAAGGGGTGGTATCATAACAATGATTCTATCTATACTGCTTGTTAATGTGAATGTAAGACTTTTCCTAAATACACTGCTTCAGCAAAACTGCTTTGTGTGTCCACTATCTTACTTTATTCACTTCATTATGGACACTAGCACCTGGCCCCCTGCTCATTGCTGAGGGAGCCACATGACGTAGCTCCCTGCTGTGTGGGGGGGAGAGAGGGGGGGGGGCTGAGTGTACGGAGCCAGCCTGTGTCTGCACCACACATACACATCACATACACATCACCTAGCTCCCTGCTGTGAGATTGAAGGGGGGGGGGGTGTGTGGAATAAGTGCTGCTTTCTTATATAAAGCAGTCTAAAAACTACTGGGCTAAAGGACCTGGTCTCTCTGTTCACTAGGATAAAGCTTTATTATATAGAGCAGGCTGCTAGTGGGCAGAGGAGCCAGGTCCTTTAGGAAACTCCGTACAAGGTAAATCCAAGTCTTATTTTCACATGACACACATAATTTAATTATTAACATAATGACTGCGATTGTGATTCTTAAGATGTAGTAAAGTAAAAAAATTTTGGGGGGGGCGCTACAAAATAATTAATTCTCGAAGTGGGCGGTAGACAAAATAAGTTTGAGAACCTCTGCCCTAGACTAACATGTGCCATAGCCAGTGAGAGCGTATCTGAGCACCATCTGAGATACAGCACATTGAGCACCCTATGTTCACCAGTGAAATTTGTATGTCTTTGTCCCTTCTTAAGGGGCCTGCGAGCTGTTCTGAAATAACAATTCCGGTACATCTTTTCTTATAACGCAGTGCTGTTTCTCTATTACCGTATATACACGAGTATAAGCCGAATTTTTAGGCACAGTTTTTGGGGCTGAAAATGCCCCCTCGACTTATACTCAAGTCAAGCAGAAAAAGAGCTTGAGGACTGTCCCCCCCCCCCCCACACACACACACTTGGAATTCAGCCTGGCTGAATATAGGGGATCTGCAGTGCTCCTGTTCCATCGGGAAGGGGTTAATAGGAGCACTGCAGATCCCCTATATTCAGCCAGGCTGAATTCCAAGTGTGTGTGGGGGGGGGGGACAGTCCTCAAGCTCAGGGAAGGGGCAGACAGACAACCAAAACACCCCCTCCCCTTCCCCAGCAACTACTGCACCCAAAAACTCTGACCATTTTAATTTTTGAAATTTCCCAGTAGCTGCTGCATTTCCCCCCTTGGCTTATACTCGAGTCAATAAGTTTTCCCAGTTTTTTGTGGTAAAATTAGGGGGGTCGACTTGTACTCGAGTATATACGGTATTCCTCCTAGAAATTGACAACTGGGCATCACCAATCTCCTTTTGGTGTGTCTCTATACAGCCTGACACTGTTTGGACAATGTCAGACCCACCCAAATGGTAACACCCAGTTTATCCGTACATTTCTGGAAACAATAACACAGGAACATTATAACATACAATGCTGAAGAATTAGAATTTCCCGTAGAATACAACACTCTACTAAAATAGACATGTCAAAAAAGGGAACAGATCCTTTTTGGGGGTTTTTATTGGTGTCAAATTGGAGCACATCATTTTTATTCTTTGCCCTTTAGGCTGACCAGCGCTATGTGTAAGGAAGTATCCTCCCTGTCAAAAAGTTTTTCTGAGTTTCTCACCTCCGCCGGGGTAAGTATGGTATATTGTGTGCTTGTTCGTTTAAGATAGTTTAGACAGATACTTTGCTGGCCTATATATTCAGTGTCTATACAGTACTGTACAAAAGTGTAGCAGATGTGGGGACAAAGCTGCAAAGTAAATAGGCTTTCGGATATAGAAATGTTAATGGCTTACTTTGTTAATGAATACAATTACATGAATGAACAAAAGAGAAATCTAAATCCTTCCATATTTGATGTGACCTTTGCCCTTGGTGGCGGAGTCCTGGAAGTGATGATACGGCCCCCGCAGAGCCCTGATCTCACCATCATCCAGTCTGTCTGGGATAACACGAAGAGACAGACGGATTGGAGCAAGCCTACATCTACAGACGATCTGGGCTTAGTTCTCCAAGATGGCGGGAACAACCTCCCTGCTGAGTTCCTTCAAAAACTGTCTGCAAGTGTATCTAGAAGAACTGATGGAAGGCAAAGGAGAGGTCACGTTAAATATTGATGGGAGTTAGATTTCTTCTTTGTTTATAAACTTCATTTTGATGATTGACAAAAATAAGATATTAACATTTCTATTTCTGAAAGCATTCTGAGTTTGCACTTCTTACTCCACACCTGCCTAAATATTTTGCCCAGTACTGTGTGTGAGTGAGTATGTGTATGTATGTGTATATATATATATATATATATATATATATATATATATATATATATACTTCTCTCTCTCTCTCTCTCTCTCTCTCTCTCTCTCTCTCTCTCTCTCTCTCTCTCTCTCTCTCTCTCTCTCTCTCTCTCTCTCTCTCTCTCTCTCTATTTATATATATATATATTTACATCTTGCACATACATGCTGGAGAATACTCAATTATATAATTATATTTACTTAACAGAGCAAGTTGAAGGCAGAAGTATTGAACCCTATGGTCACCAGTATACAGCTGGAGGTAATATAGCTCTATCTTTTTCCAAGAATGATAATCCTATACAAAACCATAGTTTGAAGGTGTTTTCCAGCATAATACATTTATCAGCTGTTCAGACGATAGATGCTTAGTGTTAGATTGTTGGGGGGGACACCACTGAGACCCCAACAGATCACCAAGTGTGAACACCACCGGTTGTATTGGTAAGAAGAAAGCATATCATTGGGATACTCCGGGAATACAGTTCCCAGATATATAATATTATCTTGAAAGACCTGCAGACCCTATCTATATCTGTTAGATTAAAAAATGCTGGACAAAATAGTGCAGCATGCTGTGCTGTTTTGTCCAGTAAAATGACGGACGCCATGTACACCAGTGTTTTGTACTAGACAGTAGTGCACGTCTGTAATAAGTTGTAGCTCTATATAGAGTGCTTAGAAGATTGTCCCAGTGTATAGTTTATACTTATGTGCATTATTATCTTCCTTTATGGAAAGCTACAATATAAATAACCTTTTTCCTCATTTTACAGGGGAATAACAGCACCACCTACATCCAGGACGCGTTCCGGCTCCTCCTGCCTATACTACAATTCTCCCACATTCAGGCTACCTCGTCTAAAGCATAACCGCTCATATACAGCACAGCTAGGTTATGGCCTTTGTACAAAGCACTATCAAAGCTGAGTTTTTGGACATTGTTTCTCCCAATAATTGATCCTCCAAAGTACCAGTCAGTAAAGTGAGCCGTCCCTGGACTCTTTAGAAACTGGAAGAGTCCCCTATGCCATTCAGCAGAGCTAAAAGGGATCGCATGATCCACTTTGGGGTCAGAATGGTTAAGAGGAGTTTTCTTAAGAAGTCAAGTAAAAGGGGTTTCTTGCTTTTTGGTACTTTTAGAGGTCATTTAATGGATGCAGATATGATCACCAGTTAAAGTAGTTTTCTGGGTTTAAAGTATTGATGACCAATCCTAAAGATAGGTCACTAATATCAGATGTGTGATGATCAGACACCTGCTATTCCCATTGCAGATGTACAGAGAATAGAGCAGGAAGCAGACAGCTATGTTCTCTGTGTAGTGGCTGAATTGAGGTACTGCAGCTTAGGTTACATTCAAATGAATGGGAGTTGATTTGCAGTAACCTGGTTTGGCCACTACACACAATACAGCGCTGTCCGCTTCCTACTCTATTCTCTGTGTATCAGCTGTTTACTACAGCTGGCAGGTGGCCCCCACAGAGCTGATAGTAGTCACTTATCCTTAGGAAAGATCATCAATATTTTTAGCCCAGAGAACCTCTTTAAGCTTTGATGGTGTATTGAGCAGAGGACATAATCCAATGAGAATCTGCCCTGCTGACGTGTTCCCTTTTACCATGGTGGCTTTACTATAAGCCACCAAATAGCCAACTATAATATATGTCAGCTGGGAATCGGCGCTGTGTCTGGTACATGCACATTTGCACATTGTATAAAAGAAACCAAACTTTTTAGAATAGGTTTTTCAGACTTAATTCTCAATAATTATTTAAAAGTATTTTTCTGCATAAGAAGCTATAATAATATAATGTTTAATGGAATAGGAAATGTGGTGTCAGGGGGCATGTCACAGAAATACTAAGGTCTCTCCATATCGCTTAAGACCTTACTTATAGAAATGGTAACTGTGCCCTTAAAGGGGAGGAACTCCAACTAAGAGTTTCACCCGGTTCCCTAGTACTCTCACCCTCCCAAGATACAGCCTCTATTGTTCCTTGGCCATACATATTAGACAAATGTCTGCCAAATCCTTTGATTTTGGGGAGGTCGGCCAACCATGTAATGCAGACCTAGGCAAAGTCCGGCCCCCTCTGACTTATTCAGTCCGGCCCGCACAGCTTTGACTAGGGGGGGCGTGTCTAGGGGGGCGTGTCTTAGTGCCGGCCGAAGATGGAGATGTGGAGCATGTTATAAAGTACTGAGAGATGTAAGGTGAGCTGCAGGGGGGAGAGAGAGAGGGTGTGTGCCTGTCTATATGTGTGCCTGTCTATATGTGTGCCTGTCTATATGTGTGCCTGTCTATATGTGTACCTGTCTATATATGTGTGCCTGTCTATATATGTGTGTCTGTCTATATGTGTGTCTGTCTATATATGTGTGTCTGTCTATATGTGTGTCTGTCTATATATGTGTGTCTGTCTATATGTGTGTCTGTCTATATGTGTGTCTGTCTATATGTGTGCCTGTCTATATATGTGTGCCTGTCTATATATGTGTGCCTGTCTATATATGTGTGCCTGTCTATATATGTGTGCCTGTCTATATGTGTGTCTGTCTATATATGTGTGTCTGTCTATATATGTGTGTCTGTCTATATGTGTGTCTGTCTATATGTGTGTCTGTCTATATGTGTGTCTGTCTATATATGTGTGTCTGTCTATATATGTGTGTCTGTCTATATGTGTGTCTGTCTATATGTGTGTCTGTCCATATGTGTGCCTGTCTATATATGTGTGCCTGTCTATATGTGTGCCTGTCTATATGTGTGCCTGTCTATATATGTGTGCCTGTCTATATGTGTGTCTGTCTATATGTGTGTGCCTGTCTATATGTGTGTGCCTGTCTATATATGTGTGCCTGTCTATATATGTGTGCCTGTCTATATATGTGTGCCTGTCTATATATGTGTGCCTGTCTATATATGTGTGCCTGTCTATATATGTGTGTCTGTCTATATATGTGTGTCTGTCTATATGTGTGCCTGTCTATATGTGTGTCTGTCTATGTGTCTGTCCATATGTGTGCCTGTCCATATGTGTGCCTGTCCATATGTGTGCCTGTCTATATGTGTGCCTGTCTGTCTATGTGTCTGTCTATATGTGTGTCTGTCTATATGTGTGTCTGTGTGTCTATATGTGTCTGTCTATCTGTGTGTGTGTCTCACCAACCTAGGGGCAGAGATGGAAGGGGAATGTTATACTAGGGCAGAGATGGCAGATGGAGGGGGGGACATGAAACTGGGGGAGAGATGGAGGGGGGGGGGACATGAAATGGGGAAAATAAAGAGGGATATGAAACTGAGGGAGAAATGGAGGGGGGGGACATGAAACTGGGGGTAGATGAAGAGGGCACAGACTGGGGGGACATTAAACCGTGGAGGAAGCTGTAGGGGGACCTGTCTGCCTCTAGTTGCCCCCAGTTTAATGTCACCCTCCAGCTACCCCTACGGTTTAATGTCTGCTTCCAGCTTCCTGATTTTAATGTCCCCCTCTAGTTGCCCCCAGTTTCATGTCCCGCTCCAGCTGTCAATTTATTGCCCCCCTCCAACTACCCCACTGTTTAATGTCCCCCTCCAGCTGCTCCAGTTTCTAGTTTCCCCCAGTTTATACTGAGGCACCAGGTGAGGGACTTAATACTGTGAGACAGTTGGAGGGGACATTATAATGTGGGGACATATAATGTACGGGTGACTGTAGGAGGATTATACTGTGTGTGGGGGGGGCATGGAAAGATGATTGGGAATGGGCGGAGTCAACATAGAAGTGGGTGGAGCTAAATTTGCCGTGGCGCGGCCCTCTAGCATAGTTTCAATTTCTTATACGGCCCCATGGGAAAATTAATTGCCCACCCCAGGTGTAATGTGTATGTGGGCTTTCCAACTATCCCAGGTAGAAGCTGTTATAGGAGAGAAGAATCAAGCTATTGGATTTAAAGGGAGTCTGTCAGATCCAAAATGTCTCCCAGACCCATAACGCTTTCACCTAGGGACCTTTAATAGGAGTGGAAACTTTTGTGACCACAAACTGATGATGTAAGTATATCTGGCTCCGCCCATGAGGTACTTGCAGTCGCGGCTTCTCGCTCCGGAGTAGACCCAAATGAACGGGCCTAGTCTGGAGGGTGCTGTCCCGAGGCGGACGCCAGGGCTGACCCAGCCGCAGAATCCGCCTGAAGAAAGGGCGGCTCACGGAAAAATGGAAGCTAGCGGTCTGCATAGACCTCTATTGTGAGGGGGCGGATTCTGAGGTGGATTCGGTATCAAAATCCACCCCCTCTTGCCCCATGTGAACGAGCCCTTAATATTTCGAAGATCCCAATACCACTTCAATGGCAATGCTTTACGTGTAAAACACAATGTGTGAGTTCTTTGTATATTTTCTATATGCTTATGACATTACAGAACTAAACCGCTGTCAGATACAATTCTCTCATAATTTAGGATGATATTACAGTCCTGTCTGAATACTTCATGTGTGAGATTATTGCATAAGTGATCTAGAAACTTTACTAAATGGATTATTCTAAATACATATCATGAATTACATTTCTATCATGTGCAGCATGGACCCTATGTTTTGCATACAGCTATAAGTATACCGACAAGGTCAGACTGTCCCACTAGAGGACACGGGGAGAGTCTAGAGGTTCCCGCATGTGTCCCTTCTCTAGGATTGCAGAAATTGTGGCCGTATTCATGAAGAATGATATGTATATGAAGATATTTATTTTTAGGATCCTTCTGCTTAACCGTATGCGTACTTCTTTCTTACAACCTTTGCATATCAGCTTTGACTATTAAAGCAAATTTTCCAAAATTGGTTGAGAATCGATTTGATGGAGTCAGATTCAGTTTGTTGTGTATAAGGTTACCCGAACCCCCTAAAAAAAATTTTTTAAAAAAAATCACTTGTGACACTGAGGTCTCCTATGATTATATCCAACTACTTTGAAGCTCAGACATGTATTAATAATGTCAGATTGACATCTGGCTATGAGTAAGCGTATGATAACCGGTGGTGACAAACAGCTAGTACAAATACACACCGCTTGCCGCACTACATGACGCTTCTTATGAAGCGCAGCGCCATACATTGTATAGTGGCAGTGCTTGATATTGCAGCTCAGTCACTTTCATTTGGCCATGTGACCGATGGATGTGATGTCATTAGCCTAAAGGCAAGCGGAGGACTGCAGAGTCTTCAACAGCTGATCGATGGGGGTCCAACCTTATTGATGATATGTCATTAATATGATAATCCTAGAAAACCCATCTCTTCCGTCATCTCTAATGACTATAGTTATCATGGTAACTTATGTCAGTGTCAATTTAAAGAAAAATTAGGGTAGAATAAAATTTTGGATACCAAGTAACTGGTTATTTCCGGAGACCATAGCCACTTTTATACTCTGACAGATTCATCTTCAGACATCCAAGAACACAGTAACAATAATCTGATACTGTTCTGATCTGATATTCGCTATTGCCATTATGACACTTTTTGTTACAATGGTTTTTATACATGAGGATCGTTGTGAAGTAAGCAGAAACCTAAGTATACTTTGTAGCATGTGTACAAATTGTGCTTCCTGTGCCCTTTCAGTGGGGGGCATAATTTTTTAAGAGTAGACAGTATTTTACAATGTGACAACATACTGCTGCAGGAAATCGTCATGCTTAGATATTACTGCTGATCCTGCTTCTTATAATTCCCTTTATTATAAATGATAACTTATAAGGCGAACTAGCTGCAGACCTTACCTGCGGATTTATAGTACAAGGCATGTGATTCACCCTATTGAAGTGAATGGAACTAAGCTGCTATACCACACACAACCTGAGGACAGGTGTGGCGCTGTTTCTAAAAGAAAGTACTGTACATTTAGGTGCAAGTATTTACAGAAATGTCTCCTGTTCTGGTATATGCTCTGTTCAGAGTTGACACATTTAATAAAAATTATATAAATTACTTATGGTAAATGTTTGTCATGTATCCCATTTTGCATAACTGATCTCTTATTTTGACACTGAATAATGCAATCTACAGTATATCATAACATGCATACTCACCAATACACTAAATAACTGTATAAAGTACACCATCATTTTATTGAAATAAAAAAGTTTAAAAAAAAAAACATACTATACATATTGAAAAAAATGTATTTTCTCTTGGTTCGGAGGGAATCCTGCCATTACTGCAAAAGGCCCCTGGTAACCGTCCCAAACTCCTGTATTATCAAAGAGAATATCCAGTCTGTGATGTGTGTCCTGCACATAATACACTATGTGATGAAAAGTATCCGGACACCTGGCTGAGAATGACTTACAAGTTGGTGGCGCCTCCATCGGTAATACTGGATACAATATGGTGTTGGCCACCCTTAGCCTTGATGACGGCTTCCACTCTCGCAGGCCTACGTTCAATCAGGTGCTGGAAGGTTTCTTGGGGAATGGCAGCCCATTCTTCACGGAGTGCTGCACGGAGGAGAGGTATCGGTGTAGGTCGCTGAGGCCTGGCACCAAGTCGGCGTTCCAAAACATCCCAAAGGTGTTCTATAGGATTCAAGTCAGGACTGTGTGCAGGCCAGTCCATTACAGAGATGTTATTGTGGTGTAACCACTCCGCCACAGGCCGTGCAGTATGTACAGGTGCTCCATCGTGGTGTAAGATGCAATCGCCATCCCCGAATTGCTCTTCAACAGTGGGAAGCAGGAAGGTGTTTAATACATCAATGTAGGCCTGTGCTGTGATAGCGCCGCGCAAAACAACAAGGGGTGCAAGCCCCCTCCATTACCGATAGAGGGCGCCACGAACTTGTAAGTCATTTTCAGCCGGGTGTCTGGGTACTTTTCATCACATAGTATAGATAGACAGATAGTGACATGCACCTTCTCTGGAAATATAGCAGCGATGCAATGATTTTGTTAAATTCATTTGTAGGGTTGTACCTATCCAAGATACATCCAGTGCCTGTTATTTGTGATCATAGAAGCAGCGGTCATTGTACAACCCCCTTAGATAAAATTTAGGCAGCCACTATAACTACGACGCTTACTCTGCCCTGTCTTTGTCGTGGAGGAAGCTTGCTCCAGCAGAAATCTCCCCCCACTGCCCAGTCTGCAGTGGAGACCAAGCAAAGCAGAAGGTGAAGAACTTTCTTCAAGTCTGTTCATTGCAGGGGCTTTTAAGAGTCCCTACACGTGGTTAAGAATTTCTGTCTTCCGTTTCTATCATATACGGCTTTGCAACCTCTTTAAGGTTGTAGTATAAGACCAAGTATCATCACCGGAGATTGTATTTGCACCTTACAAGTGTCCATCCGATGTAAGCAGCTTCATTGAGAGGTAGTCCATGGGGAGAATTACTTGTACACTGTATCTTGCTGTTCAGTTATTATAGGAAGGATGGAGGTTGTGCTCAGAGTTTTCTGTCCCTCTAAAATAAAGATATTAATAATTGATCAGTATCTCAAAATGGCCAGAGCTGTAAGGCCTGAGTGATGTGGAAGATATATAGATCACATTACTAAGATCAGTAGGATCAATTGTATTTTAGAACATATTTCCCCTTGCTGCTGCAAGACTATCTACACAGCCCTGGTTTGGTGACAATCACCTATTGTGTATTGCCATTGTTATATGTATGACCAGCGTCAGATATTAGCATCATCTTAAGAGTATGTCATATGCAGGTTGATGGATGATGGCGGAGATGATCTGGACATATTTGCCATAAATCCGTAAAGATTGGCAAATGATATTGATCCCACTCTTAACGTGACTTCCTGATATCAGCTGCAATATTGTACTAATTTATATATTAATTGAATGTGAATGACGCTTACCCCACTTACACATATCCTCTTTATGACAGACTTGCTTTGATGATATGTTGTTGTGTTCTTCATTCAGTCTTTGGATACTTGATCTTGCTTGGTTATCTGTTAAGGAAATCAGACATGTAATGGTCAGTGTATTATGACTTGTAAGATATTATATATGCATTAAAGGGATTTTATCATTAGAATCCCTTTTTTTCTAACTAACACGTAGGAATAGCCTTAAGAAAGTCTATTCTTCTCCTACCTTTAGATGTCTTCTCTGCGCTGCCGTTCAGTAGAAATTCCGTTTTCTGTCTTGCTGCAAATGAGTTCTCTCGCAGCACTGGGGGCGTCCCCAGTACTGTGAGAGAACTCTCCAGCACCGCCTCCTTCAGGAACCAACCTCTACGCGTCGTCTTCTGGCCTGGCTTTCAATCTTCTACGCATGCGCAGTCAGCTCTGCCAGCAGGCCTCGGGCAGAGCCGACTGCACCTGCGCGCAGTTATTTTTTGTGGCCGCTTACTACAAGAGCTCGCGTAAGCGGCCACAAAAAAATGGCTGCACGCAGGTGTTTCAGTGCTGGGGCCCGCCTCCAGTGCTGTGAGAGAACTCATTTGCATAAAGACGGAAAACAGACAGAATATCTACCGAACGGCAGCACGGAGAAGACATCTAAAGGTAGAAGAATAGCCTTTCTTAAGGCTATTCCTACGTGTTAAGTTAGAAAAAAGGGATTCTAATGATAGGATCCCTTTAAGTGGCTACATAGATATTTCTGATATGAGTTGGTGGACATGAAAGCATTCAAAAATTGCCACAGTTTTTGGAAGATCTGCAATCTATACTGAAGCAGTGCTCGGAGCATAAGCCAAGCGTGGAGCATACAGCAAGAACAGGGACAGAATGCAATGCTTAGGGTGGTATACAACTACTGGATGTTGGACCTGAGTAGAGGGTTGTTAGAATTGTATTTGAAACAATGGATCGAATAACAGATAATCTAATTCAGGGACCAAGGCTGCCTCTCTTTGCCTACATTCACACGACCATGGTTCAAAGCAGCTTTGAAAAACGTCCATTTTTCTGGCCATTATGCACAGACCCTTCATACATTACAGTTTGTGGAGGCATCCATGAAAACAGACAGAGCATGACATATATTGGTCATGTGAATAGCCCCCATTCACAGACATTGAAAGTAATACTTGCCATGTGACGGCCGTTAAAAAAAAATTGCCCATCACACGGCCATTTACAATGTTTATGTGAATGTCGGCATAATGTGCAATGAAGGATATTGAAGGATAATGAAGGATATATTGAAATGTTCTATATTTTTTATACTTACAGTCGATAAAGTGAGAGTTTTTTTCCTCTTGCTTTACTTTGTAAACAATAAAAATAAGCCCACATATAAAAACCAGCGAGATCAGAGTCAGCCAGACAATACCGAGGGGTCGCGTGTAAACTGTGAAAATGAACAGAAGTGTGATCAATAAAAAAAGATTAATAATATGTACAGCGTCACCTACTATTTCTGTAATACAGAGAGCATGTAAATGCTTGACTAATATATACTGTACAAAGGTATTGGCCACCGATACTAATACAGATCTTTATGGTCATGGTATAGGGTGACGTACATCTGCAATCAAAAACATCCACCTCCCCATCAAAATTCAACACCAAATGTCACTTTAAAGGGGTCTATCAGCAAAATTATGCTGATAGAGCCCCACCTATGTGTGATAACATCTTTATCGTCCCTCTTTCCACATCCAACCATTGGTCCCACGCTCCAGATCTGCTCTAGAGGCCTTGTCCGCTCCACCCTCCTCCCCAAGAACTCCCTCTTTTTTCCAGTACTAGGCAACCCTGACTTTACACCCGGACTAGTCGACCGCATCTTCC
This sequence comes from Leptodactylus fuscus, assembly GCF_031893055.1. NCBI lineage: Eukaryota > Metazoa > Chordata > Amphibia > Anura > Leptodactylidae > Leptodactylus > Leptodactylus fuscus. The sequence goes on from NC_134265.1 coordinate 337,692,146, forward strand.
GCAACTGGCTCCGCCATGGGATCTTCCGTGTCTGCCACCTCCGAGACGATGTGGGATGGAATACGCTCCTGGGCCCTCAAGCCTCTCCTGATTTGCCTCCATTGGACACATGGCAGGAGATGCAGCTCCGCCACTTCCTGTGCTCTCTTTCCCCCATGGAATTCCTCACTGAACCTACCCCCTTAGAGAGGATCTGTGTCGGAAACGACCCCCTTCGCCACTCCCTCTCGCTGGTTTACCAACTTCTGATTAAGCCCCCAGAGGACTTTGTCCCTCCATTCATGCTTAAGTGGGAATCTGATCTGTCCCTCTCCCAGGACCAGCGAAGACGTATCTTCTGCCTCTCTCATGCTACCTCTATCAGCTCCCGCTACCAGGAGGCCAACTACAAAATCCTGTCCCGCTGGTATAGGGTCCCCACGAGAATAAAGGCTATGTTTCCCCAGACCTCCCCTCTATGTTGGAGATGCAGCAAAGAGGTAGGCACCATGCTCCATATTTTCTGGTCTTGTCCCGTCCTGTCACCCTTTTGGGAAGGAGTCAAGTGGATCATCCTCCAACTCACCGAGACCTCTCACCACTTGGGCCCTGCTCTTTTTCTCCTCAACCACTGTGAGTCTCCTGTAAAAGTCTTCAAATGCTCCCTGCTCAGATTTTTGGTCCTCGCTGCCCGGGCATGTATCCCGCTTTTCTGGAAGCGAGTTGAACCTCCCCCTCTCTCCCTCTGGATTTCGAAGGTTAACGAGATAATGCACATGGAGAACCTCATCTCCTTTCTGCACGGCACAACTGAGGCGCATACCAGAACCTGGTTTTACTGGTTCACCTTTCAGCAATCTGTAGATTATCGGACACTTGTAGGCTCTGATCCCCCCTCAGACTGACACTACTCCAGCACACCACAGTCACCTGGATACTGGTCTCTTTTAATCCACCGCCCCCCCCCCCCCCAGGTCGGGATCTGAGCGGCCTGGCGGAAGTGGGCAACCTAGCCTGTCTCTTACCCACTCGCACCCCCCCACACACACTACTGTGTATGTCTCTCACCCCAACTTTTTTTTTTCTTTTACTTCTTCCCTCTTTCTTTTAGTTCACTCCTTCCATTTTACTCTCTCCCACCTTCTCGCCCCCCCCCTTTCCTTCCCCCCTCCCCCTTGCACTGCCCCTTATTGTTTATTGGACTTGCTTTAGGGTGGCTATTTTTCGTGTTTTACTATGTAGCCTGACGTCCTCGAAACGTTTGTTAACCCTGGTACTTGTTACTGTCTGTTCTATTTTCCCCTTGCAAAATGTTTAATAAAAACTCTGAATTTAAAAAAAAAAAAAAAAAAAAGTACATTATGATCCCTATATGGGGCTCACAATCTACACATTAAAATAAAAAAAATACCCACAACTCGCCTAAAAGAAAAAATAAGTTATACTCACCTACCTGGGAGCCCTTGATGCAGCCGGCGTCTCCTCTTCATTACCCAGGATCACAGCGTGCAGGACGTCTGCCTCTCAGCGTAGGAGGTGCGTGATGTCATCGCATCGCGCCTCGTACACGGAGAAGCAGACGTTGTCTGTATGCTCTGCGTCTAAAGTCATTGACCTAGTTTTAACTAGATCGGTGTCTTGCAGACGCTGATCTAGTTAACAGCACAGCCTGGGGCATTACTATCAGGAGGGGTGGCATATAATAATGGCCTAGGGCAGTGATGGCGAACCTATGGCACGCGTGCCAGAGAGGGCACGCAGAGCCCTCTATGCTGGCACGGTTGCGGTCTCCCGGATCGCTCAGTAACAGGAAATCCGGTACAGGATTCCCCGTTAGTGAGCAATCGCTGCTTTCAGCTGGATGTGCAAATGCACATCCAGCTGAAAGCTGTCAGTGTAGGCCGCGCGGTACGCACGGCCTACATTGACTATACAGAGTGTGACCTCTGCACTGGTGCGGACATGATGACGTAAGTCATCAGCGCCCGTAGTGAATAGGTGAGAGAGAGGACGCCTGGCGGCCCTTCAGGTAAGTATATATGTGTATTGTCTGGGGAGGGGGCTGCTCTGGACCATTTTGTGCTGTTGGGTAGAGGGAACTACTGTGGAATATTTCATGCTGTGTGGGGAGGGGGCTACTGTGGAATATTTCATGTTGTGTGGGGAAGGGGCTACTGTGGACTATTTCGTGCTGTTTGGGGAGGGGGAACTACTGTGGACCATTTCATGCTGTGTGGGCAGGGGGCTACTGAGGATCATCTCATGTTGTGTGGGGAGGGGGCTACTGTGGAATATTTCATGCTGTCTGGGCAGGGGGCTACTGAGGACCGTCTCATGCTGTGTGGGGAGGGGGCTACTGTGGAATATTTCATGCTGTGTGGGGAGGGGGCTACTGTGGACCACTTCATGCTGTGTGGGGAGGGGGCTACTGTGGACCACTTCATGCTGTGTGGGAAGGGGGCTACTGTGGAGTATACAGGTATAATCCCTTGGGGGGGGCCACCGTGGGGCAAATTGTACTGTCTGTGGGGGTCACTGCAGGGCAGATTGTAGTGTGTGGGGGGGCCACTGCGGGGCAGATTGTCCTGTGTCTGTGGGGGCCATTGCAGGGCAGATTGTACTGATTTTGTTTTGCTTTTTTATGTAGATTGTGAGCCCCACATAGAGCTCACAATGTACATTTTTCCCTATCAGTATGACTTTGAAATATGGGATGGAAATCCATGCAAACACGGGGAGAACATACAAACTCCTTGCAGTTGGTTTTATGCCCTTGGTGGGATTCGAACACCAGGATTCCAGCGCTGCAAAGCTGCAGTGCTAACCACTGAGCCACCGTGTGGCCCCCTGGCAGATTGTACTGTCTGTGGGGGCCACTGCGGGACAGATTGTACTGTGTGTGTGGGGGCCACTGCAGGGCAGATTGTACTGTGTGTGGGGGCCACTGCGAGGCAGATTGTACTGTGTGTGTGTGGGCCACTGCAGGGCAGATTGTACTGTGTGTTGGGGCCACTGCGGGACAGATTGTACTGTGTGTGTGTGGGGGCCACTGCAGGGCAGATTGTACTGTGTGTGTGGGGGCCACTGCGGGGCAGATTGTACTGTGTACAGACCTTTCAGTACAAGCTCTGTAAAGCCCAATTCACACGACTGTAATTTGTGAGTCCGCAATTGTGGATCCAAATAGTTTTAAGGTTAAATTGCCGTGTTGGCACTCCGTGATAATTTATTGGGTTTTTGGTTACAGTTTGGGCACTCGGTCTCAAAAAGGTTCGCCATCACTGGCCTAGGGCATGATGGAAAGCACAGAGACCAGCGCCCTTCCATGCTGCCCCTCCTTATTAGAGTGGCGGCCCTGATAGGTGCCTGTCACCCCAGCCTCATGTCACAATCACAATGGCTACTGTCTTGGAGGACCAGAACCACAGAAACACATTCAACTTTTTTTTCTTTTTTTTTAACTGTTTATTTAAAAAATGTTATCAATAAAGAGAAACAATAAAAACAATGAAAACCCAGTGTCAAATCAAGCAGTAAAATACACAGAAAGTGTAGAACCAAGTAATACAAAGCAAAAGGCAATTCACACAGACAAAACAATTGACGGCAAGATAGGGTACAAGACAGGAGAAAAGAAGGGAAAACACCCATACGGGGGGAGGTCCAGATGTTAACCTATCAGATCGGCTGAGTGGACCAAAATGTGTTCTACAAAACCCCAATAGCACGGAACTTCTCCTCTTCAATATTAAGCAAAGCTGTTAAATACTCCCTAATTCTAGAGTACAACTCCTCAAGTGCTGTGGGACGGTGGACTGCCACCAATGCTTGGCTATCAAGCATCTAGTGGAAGTGAAGAGAAGTAACAGTAGGTGCAAGGCATGCTTGCATAATTTAACGAGAGGGAGATTAAGGAGGTAGGTTCTGGGAGACAGGGGGAGACTGACCCCCAACACTCGTTCCAAAAGGCTGCGGACCTGGCACCAATAAGGCTGGAGAGAAGGACAAGTCCAAAAAAGATGAAAAATATGCACAGGACGGGTACCCCAACACTAGCAGCAATCTGGGACAGACCTGTCAGAAGAGTGGAGGAGAGCTGATGTGTGGTACCAGAGCATCAGCATCTTAAAGAAATTCTCCTTGTGAACAACACATCCCGAAGTCTTAGGTGTCCCCAAATAAGGGACCAATCAGCACTCGAGATAATCTGTCCCAGATAGGTCTCCCACTGTTACATATAGGGGTATTTAGTAAAACATCAGGGGTAGGATCCAAGAGAAGGCGATATATATCTGAAATCAACCCCTCCGTCCCAGCACCAGTCTTACAAAGCCTCTAAAAAAAATGTGGGTATAGGTGCTAAAGGCCCCCGGAATATAGAGGAAGCCAGAAGGGAGATCTGGATATACGTGAACTCACTGGACCCAGGGAGGCCAAACCCAGATCATAGGTCGGCAAATGGTAAGAGAGTCCGAGTCCTATAATTGATAATATCGGCTAGCCTAAATAGGCCTGCCATGGGCCAGCCACAGGGCTAGTGGGTCCAGGCAGGTAGTTAGGGTGGAAGAGAAAAGCAATCATAGAAGAATGCGGGGAAGAGATGGGAAAACGAGCCAGTCCCTGGGGCCAGGTGTAGATTGGACCAAATCAGGGAGCTAGAATGTTGTGGGGCCAACCACAATTTATCTCCATCCACTTAGAGTAGGCGTGGAGAGTGGACCAGGCTGGAATCCTGCGCAATTGGACAGCCCAATAAAACAAATTGGGAAGGGAAAGGCCTCCCCGTGCTCTAGGAGTCATCATAAGCTGCTCAAAAAGCCTGTATCTCCCCCGGCTCACACAAAAGAAACACATTCAACTTTAATAGTTTAAACACACAAATGAAGCTTAGGACCAGGGACGTAACTACCACAGTAGCAGCGGAGGCGACTGCCACAGGGCCCAGGACATTAGTGGGCCTGGCGAACCCCACAAACACCGGGGGCATAATAGTGTGTGCAGGGGCCACTATGGGGCATAACACTTTGTGCAGGGGCCACTATGGGGCATATTACTGTGTGCAGGGGCCACTATGGGGCATAATACTGTGTGCAGGGGCCACTATGGGGCATAACACTTTGTGAAGGGGCTACTATGGGGCATAATACTGTGTGCAGGAATGCGGGTTGTGTGTGCGCGTGTGGGGGAAGGGCCATGTCAATTGTTTGTGTTGGGGCCCCGCCATTCCTAGTTACACCACTGAAGGAAAGCCATTCATATCAGCTGAGGTAAAGGACAACACCACGTCTGAGAGGACCTCATAGGCTACCATGGCGGCCTGCAGAGAGGGCTCCATGGCCACGATGGCTGCTTCTCTATGTGTAACCCCTTCTTCCCCCTCCCTCCACACAGTATAATGCCGCTTATTGCCCCCACACTGGGACGGGTTTAGACACAGTGCGGCCCTAGGCAGGGGAATACATAAAACAACAGTGGCTGCCTGCTTGTGTCTTTTTTTGTATTTTTTGTTATTGTAATGTTTGTTTGATTTATTTGTATACTATAAATAAAGAACGTATAAAAAACAAACAACAGTGGTATCTATGACGACATGACAGGGCCGCTGACGTCACAGATTCCGCATACAATAGGAATGGCGTGAGTAACGTTGTACACTGGCGCCATCTTGGTCACTTGATGGCTTGAGGAGGACGGTCTGTCAGGTAGGCGGCTCTGTACTCCAGGCTGAGTCCAAAGCCGCTGTGAGAAGGGCGACAGGTAATACATGTGGCTCCACGCTGGCATGTACAAGATGGCTGTGTTACACGTCGTCTATGATCCGTCATCACATGTTGTCTGTCTCTGTCTTTCTTATGTTACTTGTGTGCAGTTCTGATTTTTGGTTCCTCTTTTTTTCCCCTATGTGCTGTCACTGTATCCGGAGACACCTGGACGTCTTATAAGAAGGTAGATATTATCTTAGGGGGTGTTCACACTACCACTGCCGTCCGCCCCGGGGTCTCCATCCTAAATCCCGGGGATACTGGAAAGGACACGGCTTGCCAGGGGTCATCCTATTCATTTGAATGGTTTTGTAAAGGTAACCTCCGGTGTCTGTCTGCAGCCTCATGTATGCATGGACACAAAGTCGTAGGGTAGATTGTTTACATGCTGGGCCTTGTTTTAGATTCCATCAGATAATAATCTTGTGTGTTTGTAGATTGCACTTCTATAAAGTATAAGAATTCCTATAAGTTGTTACTAATGTGAGCGCTAGTGTAGAAGTGCGCAGTTTCCACACGGTCCCCTGGTCATGGCCAGCCTGGCTGGGTGACTCCTGTCCTGGGGCTGCGTTTCCCGGCTAGCGGTTGTTGGGATGAAACTAATGCCTGCCCGCGCTGTGTGATTGTGATTAATTCTAATTAATATCATTACTGTACATATATGCCATGTCCACAGTGTATTTGTAGTATTTGTAGTTTAGGAAGTGACGCCCAGCAGAAGGAGAGGACCTGAAGACTGGTAATGAAGACAGGTGGGGGTGGGGTGGAAAAGAGTATTGGTGACTTTCCGTTTCCAGAAACGGGAAAACGGAATGTCACTGGGAAATCAAAAAATGTGCCGGGGCGGTCACATGACTGCCCCAGGAATAGGGGTATATATACATTTTTTTTAAAAAGGAGTAAATTAGAAGTTAGGTGGGGGAGGGGGATTAGCTTAATGTTAAAGTTTTAGTTTATGCCAAACAACCCTTTTAAGTTTAAGGCCAGGATGTGTATTGTATTAGATTGTAAGCTCTTAAGGCCAGGATGTGTATTGTACTAGATTGTAAGCTCTTAGGAGCAGGACATGTATTGTATTAGATTGTAAGCTCTTAGGAGCAGGATGTCTCTTTCTTTCCTTACAGGGTCAGCTCTTCAGAACAAATAATAATATACACAGCAATATGCAGCAGGACAGTTGGGATCCAGGGAGAAATCCGATCGCCACATCTGGGGTCAGGAAGGAATTTTTTGCCCCCTGAGGTATAACGCTTCGGGGAGTTCGTTTCGCCTTCCTCTGGATCTTTGGGTTGGCTGACTTACGAGTCAGTGACCCATTTTATAATATATTAAAGGACCAGTAATAACTTTATTACAATGTTGCTTATTGCTGTTCAATAAAAAAAAAAAAAAATCTATATTGTGTTTTTTGTCTTTTGTCTGGATCTCTCCTTACACATTAGCCATGATGAGAGTGATCGCTGCAGAACTAGACTCGTCTGCTGATCCAGTATATAATAAAGTGTATCATCTCCTACACACATGGTGGCAGCTGCTGCAGGATCGGAGACTATGGGGGGCGCTATATACCAAGAGCAGATCACACATAACTCCATGTCATAATGTTGACTGTGTTATGAGGGTCAGTCTCTGTGATGGGGACAATAACATTATCTGTCTTCTCTTCTATACAAAACATAATGCCTCTAAGAGGCCTGAAGACAGGGGTCACCAAGACACAAACATTACAGTCGACACCAGAGGCCTTGTATAAAAATAGGAATCAAACTAAAGAGGTGTCGAACACAAAAGGTACAATGAGTCGCCATTGGGTCCCATAACAAAACTTGGACTACTATTTCCAGACAGTGGTCACAGTTAAGTAAAGGTTTTTAGAGTGGCTTGCAAGAAATATATTAAAAGGTGCAGGACTCTACATAAATGTGCATTTATAAAGAGCCAGAAAATCTCATGCTAAGTCTGATATAAGCAGGTGAATGGTTGGCGAATGGGACTGAGCTTGCAGTATATGTTTTGGCCAGTACACAGCTCTGCTAGTGCAAACAGCTAATCAGTGTGGGTGCTGGGACTCAACTGATTATCTAATATTGAGTGAAAGACTCATTTAGGTCTGCACTAAATGCTGAAATTACACACATTGATTGGTCCCGAAAACACAATTGGGAAGAAATAGGAAGTTATCTCCAGATTTCCACTAGGTCATGTTGCACCAAAGTGAGTTCAGACCATACAACCTGTGACCTGCCCTACTGATTCTCAGCTAACATTGGTCCATGTTCTCTGTGTTCTCTAGCAGGAGCACCAAGGTCATGTGTCCTCAATGGCATAAAGGGCTCTTTGCCACATAAGGAGACTCCAATATTATAAATGGCACATTGTAGGTGTAGACTTTCCTAAATACTTTACAAGGGCTCCCAGTTACACCTCTGGATGAAGAAAAACCTGACCTACATAGCAGTAACATACACTATGTGATCAAAAGTATCCGGACACCTGGCTGAAAATGACTTACATGTTGGTGGCGCCCTCCATGGGTAATGCTGGATACAATATGGTGTTGGCCCACCCTTAGCCTTGATGACGGCTTCCACTCTTGCAGGCAGACGCTCAATCAGGTGCTGGAAGGTTTCTTGGGGAATGGCCGCCCATTCTTCACGGAGTGCTGCACTGAGGAGAGGTATCGATGTAGGTCGGTGAGGCCTGGCACCAAGTCGGCGTTCCAAAACATCCCAAAGGTGTTCTATAGGATTCAAGTCAGGACTGTGTGCAGGCCAGTCCATTACAGAGATGTTATTGTGGTGTAACCACTCCGCCACAGGCCGTGCAGTATGTACAGGTGCTCCATCGTGTTGTAAGATGCAATCGCCATCCCCAAATTGCTCTTCAACAGTGGGAAGCAAGAAGGTGTTTAATACATCAATGTAGGCCTGTGCTGTGATAGTGCCACGCAAAACAACAAGGGGTGCAAGACCCCTCCATGAAAAACACGACCACACCATAACACCACCGCCTCCGAATTTTACTGTTGGCAATACATACGCTGGCAGATGACGTTCACCGGGCATTCGCCATACCCACACCCTGCCATCGGATCGCCACATTGTGTACCGTGATTCATCACTCCACACAACGTTTTTCCACTGTTCAATCATCCAATGTTTACGCTCCTTACACCAAGCGAGGCGTCGTCTGGCATTGACCTGTGTGATGTGTGGCACCCAATCACCTGACCACGTTCGAAGTCCGTGAGTTCCCCTGAGCGCCCCATTCTGCTCTCTCACGATGTCTAATGTCTACTGAGGTCGCTGATATGGAGGACCTGGCAGTAGGGGGCAGCACAATGCACCTAATAGGAAAACGTATGTTTTGGGGGTGTCTGGATACTTTTGATCACATAGCGTATTTTGCTCACCCATGCCATAGGTGCCAGTGTTTCGGAAAGGAGAATTGCTACTTCCTCCTCCCCAAATAACCAGTGGTACCACATAGAATCTAGGGCAAAACATGGACATATCCAGGGGCATAGCTACCATGATAGCAGTGGTAGCAGCTGCCACAGGTCCCAGGACATTAGGGGGCTTGGTGGCAGCTGCTACCGCTGCAGATTATTTTATTTTTAAATAGGCCGTTACCTGCTGAAGTAACTCCAGCAGATAATGGGGCCTATTTACTTACCTATCCTGGCTCCTGCTCACAGCTGCTGGCGCTTCCCCTTCTGCGGAGGTGGCTGTGAGCAGGATCTAAGATCCGTAAGTGAGGTTGTGGTCCGCAAATTCGACAAACACTATCATTATACTCGGGGGTCTTTTCAGATCCCCGAGTATAATGATCAGAGGGCTAGGAGAGGTGAGGGAACATTAAAAAAAAACAATGTTACTTACCTCTCCTGGCTCTGGAAGGCTTCAGGCCTACTTGGTGATGTCACAGACGTCACATGGGCCGGGGCTTACCTCCTTATGCGTTGCGACGCAAGCCCCGGCTCAAGTGACGTCTCTTCCATCATTGAAGATGGCCGACATCAGCAGGAAGTGCGCTGGAGCCCAAGAGAAGTAAGTAACATTGTTTTTTATGTTTGTATCTTCCCCTGGGTCTCTGATTACTCTGGGACCCTAGAGTATAATAATTGTTCACGGGTGGTCCACAATATTGTGTGCAAGGATCACTATGTGGCATCATACTGTGTGCAGAGGCTACTATGGGGCATCATACTGTGTAGCAGCCACTATGGGGCATAATACTGTGTGCAGAAATGCGGTGAGGGAGGGGAGCGCAGTCAGTCGGGGTCTTTGGGGGGGCAGGGCCCATGTCAAAAGTTCGCCAAGGGGCCCCACCATTCCTAGTTACGCCACTGCTTGGGACATCATTGGGCTGTCTCTTACAATAGTCACTCCACACGGAATGTCAAAATATACAGCTCTTGGCAATACCTCACGTCCTTGAAAAAATCTAGTGAAATATAAACTTATAGAATGAAAATAAAAATGAATGAGTAACCAGACTGGGCATCTGTAGGATCAATATGGCAGCACCATCACTCTCTGTTGGCCACTCAGGGCTAACAGGGACAACAGAAATACAGTCTATATGGCCAAGTTCCTGGAATAGTTTATACAATTGCAGGTATTGCTCTGGACGACGTAGGGGTAAACAACACCTTAGACATTGCGGTCACTATTGACTTCAGCATCCAAGGTGTTAATCACCTGCATTTGGCTACTGCAATTGCACATAAGGGGGCATTCACATGGAGTAATGCGGCGCTGATTCTTGCAAGATAACTCTTGTATAATAGGAGTTGTCTTGAGCACACTTGTTTCAACTAATCAAGGGCTTCATTAGTGGTATCAGGTGTTCTTGAGGCATAATACATTAAATGCAAGGACTGGCTCGGGGTTTGTTGGCTGTGACATTCGTTTCTATAATGGAAATAGATGTAAGTCAAGAGAGTGGTCCAAAAAGGATATGAAAAGATAGCAAAGGTTCTAAATGTTGGATGCATAGTCCACAAGCTCAAATTTAAAGGATTAATGGGGCAGTAAAAACAGTCTGGGGAAGGGCGGCCCTCATATTTTGTGAGGTGCATGCCTCATCATAAACGAGACATGCGCTCTGCTCAGCTGCACGCATATAGAGAAATCTACGTCACCTTGTAGCTGGCATAGATCTCCTGTCTCACTTTCAACAGATTTCTGGTGTAAGTTATGATAAATCTGATGGGGCCTCCTGCACACCCTCACTATCCCCCTTTTTTGGGGGAAGTGGCAAAGGTGGCACATTGCTTTAAAAAGTCACAATTTTTGGGTAAAGCAACATTTTGCACAAAAAAAAAAAATCTGCACTATTGACCACACAACTTAGATTTGGCAGCTGCTACCAAATTTCCAAGAAGGCAAGTGGGCAAACAGTGTTGTCCTACGGCAAGATTTAGTACAGTAGATACTTAGGTTTCGGTTTGCATAGTAAGGCTCATACAATATGCACTCCAAGATGTACACCACAGTGGCGTAACTAGGAATGGCGGGGCCCCGTGGCGAACTTTTGACATGCCCCCCCCCCCCCCCCCGACCAACACCAACGCCGAAGACCTCGACCGACCCCCTCCTACGCATTTCTGCGTGTTCTATTATGCCCCATAGTGGCCCCTTAACACATTATTATCCCCCATAGTGGCCCCTGCACACAGTATTATCCCCCATAGTGGCCCCTCCACACAGTATTATGCTCCATAGTGGCCCCTGCATACAGTATTGTGTCCCTTAGTGACCCCTACACACAGTATTATCCCCAATAGTGGCCCCTGCACACAGTATTATATCCCTTAGTGGCCCCTGCACATAGTATTATCCCCCATAGTGGCCCCTGCACATAGTATTATCCCCCATAGTGGTCCCTGCACACAGTATTATGTCCCTTAGTGGCCCCTGCACACAGTATTATCCCCCATAGTGGCTCCTGCACACAGTATTATCCCCAATAGTGTCCCCTGCAAACAGTATTATCCCCCATAGTGGCCCCTGCACACAGTATTATGTCCCTTAGTGGCCCCTGCACACAGTATTATGTCCCATAGTGGCCCCTGCACACAGTATTATATCCCTTAGTGGCCCCTGCACACAGTATTATCCCCCATAGTGGCCCCTGCACACAGTATTATGTCCCACTTTGGACACCCATAAACAATTATTATACTCTGGGGTCTTTTCAGACCCCAGAGTGTAATAATTGGAGACCCGGGGGAATAAAAACATAAAAAACTACTGTTACTTACCTGTCCCCCGGCTCCTACGCTGTCTTCTCCGCTGCTGTCCTTGTTCAGTGACGTCGGACGTCACGTGACCCGGGACGCAGGCCGGGTTCATGTGATGTCAGAGACGTCAGGAAGGAGGCCTGGCAGGATCGTGGAGAGGTAAGTAACATGTTTTTTATGTTTCTTACCTCTCCCGGTCCGCCAATCATTATACTCGGGCGTTCAAAAAGATCCCCGAGTATAATGATAGCAGCGGTAGCGGCTGTCACCGGGCCCCTAATGTCCCGGGCCCTGTGGCAGCTGCCTCTGCTGCTATGGCGGTAGTTATGCCACTGGTACACCACTAATCTCCCAAAAGAACAAGAAAAGTCAGATTCAGGATTCAATATACTCAAAACCAAATAAACAAGCCACAGAAAGATTGTGTTTTGTGGAATAAAACGAACTCTTTTGCACTATGGATCAGGATCATGTCTGGAGTTAGTAAAATGAAGCATGCGCTGAAAAGAACCTTGTCCACAATGATTCATAATTCCAAGATGGAAATCCAGCAGACAAAAATTCCTTTTTTTAAAAAATTCTTTCTTTCTTTATTTAGATCCAAGAAACATTATAGAAATTGCATCTGATGGTCATAACGCTGGTGCATGTTCAGCGAGATTTAACTACTTAAATCTCGCTGAACATGCACCAGTGTTATGACCATCAGATCCAATTTTTATAATGTTTCTTGGATCTAAATAAAGAAAGAATTTTTTAAAAAAGGAATTTTTGTCTGCTGGATTTCCATCTTGGAATCGTTACTCGTGTTTACCACGTCCTCAGTCGGGAAGACTTTCTGGAGTTATCCGTGCAGCTACTATGAACCAAAAGTGAGTGACTCTTTGCCTGAGCTTACACCGTAATCAGGATGTTATTTGCATTCTGCATTGGACTGTTTTATTTAGCAAACTTAAGTGGGGGCTGTTGTTCCCGTTCCCCTTTTCCCTATCAGTCTGTATAACTCACAATGATTCATGGCAGTGGCTCAGGGCTGTGGTGGGATTTGAAGAAGACACTTGCAGCATGAAAACCAAAGAATATTAGTGAACTGAAAGCCATTGTCCATGAGGAATGAGCTAAGATCCCTCATGAACGATGCCAGAAGTGGGTGTCTGTCCATGCATCATGTTTGCAGCAGATCACAATGGCAAGGGGTGCTCTACTAAGTACTAAAGATACTTGTTATGAAGGGGTTAAAAGTGCAAAACTTGTAAATTTTACAAATAAACCTAATTTCCAGTGTGGGTGGAAAAATACGACTGCAACTCTATATAAGATTATCAACTTCCTTCCTTCTTTCCTGAGACATCACATAGATTATCTATGGTGAGAATTTTCCTCATATACACAATAACATCAGATTGTAGTTAGGTAGGTATCTTCAGTTGGTGGTTGCTAAGGGCTCGTTCACATCTGCGCCCGGTCTCCGTACTTTAGGTTTCCGTTTCCTACCTAAAACAGAGGCAGGAGACGGAAACCTGCAGGAGTCTCTCTCACCCATTCATTTGAATGGGTGAGAGAGATGTCCGGCCGTGAGCGGCGGTGAGCGTTTTGCGCTCTCCGCCGCGAAACCGGGTTTTATAATCCGGACACAGAGTCGGACATGCAGTACTCTGTGTCCGGATAAAAAAATCCGGTTTCGCGGCGGAGAGCCTAAAACGCTCACCGCCGCGAAACCGGATCTTCTGGCATGCAGAAGACGGAAACCATAGAACGGAAAGAAGAACGCAGGTGTGAACCCAGCGTAAGCAGCATTTTACCTAACAACCGGTCTAATGATCTCATTATCTATTGTGACATCTGCCTCCTCTACATTCGGCCTCCTCATATTTATATGAAGTGTCTTGCAAATTCACCTCAAATTTTAGCATATCCTCTACAAAAACTGATATCACCCACTGAGTAATCCTACTAATATTATTGTGTGTTTGGATGTTTGTGGGTTTGTGTGTTTGGATGTTTGTTCCCTAATCACACCTAAACTACCAAACAAATATGTGTGAAATTTTGCATATACTTACCCTGGGTCCCAGAATGAAAGATAGGTCACTTTGTAGATTCCTACGCCGTCGGTCTTCACGCTAAATTACGCCAATGTTCGCTCCGGTATCTGCTTGAGGAGCTGAGATGACGTCATCCCAGGCCCTTGCGAAGTAACCGCATTGGCTCGCGCTGCAGTGTAGGTGGAGCTATCGGTCGGGCAGCAATCTAAGGAAGATGGCGGCGCTCACTCACTGGGGAGAGGACCGCGCATACAGCCTCAGTGTTCAGCCGCGTACCCAGTGTATCATTTATAGCTTTCCACTTAATACACTGGGACATTGCCGTGTTCACCTGCGCTTGGGTCAGGAGGTTCCGCAGGAGGTGGATGCCGAGGAAGGAGGGGTAGGGAGGGAGCTGTGGAAACTGTGTGAGTAGGACCTAGAGAAGAAGCAGGGGGAACCGTGGGAGAGGATGCCGTGGTAGGAGGAGGAGTGGGGAGGGGGTGGAAAGGGGAAAATGGGGGACAAGAAAGAGAGAGCCAGAGGGTGCTGGGGGACAGGAGGCCAGGGGAGTGGGGGTAGAAAGAGGGGGCCATGTGAGCGGGAGGGTTGGAAACGGGGGCTGACGTGGGGGTTGAGGGTTCCGCGGGAGGGGGGTATGTGCGCTGCCGCGGGAAAGGAGGCGGGGTTGGGAGGGGGGTCCCACGCGAGAGGGTGGAAGTCGGAGGTGGGTGTTGAGGCCAAGGGGGGACGGGGGTTGCCGAGGGAGGGTGGCCCGGTGGTGTGTGCGGGGGCCGCCATGGAAGGAGAGGCGGTGGGGGGAAGGGGGTGCCTAGAGCCAGCGTACAATAACCAGTGCAAATTGGCTACATGTACGTGGCTCAATGCCAACACTGACCCGCGGACGAAGTCGCGGGCAGATGCTAGTATTCCTCACTGTCACTGTATATACAAAAAAAACCCCTGTCCTTGTAAATTATCTGTAACTTTTTGTGTTTTCACTTGTTTTTCAGTTTGTATTTCAAGCATAAGCAAATGAGGTCTTTGAAGGAACTACAACACCCCAGAGAGGAGCGAACGGGTTCAGAAGGAGCTGAGTTCATTATGAATTTTCCACAAAAAAACCTAAAATTTTTAGGATTCACCTTGCATGAATCCAGCAAAATGGTTGACAGCTGGTTATACTATTTTACTGTCCTTTTTGAGTTGCAGAAAATGTGCGCAAACCCCCCCTCCCGAAAAAAAAACAAAGCCCCTTTCATACGCTTTGACGTCATCATTGTAACATACTATGAAGAGTACTGGAACGCAGCTACCTTGTATCCTGAAGAGACCTCAGAGTATAATAAATAATAATTTTCCCAAAATTTTTATGGTGAGCCATACAAATATTCACAAAGCAAATCTGGCCAGGTTCAGAAAGGAGGGAAGTTGAGCTCTGTGATATATAGGTTTATATGATAGCAGAGAGAAGCTGAGATCTGTGATATATCCTATTAATATTATAAATGTGAAAGTTTGTGAGTTTGTGGGTTTGTGTGTTTGGATGTTTGCATGTTCGGATGTTTGTTCCTCAATCACGGAAAAAACGCTCCACCGATTTGGCTGAAATTTTCCACAAACATAGTTAATACACCCGATTAAACAATAGGCTACTTTTCGTCACAATAGCGCACATACGTTTGTGCCAGGACCCCCACAAAACCCAAACTCACACCACCATCTCTGCAATCTCACACATTTTGGACCATAGCAAGCCACAAAATTCATATTGCCCTCTGCAGCCTCGCCCCTAACCCCACACAATCACATATACATAGACTTTACCACTTTGCCCCTCACCTTACCGATACTCCAGGAGGTTCTCTTTAACGCTCCGGAGCAGCCATGTTTGCCGACCCCCACCGCTCTGACAATCCGCGACACCGCCCACCCATGTCAATACCCCTAGGCGGTCTAATAAATGCAAAAAAAAAAGTTTAACAACAAGTAAAAAAAATATAAAAAAATAAAATAAAAAGGATTAAAAATTCAAATCACCCTCCTTTCCCTAGAACACATAAAAGTAGTTAAAAACTGTGAAACACATACATGTTAGGTATCCCCACGTCCAAAATCGCCCGCTCTACAAAGCTATACAAATATTTTTCCTGTTCGATAAACGCCGTAGCGGGAAAAATGGTCAAAAGTGCCAAACCACCATTTTTTCACTGTTTTGATTCTGATAAAAATTTGAATAAAAAGTGATCAAAGCAATAACATTTCCCGAAAATGGTAGAACTACAAAGTACACCCAGCCCCGCAAATAAAGACGCCCTACACATCCCCGTACACGGACGTATAAAAAAGTTACGGCTGTCGGAATATGGCAACTTTTCGAAAAATAATTTTTTAACACAGTTTTGGATTTTTTTTAAGGGGTCAAAATGTAAATAAACCCATATAAATTTGGTATCCCCGGAATCGTAGTGAAACACAGAATACAGGGGACATGTCATTTTGGTTGCACAGTGAACGCCGTAAAACCAAAGCCCGTAAGAATGTCGCAGAAATGCATTTTTTCTTCAAATCCACCCCATTCTGATTTTTTTCCCTGCTTCCCAGTACATTATATAGAATAAATAATGGTGTCATCATGAAGAAAAATTTGTCCCAGGAAAAATTAAGACCTCATATGGCTCTGGGAGCAGAGAAATAAAAAAGTTATGGGGTTTAGAAGGAGGGGAGTCAAAAACGAAAATCAAAAAATGCCATCGGCGGGAAAGGGTTAACTTCAAATACTTCTGTCCCAAAGTCACTATGTAAAGTTTCTCACAACACCGTATATATAGCGGCTCTAATACAAAGTAACTTCAACACAAAAGTCTCACATATTCTCTGAATTACAGCAAAAACAAGATACAAAGTTACATTTCATATCCCATACCTTATACACACTACGAAAACCTTACCCGCGCCTGTATATACCCACTGCTACAATCACCGCAGACGAAGTCGCGGGTACCAGCTAGTAGGTTATATGATAGAAGAGAAGCTGAGCTCTGTGATATATAGGGTTATATGATAGAGGAGAGAAGCTGAGCTCTGTGATATATAGGGTTATATGATAGAAGAGAGAAGCTGAGCTCCGTGATATATAGGGTTATATGATATAGGGAGAGAAGCTGAGCTCTGTGATATATAGGGTTATATGATAGAGAGAAGCTGAGCTCTGTGATATATAGGGTTATATGATATAGGGAGAGAAGCTGAGCTCTGTGATATATAGGGTTACATGATATAGGGAGAGAAGCTGAGCTCTGTGATATATATGTTTATATGATAGAGGAGAGAAGCTGAGCTCTGTGATATATAGGGTTATATGATAGAGGAGAGAAGCTGAGCTCTGTGATATATAGGTTATATGACAGAGGAGAGAAGCTGAGCTCTGTGATATATAGGGTTATATGATAGAGGAGAGAAGCTGAGCTCTGTGATATATAGGTTATATGATAGAGGAGAGAAGCTGAGATCTGTGATATATATAGATTACATGATAGAGGGAGAGAAGCTGAGATCTGTGATATATAGGTTATATGATAGAGGAGAGAAGCTGAGCACTGTGATATATAGGGTTATATGATAGAAGAGAAGCTGAGCTCTGTGATATATAGGGTTATATGATATAGGGAGAGAAGCTGAGCTCTGTGATATATAGGGTTATATGATATAGGGAGAGAAGCTGAGCTCTGTGATATATAGGGTTATATGATATAGGGAGAGAAGCTCAGCTCTGTGATATATAGGTTTATATGATAGAGGAGAGAAGCTGAGCTCTGTGATATATAGGGTTATATGATAGAGGAGAGAAGCTGAGCTCTGTAATATATAGGATTACATGATAGAGGGAGAGAAGCTGAGCTCTGTGATATATAGGTGTATATGATAGAGGAGAGAAGCTGAGCTCTGTGATATATAGGGTTATATGATAGAGGAGAGAAGCTGAGCTCTGTGATATATAGGGTTATATGATAGAGGAGAGAAGCTGAACTCTGTGATATATAGAGTTATATGATAGAGGAGAGAAGCTGAGCTCTGTGATATATAGGGTTATATGATAGAGGAGAGAAGCTGAGCTCTGTAATATATAGGGTTATATGATAGAGGAGAGAAGCTGAGCTCTGTGATATATAGGGTTATATGATAGAAGAGAGAAGCTGAGCTCTTTGATATATAAATTTATATGATAATAGAAAGAAGCTGAGCTCTGTGATATATACTGTATGTGCATATTATAGAGGGAGAGAAGCTGAGCTTAGTGATATATTTGTTGATATGATAGAGGGAGAGAATCTGAGCTCTGTGATATAGGATTATATGATAGAGGAGATAAGCCAAGTTCTATGGTATATAGGGTTATATGATACAGGAGAGAAGCTGAGCTCTGTGATACTGTATATACAGTGTTGGCCAAAAGTATTGGCACCCCTGCAATTCTGTCAGATAATACTCAGTTTCTTCCAGAAAATGATTGCAAGCACAAACTCTTTGGTATTATTATCTTCATTTATTTTGCTTTGTTGATGCCTTTTCCCAAAAAGCTCTACTTTTGTCTCATCTGACCAGAGAACATTCTTCCAAAACGTTTTTGGCTTTCTCAGGTAAGTTTTGGCAAACTCCAGCCTGGCTTTTTTTTCTGTCTCTGGGTAAGAAGTGGAGTCTTCCTGGGTCTCCTACCATACAGTCCCTTCTCATTCAGACGCTGACGGATAGTACGGGGTGACACTGTTGTACCCTCGGACTGCAGGGCAGCTTGAACTTGTTTGGATGTTAGTCGAGGTTCTTTATCCACCATTCGCACAATCTTGCGTTGAAATCTCTCGTCAATTTTTCTTTTCCCTCCACATCTAGGGAGGTTAGCCACAGTGCCATGGGCTTTAACTTCTTGATGACACTGCGCACGGTAGACACAGGAACATTCAGGTCTTTGGAGATGGACTTGTAGCCTTGAGATTGCTCATGCTTCCTCACAATTTTGCTTCTCAAGTCCTCAGACGGTTCTTTGGTCTTCTTTCTTTTCTCCATGCTCAATGTGGTACACACAAGGACACAGGACAGAGGTTGAGTCAACTTTAATCCATTTCATCTGGCTGCAAGTGTGATTTAGTTATTGCCACCACCTGTTAGGTGCCTCAGGTAAGTAACAGGTGCTGTTAATTACACAAATTAGAGAAGAATCACATGATTTTTCAAACAGTGCCAATACTTTTGTCCATCCCCTTTTTTATGTTTGCTGTGGAATTATATTCAATTTGGCTTTTTGACAATTCTTTTTGTGGTTTTCCATTGAAGACAAATTAAATGAAGATAATAATACCAAAGAGTTTGTGATTGCAATCATTTTCTGGAAGAAAATTAGTATTATCTGACAGAATTGCAGAGGTGCCAATACTTTTGGCCAACACTGTAGGTTTATATGATAGAGGAAAGAAGCTGAGCTCTGTGATATATAAGGTTATATTATAGAGGGAGAGAAGCTGAGCTGATATATAGGGTTACATGATAGAGGAATGGTATTTCCCCTTTAAGTTTCCGTGTAAAAAGTGACCAATTCTTTCTGATAAAGAACACTTTCTGCACCTTTGAGCAAATGCTCGTTCCCCATCACAGTGTGAAGTCTGTCACCTACTGTATATCAACATACTGTATACCATATAATGTCTTTGTTTAAATCTAATGGACACATGCTACATAATATATAAGACACTGCCAGTCCCCAGCATAATGTATTACTCACAGGGAATCGGTCGCTCATAGTGTAAGGATACATTGATGAAATCGCGATGATCCAATAGCTGATCTCTTGTTCTGTTATGTCTTGTAAGATTACTAATGTGAATCTCAAGCCAGGAAGGAAGAGAGATAGATTCTTCTTCTTGAGAATCCTCCATGATAAAGTTCAGCTCCACATCAGAGTAATGAAAATATTTCCCCTTTATGTTCAGTGAGACATTTATTGGTCTTCCTATGGTAAAGAATGTACACATTATATATTATAGTGAAGTCTTAGAAGGTTATGCCGTATATAATGTTCATTTAGGCTAAAGGGTCTACCATGGGAACTTTTTGTTCATGGTGCAATTTGCAAACATAGAATACAGCAAAAATATATCATAATCACAAACTGTATTACACAGTGTACACATATATGTTCTGTATACACAAAAATACTCTATATGAGCCCATAGATTGTGTGCACAAAAAGTACAATTTGTGTTTACATACACAACATCGAAATCTCAGTCACAAAAGTATGTTTGGTGGCCCACAATTATATCTTGTTGCACAGAATGTTATATGACTTATTTTCATACAGAATTTCATTTTGTAATTTTGTTGCAGATTTGCGCAGATCTGAGCCAAAGCCAAGAATGGCTACAAAAGAAATAGGAAATATGTAAGAAGTTCTTATACTTCTCCCTTCTGCTCAATCCACTCCTGACTTTGGCTTAAAAACCCGCAGCAAAATCTGCAACAAAAAAAAGCCACTAAGGTCCCACATTGTGTAAATGCAGCTTTTTTTGTTGCAGATTTTGCTGCGGTTTTTTGAGCCAAAGCCAAGAACGGCTGCAATCAATTTTTGTGACACAAAAAGTATTTTGTGTGACAACATGGCAAAAAGTTTTTCTGACATAAAAGGAATCAGAACGCAGCAGAAAAAGTGCTGAATTTTATAGTCCCAACAATGCGAGTGACATTTTACTCAATCTCATCCCCACATTGTTTAACCCTTTCCCACCGCAGCTTTTTTTTGTTTTGTTTTTTGCTCACTGATTCCAAAAACCATAACTTTTTTTTTCATTTTTCTGCTTGTAGAGATATAGGAGGGCTTATTTTTTGTAAGGAGATTGTACTTTATAATGGTACCATCTAATGTTCCAAACTATGTAGTGGGAGGCTGCAAAAATAATCAGAATAGGGAGATGTGGAAAAAAAACAGCATTTGCGCCATTTCCTTATTTTAACAGCATTCATTGCACAATCAAAATTATATGTTACCTATTACCAAATATATATTGTTTTTGTTATGTTTTAACACCTTAATAAAGATCCAAAACTTGGGGAACAAATATTATTCCAGGCTCCATATTCTGACGCTTGGACCATCCATAACATCTGTATTTGGGGCTTTGTAAAGCCTCTTTGTTACGGGGCCAATTCATTTGAATGTATGGGCCAGTGACAACCAGGCATTACACATGGATACCAATCTGTATATCATCCATACGTTTTTGACGGAGCAGCAGACTGCACATGGTCGTATGCAGAAGTCCTAATATATGACAATATCTACATGTCAAGACAAATCAAGTTTTACTTTACGTTCATACTTTGCACGTTCACTTCTTGGAGCAATGGGAATGGATTGCTTGGTGGATGACAGATGACAATGTCAGAATAATTCATAGAAAAGCCAAGTCTGATGGAAGATAAAACAGCATCTTCTGCTGTAACAGTCTCTATATCCTCTTCATTTTCATCCTCTTCCAAGAGACATATTATGGAGGTGATGTAGGAGATGTCCGCCATACAGGGGTCAATACACGATAGGCCCACGGCGACACCTAGAAAAAGGATTAGGAAATATTTACAGACAAAATATTCTCATATAGACTTTCACAAGAATTCACAATATAATATTAACCTGTTAATGACCAGCCAGTTTTAGGCCTTCTTGACCGAACCATTTATTGCATTTTTTCCATCCTCACATACCAAGCCTAGATTTTTTATTTTTCCATCAATGTAACTGTATGAGGGCATGGGTTTTTTTTTGCGGGACAAGTTTTGTTTATTGGTATACCTCATGGATTAACTTTTATTAACTGTAGCTGGGAAGCAATAGAAAAACAGCAATTTTGCCATTGGCTTTTGTTATGCTATAAATTTTGCACCATTCGCCATGCAGCTTAAAGAGGACCTTTCATGGGTTTGGGCACAGGCAGTTCTATATACTGTCGGAAAGCTGACAGTGCGCTGAATTCAGCGCACTGTCGGCTTTCCCGATCTGTGCCGCGGGTAAAGCGCTAGCGGTCCCGATACCATAGCGCTTTACAGTCAGAAGGGCGTTCCTGACAGTCTGTCAAGAACGTCCTTCTGCCCAGCAGCGCCTATGGCGCTGTACTGTGGAGCGGGGAGGAACGCCCCCTCCCCTCCTGATAATACTCGTCTATGGACGAGCACTGTGATCAGAGGGAGGGGGCGTTCCTCCCCGCTCACACAGTACAGCGCCATAGGCGTTTCTGGGCAGAAGGACGTTCTTGACAGACTGTCAGGAACGCCCTGCTGACTGTACAGCGCTATGGTACCGGGACCGATAGCTCTTTACCCGGGGCTCAGATCGGGAAAGCCGACAGTGCGCTGAATTCAGAGCACTGTCAGCTTTCCAGCAGTATATAGAACTGCCTGTGCCCAATCTGATGAAAGGTCCTCTTTAAATAACCACTTTTTGACATTTTTAATTTTTTTTACACCGTTCAACATGCAGGTAAAATAACATTACATTTGTGTTGCTTGGATCATTACAGGGACAGCAATACTCAATATGTGCGTTATGTTTTTGTTGTTATTTCTTAAACATTTTGGGATGATGATTAATGGGTTGGTAAGATTGTACTGTGTTTTTTTGAGGGTTTGGTTTTAAACTGTGTTTGATTTTTTTAATACTATTTTTTAGTCCTGCTAGCGCCATGATGGCGAACCTATGGCACGCATGCCAGAGATGGAACTTACAGCCCTCCCTGTGGGCACCCATCTCTGGAACAGATTATACTATGTGGGGGCCACTGTGGAGCAGATTGTACCGTGTGGGGGCCCTTCACTATTTATGTCATACAGTATCTGTTTTATAGCAAATGTGATATTATTAGAGGCTGCAATGGTATTGTATGGTCACTATACGCTAAAACAGATCCTGGGCGATGTAAATAGTGAACATTAATCGTTCAAAATTATGCCATATGCAAACTCTTACTTTTCAGTATATAGCTGTTTTGTATCAGTGAAAGCTCTGTAAAGCACCATTCACGAGACTGTATTTTGTGAGTCAATCATTGGCCGAAATTGTTGACCCACACAGTATTAAGGTTAAATTGCCGTGTTGGCACTTTGTGATAAATTAGTGGGTTTTGGGTTGCAGTTTGGGCACTCAGTCGCAGTTTGGGCACTCCACGAACCGCGGAATCCACCTGAAAAAAGGGCAACTCACTTCTTTTTTCCGCTAGCAGCAACCTGCCACTAGCGGAAAAAAGATCACGAGCGGTCTCCATAGACCAACATTGTGAGGGCATGGATTATGACGTGGATTCCGCGCCATAATCCGCCCCCTCTGTGCCCGTGTGAACGGGCCCTTATTCAACAAGGCTGCAAATATTTACTAACACAGACTTATAGTTTAGACTTAGAGTTTTATGGTGAGGATTTTGGCAAGGAAAAAATCTGCTTCAGGAATTAGGAAATGTTTTTTCTCCGGCACAGTGTATGGACCTTGAAAAAACTGCTAGCATTTTTTCCACACGGTTTTTGCCAATTCCACGTGGATTTTCCGCCTCCCATTGACTGCATTGGTTTTTGCACGTGGAATCCGCTTGAAAGAAGCTTTTTTTTCAACTAGCAGAAAAAATCCACTAGCGGAAAAAAAAAAAGCTAGCGGAACCCATAGAACTCTATGGGGAGTCGTATTTTCCACGTGGATTCTGACACGGATTCAGCGCCAAAATCTTCACCAGAAAACTCTGTGTGAATGGACCCTAAATGGAGGGGGTTTTTTTCACTCCCTTTCCTAACAAGTGACCAATGCTCTTACCTACAGAAGTTACCAGCTATGTCAGACCATCCCTTAGTCAGATCAGACTTCAGTCCCCATCTATTCTGTGCATATTGGTCTTTTCTTTAAGAGGACTTCCTCTTTTGGAGACTGTTTGTTCATAAAGTGTTCTCAAAGACGTTACACTCTACTGTTTGTGGACAGACACGGGTCAGCAAGGAGGAAGCCAGAAGGAGACAGAGTCATTCTAGAAACTGACCGTGACTTCTGAAAGGACTTGCCACTAGTTTAATTCTACAAAACAATTTGCGTGGCCCCTATTCCACCTCTGAGACCTGACCTCACATGATCCTTTTTGTATCCAAATATTGGATGAGATGGTTACACATGCCCATCACCTTATCCATCAGTGCTATGGTGACAACTGAGCTGGACTCCCATAGATTTCAATGGAGGGAGGCACATAGTTGGCTAGTGGCCAAATACATCAGTTTGGAGCTAGTATACAGAACATACACACTGATGCAAACACCTGCGTGACATTTTATTTACATTTTTAAGGGTGTTTTTTTTGTTGTTGTCACATTTGGACATTTCTGATTTGTGGCTTTGATTGTATTGCATCCTCCTTGCCTCACTTGGTTCTTTGTCTCTTAACTTCCTGACTTGTCAGAGCAAGGGCTCATTCACACGAAGTTTCCATGTGCGGATTCTGACTCGGAATTTGCGTCAGAATCCACGCGGAAAAAAAGCCTCCCATTGACTTCAATGGGTTCCTTTTTCCGAGCAGAAAAAGGAACCCATTTAATTAATTGGAGGCTTTTTTTACGGGCGGATTCTGACGCAGATTCCGCGTCAGAATCCAGGCACGGAAACTCCGTGTGCATAAGCCCTAACCATTATAACCACTAAGGCCGGGTTCACACGGAGTATTTTGGACCAGAATTTGACACAAAGGCCACCTTAGGTTCCGCTCCAAAATACGGGTAGCCGTGACTGGATGCTGGTGCATAAGACCAAGGTCAAGATATTTCACTCGCTCCAACAAAAACTCCCATCATGTATAGACACTGACGACTCCAAAGCTTTATATACTTTGGAAAAATATGATAATGTGGTAAATCTTTCTTCATGTGTTTTGTCAGAAGAGGAATTGAAATTACTTTCAAGAGGATTGGGATTCGTACCCAATGAAGATTTCGATTTCTTTAATACAATCTTGGATATTAATAAATTTGTCAGACTCTTGACTGTGAAAAAACATTTCTTTACCTCCGATAAGGAAAATCTCAGTAGTTTGGAACATAGTGATAGCGATAGCGGAGTTGTTGACCAAGAAAATATGTTTATTGATTTGGGGTTTAAGGAACAAACTGCCTTATTGAGTCTGTTGCAATTACAAGAAACTAATATTCCATATAATGATCAGTCTATACAGTGGGTTGGAGCTGATGGCTCCAATCCTTCTTTTTATCCCTTGGGGTCCCGGGCTCCCACCTATGCGCTGTTTCAACAGGCTATGGAACGGGACCTCGGGACCCTAAGGGATTCGATATTACAGCAACAAAAAAAGAAGAATAATATGTCTAAAAAAGAATATGAAGCTATGATAAAACTTAGTAAGAACAAAGACATAGTTATTAAGAAATCTGATAAAGATGGAAAGGTAGTGTTAATGAATAAATCTGACTATAGAGATGCATGTTTAGATATATTAAAGGACGAGACAACTTACAAACAACTTAAAACTAATCCAACAGAGGTTTTTTCAGGGGCTTTGACAAAATTGATTACTAAAGGGGTCAAATTAGGTATATTTTCAGAGAACCAATCCAAACATTTAATTCCACAATTCCCAGTCTTGCCAATATTCCACGGACTCCCGAAAACTCATAAAAATCAGAAATTTCCCCCCCTTCGTCCCATCGTGGCAGGGATGGGATCTATAAATGAAAATATTTGTTCATGGGTTGACAGGCTTTTACAGCCTTTGGTGAACCATATACCTGGATATGTTCGGGATACAAAGATGCTGTTAAATGTTTTCAAAGATATGATGTGGGATGAAAAATATATATGGGTCACGAGTGACATACAGTCCCTTTATTCTAACATACCACATTCGTTAGCTCTTAGGGCATTGTCATTTCATCTGGAGAGATATAGTAAGTACTCTGATTGTCTATGCGAATACATAATAGAGGTAACAGAATTTTTGTTAACCCATAATTTTTTTCTTTTTGATAATCAGTTTTTTTCTACAAATTAAAGGGGCCCCTATGGGGGTTCCCTTCTCACCTTCGCTCGCGAATCTCACGCTAGCATGGTGGGAGGAATTATTCATATTTACATCTGTTAATCCTTTTTTTGACAGGTTAGTCTGGTACGGACGCTACATAGATGATGTGCTCATCATATGGAGTGGGTCAGTAGCGTCCGTGCCAGACCTTATTGAATTTTTCAATTCTAACCCTATGGGTTTGAGTTTTACCTTTTCATGTGACTCGTACCAGGTTTCGTTTCTGGACATATGTCTTATGGGTAATAAAGATACAGGTAAGATAGATACTAGTTTGTATAGAAAAAGTACTATGGGAAACACATTATTGAGAGCAGATAGTCAACACCCAAATCATACAATAACATCTATCCCTGTAGGTGAGATAATTCGTACTAAAAGAGCATGTTCTTCTGATACTATATACAAGGAACAATTGGATATCACATTGGATAGGTTACGTTGTAGAAAATATCCGAAATGGAGTTTAGAAAGGGCAGTTAAGATAGTAGATGAAAAGACACGTGACTCATTATTGGTTGAAAAAACCGCAGGAAAGAGCAAAAGGGATGGTAGATTGACATTTTCGATTCCCTTTAGTAATCAGTTCTCAGCGATTAAAAAAATCTTCTATAAAAACCTTCCGATCTTGCAACAAGATCCAATAACCAACAAAATTATAGAGGAAGGAATACAAGTGGTAGCTAGAAGAGGGAATTCTTTGGGTAGTAGATTGTCACCAAGTTTATTTACTCAGAACAAAGTAGTTTCCAATACGTGGTTAACTATAAAAGGATTTTTTCCGTGTGGAATGAGTCGTTGTAATATGTGTAAATTTGTAAAGAAAACTGAAAGATTTGTGAATAGGGATCAACTGAAAGTATATTATATCAAAAAACATCTTAATTGTAACAGTCAATATGTTGTATATGTGGTAGAGTGTACGGTTTGTAAAATCTTATATGTTGGATGCACTATTCGGAGTTTAAAGATCCGTATCTCTGAGCACATAACAGACAGTACAAAAAATGAAGAGAATATTTCCAGTTTATCAAAACATTTTCAAGTAGTGCATGGAGGCAATACTAGTACACTAAAATTTTATGCCATTGAACAGATCCCAAAATTGATTAGAGGTGGTGATAGGAGAAAAAATTGTTGATTAGAGAAGCATTTTGGATAATGACCTTAGGTACAAGATTCCCTTCAGGTCTTAATATCCGTTCAGACTAGAGATGAGCGAACAGTGTTCTATCGAACACATGTTCGATCGGATATCAGGGTGTTCGCCATGTTCGAATCGAATCGAACACCGCGTGGTAAAGTGCGCCAAAATTCGATTCCCCTCCCACCTTCCCTGGCGCCTTTTTTGCACCAATAACAGCGCAGGGGAGGTGGGACAGGAACTACGACACCGGGGGCATTGAAAAAAATTGGAAAAAGTCATTGGCTGCCGAAATCAGGTGACCTCCATTTTAGACGAATAGTGGATTTCAAATCCGGGTCATATGAGAATGTGAACTTTGTGACTATGAGACAGGGATAGCTGTACAGGCAGGGATAGCTAGGGATAACCTTTATTTAGGGGGGAATGTTATTAAAAATAACTTTTTGGGGCTCTATCGGGTGTGTAATTGTGATTTTTGTGAGATAAACTTTTTCCCATAGGGATGCATTGGCCAGCGCTGATTGGCCGAATTCCGTACTCTGGCCAATCAGTGCTGGCCAATGCATTCTATTAGCTTGATGAAGCAGAGTGTGCACAAGGGTTCAAGCGCACCCTCGGCTCTGATGTAGCAGAGCCGAGGCTGCACAAGGGTTCAAGCGCACCCTCGGCTCTGATGTAGGAGAGCCGAGGGTGCACTTGAACCCTTGTGCACCCTCAGCTCTGCTACATCAGAGCCGAGGGTGCGCTTGAACCCTTGTGCACACTCTGCTTCATCAAGCTAATAGAATGCATTGGCCAGCGCTGATTGGCCAATGTATTCTATTAGCCTGATGAAGTAGAGCTGAATGTGTGTGCTAAGCACACACATTCAGCTCTACTTCATCGGGCTAATAGAATGCATTGGCCAGCGCTGATTGGCCAGAGTACGGAACTCGACCAATCAGCGCTGGCTCTGCTGGAGGAGGCGGAGTCTAAGATCGCTCCACACCAGTCTCCATTCAGGTCCGACCTTAGACTCCGCCTCCTCCGGCAGAGCCAGCGCTGATTGGCCGAAGGCTGGCCAATGCATTCCTATGCGAATGCAGAGACTTAGCAGTGCTGAGTCAGTTTTGCTCAACTACACATCTGATGCACACTCGGCACTGCTACATCAGATGTAGCAATCTGATGTAGCAGAGCCGAGGGTGCACTAGAACCCCTGTGCAAACTCAGTTCACGCTAATAGAATGCATTGGCCAGCGCTGATTGGCCAATGCATTCTATTAGCCCGATGAAGTAGAGCTGAATGTGTGTGCTAAGCACACACATTCAGCACTGCTTCATCACGCCAATACAATGCATTAGCCAGTGCTGATTGGCCAGAGTACGGAATTCGGCCAATCAGCGCTGGCCAATGCATTCTATTAGCCCGATGAAGTAGAGCTGAATGTGTGTGCTAAGCACACACATTCAGCACTGCTTCATCACGCCAATACAATGCATTAGCCAGTGCTGATTGGCCAGAGTACGGAATTCGGCCAATCAGCGCTGGCTCTGCTGGAGGAGGCGGAGTCTAAGGTCGGACCTGAATGGAGACTGGTGTGGAGCGATCTTAGACTCCGCCTCCTCCAGCAGAGCCAGCGCTGATTGGCCGAATTCCGTACTCTGGCCAATCAGCACTGGCTAATGCATTGTATTGGCGTGATGAAGCAGTGCTGAATGTGTGTGCTTAGCACACACATTCAGCTCTACTTCATCGGGCTAATAGAATGCATTGGCCAATCAGCGCTGGCCAATGCATTCTATTAGCGTGAACTGAGTTTGCACAGGGGTTCTAGTGCACCCTCGGCTCTGCTACATCAGATTGCTACATCTGATGTAGCAGTGCCGAGTGTGCATCAGATGTGTAGTTGAGCAAAACTGACTCAGCACTGCTAAGTCTCTGCATTCGCATAGGAATGCATTGGCCAGCCTTCGGCCAATCAGCGCTGGCTCTGCCGGAGGAGGCGGAGTCTAAGGTCGGACCTGAATGGAGACTGGTGTGGAGCGATCTTAGACTCCGCCTCCTCCAGCAGAGCCAGCGCTGATTGGTCGAGTTCCGTACTCTGGCCAATCAGCACTGGCCAATGCATTTCTATGGGGAAAAGTTAGCTTGCGAAAATCGCAAACTGACAGGGATTTCCATGAAATAAAGTGACTTTTATGCCCCCAGACATGCTTCCCCTGCTGTCCCAGTGTCATTCCAGGGTGTTGGTATCATTTCCTGGGGTGTCATAGTGGACTTGGTGACCCTCCAGACACGAATTTGGGTTTCCCCCTTAACGAGTTTATGTTCCCCATAGACTATAATGGGGTTCGAAACCCATTCGAACACTCGAACAGTGAGCGGCTGTTCGAATCGAATTTCGAACCTCGAACATTTTAGTGTTCGCTCATCTCTAGTTCAGACCTATCATATATTTATTAAATACTCACCTTGTTTGTATTAAGTAGTTGTATTTTGAAGTCCCGGAGATAAGGTGTTTGGTTACGGGTCCAGATTAAACTACATTTCCCTACATGCTCCGCTCGATAATATGATAGTCACATGATCGGACTATTTCGTATTACATAAGTGTATAGTCTAGAGGCGGTGTGATCATGTGACTAAGAATGTTGAATTATGGGTAATCACGTGACTGAGGGAGCATGGATGTGGAATTTATACTGAATATGCTAAATCGGAAGAAGGTAAGGACCATATACTTAAGTTTTTTATAAGATTTGGAACAAACAAGTATGTGAAGCTAGGTTTGGGATAGAGTTAACATATAAATATGCGTCTGGCTTATAAACTAGAGTGCCTTGGATAAATAGGGAGATTTAAATATTTGTCTGTCATTAACATGAAATAACGCTATGGATAACGCATAATGTGTATACTAACGATCCGAAAAAATATAAATATAAATAAAAATAATAAATAAAAAATTATTAAATAACATAAGCATACAAAAGGATAAAAACTAGTATAGATCGCTATGTGGAGTTTATATGCGATTTAACGACATGCTGAAAATCTTTTGTGCAAGTTTATTGATGTGTAGTAGAATCTCTGTATTTAAATGTGGTATAACAAGATTAAATATGTGGGATATGAGTATATACATATGAGGTTTCAAGAAGGTTGTTGTATATATTGTTGGAGATATATATAGATATAGCAACAATGAGATATATGTTGGTACATTTAAGGGTTAATGTTTTTATGGGTGGAGTTTCAATTGGGGGTTTTAAAAGGAATGTTTGTCAGCATTTGAGTATGCCATGAGGAAGGGACAAGACGTGTCCCGAAACGCGTAGCCGTTTATGTTCATACCCTAATGTGGTTTCCAGTATATTTTTAATGGATTAAGAATAAAGATTTGGATATTTTTAGACTTCGGATAGTGCTGGAAAAAAATTTTTTTGCTTCTTGGAATCGTGTAACCGGTTGGGTCCGCTGGTATCCGAGCACACCGAGACTGGATTACAGACAATGAATGGGGTGAGCTGAATACACTTACCTGTTTTTGTATTCATTCTAATAGAACCAGTGGTGGGAATATACAGTCTATAAGAAAACTTACAACCAATACATCAACTTCCTATATACACCCTAGACCAGTGATGGCGAACCTATGGCACGCGTGCCAGAGAGGGCACGCAGAGCCCTCCATGCTGGCACGCGTGCGGTCGCCCGGATCGCTCACCAACAGGGAATCCGGTACAGGATTCCCCGTTGATGAGCGATCACTGCCTTCAGTTGTATGTGCAAATGCACATACAGCTGAAAGCTGTCAGGGTAGGCCGCGGATCGCGCGACCGCGGCCTACACTGGCTGCAGAGTTTGACCTCTGCCCCGACGCGGGCGCGATGACGTCATCAGCGCCGCCAGTGACAAGAAGGTGGATGACGGCGGCTCTTCAGGGGTGAGTATGAGAGTGGCTCACTGTGTATATGATGTTGGGGGGAGCGCTTATAATACTTGGTGGGGTGTATGATACTGGGGGGGAGTGTATAATACTGGGGGGGCTTATAATACTGGGTGGGGTGTATAATACTGGGGGGAGTGTATAATACTGAGGGGGCTTATAATACTGGGGGGAGTGTATAATACTGGGGGGGCTTATAATACTGGGTGGGGTGTATAATACTGGGGGGAGTGTATAATACTGGGGGGGCTTATAATACTGGGTGGGGTGTATAATACTGGGGGGAGTGTATAATACTGGGGGGGCTTATAATACTGGGTGGGGTGTATAATACTGGGGGGGCTTATAATACTGGGTGGGGTGTATAATACTGGGGGGGCTTATAATACTGGGTGGGGTGTATAATACTGGGGGGAGTGTATAATACTGGGGGGAGTGTATAATACTGGGGGGGCTTATAATACTGGGTGGGGTGTATAATACTGGGGGGAGTGTATAATACTGGGGGGAGTGTATAATACTGAGGGGGCTTATAATACTGGGGGGAGTGTATAATACTGGGGGGGCTTATAATACTGGGGTGGCTTATAATACTGGGGGGTGTACTAAAGAGCATATAATACTGGGGGGGGTCCTATTTATAAGCACACAATACTGTGTGTGGATGCCACTGTGGAGCATATAATCCTGTGGGGGGGGGGGGGGACACCTACTGCGGAGCATATAACACTGGGGGGCTACTGTGGTACTGTGGAGAATATAATATTGTGTGGTGGGCCCACTGCAGAGCATATAATACTGTCTGGGGTCCCCTCACTATTTATATCACACAGTATCTGTTTTATGGCAGACGTGATATTAGTACAGGATGTAAGAATATTACACGGTAACTATAAAACAGATCCTGTGCGATGTAAATAGTGAAAATTAATTGTTCAAAGTACCAAATGCCGAGACCTTTACATTTCAGTACAACGTTGTTTGTATTATTGAAAGCTCTGTAAAGCCCCACATGACTGTAATTTTTGGTCAGTAACTGTCCGCAATTGTGGATCCGCATAGTATTAAGTCTATATTGTCGTGTTGGCACTCCGCGAAAATTTTGTGGGTTTTGGGTTGCAGTTTGGGCACTCGGTCTCTAAAAGGTTCGCCATCACTGCCCTAGACTAACAACTGTAGCGACAAGTGAAGAAGGGACTAGAAGTTACTTACGTCTTACCCCACTTGTTCAATTTCTGCAAATATATGTTATTGCTTGTATATTGGAAAGTTCTACAATTTTTCCAATATACTTTCTGTATCAATTCCTGAATAATTTTCTAGATCTTTTTGTCCATTGTTAACTTTCAGTGGATACAATAACAGTATATGGTCATGTGCTAGATACACAGTCATGACGGTACATAGAGATCTAGAAAGCTACGAGGAATCGATGCAGAAAGTATATTGGCAAATTACACAACTTTTTATTATACAAACAATAACATTTACTTTCTAAAACTGGACAACCCCTTTAAGTATATCTTTCTACTCCCCCGTCCTGCCTCTCACATATGAGACTGTAGCTATCCCACTCCCATAGCCAAGTGTAAAGCCTTGACCCCAACCTTGGTTCATGCTGTGTCCAGATGGCCATCCTCCTACGAGTCTGCACCCATACTGAGGCTAATCCTCTGTCCCACCAATCCACTGCTTCCGATTCCTTAATCTTCCTCCTCTGACCTGTGCAATGCTTGGATTATGTGTAGTTAGATGATTTTCCAGATTTTTTAAGCTTCTTCCCACAGTCCAAAGCAATCTCAACTTGGTGGGCTCACTATGTAACAGGACATGGTGTATTTGAGGCTCCGATAAAGACATTATATGGAACAGGGATCCATGTGAGAGGTTGTATTCTTGTATTCTGCCTAGGAATCTGTATATTAGAAATTGATCACTTATAGTACTTTAATAGGAAATAAATGGAGACGTTAAGCTTGTACTGATCTCATGCCGCCCGCAATATCTTCCATATCACATGATTCTAAGAGAACTTGATGCTAGGTAAAGACTATGTATCCTTGTATTTATATAGCTAGGCCAGGCTTACCTTCCTTAGTCTTGAACCCTTCTGGAATACAGACAATGAGCAGGACTGTTATCCCGATGAAGAGTTTAAGCAGCAGAGAAGCTGTCATTGCAGACACGTGTCACAGCTAGAACTAACTAAACCATAGTCTGCCCCCACTTATGTAGTTACTAGTCATTTCCTCAGTCAGTT
The DNA here is from genome assembly GCF_031893055.1 of Leptodactylus fuscus. Lineage (NCBI taxonomy): Eukaryota > Metazoa > Chordata > Amphibia > Anura > Leptodactylidae > Leptodactylus > Leptodactylus fuscus. The sequence goes on from NC_134265.1 coordinate 337,725,601, forward strand.
CCAGCACTCGCTTTCTGTCTCATCATACGAGAAAAGTCACATGTGTTTGAAAGGGAAGTGTCGATGAAATGCTTAGAATTCACATTACTCAGATTTCTGCAGCTGACAAAGAAACTTATCAGCAACTCAGCTAAAGATAGAGGGGCACATTTAGAAAATGTTAGATTTTGTACATTATTCTCAGAGGGTAAACACAACGGGCAGATTTATTATGCCTTGTACGCTAGTACAAATTTTTGTGGAAATTGATGTTTCGCACAAAGACATGAGACATTTTGTTCCTTGTGCTGGCAAGGACATGCAGGGTGCGTGGTGAGCACATGCATGTTGAGGCGCCTTTGTCCTTACTAGATTTCTTATCATTTCTCCCAGAAATCTGGCGTAAATGATGTGGGAATTATGCGAAATGTTCACACCAGCGCCTGAACTATGTTTTCAGGTTTCTGTCTTCTGCATGCAGAAGATGGAAACCTGTCATTCCGGGTCCGGCCGTGAGCACCGGTGAGCGTTTTATGCGCTCCGCAGCTAAACCGTTTTTTTAAAGCGGACACAGAGTACTGCATGTCCAACTCTGTGTCTGGTTTAAAAAAAAAAACGGTTTCGCCGCGGAGAGCAAAAAACGCTCACCGGCGCACACGGCCAGAGACTTTTTAAGCCCATTCAAATGAATGGGATTGAAATATGCTGGCAGGTTTTGTGCGGGAAACGGAAACCTGCAGAATGTAGTATGGGCGCAGATGTGAACGAGCCCTGAGCTTTACTGTTTAATCCATTTTTTTGTTCCTACAGTGGAATAGAAGAATGTTTTAAACAATGCGGATGCGAATGTTAGGCTAGACTGGTGCTGAATGAAAAATCTGGTGCATTGATAATGTCTAGTCCAGGGGTGCTCACACTTTTTCAGCATGTGAGCAACTTATAAAATGACTAAGTCAATAAGATCTACTGTGTGGGCAGGGCCTGGGTCTGCTGTGTGGGCGGGGCCCACAAGTCTAACAAGACTGGGCGGGGCTTAACAGGTCTAAGGGGGGGGCCTGCTCTGATGCAGACGTTCTGATTGGCTCAGAGCTCACATGGCACTGCCCGGGCACCCAGCACAGAGCCGACACCACTGCCAGTGCCCACAGCACAGACCCCCAGCCTGGAAGGCTCCTGCCCGCGGCCGAGTGAGAGCGGGGAGCGTGTCATCCCCGGAGCAGCTTCTGCATCTGTCCCGTGTGTTTCGGCGGCAGAGCGGAGGGAAGTCTTCCCTCCGCTCCGCCGCCGAGACACACGGGACAGAAGCGGGTCATGCGATCGACCCATACTTCCTTCGCGATTGACCGTTAGATCGCGATCGACGTATTGGGCACCCCTGGTCTAGTCTAAGTTTACATCACCTACAAATTGGCTTAGTTTCCAACAATTTGGTGCATTTTTGATGCCTTACGTTACATATTAAGCTCCCAACTCTTTCCTAAATCCTATTTTGTAAACCACCTGTCATCCAAGGCACAGAAACTGTCACAAAGTGTCTTATGCTAGGTTCACACCTGCACTCAGTCTTTGCCTGCGGATTTTGTCCCCCATTCCACTTGAAAAATGCAGAGAGAAAAGCGTTACAAGCAGAGCTTTTCTCTCTGCACTTTCTGCCCTTTTCAGGCAGAAACTGGGCAGGATCCCGACAGATTTCATTATAGTCTATGGGGTCCGCGGGTTTCCGCTTTTTTAGGCAGATTAGTTTTCCATTGGAATGGGAACCCAAATGCAGGTGTGAACCTAGCGTACAACAGTGAGATAATATGACTGTGTTTATTGTCTTTATTCTGTATTCTTCTTTATACTATGGAATACTATATATATATAAACCTCTACAAAAAACATCCAAAGGTTAAGACCCCACAGAATGTCTTGCAGCAAAAAAATGCTGCGGGAAAAACGCTGCGAGCAACACATCTCAGTTCTTCCCCCACCGCTTTAAACATAAAGTTTGCAGAGTTTTCCTCTGCGGACTCTCTATTACAATTATATCTATGGGGAAACTGTCAGCATTTCTGTAGGTATAATTGACATGCTGCAATTTCCAAAAACGCGCCGTTTTGGAAATTGTGGCGTGTCCGCACTGCCGTTTTTACCGCAAAGTGGTCATGGGAATTCGCTATATCATCCATTGGAGTATCATGTAGACTGCTAGATACCAATACACTTAGAAGACCATGGCCCAAGGCAATCATTTCCATATTATATATCTTTAGATTTTGTTTTGTAAAAGTGTCATTTCCTGAGCTAGAACTGTTTCAACACAGCTGTGAGAAACACATAGCAAACACCTGTTACTTGACCTCAGATTTTTAGCATTATGCTACTGTCACAAACTAGTAGATAATATACGGTATATATAGAAGGAAACCAGCTGCTAATGGGGCCAATAGGGGAGAGCGGGAATGTGTCTGAGCAGATCTAGTGATTTACCATCTCTCAATGAGACTGCAAACAAGAACTTGTAGATTTGTTCAGAATGGACATTGTCTTATCGCATCTATTGTTTAGTAGTGTGAGGTTGTATAGGAAGCTGCTAAGTATATGTCAATAAGACAAGACATTAGGATATTTCAGAGGGTCACAATATAAATTAGATAGAAGTAGCGTACAGGTCTATAGTGATTAAAATGGTTTGTACAAAAGAATAAATTGCACATGTACAGTATAAGCTAGGTTCATACTAGCGTTGTTCAGGTCCATCAGCAGATCCCATAGACCAGGGGTAGGGAACCTTCGGCTCTCCAGCTGCTGTTAAACTATAACTCCCATCATGCTCCATTCACTTCCATCAGAGTTCCAAGAACAGCAGAGTGAGTATGCATGCTGGGAGTTGTAGTTTTGCAACAGCTGGAGAGCCGTACGTTCCCTACCCCTGCCATAGACTATAATGGGGTCTTCCAGGTGCCTGTTAGGTTTCCGCCAGTTTCAGTATAAAACATCTGTGCAGGACTCTTCTCTCCAACGTTTTTCGGCAGAATCTGCTACGAAGACTCTGGTGCAGATGTGACACGTAACATTTCTTCAAAACCATTCTAAATTGAAATTGAGTTAAAGGGATCCTATCAGTCAGACACAATTTTTTGTAGGTACCACGTCGGAATAGCCTTAAGAAAGGCTATTCTTCTCCTACCTTTCGTCGTCTTCTCCGCACCGCCGTTCGCCTACAATCCCGGTTTCTCTTGGTATGTAAATTAGTTCTCTCGCAGGACTGGGGGCGGATCTCAGCACTCAGACAGCACTGGGGGCGTCCCCAATGCTGCGAGAGAACTCTCTCCAGCACCGCCTGCTCTTCTTCAGCAGCATCCTCTTCAGCCTCTTCTTCTGGCGGTGGCTTGTAACTTCTAAGGCCTTAGGCAGACTGCGCATGCCCACAGGCCCCGAGAAAATGGTCGCTTACAATACTGTGCACATGGCCATTTTCTCTTGGCCTGTGGGAATGCGCAGTCTGGGATGGTAGGCGAACGGCGGCGTGGAGAAGACGATGAAAGGTAGGAGAAGAATAACCTTTCTTAAGGCTATTCCGACGTGGTACCTACAAAAAATTGTGTCTGACTGATAGGGTCATTTTAAAGGGCTGCCATCATTCTGAATTAACATATGATCATCCATAGAAGGCCTGATCAACAAATACTTTTGCACGTTAACCGGTTAAGGACCAGGCCCAAAAGTATGTTAAAGACCAGGCCTTTTTTTTTTCAAAACTGACATGTGTCACTTTAAATGGCAATAACTTTGAGACGGTTTAACTTACACAAGTGGTTTTGAGACTGTTTTTTTCGTAACACATTATACTTCATGTTAGTGGTAAATATTAATCAATATTTTTGTATTTATTTATAAAAAAACCTAGGAAATTTGATGGAAATTTGGAAAAAATTGCAATTTTCAAAATGTGAAATTCTCTGCTTTTCAGGCAGATAGTCATACCACCCAAATACATGAATAAATATTATCTCCCATATCTCTGCTTTATATCGGCATCATCTTTTGATTGTCTTTTAATTTATTTTGGATGTTACAAGGCTTACAAGTGTAACAGCGATTTTCTAGATTTGCAAGAAAATTCCCCAAACCAATTTTTTAGGGACCGCTTCAGTTCTGTAAGGAATTATAAAGGCCTGTATAATAGAAACCCCCATAAATCACCCCATTTTCAAAACTACACCCCTCAAATTATTCAAAACAGCATTTGGGATGTTTGTTAACCCTTTAAGTTTTTCATAAGATTAAAAATAATATGGAAGTGAAATTTAGACATTTCATTTTTTTTCATTAATACATTCATTTAGACCTAAAATTAACACATTCACAAAGGGTTAAAGGAGAAAATGCATCTCACATTTTGTTATGCAATTTCTCCCTTGCACAGAAATACCCCACATGTGGGCGTAAACTGATTTTTGGGCACACAGCAGTGCATGGAAGGGAAGGAGCGACACTGGGTGTGTGAACAGCAGATTTTGCTGGAATAATTTTCAGGCACCATGCCTCATTTGCAGAGCCCCTAGAGTACCAAAACAATGGAAACCCCCCAAAAGTGACCCCATTTTAGAATCCACACCCCTCACAGAATTTATCAAGGGGTATAGTCAGCATTTTGACCCTACAGTTGTTTCACAGATTTTACTAACATTGGGATGTGTAAATGAAAAATTACTAAAATGTCACTTTATCCCCAAAGTTTTAATTTTCACAAGGGGTTAAAGGAGTAAAAGCCCCCCACAGTTTGTTAAACAATTTCTCCTGAACACGGCAATACCCCATATGTGGCCATATTTTGCTGTATGGGAACATGGCGGGGCTCAGAATGGAAGGAGCGCTATTTGGCTTTTGGATGGCAGATTTCGCTGGAATAATTTTAGGTGCCATGTCTCATTTGCAGAGCCCCTAGAGTACCAATACAGTGGAAACCCCCTAAAAGTGACCCCATTTTGGAATCTACACCCCCCACAGAACATATGAAAGGGTAGAGTGAGCATTTTGACCCTACAGCTGTTTCACAGATTTTATTAACATTGGGGCATGAAAATGAAAAATTACTTTTTTTCCAATAAACTGTCAATTTAGCCCCAAATTTTTCATTTTCACAAGAGGATAAAGGAGAAAAAGCTCCATGAAGTTTGTTAAACAATTTCTCCTGAACACAGAAATGCCCCATATGTTGCCATAATCTGCTGTATGGGTACATGGCGGGGCTCAGAATGGAAAGAGGGCTATTTGGCTTTTGAAGGACAGATTTTGCTGGAATATTTTTCAAGTCCCATGTCGCATTTGCAGAGCCCCTAAATTATCAATATAGTGGAAACCCCCTAAAAGTGACCCCATTTTGGAAACTACACCACTCATAGAATTTATCTAGGGGTATAGTGAGCATTTTGGCCTCACAGCTGTTTCACAGATTTTATTAACATTGGGACGTAAAAATGAAAAATTACTTTTTTTCCCAATGAATCGTCCATTTAGCGCCATATTTTTAATTTTGCAAGTAGTTAAAGAATTAAAAGCCCCCCACAGTTTGTTACAAAATTTCTCCTGAACACGGCAATACCCCATATGTGGCCATAATCTGCTGTATGGGTACATGGTGGGACTCAGAATGGAAAGAGAGCTATTTGGATTTTGGAGGGCAGATGTGGCTGGAATAGTTTTCAGGTGCCATGTCACATTTGCTGAGCCCCTAAAGTACCAATACAATGGAAACCCCTCAAAAGTGACCCCATTTTATAAACTACACCTGTCAAGGAATGAATCAAGGGGTATTATCATTTTGTGCCTAAAATGCTTCCAAAAAATGAATGTCCAAAATGAAAATTGAAATTTTGAAAGAAATCTGCCATTTCGGTGCCCAATACGTTGCACCCACTTTGTGTTGTCAGAGACCTGCACTCCTAAAACTATTAAGGGGCCATCCCGAGGGGCAAAAAAATATATATGTGGGTGTAAACTGCTGCTTGGGCACACAGCAGGGCTCAGAAGGGAAGGAGCACTGCGCTTTTTAGCTTTTGGGGTACAGATTTAGAGGGACTTTCTGGGGGCCATGTTCCTTTTGGAGAGACCTGGAGGTAACTGTAAACCCCATTTTGTAGGGGCAAGTTTAGGGTCTCTGCAAAAGTGTCATGGCATCCAAAAACCAAACCATCTGTGCTCCAAAAACCCAATAACCCTTCTGTGTCCGTCTGTGCCCTAATATCAGTTTATACCCACATATGACATTATGTCCGTTATCCCGGGTACACCAGTGTCATACATGTGTCATAAACTGTAGTTTGGGCACACAGCAGGGCGCAGAAGGGAAGGAGCGCTATTTTGGTTTCTGGAGCACAGTTTGGTTTTTGGACGTCACTTTTGCAAAGCCCCTGAATTGTCAATAAAGTGGAATCCGCAGACATGTCACCCCATTTTGGACACTACCCCACTGATGGGATTTATCAAATGGAGTAGCGAGCATTTTTCACCCTTGAGTGTTGCATTTATTTAGTTTCCAGAAATGAAATCGCAACTGATAATGAGAAGTTAAAAATGAAAATTTTCCAGAGATTCGCCATTTCAGTACCCGATATGTTGTGCCCAACTTATGTCAGCAGAGACACTCCAAAAACTGGTAAGTGGGTATCCCGGGCACAACAGCTTTTAGAGCGTTCATCTCTGATACAAGTCGGGCACTACATATTACGCACTGAAATGACGTATTCCTGGAAAAATGGTCATTTTCACCTCTCACAATCATCTGCGTATTCATTTATGGATAATAAGTTATAGCAACACTTGGGGGTTAAAATGCTCTCTGTACCCCTGGAGAAATCCTTCAGGGGTGTAGTTTCCAAAATAAGGTCTCATATCAGGGGATTCCACTTTACTGGCGTTTCAGCTCTACAAAAGTGTCATGGCATCCAAAAACCAAACTGTCTGTGCTCCAAAAACCAAATGACCCTTCTTCCCTTCTGTGTCCGGCTGTGCCCTAATATCAGTTTATTCCCACATATGACATTACGTCCGTTATCCTGGGTACACCAGTGTCATACATGTGTCATAAACTGCAGTTTGGGCGCACAGCAGGGCGCAGAAGGGAAGGAGCGCGATGAGGCTTTTGGAGTACAGATTCAGATGTTTGGTATCTGGACGCCATGTCATGTTTGTAGAGCCTGTAAGGTACCAGAAAAGTGGATTCCCCAAAGGAGTGACCCCATTTTGAAAACTGCACCCCTCAAAGAATTTATCAGGCGATGTAGTGAGTATTAGTATCCGGACGTGACTGCACAGCGGATGGCGAAAAGGGAATATATAAGCTGTGCGGAGAACATTGCAAACACCAAATTCCCTACTATGTCCCCGTAGCTCCTATGATTGGGGGAGTCACTCTGGGGGTCACTTTGAGGGTCACTTCTGGTGTCTGTTCCCTCATAAGCTGTAAATCTGGGGTGTCCCCTGATATTCGCTCACACTGCTTATACATTCCCTTCCTGACGCCGCCAGTTGTATTCTAATAATTTGGCGATTTGGGTTTTTTTTGTCTTCACATTGGTAGATGCTATATTTTCTTTATTCTTTTGGTGACGCGGCCATATAAGGGCTTGTTGTTTGCGGGATGTGATGTATTTTGTAATGACACCATTTTTGGGGTGCCTACAACATACTGAATACATTTTATTAACTCTTTCTTGCTGGATTTAAAAAAAAAATAAAAAAAAAAATAAATCCTGGCATTGAGTTGTACCCTTTAAATTTTGCGCCATGCAGCGTACAGTATAAGTAACATGTTCCCTTTATTCTGCAGGTCGGTACGGTTACGGCGATACCTCATTTATAGTATTTTTTTATGCGATACTAATTCTGCAGAACAAAAACACATTTGGGGACATAAATCAGTGATTTTTGCATCGCCATCTTCTGAGAGGCGTAACATTTTTATTTTTCGGTTGACAGTGTTGGTTGAGGGCTTATTTTTTGCGGGACAACCTGCGCTTTTTATTGGTACTGTTGTGGGGTGCATATGATTTTTTGATCACTTTTTATAGCATATTTTGTAAGGTGATATGGTGAAAAATCATTACTTCCGGCGGGTTTTTTCGTTTTTTTTTTTCAGATGTACACCGTATACATTAAATATTATTTCAGTTTTATTGTACAGGTTGTTACGGACGCGACGATACCAAATATGCATTGTTTTTATTAATTTTTAGTACTTTTTTTATATAATTCATTTTGTATAGAGAAAAAGGGATTTTTGGGCTTTATAACTTTATTACTTTTTTCATACACTTTATTTTTTTTTTAAACTTTTTTTTTAACTTTTTCATGTGTCCCTTTAGGACACTTGAATCAGTTGATGCTTTGATGAAAGCATCAACTGATTCTGTATAGTAGCTTGCAGGACACAAGCCTGCTCGTGTCCTGCAAGCTGCAGAAGAAGTGAGACACATCGCTCACTTCCTCCATCGGTCGGCAGGATCAACCAGGTATGTGGGGGCTCCGGTAGTCTGGGGTCACTGGCCAGACCCCAGACTACCTTTTACTGACATCGGCACCCCCCGAACTCGCCGCGGGGGGTGCCGATCACCTTCAATTGCCGGCGGATCCCTTTCGATCGCGCCGTGATGTTTCACGGCACGATCGAAAGGGTTAAAACGTTCAGTCGAAACTGAGTCCGACTGAACGTTGTTGAGGGGGTGGTTAGGTGTCAGTAACACCTAACCCCTGCCCTCCCCCCGCCCCACCCCCTGCCTAGTGAGTCTCTGAAGACCGGCCGTAAACTTACAATCGGCTGGTCTTAGAGACCAGGACTGCTGGCCGTAAATTTACGGCCAGCGGTCCTTAACCGGTTAAAGTAGCTCTGTCCTGGGGAGCCCCCTGGACCCAGTACATGTGGTGGGTGACAGAAGGATAGTGTCTGTGGTGGGCCCCATGTTGGAGAACAAATCCCACCCCATGTATGAGATCATGATAGCACTGGGCAGTATTGTCAGTGACCGACTGCTTCACCCCAAGTGTGAGAAGGAGCTATCAGAGATCCTTCCTCCCCGCTGCGGTTAGGCTGTATAACCAACACCGAGCTAAGCGAAGATCATTCCATACAGAGAACTGAAAGATCTTTAAGTTGTGATATCTCTCTTCCTCTTACTATTTTTTACCTCTGCCTTTACTATTTTATCTGTACCTAATGTCATTGTAATGCCTCTACCGTGGAGCTTTTTGCATTTGTATATTGCATTATCCATGCTGCTGTAACACTGAATTTCGCCATGGTGGGACTATTAAAGGATTATCTTATCTTATTTACAGGAAACTTGCCAAGTAATCCTACTAATATTGTGTATGGATGTTTGTGAGTTTGGATGTTTGTTCCTCAATCACGCTAAAATGCCTGGACGGATTTGCGTGCAATTTTCCACAAACATAGTTTTCCCTTGGGATTGAAACATAGGCTACTTTTGGTGCCACTAAACAACATGGCTTCCTAGCAGGAGACTCACAAAAGCAGGACTCCTAGCCCCAGCTATAGACTCACACACACTGCCTCGCCTTTCCTGCCACAAACTGCCTGCACACTCCTTACTGTCACCTCAGGAGTAGCCCTCACTCTACTCACTCACATTTACATATAGATTTCCACTACACACGGAGGCCCATTGCTCCTGCCTGCAATCAAAATGGACTGGGATTGCAGGCATTAACACTTGACCCCCCTCCCCCTCAAACACCCCTTCCCCTTACCTTCAACGTTGCAGACCGGCTCCTGCCTGCTGACCTCACAGGAGCCGACCTGTTCCATACTGAATGCTCCCATGCCTCTGTTTACAATCCTACTATCACAGCTGGGTTATGGATAGCCGGGATAGTAAGGCACACAATCTCTCATAGACGCCAATACACTTGGATTGCCTACTATGGAGGCTTGCAATCAAATGACTGCAGGTGCACACCCCTCAGTGGAACGAAGAAAAAAGTAGAAAAAAAGAAAACAATAAAAAAAGCAAAAAGTCATCCAACAACACATATAAAACTCCAAACTACTGTGATACATATACATATTAGTTACCATTCCGCCTTGAAATTCCCCGTCTACTAATAAACTATTTGCCCTACTCCCTCCACGTCACACTCACACGTAACAAACCACCATTTTGGTTCACACTTTGGACTATCATTTCAATAAAAGCTCATCTAACCAATACACATTCCCCAGAATGCTATATCTACCGTTAATCTGGACCCGCCATATTGTGGTTGCAAAAAAAACCCTTAGGGAGCCTCCACACGGTGTTAACGCGCGTGTATTTTGCCAAAATACACGTGTAAAAATAAGACTCCCATTCACTTCAATGATATTTTTTACATGCCTGTAAAATGTCATTGAAGTCAATAGGAGTCTTATTTTTACACGTGTATTATACACAAATACACACACGTTCACTCCGTGTCAAGGCTCCCATACACTCAGTTCACACCACCGCCTGCTCTCTGTTCATGCGGTTCCATCTTCTGTTGTCACACAGTTCGCCCCTAAGCGCGGCTGATGCTGGGTTCACACTACCGTTCAGCACTCCATATTAGGTTTCCATCTTCTGCATGCAGAAGCCGGAAACCTGTCAGCCTGGGTCGGGCCATGAACGGTGGTGAGCGTTTTATGCTCTCTGCCGCAAAACCGTTTTTTTTTTAAATCAGACACAGAATACTGCATGTACGACTCTGTGTCTGGTTTAACAAAAAAAAGGTTTTACAGCGGAGAGCATAAAAAAGGTCCAGTATGTACATGTCTACTTTACCATAGACCAGCTGAAAGTAACAAAATAAAAAACCTCCAAAAATAACAACAAATTGTCTGTATTGCTACATACACAATATAACAGATCACATTTGCTATCCCACCAAACTTTTTAAAGCACTTTTACGGTTTCACACGTCTGTGTTCGCCCAATTCTCAAATCACCGCGGGTAAAAGCTACCGTAGTTTAAGAATAAAAGGAAGCACCAGTTAGTCCTTACACACGCTAGTATACATAAATGCTTTGTTAAAGAAGAGTAAATAAAACCTACACACGGCGTGCTGAGAACTCCTAAGTACATCAAAATTATTGATCGCTGTAAATTCAGACCACTCTTGCCATGCCGACAGATAGCCAGTCCAAGTTGATGCTGCAACCAACTGTTTCAATAGATCCAAAATTATGACCAGATCATTCCTCGTAAACACTCCGGACACTTGTTCCCCACTTCCTTTGCCACTTCAGATCCAGCAGCATCAGTAAGAAGCTACATATCACTAGCTGGCACAGATTCAGCCTGCCACATAAATCCACCGTTAAATTGAGATAGTAAATCCATCCACACCTGCAAATCCTTTCTTACCTCTTGATCAATTCAAATGTGAAAATATCCTACCCATCAGCATGACCCGTGAGGCAAAAGCTAAAAGCCCTAGCAAGGACTCAATCTCCTGTTCAGAAAGCTTGTGTCAAAAATACCAGTGACAGAATAACATCCCATAGTGGCTGCCATACAGTATAGTATCCCATAGTAGCCCCATATAGTATAATGTCCCATAGTGGCTGCCATACAGTATAGTATCCCATAGTAGCCCCATACAGTATAGTATCCCATAGTGGCCGCCATATAGTATAATGTCCCATAGTGGCTGCCATACAGTATAGTATCCCATAGTAGCCCCATACAGTATAATGTCCCATAGTGGCCGCCATATAGTATAATGTCCCATAGTGGCTGCCATACAGTATAGTATCCCATAGTAGCCCCATACAGTATAATGTCCCATAGTGGGCCCCCATATAGTATAATGTCCCATAGTGGCCGCCATACAGTATGGTATCCCATAGTGGCCCCATACAGTATAACGTCCCATAGTATAAACTCCTAGTATATCTTCTTTTTCTCAGTACATGTGTGTCTACTTCTGTAATATATGACTGTTTTTATTATCCTGTATCTGTATTACTATGCTGCGGTAGCATACTGAAATTTCCCCACTGTGGGACTATTAATGGATTATCTTATCTTATGTTATGTCCCATAGTGGCCCCCATACAGTATAATGTCCCATAGTGGCCTCATACAGTATAATGTCCCATAGTGGCCTCCACTCAGTATAATGTCCTATAGTGGCCCCCGACACAGTATAATGTCCCATAGTGGCCTTATACAGTATAAAGTCCCATAGTGGACCCCACACAGTATAAATTCCCATAGTGGCCCCCACACAGTATAATGTCCCATAGTGGTCCCCCATACAGTATAGTGGCCCCCCATACAGTATAATGTCCCATAGTGGCCCCCCCATACAGTATAATGTCCCATAGTGGCCCCCCCCATACAGTATAATGTGCCACAATGGCCCCCCCATACAGTATAATGTCCCATAGTGGCCCCCCCATACAGTATAATGTCCCATAGTGGCCCCCCCATACAGTATAATGTGCCACAATGGCCCCCCATACAGTATAATGTCCCATAGTGGCCCCCATACAATATAATGTCCCATAGTGACCCCCACTCAGTATAATGTCCCATAGTGGCCCCCATACAATATAATGTCCCATAGTGGCCCCCACTCAGTATAATGTCCTATAGTGGCCCCTCACACAGTATAATATGTCACACTGGTCCCCTACTTCTGTTCCTGTAAGTGCAAATGCAGATGTTGATTACAGGGTTAGATTATAATGGGGCAAATGTGCTCTTTCTTGCCTCTGGGCCCCGTTACATCTTTGGGCCCCCTGTCAATCACACATTTCACACATACACCCTTTCTGCTTCCCATTGAAATGAATGAATTCTGGTGGTGGATTCTGCTACCATATTGCCATGATATCCAGCTACCCTAAAGGCGCTGCAATAACCTTTTTTTACTATTATTTTTTAAATGTATTTCTTGTAATCATTAGAGATGAGCAAACACCGTTCGATCGAATATCATGGTGTTCGATGTATTCGTTCACAATCGAATACAAGGCCGCATACGCAGTAAAAATTCGTATCCCCTCCCACCTTCCCTGGCACGTTTTTTGCACCAATAACTGTGCAGGGCAGGTGGGACAAGAACTACGAAAACGGAGGCAGTGAAAAAAAATTGAAAAAACCCATTGGCTGCTGAAAACATGTGACCTCCCATTCATAAGAACGTCCGCCGCCATATTTGTGTCATTTCAGTTTTGGAGTGATAGGGAGAGCTTGCTCTGAGGGCGATAAAGTGCATTTAGATACAGTGCTTTCTAGCTTTGGTTAGGCAGGAAATGACAGCTCTTTTTAGAGCTTAATACATGATGTAGTGTAGCAGCAGGGGACGTGGACGAGGACGTGGATATTCTGCTGGGTATCCAGTGCACAGTCCAGCTACTGCAGAGGGGCTGCCAGCATTGCCTCTCGTCAACAGCAGCAGGGGACGTGCACGAGGACGTGCATACCCAGATGTATATCTACCCCACTGTCCAGGTACTGGAGAGAGGCTGCCAGCAGTGCCCCTCGTCAGTAGCAGCAGGGGACGTGGGCGAGGACGTGGATATTCGGCTGGGTATCCAGTCCACAGTCCAGGTACTGGAGAAGGGCTGCCAGCAGTGTCCTTCTTCATTATGAGCAGGGGACGTGGGCTAGGATGTGGATACCCAGCTGTATATCCACTCCACAGTCCAGGTACTGGAGAGGAGCTGCCAGCAGCAGCAGGGGACATGGGTGAGGACGTGGATAACCAGCTGGGTATCCACTCCATAGTCCAGGTACTGGAGAGAAGCTGTCAGAACCCAATTTACTCTTCCTCCTCATACTCCTACAACCCCAGCCCCTACTTCTGAATGTGAAAATTTTATTTTTTTATATAAAAAAATATATATATATATTTCCATTATCTCCCCCCCCCCAGGGGGGTTGCAACTCAACTTTTTAGGGCTCCAGCCCAAGGGCCTGAAAATTAATGTTTTAGGGCTCACCCCAAGGGCCTGAAAATTAATGTTTTAGGGATCACCCCAAGGACCTGAAAATTAATGTTTTAGGGGTCACCCCAAGGGCCAAAAAATGAAACACTGCTGCTGCATGGCTCTAGTCACCCCAAGGGCCAAAAATGAAACACTGCTGCTGCATATCCGAATATACCACCAAAAATATAGCAGGTCCGCACTCCTTGGGTTTGGTAAAAAATAACTTTTAATAAGCCATTAAAACTCACAAAGCATAAACCAAAACGTGAAAAGTCAGAAAAAAGACATAGTGTTTAAAACCGGCGGTGCAAGGCTCTACTCATGCCAAGGGCCAAAAACTCTGCTTTTTAAAGGCTGTACTCACTCCAAGGGCCCAAAGCACTGTATTTTAAAGGCTCTACTCACTCCAAGGGCCAAAACACTGTATTTTAAAGGCTCTACCCACACCAAGGGCCAAAAACACTGCTGGTGCAAGGCTCTACTCATGCAAAGGGCCAAAAACTCTGCTTTTTAAAGGCTTTACTCACTCCAAGGACCCAAAGCACTGTATTTTAAAGGCTCTACTCACGCCAAGGGCCCAAAGCACTGTATTTTAAAGGCTCTACTCACGCCAAGGGCCAAAAGCACTGTTGGTGCGACCGTGCGAGGCTCTACTCACTCGAAGGGCCCAAAACACTGCTTTTTAAAGTATCTACTCACTCCTAGGGCCAAAAGCACTGTATTTTAAAGGCTCTACTCACTCCACGGGCCAAAATCTGAATCTCTGCAGAACCAACAAATCTCTGCTGGTGTACGGCTGAACTAAGTTAAAGGGCCTAAAACTCTGCAGGTAGAAGAATGAAGTCACCTGAAGGGCCTCAATCTCTGCTGGTAGCTCAGCTTAAGGGCCTGTAACTTAATTTGGAAGGGCTCGTATTAAGGGCCAGAAAAGTGAATTTTGGAAGGTCTTACCACATCACACACACACACACACACACACACACACACACACACACACACACACACACACACACACACACACACACACACACACACACACACACACACACACACACACCTCAGGGTGAGGGCTTTTGGATTTCCCATTGTCTATTCCATCCGTGGTTGTCATGGGGAATGTGATTTAAAGGGGTGGTTGTTACTGTTTGTTGAGCTTAAATTGGGGTTTCTGTCCATCCATTTGGGGAGTAAAAAGGTTTCCAGGTATTTTCCCACTTTGATAGAGGTTTTTTTGAATGTGGAAAGTGTGTAGTTGTTAGGCTGTGATGTTGGGGTAATAGAGTGTCTTTGGTGTGTTAGATGCCCCCAGACATGCTTCCCCTGCTGTCCCAGTGTCATTCCAGAGGTGTTGGCATCATTTCCTGGGGTGTCATAGTGGACTAGGTGACTCTCCTGAGTCGAATGGTGGGATCCCCTGAAACGAAGCATTTTCCCCCATAGACTATAATGGGGTTCGATATTCGTTTGAATAGTCGAATATTGAGATGCTATTCGGAACGAATAACGAACATCGAATATTTTACTGTTCGCTCATCTCTAGTATTCCTATATTATTGTTAGATGATTATTACAATGTGCCTTGTTATCTTCTGCATTGTCTCTTGGCCACTTGTTGATGTTCTTCGGCTCTTCCTTCTTGTAGCTCACATGGAGTAAAACTTCACAACCTTCAAGCTGAAGTTCCTGGATGACCCCATAGCAAAATATCCCCCCCCCCCCCCCCAAATATACTCCCAGAAGTATAGCAGCATGAGGGAAAGTGACCTGATAGCAGCCTTCCTGTCTGTGCAACACATCCCCCAGCCTCTAGAGGGTTAAGTGAAACCAGTATTGTTTATGAGTACAATGCTCCTCCCTGCATTGCATTGTGGGAGTTGTAGTCTGCACGATGTAGAAATACAGTCTATACAAACTGACATGGATGTTCTGGGGTTTATTAGTCCTGCCTGTCTATGTCTCAGGCGTCAGTCCTGACAGATGTGAAGTTGCATCTTCTGTCCATGATCCTGTCCCTGCCATTGCTCAGTAGTGGTGTGAGCAGCTGTGCGGGGTGTGACCCGTCAGACACAATGTACAGAGGAGGAGGAGGACGAGGCATTGCTATTATTGCCGGGTGTAGGTGACGCCGCACCGGGCACTGTATTGTATTCCGCGCTTCCCGTGACGTCACTGCCGCCCGCCCCTCTCTGCTTGTGCTGGGAGATCCCTGCATGGAGTTCCCAAGAACTGGAGACCGAGGTGGCCGGAGAGGGGAGGTATGGAGGCTGGAGGACCCGCAGCCCCTCACTCACAGCCAAGCCTGAAGCCTCCGAGCCTGTGTCCTCTGCTGCCCCCCTGTGCTGCTGGGCGCACCACTGGCCAGGTACCCGGGCAGGATGGAGTTACTCAGCTCTGCTGCTACTATTCTTGCTGTATACACAACCTGTGGCTGGCTGACTGCTGGGACTTGTAGTGCTATAGTTGTTGTAGTTCAATATCCGACTGGGACATGTTGTTTGGCCGGGTGCAGTGATACTTGTAGTTCCACAGCTGCAGAGGAGGGTCGGTGATCATCTTCAGGCTCTCCAGGGTGTTGCTGGCACTTGTAGTTCTACAGTTGCTGGAGACCTCCATTATAACTGGCAGACTGATACCTTGGCCGGATAAGGTGATACTTGTAGTTCCACAGCTAAGGGTTGGGGTTGTCAGTGACCATTAGTGTCTTAGTTTACAGTCTGACAACTTCTGGCACTGCAGCGGTTCTGTAACCCTGTGATTGCTGGCACTTGTAGTTCTACAGCTGCATAGGAGGGTCCGTGATCATCTTCAGGCTCTCCAGGGTGTTGCTGACACTTGTAGTTCTACAGTTGCTGAACACCTCCATCATAACTGGCAGACGGATACCTTGGCCGGATAAGGTGATACTTGCAGTTCCACAGCTAAGGGATGGGGGTGTCAGTGACCATTAGTGTCTTAGATCCCAGTCTGACAACTTCTGGCAATGCAGCGGTTCTGTAACCCTGTGATTGCTGGCCCTTGTAGTTCTACAGTTGCTGCAGAGTTCCTTTATGACTGGTAATTTGATATGACATAATACTTATGTTGTAATATACACCTTGGCTGGGTAAGGTGATACTTGTAGTTCTAAGGGGTTGGGGGTGTCAGTGATCGTTACTGTCTTATTTTCCAGTCTGACAACTTCTGCCGCTGCAGCACCTTGGTAACTCTGTGGTTATGCTGCTGGCACTTGTAGTTCTATGGTTACAGGAAAGGTCAATCAGGACTGCCAAACCGCTAGGACGTATTATCTTTTAGCACCTTGGCTGGCTAAGGTTATGGCTGCAGTTCCACGGTTAAGAGGTTGGTGTGTTGGTGATCATTGGTGTTTTGGTATATGGTCTAGCAATTTCTCGCTCTTCAGCTATTTGGTAAGCAGGTGGTTGCTGGCACTTGTAGTTCTACAGTTGCTGCAGACCTCCTTCATGGCTGGCAAACTGCTACGTAATATCTGTGATGATGTTTGGTTGGGTAAGGTGATACTTGTAGTTCCACAGCTAGGGTTGGGGTTGTAAGTGATGTATAGTTCCTTTAGTTCTCCAGCAGTTCTGTAATCTTGCTGGTCTTTGTAGTTCTACAATTGCTGGAGAGCTCCTTTATGACTGACGGAGTGCTCGGACATACTACTTAAGACACTTTGGTTGGGTGAAGTGATGCTTGTAGTCCCACAGCCAAGAGGTTGGGGTGTCAGTGACCATTAGTGTCTTAGTTTACAGTCTCTCCAGCAGTTCTGTAACTTGTGGTTGCTGGTACTAGTAGTTCCATATATAGCTTAGGAGGACTCATTGTAGCATTGAGGATGGCAGGATATTGCAGGACACTATTACCCTATGTAAATATATTGATCACTAAGTCTTTCAGCAGATTTGTTACTAAACACCTCACAGGACTTGATGGGACCGGTACGCATGTGGAACAGACATTGGTGCCCCTTCTTATCATCTTGATTGCAGACAAAATGAACATTATGGTGGTATGCCAGTTAGGTGGCATGTGCCACAAGGGTGGTCCAAGTCCTGGCAAGTGCCCCTTATTGACTGTGCAATCCTGTTCTGCTGTCATTGGGATCCTTCTGAAATCCTGTTCTGCTTGTTCCTGGCCTGGCAGATTTGCAGTATGGTCCTTGCGGTGGGCAGTGGTCTTGCCAAGCAGCGAGAATATCATGCATGGCAGAGAGAACAAATGCTGCATGAAGAATTATACAAGTGATTTCAGAACAGGCTAGTTGCTATCTATTAGGGCAAAGCCGGAGGCATTTGGCAGGGTTACCAAGTGAGACCCTGAGCCCTTGCTAAGATTGGGACTGCCCTTGTGGCACTTACCAATTACCTAGTGTAGTTAATATTTTTCTGCAATTACGATGGTACAAGGGACAAAAAAAGTGTCTGTAAGTGTCCGGCAAAGCACTAGTAATAAATCTGTTATCAGACTCCCATGTTGACCACTATATCCTCAGTCTGCTGTCTCTAGTAGTTCTGGCATTGGGTGTAGGACTACAATAGAGGGATGAGATTAGCAGTTCACTCCAGTCCTTGTCAGTCCTTGTCAGTCCTGGGTATGTTGGTGTCTGTAGTTCCATTAATGTTCTGAGTTTGCAGAATATTTCTAGGCATAGATATAACCTAATAGATGTGGTTCGACATGGTGGTCAGTAGGGCCTGCATCAGAGAGGAGGGGCTTTTCGAGATGTATCCGTGTATATTGCTTTTCCAATAAGCAATTCTAGTTGCAAAAATAAAAAATACACTCCTCTATGGGAGAAAAACCCTTTGTACAGATTGTGCCAGAAAATCCCACCATAAACAATGGGTTGTTCTAGCAAACAGTTGTTATCTGTGGACTATGTGGATACATATTGTGAAATAGTTTCCTGCTGGTTTATTCAGCTACAATGTATTTTATTATATTTATTTACAAGTTACTGTGTAACAAGTGACAATGGTTTTATTGATGTCGCATTGGCCAAGGATTGTGTTAAAAGGCCGGTATTGATATTGGCAGCATTACCGGTATGCTGTCACATAAAGGTAGAGTGTACAGGGAGTATACATGACACCTGTCTGTCTCAGAACAACTGTATATAGTACATGGAAATACATAGATCTGTATAGGAACTTTTTTTGACAAATTCCATCATCGTGTTCTACACCAAAGGAAAAGTTCTATTCTCTGCCTGCCATTCATTTCAATGGAAGTTTTTAGGCAGAATCTGCCTGAAGAATGAGCAGAACACTTTTTTTTTTTTTTTATCCACTAGCTGAAAAAATCTGCTAATACCTCTCATTGAAATAAATGGGAGGCAAAGTTTGAGGTGGATTCTGCGTCAAATTCAGCATGAAATAGACCTGCAGCACTGTCCACTGTATTGTGGTGACTCTGGGGTACTGCAGCTCTGTTCCTACTACTTGAATAGGATCAGAGCTGTGTCTAGGGCCAGAGCACAGCTGAATCAGCTGATCAGTACGGGCTCAGGCATCGGTAATAGTACTAAAAAAATGTAAGTGGGTTTGGGAAACTTTTTTAACCCCTCAACAATTAGAATCAGGCAGTACTTGATCTCACAGGCAGGCATTCCTTCACCCCACACATGGGCAGATTTATCCATCACGGTGATTTCGTGGCTACTGCTCAGTGTGATACATAGTCCTGCTTCCACTTCATCAGATGGAACCGTAGATAACAGATCTACAGCGTCCCCTCTGAAATGGTGTTGTCAGGGTCTATGTAACACACAATAATATAATTTAGTATTAGAAGAACATCACATTCTCTGGTTATTCTTCTAAGGAAGGAACACTAGTATAAGATTACAGCATAAACAGACGTGTAGTGTATAGTACATAGAAATTACTAGTACGGAGTTTTCCAGTGTTTGTTCCTCTTTTGGGATGATAATGTTTGTGGTATATTTCTGCAGTTTTATGTTATTTCAAGTAATCGGATGTATCATCTTATCAGTTTACTAAAGGAAGTTTACTCATATCCTTTGGTGTATACCGTATATACTCGAGTATAAGCCGACCGGAGTATAAGCCGAGGCCCCTAATATTACCACAAAAAAACTGGGAAAACTTATTGACTCAAGTATAAGCCGAGGGGGGCTTTTTTAGCACAAAAACTATGCTGAAAAATTCGGCTTATACTCGAGTATATACGGTATGTTAGCAGAGTCATCTCTTCATCATTACTAGGGTGCATGAGTTAAAGGGGTTGTTCAATTTTAGACAAATATTGAGAGACAAATGAATGTTTGTATTATAAAAAGTTGTACAATTTTCCAATATACTTTCTGTATCAATTCTTCACATTTTTCTAGATCTCTGGACTGTCATTCATTCTGCTTACTTCCCGTGGATAAAAATCTGTTCATGGTCATGCTATATACAGAGCATGGTCATGTGATGTACAGTCCATGGTCATGTTATATACAGTCCATGGTCATGTGATGCACACACAGGTGCACAGCTTGGTACAAGATAGGTGTCTGATTACTGTGCTGTGACGAGCTGTGCACCTGTGTGTTTATCATCACATGACTGTGGGTTGTCTTTTATCCACTGAAAGTAAGGCTGGGGTCACATCTGTCACAGGAACAGATGAAAATCAGCGGAGAGAAAAGTCCTGCACGTAGGATTGTTTTATTTATTTTTTTCTCCGCCACTTTAAATTTTGCAACAGATGTTTAACTATGGCGGCTGCCATAGACGCCGGGTGTCTACTGTTTTATACAGTAGACACCCAGCGCTAAATCCTACGATCGGTGCCCACACCAATCGCAGGCATTAACCTCTCCAGCGCCTCGGTCAAAGCTGACCGAGGCGCCATTATACCGGCGGCTCATGGGCGCCACCATTTTTCTAGTGGTCGCCGACACCCGGAGAAAGCTCCGGGGCCAGCTTCACCTTGCTATGACAGCTGGGAACCTTGTGAAGGCTCCCTGGTTTATCATTCTATTGCTTCTATTGCAGGCTATGCTAGGTAGCCTGCAATAGAAGTGCCGGTATTTTGCAGTGCATTGCAATGCATTAGCATTGTAATGCATTGCATTAGTGATCAGACCCCGTGGGGTTCAAGACCCATAGGGGGTCTAACAAATACAAAAAAAAAAGTTTTAGAAAAAAAGTAAAAAAAATAAAATTAAAAATAATAAAAGTTCAAATCACCCCCCTTTCCATAGAACACATATAAAAGTAGTTAAATACTGTGAAACTCCTGCATATTAGGTATCCCTGTGTCCGAAATCGCCCGCTCTACAAATCTATAAAAATATTTTTCCCATATAGTAAACGCCGTAGCAGGAAAAAAAAGTCAAAAGTGCAAAACCGCCGATTTTTCTCTGTTTTGCCTCTGATAAAAATTTGAGTAAAAAGTGATCAAAGCAATAGCAATTCCCCAAAATGATAGAAGTGAAAAGTCACTCCGCCCCGCAAAAAAAAAAAGACGCGTTATGCATACAAAAAAGTTACGGGTGTCATAATATGGCGACTTTTAGAAAAAAAAAATTAACACAGTTTTGAATTTTTTGTTAAGGGGTTAAAATGTAAATAAAACCATATAAATTTGTTATCTCTGGAATCGTACCGAAACACAGAATACAGATGACATATCATTTTGGTTGCACAGTGAACGCCGTAAAACGGAAGCCCGTAAGAAAGTCGCACAAATGCACTTTTTCTTCAAATCCACCCCATTCTGAATTTTTTTTCCAGCTTCCCAGTACATTATACAGAATAATTAATGATAGCATCATGAAGAACAATTTGTCTTGCAAACATTAAGACCTCATATGGCTCTGAGAGCAGAGAATTAAAATAGTTATGGGGTTTGGAGGGGGGGGGGGTCAAAAACGAAAATCAAAAAATGTTGTCGGGTGGGAAGGGTTAAAAAGGTTGTGCGGAAATCCATCCTTAGGATAGCCCATAATTATCTGATCAGTGGGGGCCTATAGTCATCCCCTGTACAAATAGTCTGTGTGGGGGCGCTTCCGGTGCCTGTGCTATTTTGAACTCAGGACTGGAAGCTTTTGTTTCTGTGCAATGTATAGTGGCCGGGTGCCAGTACTGCAGCTCAGCTGCCATTAAAGTCACCATGCAGAGACTGAAACCAACTGCCTCCAGGCCGGTGCTATGTGTTGTACGGGTGCCTGAAATGGCCAAGTATAACTGATCCGAGGAGAGCTGCCTGTTGCACAAGAACCACCCCCTCCCCATCCCCGCTAATCCTATATTTATGGCCTTTCCTTTCGGATGGACCACAGATATCTATCGGCGGGAGCTGAGAGCTGATCCCTGTTTGGAAATGTATCAGATCCTATACAGTAAATGGAGCTGGAAGCAGATGGCTCGGTATACTTTCAGATATTTATGGCCTATGGGCATGAATTGGGATTAGTACTCAGCGCTTCAGTCATAATTCTGAAACTTCACGGGTTTTTCTTATCCAGCAGTCAATTTATTCATGCATTTCTAGGAGGAAAAAATATGCAAATCTATTCTCCAGGATGTAATTAGGAGAACAGTGCCTCTGTGTGAAGCCTCCTTAACATCATGCATGACTCAGTTAACCCCTTCCCGACATGCGCCGTAATTGTATGGCGCATGTCGGGTCTTTAAGCAGTAGACAACCGGCTCTAATGCCTCCGATCGGTCCCCGATCAGCCACAGTCAAAGACCATTTTGCCGGTGATCGCCGTCTCCTGGAGCATGCTCCAGGGCCGACGTCACATTGGCATGACAGCCGGGAACCTTTACAAGGCTCCCAGGCTTGTCTGCAAATTCTTTCTTTTGCCGGCTGGTCTATGCAGCCTGCAAAAGAAAGGATAATTTTTTGCAATGCATTAGCATTGTAATGCATTGCATTAGTGATCAGACCCCCTGGGATTCAACACCCCTAGGGGGTCTAATAAATGCAAAAAAAAATAATAAAAAGTAAAAAAAAAAAATATATAAAAAGTATTAAAAATTCAAATCACCCCCCTTTCCCTAGAACACATATAAAAGTAGTTAAAAACTGTGAAACACATACATGTTAGGTATCCCCATGTCCGAAATCGCCCACTCTACAAATCTATAAAAATATTTTTCCTGTTCGGTAAACGCTGTAGCGGGAAAAATAGTCAAAAGTGCCAAACCGCCGTTTTTTCACTGTTTTAATTCTGATAAAAATTTGAATAAAAAGTGATCAAAGCAATAACATTTCCCAAAAATGGTAGAACTAAAAAGTACACCTGGCCCCGCAAAAAAAGACGCCCTATGCATCCCCGTACACTGACGTATAAAAAAGTTACGGCTGTCGGAATATGGCGACTTTTAGAAAAAAAATTTAACACCGTTTTGGATTTTTTTTTTACGGGGTTAAAATGTAAATAAAACCATAAAAATTTGGTATCCCTGGAACCGTACCGAAACACAGAATACAGGGGACATGTCATTTTGGCTGCACAGTGAACGCTGTAAAACCAAAGCCCGTAAGAAAGTCGCAGAAATGCATTTTTTCTTCAAATCCACCCCATTCTGAATTTTTTTTCCTGCTTCCCAGTACATTATATAGAATAATTAATGGTGGCATCAGGAAGAAAAATTTGTCCCGCAAAAATTAAGACCTCATATGGCTCTGGGAGCGGAGAAATAAAAAAAGTTATGGGGTTTAGAAGGAGAGGAGTCAAAAATGAAAAACGAAAATCAAAAAATGCCATCGGCGGGAAAGGGTTAATAAGCCTACTAACGTGGATTTAATTGTCAAATTAGTATTTCTATTCCAAAAGGAACAGATTCCGAGCTATGGACAGCGCTGTTTCGGTCTTTTGGACCTCCTCAGCATAGCGTAGGGATACTGATTTGGCAGAGTGAGAGACTGTAGACCAGGGTCAGGGGATAATCGTACACATTAGGGAGAGTGTGTGCCTATATAGGCGTACGGAGATATCATACATGACTCAGTTACTAACTGAGTCATGCATGATGGCAGCACACAGAGGCACTGTTCTCCTAATTACATCATGGAGAATAGATTTGCATATTTTTTTACCCAGAATCCCTAGCGGAGCAGGAATGACTTGTAAGTCTCCGTACGCCTATGTAGGCACACACTCTTTCTAGGAGGAGTAACAGAGGATCATTGTAATAGAGGCACAACGTAAAGTTCTAAGAAAAGATGCTCCTGAATTATTTAATGAAGAATAAAAGTATTTACTAACACATATTGAAAAAAACCAAAACAAAAACAGATCCTCTGGTATTTTTCTTGGGAAGGAAAACGTCTTGAACTCCCCATTGTAGGGCGACTGAAAGTAGGGCACAGGAGCATAAATCATTTACATGTTTGCCGTTTGCATAATCTGTGCAGCCGCAAAGCCCATTTTCCATAACCGTACCATAGAAATTATTCACCCGGCACAGTGCAATGTCTAGGTGACACAATGTATCACAATATTTGCAATCTATAACAGAATATTAGAATACGCCATGATTGATTCATTCATCTTTTATCTTGCAAGGCACAGGACAATGTGTAACATTGATTTTCATCATAGTCTGAGTGTCTTTAAAGATTTATGAGTCTTAAGATGGAAGAGTGAGTTAACAGCTATTTATCAAGTTTGTTTTCTGTCTTAAAGATGTATATATCCATTGTATGGGTCGTATCTAGTGATATCTAAGTTTATATCAGGCAGGTGTAGTGTTGCAGATGAGGGACAATAAAGTAACTTTGGGCAGAAAGACTTTGAACCATATATACACTAATTGAGGAAAAAAAGTATATTGCACCCAGAGAGAAATGTCAGATTGCTGGACAACTTGGCATTCAGATGTGTCAGATGGATATATAAATTATTACAGGTGTATCTTGCTACAAGAGGGTGTAAGGGAGTATTCACACATAGGAATTTGGGAGTGGATTCTGTCGTCCCCTAAATCGGCGGCAGTTTACACTAAGACACTGCCTCTCTTTGTTTCTAAGAGATCGCAGCAGGACGTTGAAAAAATAAGCATCCTCCTCGATCTCACCATAGGTTCTTTAACTGCGGCAACCACATTTTGGGACTCCTTGCTGATTAGGCCCATTAATCTAGACCTAATCACTGGCGATAATCCACGACGCATCTCCGTTCTGCTGCGGGTACCTTGCGGCCGCAAAATTAAAGGGGTTGTCCCATGAAAAGCATCCTATCTATACTGCTAGTGTATGTGGATTTAAGACTTTTCCTAAATGCATTGCTTTATCAAAACTGCTTTGTTTGGCCGCTATCTTAATTTATTCACTTCATTGTCGACACTGCATTTCTATGGCCACTTGGCTTATCTGCTCAGTTCCCAAGTGATGTAGCTGCCTGCTCTCAGGGGGGGAGGGAGGGGCTGACAAGCAACGGAGCTCCTCAGATAGGTAAGGAGGAGGTGAGAGCTCCGGGATTACTGTGCTGTCTATCTTCAGCTTTTCCACTTATCAGCCGGTTTAATTGAATTTGGCTGATAAGGGCTGAGATAAGGAGTGCGTTACCTCTGTATGTAATGCAAGCTGACTCAAATCCAGCTCTGCTACATCAGCTTCATACTGTGGTAATGCATTTACAACCAATCCCTCATTACTGACTGCAAACATAGCAGATAGCAGAGCAAGTGAAACCCCGTCCACCAATGTGCCAAGAAATCCAGGAAGTGAAGAGAGCACAGAGCCTGCAGGCTGCAGAACAAGAGTTATGGGAATACCCCTTTAAGAGGAATTTTTCTTTATTTTCTGCCATGTGAATGGCCCCTAAAAATGCTTTTCCTGCTGTCCTATAAGAAGCTCTCAGAAGCTACTTTGGGGTATTTGGGAATTTGTGTATACATTAAGTGGTTTAGGGATTTAAAGGGAGTCTATCATTAGAAAAACAAATTTTTAACTAGTGGCATGTTGGAATGGCTTTTAAAAAGTCCTTCTGTTATGCATATTATGATCACAGAGCATTGTGGGCTTTTCCCCTGTGCTCCGAGCACCCCCCCATGTCATTACTTTCCACTGCCCCTTAGCTGCTTATGTTCAGTCCCCTCTTCTTTGCCAGAACTTCTGCCTTTCGCGGGGATCGGACACAGCGCTGTATGCAATCAGCTCTGCCACTTTGGGTTCAGGCAGAGCCAACTGTGCATGTCTGGGCGTCCATTTTCTGGTGGTCTGCTATGCTCGTGTAGTAGACCATGGGAAAAAGAGCGCCCGGATATGCGCATTCAGCTCTGCTCGAACCCGAAGTGGCAGAGCTGATTGCGTACAGTGGAGTGGACTGAACTAAGGGGCGGTGGAGAGTTATGACATGGGGGTGCTCGGAGCACAGGGGGAAGGCCCACAATGTTCTGTGATCACAATATGCATAACAGAAGAAACGGAGGGCAGAAGCTTAGAATGGAAGGTAGGCGTACAATAGCCTTTAGTTACAAATGTGTTTTTCTACTGATAGACTCCCTTTAACGTGGATTTTTTTTTTTTTTTTTAATTTCCTATCATTCCTTGCTTGCCTTTAAATTTCATAAAATCCCAGCCACCCCCATTAAATGGGTATTGCTTTTCATTTTCACCTATTAGAGTCTCCCATTCAGTGAGTCAGACCCTTTGCACCCCCACCGATGACTACAACAGTACTAGACACCATTATGATGGATGCCGGGCGGATTCCTAGAGCTTAGAATGTATTGCCTACTAATAGTAGTAACCTTGCAGAATTGCCTTTGCATTGTATGTCGAGCTTTTCAGGATATAATAATAATTCAGTCTTTTGCGACTTTTCTTCTTTCCCACGTTTCTCCTCCGCTGCTTTCTTCATAGAATATATGTTGCTTTTTGTCAGGGCCAGTATGTTTTTATGTGAAGTCTCAAAAGCGTAAGAAACACAATATTTCATAGTCCTTTTCATCATCCGCAGAATCTCTCCTGAATATTTCATGCAGGAAAAGGCTTTGCTTTTCTCCTGCTGTGGAAAAACCACCGGTGACAAATGGTCAGGATGACGTTACCCTTAAATGGGATATTGATTGTGACCGAAAACTTTTGACCTCAATAATGTCATAGAATACCATTAAAATGATTAATATGGAGGAGGAAACATTTACCGTATGGGATGAGCATGAGGAATTTCTTCTAATTGTATTGCTAAATTCTTCCTGTTTGAGACCCTTCCGATTATCGATATGTATACATGGGTACAGCAGGGTCTCTAGAACAGACACGTCACTTACAATATTGCTGTTCTCTTATGTAGCAAATGGGTCACGTCTGGCTGCAACCTCTATAACGGATAGCTATGGCTATATCAATTAAAGGGATTGCCCAGTTTTGGTTTTCTAGATCTCTGCTTGCTGTCATTTATTCTGCTTATACGAAGTGGATAAAAATCAGTCCAGTAATCAGATGTCTGCCCGATAATGACCTATGCGCTTCCTTGTCATCACGCGACCGTGGACTGTCCATGACGCGGCCGTGGACTGTCCATGACGCGGCCGTGGACTGTCCATGACGCGGCCGTGGACTGTCCATGACGCGGCCGTGGACTGTCCATGACGCGGCCGTGGACTGTCCATGACGCGGCCGTGGACTGTCCATGACGCGGCCGTGGACTGTCCATGACGCGGCCGTGGACTGTCCATGACGCGGCCGTGGACTGTCCATGACGCGGCCATAACTTCAGGAAAACAGCCGAAAATCAGCGGAGAGAAAAGTCTTATAGTCAAATAGATCTGTGGGTAACCCCTGTTTTCACCAATATAAAAATGCTATTTGGGCCTGAATACCCCTCTAACAGTCCTCACAGTGTATACTATTTACACTGTAATGGGAAGACTGGGATATTTCAGAATTTTTGTTTTATACTTTTATTTCTGTTTGTCATTTCATATAAAATAACCAAGAACCCAATCCTTGTATTGGCTGTGCTCCCAATATGACCCACTTCCATATGATATATAGTATAGTATTGATTATTTTTTATGTCTTACTTTAGCAGCAGTATCTATAAGATGATATTCATGGTCAGCATATTTATGTCACTTGTGACAACCTCTGTACATCGCTGTGGAATATGTATGTGCCATATACAGGACTGACTCCAGGTTTGTGTGGGCCCTTGGGCCCCTTTTGGACCAACTCATGCACACTGCAGAAAAAAAAAAAACAATTGAAATTGGGTTTTTTTTTGCTGAGGGAGACCTACTGGAGTGAAGTGTAATACTGTCTATTCCATACAAGTAGATACACCTGGTTCAGACATCATAATGTAAAGAGGAACTTCAGGCAGACCTCTACCTCGGATTCTTCTTTATTTTCTGCCCCTGGCTCATGGTGCGAGGAATAGTCTCAAGCCCCAGCCTCCGTATCGGAGCTTCCCACTCCAATTAGTTTCTATAGGAGGCAGAATACGGGAGGAATCCGCTGCTGATTTAAGTTTGAAATTCGCTGCAAAATCAGTGCCAGATTCCACCGTGTAGACAGGGCCTGATACTGTTAATAGTGCCACTCCTCAGTGGCCCCCACACAGTATTATGTGCTCCGCAGTGGCCCCCACACAGCATTATGTGCTCCGCAGTGGCCCCCACACAGTATTATGTGCTCCGCAGTGGCCACCACACAGTATTATGTGCTCCGCAGTGGCCACCACACAGTATTATGTGCTCCGCAGTGGCCCCCACACAGTCTTATGTGCTCCCAAGAGCCCCCCCTCCAAGACCTGGTGTTCTTATTATACTCTGGGGTCGACTCAGACCTCAGAGTATAATAATCAGGGGCCCAGGGGAAGTGATTAAAAATAACAATCCCTTTTATACTTGCCTTTCCTCGTCTATTTCTAAGACTGAGTAGAGTCCCTGGAGGCAATAAAGCTGTTTCATGGCTAGGCTTTACATGACCTGCACATAGGTTCAATTTTCTGCCTTAGTTCTGTACCTAATTACCCTCCCCTGCACCTGTACTAGAAGCACAAGCCCTGGTAATCCTCCCCCACAATCATTTCATGGTTGTACCATGAAATACAAATGGCAATAAATAAACTGAATATACATTTTAGAGTAGCTGTGTAATGTATTGTTAGGAATCTGTATCAGGATTGTGTCTACTTTTACTGATCTCAATGCTGTTGCCCATGTTGGTCTTTCTGTCTGAGAAGCAGAAAGAAAGCCTATGTCCAGACTAAATGCTATCCCTGCTTCTCTACTGAGGATCCAGCAGCAGCTGTACTGTATTGTCCCTGCTTCTCTACTGAGGATCAAGCAGCAGCTGTACTGTATTATCCCTGCTTCTCTACTGATGACCCAGCAGCAGCTGTACTGTATTATCCCTGCTTCTTTACTGATGATCCAGCAGCAGTTGTACTGTATTATCCCTGCTTCTTTACTGAGGATCCAGCAGCAGCTGTACTGTATTATCCCTGCTTCTCTACTGAGGATCCAGCAGCATCTGTACTGTATTGCCCCTGCTTCTTTACTGAGGATCCAGCAGCAGCTGTACTGTATTATTCCTGCTTCTCTACTGAGGATCCAGCAGCAGCAGCTATACTGTATTATCCCTGCTTCTTTACTGAGGATCCAGCAGCAGCTGTACTGTATTATCCCTGCTGCTCTACTGAGGCTCCAGCAGCAGCTGTACTGTATTATCCCTGCTTCTTTACTGAGGATCCAGCAGCAGCTATACTGTATTATTCCTGCTTCTCTACTGAGGATCCAGCAGCAGCAGCTATACTGTATTATCCCTGCTTCTTTACTGATGATCCAGCAGCAGCTGTACTGTATTATGCCTGCTTCTTTACGAGGATCCAGCAGCTGTTGTACTGTATTATCCCTGCTTCTTTACTGAGGATCCAGCAGCAGCTGTACTGTATTATCCCTGCTTCTTTACTGAGGATCCAGCAGCAGCTGTACTGTATTATCCCTGCTTCTCTACTGAGGATCCAGCAGCAGCTGTACTGTATTATCCCTGCTTCTCTACAGAGGATCCAGCAGCAGCTATACTGTATTATCCCTGCTTCTTTACTGATGATCCAGCAGCAGCTATACTGTATTATCCCTGCTTCTTTACGGAGGATCCAGCAGCAGCTATACTGTATTATTCCTGCTTCTCTACTGAGGATCCAGCAGCAGCAGCTATACTGTATTATCCCTGCTTCTTTACTGATGATCCAGCAGCAGCTGAACTGTATTATCCCTGCTTCTTTATGGAGGATCCAGCAGCTGTTGTACTGTATTATCCCTGCTACTTTACTGAGGATCCAGCAGCAGCTGTACTGTATTATCCCTGCTTCTCTACTGAGGATCCAGCAGCAGCTGTACTGTATTATCCCTGCTTCTCTACTGAGGCTCCAGCAGCAGCTGTACTGTATTATCCCTGCTTCTTTACTGAGGATCCAGCAGCAGCTGTACTGTATTATCCCTGCTTCTCTACTGAGGATCCAGCAGCAGCTGTACTGTATTATCCCTGCTTCTTTACTGAGGATCCAGCAGCAGCTGTACTGTATTATCCCTGCTTCTCTACTGAGGATCCAGCAGCAGCTGTACTGTATTATCCCTGCTTCTCTACTGAGGCTCCAGCAGCAGCTGTACTGTATTATCCCTGCTTCTCTACTGAGGATCCAGCAGCAGCTGTACTGTATTATCCCTGCTTCTCTACTGAGGATCCAGCAGCAGCTATACTGTATTATCCCTGCTTCTTTACTGAGGATCCAGCAGCAGCTGTACTGTATTGCCCCTGCTTCTCTACTGAGGGTCCAACAGCAGCTGTACTGTATTATCCCTGCTTCTCTACTGAGGATCCAGCAGCAGCTATACTGTATTATCCCTGCTTCTTTACTGAGGATCCAGCAGCAGCTATACTGTATTATCCCTGCTTCTTTGCTGAGGATCCAGCAGCAGCTGTACTGTATTCTGTTGGGCATACATGACTAACAGAGCCTCACTGGATTGACTTGCACCAACCTAATCATTTTGACCACCAGGGGGTACTATTACCTGGAGATAATTGCTTTTTTTTTTTTTTTAATTACATTTTGTGTAAGTAACATCACCTTACAGTGTTACTTTAAAATTCATATTCATTTTACTTATTTCCATTGTTAGAACGACTCCTTTAGGGGAGGAAAAATATTTTTTGACTCTTTTTGACTTAAATATCACAATATATCCAGGGATCAATGTCCAGCATCTAGTACAGAGGACTTGTAATCTTATAAAGGATCATTATTAAGTATTTTCCTGTATGCTTGTGCTTTATTACTATTCCGTTATTTCATGGCTGATTTTGAGTCCTCTTCTTGGCTACTACACAGTATTTTGCTGCAATGCACTTCACATGGCCTTCACCCAGCTGTAGTTTCCGAACATTCCACTGGCTGTAGAAATGAGTAACATATTGATCTGGCCCATTATGCTGAAATATTAATTAAGTGTCCATTAGTTGTAAACAAGTCTGGCAGACCCTAATCTCACTATACATGTGCACGCTATCATCTTTACTTCATATACTTGTCAGTCTTTGGCCGGGATTACTGATGCTAACAGAAGAGAATTGTTGGTGCATTTGAGCTTTTGTGGTCCGAGAAGATGCAGCATGTGAATAGTGCTGTCATTTGTGGGTATGGGGAAGGGGGAGGTGTTGAGCATCTGAAAGACTTTAATGAACGCTGTCAGTGTCTTTGAGAGGAAATAGTCGCCGACTGAAGAAGAATGCGGTGGAAAGTGCTGTGCTTTTTGGATTTTCACGTTAGAGGCACATAGACTGCGTCTCCTTACAGGGCATCTGCATGGCTTCAAGAGATCCTGATGAACATCTGACTCCAAGAACTGGAATCTTCTCATTGTCCTCCGTTCCTGCATTCGCCTGCAGCTGGTCCCTTCATTCTATTTGGATGAATATGTAGATCTTGGATATTCAGCGTGGGCTTTTTTTTTTTTTTCCTCCCCTAGTTGCCTAGACAATCCTTTGCTCTCTAGGAGAGAATGTCTGGCTCCCGCAAGGACTTTGATGTGAAACAGATACTAAAAATCAGATGGAGGTGGTTCGGACACCAGGCAGCACCTGTCAATGCTATCCAGCAAGGAGACTTCCTGAGTAGTGATCAGAGCCCGGTGGCTGGGGACAGAAAGTTTTTGGACTCTAGTAACCTCCCCTTGCCCCTGCAGTCAGTGGCATACAGGAGAAGCAGCAACCAGAGCTTCCAAAATTTGCTTCCATGCACCATGGCATCTGCATCTGAGCACACTGCCTCCTCTGCCGAACTTGCAGCAGGTCCCTCGGAATCAGGACATTGGCTTAACAAACCAGAAACCGAGGATGGTGTCAGCGAGGAAGATATTGAGTCAGAGAGCAGTTCCTGCAGGTCAGAATATTATTTGAGTTATTAACCCTATGCTGTATCTCCCCAAGGCATCCAGCATTTTGTCTTTGCAGCATAAGGCACTTAAAAAAAATAAATAAAATGTATCCGTAAAAAAATGTCATGCATAGGACAGATTTACATTCTCGGAGTCGGGCGTTCATGCAGCAGATTTGTTCCATTCATCTGAATGGGGTCGCGTCGCTGGCAAACGCATGGATTTCTGGAAGGCGTATTTAATAAATTAGACAGTCGCTGATATTTCTGCAACGAGTCTGCTGTATGTGAATACAACCTTGCAGTAAATATTGTGCAGATATAAAGAGTCCTTGAGACTTTTTTTTTTAAATGTTTTTAATGCAAACATTAAAAAAAAATTTACCTTGTTTTTTTTTTTTTTAATTGTTTTTCCTTTATCTTGTAATTCCTACAGTTTTCCATACAAATTTTCTTTTCTGATGTTCATAATTTGTGAAGTTTTAAAATTTGATATGCTGTCCTAGGGGCAGCAAAGTTTTTTGGGGGCGCAGCCTACGGCACCTATACTATTTTGGGGGGTGAACTATCACTTTCTTCTCAATCTTTGCAGACCATGACAATATTTGCAAGCATTATCCATGTCACTATTTCTGCAGCACTATATTTCGGGGTACTAGTGGGCACAGAGGGCAGCGGTCTGCTCGGTATTCTTTTATGAAAATACATTTACCGTATATACTCGAGTATAAGCCGACCCGAATATAAGCCGAGGCCCCTAATTTTACCACAAAAAACTGATTTGGATGGACTACTTCTCTTAGTATCTAGGGCATTTCATGGAAATATCTATTGAATTTATATTAACATGTAAATTTGATTTTCTTATCGGGAATGCCTCGTATGATTAAACATTCCCTGACTCTTCTCCGCAGGTGCCCTTAGTAGAACAGAGACGGTACTATAATTTATGGCGTCCCATATTACAGGAATTAATGGCTGGCGCGGTGTACCTCCCATAGAGTCGCTTCAGGCATTAAAGAGAGAATTTATTATAATGGTGTTCTATCAGATATCACATTGTTCCTAATATTCTTACTAAAATAACTTTAATAATGATAACTTAATAATTTAACCTTGCATATCTTTTCTTAGTTGGACTCCTTGGTCATTTATTACATAGTAAGGAGATCCTAGGTTATAAAATGATGCCTATACCATTGCGTATGGCGAAAGTGAGGTTGCCATATACTTTAGTTGGCCATACATATCTGGTATCTGTCAGAGGATTCCTCCTACAACCTGATGTATGGGGGTTGTTGTTTTTCATTCCATGTCTGCTGTCAAACTAGGAACAGGCTTTCTAGATTTTCTACCCCTAGGACCAGGAGGGTTCTGGCCTGGAGTAGGGGAGAGGGTATGTCGGTAGGTTAATCCCCATCGGACGCTGAGAACTAGGGATTTTCCCATCATAATAAATGGTGGCCAATCCCTACAATCCAGCCTTTGGAATAGTTTCCCTTCATGAGCTTCATTCCCAGGTTGCCTTTGTGTAGAACCTTCACTTTCATGCCATAGCCTTGAGGGCTCATTCACATGGGGCGGATTTTGACCCCGAATTCATCTCAGAATCCACCCCCTCACAATAGAGGTCTACATTGATCGCTAGCTTCCTTTTTTCCGTGAGCGGTATGTTCCCACTCATGGAAAAAAAGAAGCGAGCTGCCCTTTCTTTAGGCGGATTCCACGGCTGATTCAGCCCCGGCGTCCGTCTCGGGACAGCACCCTCCGGACTAGGCCCATTCATTTGGGCCTACTCCGGAGGGGGAAGTCGCGCAGGCTCATTTTGGTCCTATTCTGACACTGCTTCCCACATCAAAATCAGGACCAAAATACGCGGTCACTAGCCCCGTGTGAACTAGCCCTAACTCCATAGATTAGTAAGCGGCTGCCAGTGCCTATTTCCTAATGGAAATACTATAAATGTCCATTGTTTATATAGCGCCAACACATGCTGAGGCGTAGTTGCAAGCCTAATGTTGTCTCACTTAAATGGAGTCTGTTACCAGACCCCAGAATATCCCCCAGCCCCACGGATGGATGGATGGGTGGGTTAGGGTCACCTGAATCATACAGTGATTTACTCTTATGTTATTGCCTGTTTCCAAGATATCGTTGTTTTTGTTAATATACAAATGAGATCTGTGAAGCAATGTGAGCTTTCCTCTTTGGAGCACAAATCTAATTTGTATATTCACAAAAAAAAACCCCCAAAACATCTTGGCAATGGAGGCGCCAATTCATAAGTGGAAAACGCGGTCAGGTTATGGTCACCTGAATCTATCTGCAGTGTTGGGTCGATACGTTGGGTTCTGGTGACACTCCCTTTAAGGTTATTTACTGTACAGGCTCTGAAGATAATATCTTTAATAAGCCTAGAAGACAATCTATAAATAGGAGAGCAAATAAAATGAGTTGTATGGTCCTGGCGTTCGAGTTGCGGAGCCCTGACAATAGATCAGAGTGAACGCTCGCACTTATTCCTGTTCTCCATTACAATAGTTCTATAAACACTCAGTGGGCTTGTTACTTATAGTGTGTACGGAGGTATTTCTGTATATTACCAAGTATGGCTTGTCTGTGGCTTCTCTGTTTTTCAGAAACAGCTATTTATAAACCAATTGTATTGTTTGGGTTTTTTGTCTCGGTGAGTCTGATATTACAGTCAGACTTCTGCTCGACATAGAACTTGTATCATGTTGTCACTGATCTCATGTCTAGTAGTTTTTGGAAAGAGGGTTGCACAATGATGCTAACCAAAGAGGCAGAACCCAGTTGCGCCAGTTGATTCTGCTGCAGATGGTGCACTTTTATGCCATCTGCCTTCCAGCCTATGCATGCTGCACCCTGAAGTAGTCACGCTAGACGGGATAGTTCCCATACAAAAATGGCCTTTCCCCATGTCTTTGGGTCTTTCATTTGGATCTCTGTTGTGACCATTGCGTCTATCCATCCGTGTGGTGCAATCCCAGAACTGTGCCTGGCTGTATAGGTAAAGGCAAGCGTACCGAACATGTTTTTGAGAAACTGTATCCATAGGCACTGAGTGCAAACCCCTGGAACAACTGGGCAATTGCTGTGTGTGTGCTGGCCTCACCCCCACCCATCAGCTGTTCTTAGCAGCTGATACAAAAAATGGAGCAGGAAGCAGACAGCGCTGTTCTCTGTGTAGTGGTGGAACTGAGTCACTGCAATTTATCTACCTACCTTCCAAGTGAATAGGAGTTGATCTGCAGCAATCCTTCTAGTCACTACACTCAGAATGGAGTGGTGGGCTTCCTGCTCCTTTCTCTTAACAGCTGATTCATGGGGGTGCCAGCTGTTTGACCCTCACCGATCTGATATTGATGATCTATCCTATCCTTAGGTTTGCAACTGAACACCCTCAATGATCCTATGGAAGTGACTGTGTACATTTTTTGACTGTGACTTGCAACAATGTCTTTGGCTAGGTCAGAGTAATGGACAGCATAGGAGCAAATTTTTGAGTGTAGGTGGTTGCTGTGGCCATTACAGGCTCACAAACTAAATTCTGTATCTCATGTGCACACAACATTGTCTTTGTATGACCACTGTTGGATGTATACCCTATAGATATAAATACAGAAGAGTGAAGCAGGCTGCATCCACCTGCATTGTATACTGCGTGTGTTCCAGTTTTGGCCCCGTTTTTCCAACTTCATCTTCTATGCCGAGTTTATCTTTTTTTTTTGTTTTGCCAACTAAGCGCAGCACAAATTCCACAGTAATGCAAAAAATATGACTTTCTTCTTTTTATTATGATTTTTCATCAAAGAGTTAAAGCAGCCTACTAAATATAGCTTTATTGTAATTCCAATTGAGGTCTTTCTTTTTTTGCCAGCAGGACCTCAAACAGCAGCCAAACGTTATCTTCCTGCCACACAATGGAGTCCTGTGCCCCAGATGAGTTCTTCCAGTCCCTTAACCATGCCGAGCAAACCTTTAAGAAGATGGAAAATTACTTGCGGCACAAACAGCTTTGTGATGTCGTCCTGATCGCTGGCGATCGGAGAATTCCTGCACACAGGTACGGGCTCATAAACTGGTGTACTATACTCCAAACCGCACCCCACACACACATATGCGACGGAGATTCCTGATTCACTGTGCGTTTATCAGCAGTGGCCACCAGCTTCTTTATACTAGTGTGTTTCAGTAGTCTAAGACTCTCCCCCTTTCTTTTGGATTGGCCACCACTGCTGTAATGAATACTAAGCTGACATCCACAGTACTGATCAATCCGAGACCAGCACGCATGGGTAGGCTGACCAAACTGGTTGGTGGCCATTGTAGATGAATCCAGAGAGAAAGAAATGGAATGGGAGGATGCCTGGTACTTACTAAAGAACTATACATACTCCATGTTTAAAATGGAATAATGCTATGGGAGATTTATCAGGACCGTTGTTCAGAACACTGGTCTTGATCATTCCTGCGCTGCCAGAGATGCACCAAATATATAACAAGGTGTGCGCCTTGTCATAAATCAAGTGCATTCTCTGGCAGGGTTGTGTACCAGCACTGGTAGTTGGCATAGTTATCATTTATACCAGTAAATTGGTGTCAATGATCATAATGCCCATTTTTTGAGCAGGACAAAATAGATAACCCCTAGATATATATGTATACAGGCTTGGGTGCCATAGAGGAGATATGCTACAAAGAGTGATTCCCGCTCTGGAGGACAGCCATGCATTACATGGTTACATAGTTATTTTAATGGGTGCCATATGATACTATATTTCCTGCCATCTTCACCTGATGGTATCAATTGAATAGCCTCGTGTTATAGGGGGGGGACTCGTTGCAACACCTTTTAATGTGTTGTATTATTTTACACTCCCTTGAAAATGCTGCATTGGTATATTATGTGTTAATATAGATAAGTCCGATGATCGGGATGGAGGGATAGCGGCCGAAGGGCCATGGCCAGTTAGAAGGGCATGACTGCACCTTTGTTTTAGTGATCATTGGGGTCCCAGGGATTAGATATTGGTGGTATAAGGAGGATATAAGGAGACAGTCTGATAATAATCCTTATTATGTCCCGCCAGGCTGGTTCTGTCCTCCGTATCTGATTACTTTGCAGCGATGTTCACCAGCGACGTCAGAGAAGCCAAACAAGAGGAAATTAAAATGGAGGGTGTCGAACCCAATGCTCTTTGGGCCTTAGTTCAGTATTCCTACACAGGTAATGTATCTGTATGGAGCTGTGCGAGGAAGTATCACAGTGCAAATAAATGGTGTCTCCACATGAGAGAGAGCGCAAATAATTAGATCCGGGAATATTCCAGCTCCAGATAGAAAACGGCAACTTATGAGCAAAACGGACAAAAGCATTTATAGGATTGTGAGTGCCAAGTTATTATGTTAATGCAACCTCCTAGAATATGAAGACGACGTGCAGAAGGTAAATGAGCCAAAACGGTGGCTAGGAAAGCGTTAACAGTCTGTCCATTGAGTTCCTTTTATACAGTTTCACATCAAAGCATAAAGCTTTGGAAAAATGCTTAAAAAGTCATGTTTGTGCCAAAATTCTTACCCAAACAGAACAACACTTCTTAAAAGTAAACCTTCAGCGCAGGGTTCATACGTGTTCCTTAATATGTCATCTAGAGCTTGTAAGGTAAACTAAAGGTGACCCTATACTCCAGTAGCCTATGCTTCCAAGTTATCCCATAAACATACATGCTCAGTTCGGGCAAGCTTATATAAGAGAATGGATATTGTATGCCCTGTGAGAGTCTGACTGTTCATGACTATAGATGACCCCATTCTTCATTGAAATGGTCTACAGATGGAACATGCCCAGTGTTATTCTGTTGGACTGGAAGAGATGGCCTAGTATAGTGTTCAGGTATTTCATAGAAGTGAGTGGAGCGCCAGCTGGTGGCAATGTGTACGACCACTCCATATTGATTGTACAACCCATTTAGGACTGGACTTAAAATTTGTACTGGGATCTATACATACTATGTATTCTACTTCTGTGAATTGTTCAGTCATGAATGGCATACAAGGGACTCAAAGCTCATGGAACATTGTTGAGTAGAAGAGTAAGTAGCTGCCATACAGGCTCATTCCCAACACCCACAAGGGTCAGTTGTTTTTACAGGGAGCCTATATACCTATTAGTATATTTTTGGTGTGGGAGGAAACCCATGCAAACATGGGGAGAACATACAAACTCCATGCAGATGTTATCCTTTGGATGGATTCAAACCCAGGCCCCCAGATCTGCTAAGCCCTGAACCACTATGCTGTTGGGATAATTGATAAGTTAGAGTATATACCTACCTGGCGGTATAAGAGAGAGAGATCTCCTGACTTGAACCCAATTGACAATCTGTGGGACCACCTCGATCGGGTTGTTCGCGCCATGGATGCTCAACTGCGTAACCTAGCGCAGCTGGCCACGGCACTGGAGTCGGCATGGCTCAACATCCCAGTGATATCATCACAACATCCCCTCTCTTCCTGCACGTCTCGCAGCGGTCCGCTCTGCCAAAGGGGGTTATTCTGGATTTTGACAGGTGGTCACATTAATGTGACTGGACTGTGCATATTTGAAGGGGTGGTGGTCCCTCAGTACTAAGCTCTGTGTTCTGTATAGTATGGGCGTCAGGAGCCACCCTGAAGTGTTGGTTCAGGTAACAAAGCCATGGCCGTAGCGATCACCAAAACCCAACATTGATGAGCCCATATAGTGTATTAGAAGATCATTAAAAAATGGCTGGAAAAAGTTCATGTCCAAGGTCACACATGTAAAACTAACAGACTGGTGTCTAAGACTAAAATAGGTCAATAGCCTGGCTTGTGCGCAAACCTTGGCCTTGCCTGAGCTGGATGTACCTTATATCCCCAGCGGGGTTCAGTGTGTGTGACTTGCATCTTATTACTGCTGGCATCTATTCCTGTATCTACGAAGATGTCCATTGCCTGATATTTCTTTACTTCATTAAGCTACACGATCACACGTTTACTATTTACTAGCGGTTTCTGTTATTTTATAAGGCGTACGACTACGATTCGCTCTCTTTTTAATGGTGTGACCTGTTTTACACCCTCCTGCTCTTAGACCAAGTCCATTAAGTCAGCGCTGGAGTTTCTGCGCAGCGATCCAGATAATTTATTCTCTTGTGCTTTGATGCATAAATCTGAGGAATATTTAACTAATGTAAGTCAGGCATTGAATGATGTCAGACTTAAACAGATATTGTACTTAAAGGGATTGTCAAGGATCACAATAAAATCTACTCCCCACCCCACCAAAGCTTTATTTCAGTCCATGGGTTACATCGGGTGCTGATGTTCATCCTCATTCAAGTCAATCCCAGACGTGGCCCATAGACTTTGTATGGAAAATCACAGAGCCTTGGCAAAATGATGGCAGATATCATTACAAATTATAGATTTATTTTTTTTATGCAATATTTTAGTGAAGGCACCTTTTCCAAGATTACTATGTAATATGTTTTTGACCTTCTACTCTGCAGTTTCTTTGGGTGAATTTATACGTGACATTTGGGATTGTATAGAAAGCAGAGACCTGTATTATCTGCTTCCTTCCTTCTCCCAAAATAAACAGATAGCAGAATTGCTACAGGGCTCCATTCATCCAAGAAGAATCCACTTATTTTCAGTGTATTGCACACGTTCAGGCAGGAAGCCGTATCCCCTGCTGAACACTACAATTAGATATACCTGTTACTGCAGTTACTGTCTTTAGGTTGAGTCTCCTTCAGGTACCCAGGATTTTGTCGCTTTGACTCAATTTGAATGTTCTACGTCTTGACCTTTGTGAATTTCTCGGCTTGATCATGTATTTGTATAGAGATCCTTCACATTTGCATCGTGGATTCCATTTAAAGCGTAAACCACGATGGAGTTCCAGATTCAGAATACTTTGGATACAACTGGCACTACTGAATCATTCATCGTTGCATTGGGAAAAGTATTGCTGCTTATAGCACTGGTGTTGCCGTCAAGGCTTCTGGTGACTGGTTCTTCGAATATTGCCTTACAGACAATGCAAGGATCATAATGTAATATTTGAAGATTAAAGGGGCTCTATCAGCAAAACTCATGCTGATAGAGCCCCACATATGCGTGAATAGCCTTTAAAAAGGCCCTTCAGGCACCGCTAAAGTTATATTAAACTACCCCCCAGTTTTAAAATAATAACCTAAAACCGAATATGATCAACTTACTCATCGTGCATGGTGGGCGGGCATTCAGGGTCCGCCGTCTTCTTCATCCACGCCTCCTCTTCCAGCGATGTCCTCGGATCCCTTCTAACTAGCTAACTGACATTGTTAAAAAATGGCACGGGTGCATGTGCAGTAGCATGCTGCTTCTACTACTTGGGCAATTGTTTAGCTCCTGGTCTGTCCTTTAATCTTGAAGGAAACGTGTGTCTACTTAGACATCTTCTGCAATGTCATTGAGATGCAAAGAGCAATGATAACATCTGTTACATCTTATGACATGTCTGAAGATATTCACATGCCCCCTGAATAATTTTGCATATAGATTTTTTTTTTTTTTTTTTTTTTGTAAAAGCATTGAGTTGACGTATACAGGTTTTCATTGGTGATCTCCTCCCCGCAGGTCGCCTGGAGTTAAAAGAAGACAATATTGAGAGTCTCCTGTCTACAGCTTGTCTCCTGCAGCTGTGTCAAGTTGTTGAGGCTTGCTGTAAGTTCTTGATGAAACAACTTCACCCTTCTAACTGCTTGGGTATCCGCTCTTTTGCCGACGCTCAAGGATGTGCCGATTTACATAAAGTGGCTCACAATTACACGATGGTGAGTACCAATATCAATTAGAAATCCAGCAATTCATAGATCATAAGCCAAAATGTAAATGTTCTCCTTGACTTATAGTGTTATGAGATAGGACGACTGAGAACTCTGATTGTCCGGCAATTCCACAGCCCCTTACTAAAGCTAACCTTAGACT
The DNA here is from genome assembly GCF_031893055.1 of Leptodactylus fuscus. NCBI lineage: Eukaryota > Metazoa > Chordata > Amphibia > Anura > Leptodactylidae > Leptodactylus > Leptodactylus fuscus. The sequence continues at coordinate 337,766,920 of NC_134265.1, forward strand.
TTACGCTCGCTCTAGGACTGGATTAAAGTGTGCGTCCAATAATAAAAATATATCTCCATAAATAAATAGTACTAATAATAGTAAATCTAAGAAACTTTGTAATATATCTTTTATTTCTGGTAGTGCAGAAAATTCCACAAGGAGATTAAAGGGGTTGTCCCATCACAAGGATCCTATCTATACTGCTTGTTAATGTGGATGTAAGACTTTTCCTAAATACACTGCTTCAGCAAAACTGCTTTGTTTGTCCACTATCTTACTTCATTCAATTCTTTGTTGACACAGCCCTTGACTTATCTGCTCAAATGTTAAGTGATGTATCTGCTGCTCTCAGGGGGAAGGGAGGAGGGGCTAAGTGCACAGGAGCGAGCCTGTGTTTCTAGCTATTCCTGTGTCTACACCACGTGACCTAGCTTCCTGTTAGCAGATAGGGGAGAGGAGCTGCTTTCATTTCTTCTGTTCTCCCAGTTATCAGGCTAGCTAATTCAAATTTGTTCATTATCGCAGAGACAGGTAGTCTCTGTATGTAACACAGAATGGAGTTGCTGCTGCCTGTACTTCATAGTCCAATATGGGTGGGCGGAGCTACACACTAATTTGGGGGCGGAGCTAAACAGCAGGTTGCATGTGAAACCCCGCCCACCAAATGATGCAAGAAACCAGGAAGAAAGAAGATTTTACAGCAGTGAAGACTGGTGAGTATGTGATGTGGGAATACCCCTTTAACCTTCCAAATATTGTATTATTTCACCAATTAATACTTCCATCTGCATTGAAGACAGTGCTGTGGTTTCCTAATCTATAATGGACAGATCTCATCTTTACCACTGGGCACCAGTGTATTATATAAGAAGTGCTAACCATAACAGACGTACTGATACAAGGAGACTCGCAATAAACTCACACTTCCTGTTCTGTAGAGATCACTTCAGCAATCATCTTCTTATCACTGGCGTAGTGATTACACTGTATTCCAATGACAAGAATCATCTATATATAGCTAACCTATGATTCATGATTGATGATAGTTATAGTTACAAATCTCCTCCTCCCCCTTCCTACACAGTGACCTCTGCATAGGTCATAGAGCCTACATGAAAAAACTCTCCAATAGACTTCAATGAACATCTCCAGACCATTGCATCTGTGGTCCATGTGACTACTTTAAAGCATGTCTTAGACTACTGTTAGCCACAGCCCAGGTGAGTCGGCCGCCCCCTTATTCTTGGACAGAAAACGGAAAAAAATCTAAAATCAGAAAATAAAACGGTTGAAAAAAAAAAATTAAAGTTTCATTATCTGGTTTTAATTAGTAAAAAATTATGTAGGTAATACATTCTCTTTATCAATGAATAATTCATCACGTAAGAGGTCCTGTCCGTGTGGGATTTAGGGATTTTTACCGCTCGTAATGAGCTTTTTAAGATGAACTTTAAGTTGTTAGATGAATACATTTTCTGCATTGAAGCTCATATCTCTATGGAAACCATAGTCTACATGACAAACGTATATAAAAACATATATAGTCATACCTATTTTTGGAACAGTCGCGTGTTATGAAAAATAACAAATGTTGATGAAAGCGTCCAATGTCGTCTTATGGTATTTTGCACTTGTGCCTTGATCTTTTTGCTATCTATAGATGGAGAGGGAGATGATAGATAGATAGATAGATAGATAGATAGATAGATAGATAGATAGATAGATAGATAGATAGGAGGGAGATAGATAGATAGATATGCAATAGAAAATGATAGATAGATAGATAGATAGATAGATAGATAGATAGATAGTAGAGCGATTAGATAGATAGAATAAGAATCTCCAAGAAGAAGAAACAAAATGGACCGCACATCCCAATGTCATACAGTGATCTTGTTCTTCTCAGCAAAACCTACAATACTGAACAGGTTCTTAGTGTGTGTGTATATATATATATATATATATATATATATATATATATATATGTATATATATATACACACACACACATATACATGTATTGGTCAAGGTGTATAAGCCCACTAGCCATTCTCCTCAAGTTCAGTATTGTATGTTTTGCTGAGAAACACATGATCAATGTATAAGATTGTATATACTGTATATTGCATAAAATCACCAAGTAGAAAAAATGAGCTGGACCCACATCCCAATCTATGTATATACAGCATGCATGTGTGGGTATATTTATAGATAGATAGATAGATAGATAACAAACACATATTACACTTTCTACTGTGTTCAGATGATTCTGATACTAGAAGATTTGCCTGTTGTTCCTGTATGTGATGACTGGCTAGTGACTGTTCAGATTGAAGAGAATGAATCGGATCCTTAAGTGCCAGGACTGGGATGGCAGACTGTTCAGGAAATAAGCATGGAAAGTATTGTAACTGGCTTGTCCCTATGGAACACTCTGCTCCTGGCACGTAGCGCTCCTTCTATCCATCTGTCTAACAAGGCTGTCCAGACGTGCAGCAACGTCAGGCTCATAATTTAAAAAAAAAAACTAAAAAAAACCCACCTCTCAAATAACGTGTATGTGCCAATAAAAAAATATACGTGATCTTTCTGCTTAGTATAGAGTCAGAATATTACAGCTACAGTGCCTTTTTGGCTTAACCGTGTATGGACCTACAGCTGTCATTTGCTAACGTTACAGAAGGCAGAATATTAAATGGGTTTTCCGGAATGTAATACTGATGACCAATCCTTAGGTCCAATACCCAGGCCACCCACAGATCAGCAGGGATGCTATTTTCACTTCACAGACCAGTGACGTCACATTCATTTGTCACAGCGCAGACCCATTCAAGTGAATAAGTCTGAGCAAAGCCCCTGGACAATGTACCGCAAAGTAAGTATCGAAGAGGCCGCAGTGCTCACAATCAAACAGCTGATGGATGGTGGCCCTGGGTGCCGGACTCCCACCAAATTAATCCTTAGATAAGGTCATTAATATTACGATGCCAGGAAACCCCTTTAAGCTGACACTTGTTCTTAAAGTAGCGTTCTACAGAGAATATGGAATAGATAAATGCTGTCAAATCAGGAGTCGCCATCATGCTGCTGTACCTCAATGTTATACTAGAGAGGAAAACGGTTTGCATTGAGTTGTAGGTTTGCCATATTTAGGACTCCAGGCACTTGGGATGGAATTGCTGATTTTTATGCCTGGATTTGCAGATGGAAAAAGCCACAGCAAACTACAGTACAATACATGTGTTTGAGAATATAACGGATCTCATCTAGGGTCAATGGAAAATTTCCGCAGAGAAATTGAACTTCAATGTAGATTCTTAAAGGGAGTCTTTTATTATAACTCAATTTTTTTCTGCCTACCACGTAGGGATAGCCTTAAGAAAGGCTATTCTTCTCCTATCTTTAGATGTCTTCTCCGCGCTGCTGTTCGGTGTATAATCCGGTTTCTGTTGGTATGCAAATGAGTTCTCTCGCAGCACTAGGGGGCGGGCCCCAGCACTCAAACAGCACTGGGGGCATCCCCAGTACTGTAAGAGAACTCTCCAGCACCGCCTCCATCTTCTTCAGGAACAGGTCATCCTCCGGCGGTGGCTTCAAACTTCTAGGCCTTGGGCCTAGGGCAAAGCCGACTGCGCATGCCCGCCAGCCACAAGAAAATGGCCCCTTACACAGTATTGTAAGCGCTCATTTTCTTGTGGCTGGCAGGCATGCGCAGTCGGTTTTACCTGAGGCCTAGAAATCTGAAGCCACCACCGGAGGAAGATGTGAAGAAGACCCGTTCCTGAAGTAAATGAAGGCGGTGCTGGAGAATGCTGTTTGAGTGCTGGGGACCGCCCCCACTGCTGTGAGAGAACTCATTTGCATACCGACGAAAACCGGATTATATACCGAATGGTGGCGCAGAGAAGACATCTAAAGGTAGGAGAAGAATAGCCTTTCTTAAGGCTATTTCTATGTGATAGGCAGAAAAAAATGAGTTTTAATGATAGGATCCCTTTAAGTCAGCTTTTCAACATTCTTCACTCCTTTCCATGTTGCAAAGGTGGATTTTCCTCTGGGTTTATTGTAAATTGTACTGTCAGATTTGAGGCTGAAAAATCCACCTTGTGTGTAGTTACCCTACAGTTGTCACCGGTTGAAGACCTATGATTTGTGGATAGCATGCATTTCAATGCAGAATCTAGACTTGAGGTATCCATTTGGTAGAAAACTTGTGATTTCACCTGTACTTTTGCTTATAGGAACATTTCATGGAAGTTATAAGAAATCAAGAGTTTCTTTTGCTGCCGGGGGCAGAAATTGCTAAACTACTAGCAAGCGACGATATGAACATTCCTAATGAAGAAACCATTCTGAACGCTCTGCTTACCTGGGTCCGCCATGATATGGAACAAAGACGACGAGAACTTAGTAAGCTGCTGGCTTATATCCGCCTGCCCCTGTTGGCACCACAGGTAGAAATATTATAACCTCCTAGCTAATAGAAAGTCTAAGATAATATAGCGGGCTTGTAGCTCGTGTCTGATGTATTCGCAAGATTGACAGACTATTGTCGATATATGAATACACAGCAGCCTGAAGGTTGGGGGAAGTGCTCTCCTTATCAATACCCCCGGCCCATAACTGAGCCCACTGTTTTATACAACTGGATAAAACTGAAAAAGTGCACATTTAAGACCTGTGGATGATGTCTGAATTAGAAGCATGTCAGCCGTGATTCACACTGCAGTTATAAGACAGAAGCATATAGTCAATGTACGTGTTCAGAAAAGTAGCTGATAAACCTTTTGGCTAATATACAGGGTCGGACTTGCCCACCGGGGAACCGGTAACTCCCCCAGTGGGCCCCGTGCCTTTAATATGTTGCTCGCTTGCCATGTGTAGTGTAGAGGTGGGTTTAGGTACCACAGTGGAGCACATCCTATGGCGGGTGAGGAGCATGGCATTGTTATTACCAGTAGCCGAGCTGTAGCATTACAGCTGATCTGTCCTGGTGACGGGTCCCTAGAAACAATTCCACTGGTGGGCAGTAGACATCCCAGTCCAACACTGCTAATATACGTATATTACTGCTCCGCTAACAAATGCAGTCCCCAAAGATTAGGATGTATTTTCTTTTGTGCCTGGTTATTGGCCGCCTTTTAGGTTGGCTTCATTTGGGCAGTACTGTGATCTCAGACTACACTTTGACTACTGTGCCTATAAAGGGGGCAGAGGTAGTCTGAGACGCACCCCATACCTCGTCACTGCTTTAGACTGCTGCTCTCTTATACTCCTGTTTCTCAGATGGAAGAGGTGACATGCCAGGTATTAGATCTTCACAAATCTGATATGGATGACTAAGGCCTCACCGCTGGATGCTAGGCGCAGACCTGCTACAGCCTAGGCCGCCTTAACTATAGAGCAAGGAGGCATCTGCACCAGTGGGGACTCCCTCAGCTAACCCACATCTTGCTGGGCAGTCCCACATTTTGGGTTATATCCTGCTGTCCGGTGGCGGGTACCAATTTCACCTCTTTTTGTGTCTTTAAAGGGGCTCTATCAGCAAAATCATGCTGATAGAGCCCCACATATGCGTGAATAGCCTTTAAAAAGGCTATTCAGGCACCGTAAAATTTATATTAAGCTACCCCCCCCCCCCCACCCCCCGTTTTAAAATAATAACCTAAAAAAAAGAATGTGCTCTACTTACCGAACGTGCACGCTGGGCGTGCATTCAGGGTGTGTCTTCATCTTCATCCACGCCTCTTCTTCCTCCGATGTCCTCCGGTCCCGTCCTCCTCCGGCGCTCGCGAACGGACTTTGATTTAAAAAAAAAAAATGACCTGGGTGCATGCGCAGTAGCCGTAGTAGAAGCCGCATGCTACTGCGCATGCACCCAGGCTATTTTTTTTATATCATAATAATAATAATAATACATTTTATTTATAGAGCGCCAACATATTCCGCAGCACTGTACAATTTATAGGGTTCAGATACAGACATACATAACAAAGAACGTCATTTCACACAATGGGACTGAGGGCCCTGCTCAAAAGAGCTTACAATCTATGAGGTAGAGGGGGTGACACAAGAGGTAGCAGGGGCGGCATTGCTTATACAGTGTTCAGACAATTTTGTGCATTAGGAATTGTGATAGGCTTGTCTGAAAAGATGCGTCTTTAGTTTGCGTTTGAAACTGTAGAAGTTGGGAGTTAATCTTATTGTCCGGGGTAGAGCATTCCAGAGAAGTGGTGCAGCTCGGGAGAAGTCTTGTATACTTGTATACGAGCGTGGGAGGTTCTGATAATAGAGGATGTAAGTGTTAGATCATTGAGTGAGCGGAGAACACGGGTTGGGCGGTAGACAGAGATGAGGGAAGAAATGTAGGGAGGTGCGGCATTATGGAGAGCCTTGTGGGTGAGAGTAATAACTTTATATTTTATTCTATAATGAATAGGCAGCCAATGTAACGACTGGCACAGACCAGAGGCATCGCTGTAGCGTCTAGCCTGATAGATGAGCCTGGCCGCTGCATTCAGAATAGATTGTAGAGGGGAGAGTTTAGTGAGGGGAAGACCGATTAGTAAGGAGTTACAGTAGTCAAGGCGAGAATGAATCAGAGAGACAATAAGTGTCTTTAGTGTATCTCTGGTAAGGAAAGGGCGTATTCTGGAGATGTTTTTGAGGTGGAGGTGACATGAACGTGCGAGTGATTCAATATGAGGGGTGAAGGAAAGGTCTGCGTCAAATATGACCCCGAGGCAGCGGGCCTGCTGCCTAGGAGTTATAGTAAGGCCTGAGACTGCAATGGATATATCAGGGACAGATCTGTTAGATGGTGGAAACAGTAGTAGTTCAGTCTTAGAGAGATTTAGTTTCAGATAGAGCGAGGACATGATATTAGAGACAGCAGAGAGACAGTCACTGGTGTTCTGTATGAGTGCAGGGGTGATGTCACGGGAAGATGTGTATAATTGGGTGTCATCAGCATAAAGATGCTACCTGAAGCCAAATCTGGCGATGGTTTGTCCAATTGGGGCTGTGTAGAGAGAAAAGAGCAGGGGGCCGAGGACCGAGCCCTGAGGAACCCCAACAGCAAGGGAAAGAGGGGAGGAAACAGAGCCCGCGAATGATACACTGAAAGTGCGGTCTGAGAGATAAGAGGAGAACCAGGAGAGCGCAGTGTCATTGAGGCCGACTGAGCGGAGCATAGTGAGGAGGAGATGATGGTCAACAGTGTCAAAAGCTGCAGAGAGGTCCAGAAGAATAAGAAGAGAGAAGTCACCATTGGATTTAGCCATTAGGAGATCATTGGAGACTTTTGTGAGAGCTGTTTCAGTAGAGTGCAGAGCGCGGAAACCAGATTGTAAGGGGTCAAGCAGAGAGTTAGCAGAGAGATAACGGATTAAACGAGAATAAACCAGGCGTTCCAAAAGTTTAGAGATGAAGGGGAGGTTAGAGACGGGTCGATAGTTAGCAGCACAGGATAGGTCCAGGGAGGGTTTTTTCAGTAGCGGGGTTATAACAGCATGCTTGAAGGAGGATGGGAAGATTCCAGAAGAGAGAGAGAGGTTAAATATTTTAGTAAGGTAAGTAGTGACAGCAGGGGACAGAGATTGGAGAAGGTGTGAGGGGAAGGGGTCACTACTGCAGGTTGTGGGGCGAGATGAAGAAAGTAGCTGGGAGACTTACTCTTCTGTAACAGGTTCAAAAGATGAGAATAGACAGTCTGAAGTGCGGCTGGTGAGGGGATCAGTACTATCGTAGGTGTGGGAGTCAATGCCACCTGGGGCTTGGGCAGTAATTTCCTGATGGATCTTATCAATTTTATCATGGAAATACATGGCCAGGTCATCAGCACTAAGGTCTGTGAATGGCGTCTGTACCTTGGGTGTGAGTAAGGAGTGAAAGGTTTCAAAAAGCCTTTTAGGGTTGCTGGAGAGAGAAGAGAAGAGAGAGAGAAGAGATATCAGTGTCCGTTTGCGAGTGCCGGAGGAGGACGGGACCGGAGGACATCGGAGGAAGAAGAGGCATGGATGAAGTTGAAGACACACCCTGAATGCCTGCCCAGCGTGCACGTTCGGTAAGTAGAGCACATTCTTTTTTAGGTTATTATTTTAAAACCGGGGGGGCGGGGGGGGGGGGTAGTTTAATATAACTTTTACGGTGCCTGAATAGCCTTTTTAAAGGCTATTCATGCATATGTGGGGCTCTATCAGCATGATTTTGCTGATAGAGCCCCTTTAAAGACACAAAAAGAGGTGAAATTGGTACCCGCCACTGGAACAGCAGGATATAACCCAAAATGTGGGACTGCCCAGCAAGATGTGGGTTAGCTGAGGGAGTCCCCACTACCATAGGGCCTGGTGCAGATGCCTCCTTGCTCTATAGTTAAGGCGGCCTAGGCTGTAGCAGGTCTGCGCCTAGCATCCAGCGGTGAGGCCTTAGTCATCCATATCAGATTTGTGAAGATCTAATACCTGGCATGTCACCTCTTCCATCTGAGAAACAGGAGTATAAGAGAGCAGCAGTCTAAAGCAGTGACGAGGCATGGGGTGCGTCTCCGACTACCTCTGTCCCCCTCTCTGCTCTGTGCTGTGCGCCATTATTCAGCCTTCAGCTGATGACTGCTACTGGGAGGCGCGATCTGCTCCGAGCCGCAGTTGCTGTTACAAACCAAACTTGCAGACGAGTCTTTGGAAACATATTTAAGTGGGTGAATTTTGAGCGCCACAGCAGACTATTAGATCACTTGTTTTGGTGACATCAGCTGTGTTAGATGTAGCGGTGGTAGACATTGGGACGGCATGATTGTTTAATGGTAACAAAGCTATATGTAGTGTGCCAAAGATGGTGCTGCCAAATAACAGGCTGTGTCTGTGTAGGTAAACTAAGTTTGTGATGGACACCAATACCAGTTGAACGTTCTGCAGCTCAGATGTTGCTGGTCAGGGCACTTTATCAGTTTGTGCATTATGATGTGGGTAGATTACATATCCTACATGACTGCCAAGATGGTGCAATGTCCTTGCAAATGTCATCATCCATTTTCCTCTCCAGGAACCCGTAAAACCTATTGATGGTCTAGGCTAACATGTAACCCACTTTAAGAAACCTCGACCTGCTCGTGCTATAGGATCACACAACTAATGGCAATATCAAATGTCGTCCTATAGGATTTCTAATGAAGTGCTATCTTGTTAGTTTCTTGCAGACATGGAGAATAATGCACTATTTAGGGATGATATTGAGTGTCAGAAACTAATTATGGAAGCCATGAAATACCATTTATTGCCTGAACGGAGACCCATGTTACAGAGCCCTCGCACAAAGCCCAGAAAGTCTACTGTAGGGATGCTGTTTGCCGTCGGCGGGATGGATGCCACTAAAGGTAAGAGCCTGTTATTCCAGGAAAGACATTAAGAGAGTGAAATATCTAATGAATTGGTTGGCACTGTAATACAGGACGGCTGGCAACTGAGGCTCTAATGTGCCAGAAATGAATGCCAAGTATAGTGTGGGATGGAAATGAAAAATCTTCACTGCGAATGATGTTGTACAATTATTCGATAATTGCAGAAAACGCCGAAAACACATGAATTGCTTGTATTTGGCTGAAAGAGAAGGCTTGTGTGATCCTATCTGGATTGTGCTGGAAGTGTCAAATGAGAAAGTGTTTTTTTTTAAAAAAAAAAAAATTCTCCATATCCAAACTATCTGTATCCATACAGGCTGAGGCTAGTAACAAGATAATGTGTAAATGCAGAGGCAACACAATGGCTCAGTGGTTAGCACTGCAGCCTTGCAACGCTGGAGTCCTGGGTTTGAATCCTGCCAGGAACAGCATCTGCAAGGAGTTTGTATGTTCTCCCCGTGTTTGCGTGGATTTCCTCCCATTCTACAAAGACATACTGATAGGAAAAAAAATGCAGATTGTGATCCCTATATGTATATCCCTATATGGGGCTCACAATCTACATTTAAAAAAAAAAGCAAATAAATGTGTAAATGCCATAAAGTGACACAACAGTACAGCAAAGCAAAATCCAACTACGCCGTGCATGTTCATTATCCATTTTTTTTCAGGGTGGCAATTTATCTTAGGTTTTGTATTTGGTTTGTGCTGTTGAAAAAACAGATTTAGCACATACCATTTTTGCTCCATTTATTGTCGTCCATTTACACCTTTCCTGCCAAATTTGGACAAGAAAAGTAGACTGTGATCAATTGGAGTCTCTTTTGGCCAGACAGAGTTACGATAATTTTATGCCAGAAATTAGTGCAACTCTGCACCTGCTCATAGTTTTCATATTTGGGCCAAAGAAGTGCCAAGAGGTACATTTTATATTAAGGTCAATGTTTCGAACACTGGTCTTAATAAATGTTATTATGCTTCTACCTACCCTTCCTTCTTTCCTATCCCCGTTTTCCACTGTCTTTTCTGTCCCCTCTTCCTTCTTGTGTCCCCCCTTTTTTTCCCCCCTACTTTCCTATATTCTTTATCCAAGGTATAAGAGTATGGCTTCTTTCATCCAACAACAGTGCCATACTAAACCACAGGTTAGTTGCAGCGTTTCAGCCCAGTCCTATGAATGTTAATGGGAGTCTGTCACCAAGAACAGTTGTATAGATGAGAACAATATCTCAGCATGTTGGCCATGGATTTTTTTTAGGGGCAAAAAGTGTTCTATTCAGGTCAGGTTCACTTAAACTGTGTTACTATGTATAACCCTGGTGACTCCCTGGAGCTGAGCTGCCATACCATAAACACCCAGGTACAAATACTTGTCCTCCTTGTATAGCCAAGTAATAACAGTTTTTTGGGGGTTTGTTATCTAGGAGCGACTAGTATCGAAAAGTACGATCTGCGGACCAACTTGTGGACACCGGTAGTGAACATGAACGGACGGAGGCTGCAGTTTGGTGTTGCGGTGCTGGATGACAAACTGTATGTTGTTGGAGGGAGGGATGGCCTGAAGACATTGAATACTGTGGAGTGTTACAATCCTAAAACCAAAACCTGGAGCGTCATGCCACCTATGTCCACACATCGGCATGGTCTTGGTAAGTACAGGCGTACTGAGTTGTACAGATATGATACTAAAAAAAGATTCTATCCTTTACTATATAATGACTTGACTCCATGTACTGTAGCCCAGGTACAATATTGTTGTTCATCCTACAGCAGTATGGAACATTGTATTATATGACCAAAGTTCTATCAACGTACGTATTGTACAATATGGCATTCTCATGCTAATTTATACATGTCTTCTCTATGTAATACTGTAGTTATTCTGCTAAATTAAAAAGTCACCAGTTTATCCTCCTGATTCTGAAGGTGTGGCCGTTTTAGAAGGCCCAATGTATGCCGTTGGTGGCCATGATGGTTGGAGCTACCTTAACACTGTGGAGCGGTGGGATCCTCAGGCTCGGCAATGGAACTTTGTGGCTAGTATGTCCACTCCGAGGAGCACTGTTGGTGTCGCGATCTTGGCTGGAAAGTGAGTAAATGAACATTCTTGTGAAATATATTCAATGAATCTCATGCCACTATAGTTGTTTTCTCTAGTCTTGTTGACGGAGGCAGACTCTCCGGTTTTATTAGTATAGCTGAGGTAGCAGTAAACTTAGTTTTGGCACTGAAACTTAAAGCAGATTTCCACATTTCTCTTCATGTTAATTGCAACTTTTAGAGCATTTATGATTCTTTGAAGAATTGCCACATCTTGGTCTGATTTGTCTTCCAGGCTGTATGCAGTGGGTGGTCGGGATGGAAGTTCTTGCCTCAAGTCTGTAGAATGCTTTGATCCTCACACCAATAAGTGGACGTTGTGCTCGCAGATGTCCAAAAGAAGAGGGGGAGTTGGGGTAGCCACATGGAATGGCTTCCTATATGCGATTGGGGGACATGATGCTCCAGCGTCCAACTTAGCTTCTCGCCTTTCGGATTGTGTAGAAAGGTAATTGTCATGTCAGGCCGTACATTTGTAGCATTTGAACAAGGCCCCCTAATATATTAAAACGGCCTTGTATGTATGCCACCAGTACAATGACATTTTGAGAACATGGGTAGCTTTAAAAACTGTCTTGCTGTGTCCTCTGTAGCGGGCGACCAGAGCAGGGAACATCTTTGGAGGGGTTGCAGCACTAAAATCATCAGATTGGCAGGTGTTTTGTTCAAATGGCCAGATCCACTTACTAAAAGGGATGTGGAACTAAATATAGACATGTAAGACTAAATATGTGCTTAATTTGATAATTTTATAGGTATGATCCCAAAACGGACATGTGGACTTCAGTGGCCTCCATGAGCATTAGCAGGGATGCAGTAGGTGTCTGTCTGTTGGGTGACAAATTGTATGCCGTTGGCGGATATGATGGACAGAGCTATCTCAATAATGTGGAGGCTTATGACCCCCAAACAAATGAATGGACACAGGTCAGTAAAAATACATTTTATAATAACTCCCTCTATTCTACTATTGCTTTAGATTTTATTTGATCATAGGACTCAGAAGAAATCATGGGGTAATCTGCAGAGGTCACTTAATCATATACTCCATGGCATGGACACCGACTTTGTTGGGGTGCCTAAAGTTTGTAAATATATTCATGCTAATATATATGTGTGTGTGTGTGTATATGTATATATATATATTTACAGAAATGCACTAGCAGTGGCACTGCCCATTTTACAATGGGGTTGTGTGAATGTCGCAAGGTTCTTGGTGGAGGGAGAACGTTGAATCTTGTGACCAAACATTGTTTCAAATATTTGGTAAAATGATTGTCACATCGAGTAAATTATAGATATTGAATACTTTGGGGACTTGAAAAATGGAAAACAAATCTGCTTAAAAAGTGGTTACCTGCAGAAACCTGCGGACCCCATGGACTATAATGGGGTCTGCCGTGTTTCCGCCCGAAAAATGCTAAGAGAAAAGACCTGCTTGCAGGACTTTTCTCTCAGCATTTTTCAAGCGGATTCAGGGACGGAATTCGGGCACAGGTGTGAACCCAGCCTTGGGGTAGGTTCAGCTGAAAATAAGGAGGACTTCTGGAATTCCTCTTTGTTTTTTTCAGATTATTGGACCAGATCAGTGGGGAGCTTCATGACGCATACTCTATAGCAAGAGTGAGCAGGACACTTATGTTTTCAGTGTTCTACTTCAATCCCTATCTATCCTTTAAGAAAACAATGGGAGGCAGAATCAAGGAGGGTTCCTCTAAGTGCTAGCCATTGTATTAACAGCCTGCACATGACCCCATAAACATTTAATGGACCTATCCACACCACCATTGTTTTTACAGGCTGCCTGACCGATCAGTTAAAAAAATAGAACTTGCTTTTTTCATAGGTGGTTTTCACAGATCCCTCAATGAATAACTGTCTATAAAGGATCCATGAAAAGAGAAGGTACTTGGTCATGGCCAAGGGCATAGCACTGCCATGTGAATATACTGTTATCCAGATAGGTGATACTGTGTATCTACATACAATAGGGGGAGGATAGGGATACAGAGTTTGACACTGCTCAACTGGTGTCAGATTATGCATTGAAAGGCCCCATTGATAAGGGGAATGGTAAGACTCAATTGTCAATTTATTCATACATTGCAATGCAGAATAACAGTGCAGATAAATAAGGAAATATTAAAGGGGTTATCCAGAGTTTTGGGTTTGTTTGTTTTTTTTTTTTAGGTTTTTTAGATGCTGTACCTAGGGGTTCCCAACTGGATCCCAATCCCTGGTCACGTTATCGGGACCGGCACCCAGCCCCCAAGTCTTTTTGCCTCCTCCTATGGTTACCTGTACTATAGGGACTGGCTGACTATAGTAATGCCAGACCCATATCACAGGTAACTAGTGGTGAACAAGACCTGTGGGCATGGTGCTGGTTCCGGTTACGTAACCTGGTGTCGGAACCAGCATGCGAATCCCTAGGTTACAACATGTAAAAACCCTCGCAGGAAAAGACTCCTTGGACAGCTCCTTTAATATTTACATTGAGGTTCAATTGGATAAAGAGGTTTTGTAAACGAAGTGACTCCTTGGTTTTCATACCAGACATCTGAAGATTCACCCTAATTTCTCTTTGTTCTTCCAGGTTGCCCCATTGTGCCTTGGTAGAGCTGGGGCTTGTGTCGTCACGGTCAGACTATAGCCTGCAGGTTTTCTGTGTCCTCTGCACAGACTTTCACAGTCCCAAAGAGCTACACAATCACGACGTATGTGAAGGACGTACAGCTTTATTGTGAATGGTTAGAGGCTACTACTATTATTTATCACGTCTGATAACCTTCTACCTGCACATTTTATAGATGTTGATCATTTATCTATGAGAGAGTATTTAACTCCTTATATCGGACCAACATACAAGAGACAGAGAGAAGTTTTATTTAGATATGTTACAGGTGCATTTGCAGGGCAAACCATGTAACTGGTCATGTATTGGTCCTTCAGACGTAGAACGTTGAAGTATTCTATTGCAATCTTATATCTGTCCGATCACGTGCAAAGCCATGGCTTCATGCGGAATCAAAGCAAGTGCACTCAGGGCCCCTGGAGGTGTAGGGGCCAATATCGAGAGTGGGGATCCCCGGGCCACTTGTATTCAGATGGTATATGGAGTCTGCTTCAGGAGAGACTTGAGGATGAAGAGCAAAGAATGAAAACCGAAGAGAAGAAACATGGCTTATCTGTTTGGTGGTTGCACGTGTGACCTGGTGACGTTGCGTTCCTTTTTATTTGACCAAAGTTTTTCGTTTATGTTCTTTTTCATTCCGACAATTTTTTTCTAAGGGTCAGAATGCCATGAAAAAAAAAAAAATAGCAGCAATTTGGGATCAGCATGGCAAGTACCATTCCTTCGAGGTTTTATACCATTCCGAACCATCTATAAAATAAATTTTATGGGGCAGAAAACACTTTACAAATAAAACACAAAAAATATAACGGTGCAGTAGAAGTGTGAAAAAACCAAACACGTGTTTTGAGGTGAAGAAAGCTTAAAGGGAAGTTTGGTAAAATTGCCCCTAACCATAATGGTTTTGCATATTGTAAGGGCCCCTTCACACGGCGTAAGCGCGCCACTCATTTAGACACGTATACATGTGTCCGAATGCGGCACTTCAAAACAGAGCCCATTGATTTCAATGGGAGGCGCGCGTATATCGGCATATACGTGCGCTTCCCATTGAAATCAACGGGCTCTGCTTTCAAGCGCTCGGACACGTGTATACGTGTCTAAATGAGCGGCGCGCTTACGCCGTGTGAAGGGAAATGTTGACATGTCAATGCTATCAAGACAATCGCCAAAAAAATCTAAATGCACCCCTGTAGATAGAAGGAAAATCTCTTAAACATTCCAAAAACATTCCTGTTTTCTATTATAATAAAATAAAGGGGTCACTCAGGATATAAAAACATGGCTGCTGTTTTTATTCTTGCAAAATCAGTGCCACTCTTGTATACGGACTGTGTATGGAATTGTAGACATATCTCTTCTAACCTAGTTTTTGCATGGATTTTATTGTAAGTAAATATATATATAATTTTTATTTTTATTTTTTTTGGACCGTTTTCCATGTTTACTGCATTTTTTTAAGGTTTTTTTTTTCCTCCTATAATTTAAATTAATAGGAACACATCTGAAAATAAAACATGAGAACCAGAATATGTTTTGTTTTTGAAAAAGGGGGGGAAAATGGCAAAAAAAAAGGCACACACAGTGTAGGAAAAATAATGTTAAAAATGCAACATAGGTAGAGATTTTCCTATTTTACTATGTAACATTCGGGTCCAAAAAGGTGCCCTAAAATGCAGCAAAAAAAATGCTTGTATAAAACGGACCTTATACTAGACACAGTGTTGGACAAGAGTGGCTCTGTTTTTAGAAGAAAGCAGTCCTGTATATGTAATCTAATACAACTAGGGTTGAGCGATCGTGTTCGGAAAAGATTGGATTCTGATCGGCGATCGAGAAAATTTCATGATCGCGATCGGAATTCCGAACATGATCTTTTTAGGTGGGATCGAGATCGGTGATTTTCCCACAATGCTTTGCTACTGGCCAAGCATTGTGGCAAAAGCTAACAATGTTAGCCTTCACACTGAGTATACGCTCCACTCATTCTGAGCGGAGTGTATACTCATTGTGAAGGCTCCGCTGCGGTTCCATAGGAATGAATGGAAGCAGCCAGCACACAGCCTTAACCCCCTGCGCGCCAGCTGCGTCCATTCATTCTAATGAGAGACTATCTAACATCTCTAGTAGCTACTTTCCTGCAGAGATGGCTGGTCCGGTGCCTGGGGTTCTCGTTTTTCTTCACCTCGTTGCCCCCGCCTCCCAGGTTAGTGTTAAAGAGCTAGGAAGAAGACTGGGCTTGTGGCTTAGGAGAGTGTGGGCGGGTACTGGGAGGGGAAACGTCACGTTTCCCCTCCCAGTACCCGCCCACACTCTCCTAACCTGGGAGGCGGGGGCAGCGAGGCGAAGAAGAACAAGAACACCGGGCACCGGACCAGCCATCTCTGCAGGTAAGTGGACACCAGGGGGGACTAAGTAGCCAGAGGATTAAAAAAAAAAAAAAAAAAAATCCTCTGGCTACTTAGTGATTAAAAAAAATCACTACACAGTGTTCAATTGTTAGATTCCATGCTGTATAGTGAATAGGATTGTTTTTAAAATCTGATCTCCGATTAGTAAAAATTCCCATTGACTTGCATTGGGATCGGAATTGGGATCGAGATCGGATTCGAATGAAAAATGATCAGAAGTCGGATTTCAAAATCGATCCTGAAAAGTCAAGATCGGCTCAACCCTAAATACAACCCATGTAAGCCAAACCGAAACTAAACGCATACACCAAAGACGACAGGGCCTCTCAAATATAGGCTTAGTGGGAACCTCTGAAACGGGCAAAAATGGCCAAAGATAGATATGATGAGAAAATTTTTTTAGATTGCTAGAATAATCTATCCACTTACTGCAGCCTGAAAGGTTTGGAGGTATATGTAATGTGCGGGAGGGAGGGGAAGCAATGGGCCGACAGATATGTCCTAAAGTCAACCAGTCAGATTCATGTTCTTGTTAAAGTGCGGATGGTAATACGATAAAAGGGATATGATCGAAACAATTTCCCCCTTTCAGTTCTCTCCACACAAAAATGCCAATGGACGACCAGAAAGGACTTTCTGTTGAGTCATTACAAAGCCTTTTTACATCAAAATTCGTATCAGGGCTTTGCCGAATATCATTGGACCCAAATTTTATGTCTTAAATTATATATTGAAAGACTGGTCCGCGGTCCCCTTTTCTTTATTTGAGGCCTGTCCTACTAACTGGACCAATGGGGTGTATGCAAGTGTTACCTTTTTAGTTGGGTGTTCCTGTAGAGAATATGAGGGTATTTGTACTAATGTCCCCCTATAGGGGAGACAAATAGAAAATGGTCATTTAGATGTGTAAGATATAGAACATGCATGGCTAAAAGAAAGTGTTTCACTTAGTATGGGATGGTGCAGCAAGTTATACAAAGGTATATTGGTAGAGCGGATGTAGGTCCTTATTAATACTGGATAGCTAATATATGTAATAATAGCTTAACCCTTGTGTAGCTGTATGATGATACAATAACTGTGGGTGACCAAGATTAGATAAAGCCCAATTAAATCAGTTGCAGATGACGTGGACACTGGCCGATCCCGCACCGTATGAGTGGCTTTCTTACAAAGCACACATTGTTAGCAGAATGACCTGCTGCAATGTGCTACAATTACTGGCCTACCAAAGATATATATATATATATATATATATATATATAGATATATATATAGATATATATATAGATATATATATAGATATATATATATATATATATATATATATATATATATATATATATATATATATATATATATATATATATATAGGCAGTATTCAACATCTGTGACCTGTGAGAAGATTCTTCCACATTGATATAGAGCAGACATTCCCATCTACGGGCACATACTAGATGGCTAACATTCTTAGCATTGATTATGATGTTGGAAATGACCCACTTTATCCCAACTTAATTTCTCTTTTGGTTGGCAACCATCCTCCAATCTTTTGCATTTTTGAATATTTTATTTCTATTTATTTTATGGGAGTTTTGTTTGAGGCGATAGATCAGTATAAAACGTTTTTGGGTAGGTAAATGATGTGCATTGTGTCACATTGGGGATCAGAGCTTTTGTGTGGTCATTGTGTATTCCACTGTGTGCCTTCCTGTCATTACACACAGCATTGGCCTTACTAGAATAACTTGCTTGCAACATCCTAAATACCATTCCTTTGTTTGACAGGCGCACTGGCCTCGTATGGATTTCTGACAGTGTTATGTTTCATGTGGTTTTATTTATTCACGTGCAATCCCATCGGATGTTTTGTGCTACATTTTGTTCTCCTTTTTCTATAAATATGAACCTTTCCACACATTTTTATTATAAAATTATATATGGTAATAAAACATTTATGCACTTTGATTTGTGTATTTTTGTTTGTTTTTTATATAAAATACCTTTCATTTTGGGGGCAACACGGTGGCTCAGTGGTTAGCACTGAATCCTTGCAGCGCTGGAGACCTGGGTTCGAATCCGGCCATGAAAAACATCTGCAAGGAGTTTGTATGTTCTCCCCGTGTTTGTGTGGATTTCCTACCATTCTACAAAGACATACTGATAGATAGAAAAAAATAAATAAATAAAATAAAAAAATGTACATTGTGATTCCTATATGGGGCTCACAATCTACATTAAAAAAAAAAAAACTTTAATTTTTTATTATCTTAGCTTAACCCTAATACACATGAACACAGAATATTTTCACATTTTGGGGCAGCGCTTTAGATTTTCTACTTAATTAAGTAGATTTATTAGAAAAATGGCGTACCAGGCATAAAAGTCAAAGGTTTTTGGCCAAATCAGGTTTTTGTGCAAAACAAATTTGCAACCTTTTCTTTCTTTTCCTTGTTGCTTTCCCATAATGGGCACGAGGGCCAGGCTTCTTAAATCGCCCCCATTGTTTTGTCACCAGGTGAAAAATTTGGAAACACGGTTTGGGGCAAGGTTGTTTCAACAAAATTGGCATCAGGCACAGGCCAATATGGGAATCTTATAACTGATGTAAGAAAGATTCCGGTTTCATATATGGTTTGTACTCGGACACATGCGATTTTATATACAGTTAGAAAGCTGACAGTGCGCTGAATTCAGCGCACTGTCGGCTTTCCCGTTATGTGCCCTGGGGTTGGAGATATTGGTGCCGTTATAATGGCGCCGATCTCTGCCCACTGTCAGAAGGGCGTTCCTGACAGTCTAGTGGGGCTGTGAGAAAAGTCCCTCTTCAGATTACTCATCATTAGCCCTGTACTGTTATAGGGGGGGGGGGGGGGGGGCGTTCCTTACCCCCAGCGATGACACTAATCTGTAAGGAATGCCCCCATAGACTAGTACTGGGAGAGCGTTCCGCACAGCTCAGCGTCATCGCTGGGCAGTAAGGAGCGCCTCCTCTGACAGTACGGAGCTATGGATGATTACTGTCGGGGGGCGTTCCTCACAGCCCTGCTAGATTGTCAGAAATGCCCTTCTGACAGTGGGCAGACATTGATGCTGTTATAACAGCATCGATATCTCCAACCCCGGGGCACATAACCGGAAAGCTGACAGAGCACTGAATTCAGCGCACTGCCGTCTTTCTAGCGATATATAAAACCGCATGTGCCCGAGGACTCTGAAAGCTCCTCCTTAAAACCATAGTGTAAGTCAAGCGTGACTGTCAACTCAGAGAGATTACATTATATATTGCCCATAGATCTCGATGGAAATGGGAATAGAGAGGAGTTGAAAGACCAACACAGACCTGCTGTTGCTGCAGCTAATGGTAAGTTTTCCCTGTGGCTCCCTAGAGCTTATTTGATATAAGTAATGTTAAGTATGTGTTGTATAATGCCCTCCATACTGCTTCTTAGTCCATTTGGGAAAAGAATCTACTGTTTTTTCCTTGATCTATGAGAGATATCATCGCGTCAGGTCTTCACTTACTACTTAAGGCAAAACCACTTACAATAATAAAATATTCAGAAAAAAAATCTGATTTAAATATGTCATAATCTGATAACCTATATGCTCTTCAATTACTGTACAGATAATCTTGCATCTGAAATGTGTGCACACATCTGTATCCAAGGATCAATACCTACTAGACTGGAGAAATGTGGCATTTCTTTTTGTAAACCGTTGCAGAATACACTACTTTAGATGTATTGCAGCCTACACCAATGTTTCCCAACATTTTCAGACTTTGGCACCCCTGGAAAAAAATAATTCTTCTGGGCACTCCTGGAATATAACCCCCAGGCAAGTTAAAATAATGTTCCCCAGTAGCCCCCAGGCAAGTAATAATGGCCTCTTGTGGTGCCTAGGCATGTAATAATGTCTTGCAGTAACCGCAGACAACTAAAAATGGACCCCACCCCGTGGCCATCAGGCAACTAAGGCCGGGTTCACACAGGGTATTTTGGACGGGAACCTGAGGTGAAGGCCGCCTCAGGTTCCGATCCAAAATATGGGTAGCCGCAACTGGATGCCGGTGCAGTGGACTGGCATCCAAGTCACGCACTCCACTCCGGATTAGTCCCAAATGAATGGGCCTAGTCGAGAGGAGGGAGTGTCTTCAGGCAGATTCGCGAGGCGTCTCCGCCTAAAGAATGAGCATGTCCTTTCTTTTTTCCAGGAGCCAGAACAAACGGCTCCTGGAAAAAAGAACTGACCGGCTCCCATTGATTTCAATGGGAGCCATTTTTTGGTCAGGATTTTGAGGCGGATACAGCCTCAAATTCCTGACCAAAATACCCTGTGTGAACTCAGGCTTATAGTGTCCTCTATTGGCCCCAGTAACCCCCAGGCAACTAATAATGACCCTGAGACAACTAATAGTGTCCTCCAGTAGCCCCCAGGCAAGTAATTATATTCCCAGTATCCAACTGGCAACTAATGTACCCTTCTTTAAAGAGGACCTTTCATCAGATTGGGCACAGGCAGTTCCATATACTTCTGGAAAGCTGACAGTGCGCTGAATTCAGCGCACTGTCAGCTTTCCTGATCTGTGCCCCGGGTAAAGAGCTATCAGTCCCGGTACCATAGCTCTTTACAGTCAGAAGGGCGTTCCTGACAGTCAGTCAGGTACGTCCTTCTGCCCAGCAGCGCCTATCGCGCTGTACAGTGTGAGCGGGGAGAAACGCCCCCTCCCCTCCTGATAATACTCGTCTATGGACGAGCTGTGTGAGCAGAGGGAGGGGGCGTTCCTCCCCGCTCACACTCTACAGCGCGATAGGCGCTGCTGGGCAGAAGGACGTACCTGACTGACTGTCAGGAACGCCCTTCTGACTGTAAAGAGCTACGGTACCGGGACCGATAGCGCTTTACCCAGGGCACAGACCGGGCACAGACCTCTTTAACTATCCATACTCTTGATGTAAAACAGGGATATAAAGAGTGTCTGCCAATCTATTACTGAAGGAAGCTCTATATACAACTTATTATTATGATACTGATGAGAGGCAAAAACCTCAAAACGGCTGTCTGCAGATAGGAACGTCTTCCTTGTAGATGAGCCATACTTGACTATTATTTCCAGATTATGCCCCTAGGTTACTTTGAAAACCTGGAATTAATCTGTAGGGAGCTCCCTGCCAATAGGTGGTGCTAGGAGCAAATTCCTCTTTTACACCAGTGAGGTCTTATTTGTGTTCCTTACCCATGATATAATAAAGAAAGACCAAATTGAACGAGAACAAATATTTTTAATGAACAATATAAATAGATAAACCAATAATGCTGGTGTATACGCAGCGTGATGTCATCTCCAAGCCTTGATGTTACTGGGCTTCCGTATCTCCGTCTGAAAAGGCAAAATACAGAAAATGTCATTCTTTCCACAAAAAAAAAAAAAAAATGTTTTAAACAAAAATATCCATTACTATCTGATATCACTGTTACTTTTATCACCTATGTTGTGATGTTATTTCTTCCACTTCACATAGTTATGTTCTTCCCACGCAGAGTACGGTGTCATTTTTCTATTTGCTTTTTTCCTCTGGGGTTCTGGTGGGTTCTCTTTCACAATATTGTGTGCCGCCACCTCAGGGGTTGTTGCGATTTCCTTCACTGCCTCTGTTCTATCAGGCATCTTCCTTTCCTCTGGGTTTGTGGCTCTATATTGGAGGAATACAGATGTTTTACGTATTTGTAACAGTGTCAGACATAGGTTGATGGCGAATTATGTACTGCATTACAAAATATGTTTTTTTGGGGGGGGTTTTGTGCCATTTTTTTTTTCTCATGGTTTGATGTGGCCTCACTCAGAAAGCACAGTTATTGGCCAAAGTCAGAAGATGCTTCAAAAGGAGCTGAAAATCTAAAGGAAGGATGTCTACTACACCTCCTTGTTGGATCCACTTCTTACTTTGGCTCAATAAACTGCAGTGTTTTTTTTTTTTTGTTGTTTTTTTTTCTATATTAGAAAATTGCTTGGTAGAAACCACTCTTAATGAGGACCTTTCATCAGATTGGGCACAGCCAGTTCCATATGAATTCAGCGCACTGTCGGCTTTCCCGATCTGTGCCCCGGGTAAAGCGCTATCGGTGCCAGTACCGTAGCGCTTTACGGTCAGAAGGGCGTTCCTGAGAGGAACATCCTTCTCCACAGCAACGCCTATCGCGCTGTACAGTGTGAGCGGGGAGGAACGCCCCCTCCCTCTGCTCACAGTGTTCGTCCATAGATGAGTATTATCAGGAGGGGAGGGGGCGTTCCTCCCGCTCACACTGTACAGCGCGATAGGCGCTGCTGGGCAGAAGGGTGTCCCTGACTGACTGTCAGGAACGCCCTTCTGACTGTAAAGCGCTACAGTACCGGGACCAATAGCGCTTTACCCAGGGCACAGATCGGGAAAACCGACAGTGCGCTGAATTCAGTATATAGAACTGCCTGTGCCCAAGCTGATGAAAGGTCCTCTTTAAGGTAAGTTCACACAGGGTTTTTTGGTCAGGATTTTGAGGCCGTATCTGCCTCAAAATTCTGACCAAAAAGATGGCTACCATTGAAATTAATGGAAGCCGGTCAGTTCTTTTTTCTGGGAGCCATTTGTTTTCCAGCTCTCGGAAAAAAGAAGCGACATTCTCATTCGCAAGGCGAATCCGCCTGAAGACACTCCCTCTGAACTAGGCCCATTCATTTGGGCCTAAACCGGAGCCGAGTGCACGACTAGATGAATGGACCTAATTGGGAGGAGGGAGTGTCTTCAGGCGGATTCGCGAGGTGACTCCGCCTGAATAATGAGCATGTCTGTTCTTTTTTCCGGGAGCCGGAACAAACGGCTCCCGGAAAAAAAGACCTGAGCGGCTCCCATTGATTTCAATGGGAGCCGTCTTTTTGGTCAGGATTTTGAGGCGGATACGGCCTCAAAATACCCTGTGTGAACTCAGCCTTAGGGCAGGGAAAATCCATATCTTGTTTTACTTACTCATTTCCATGAGTCTCCAACTCCTTCTTTTCTGTCCATGGCTCCATATACTCCATATACTCTGCCGACTCTGCTGCCTTAGTAGGCATCAGCCCAAGGTAAGCCATGAATTCTAATCTGTGAAGAGATGGTAAAAGATAAAAACCATTAAAACAAATCATAAATCTACAGGCCAAGTATCCCAAGCCAGGGCGACAGTCATGTGTGACTTTTCCTAACTTGCTAATATCTGGAAGGCCCTTGGTCTATGAAATTCTTCCAAAGTCTTATTAAATTTGCTAAATAAGCCATTGATAATAAATGTAAAATTTCTATAAAAATAATCATTTGTTATTTGGTTCAATTAACATTTGCCCTTATTTAATCTCTGACACTGAGCAGATCTTGGTTGGCTCATGGCTGGCATGAGCTGCTGCCAACTGACATCTAAGGCAAATAACAGTTGATGGCACAGGATCCTTTTATGTATTTTCCCCAAACTTGGTTACTAACCAGGAGATAACTCCATGCCCACTACAATACAGACCCCTCCACCTGGACGCTTCTTTAATAAGACCAGGAACAAGAGTTTCTACATTGGGTAGGTGATGGTATTATATTGCCCAATGTCCATCTACTTTACCAGACATCAACTGTCTAAAGTAAAGTCACCCCAAACGTGAGCACTAGGAATAGGAAACACAGTCCATATCTTACTTAGTAGGAGATCGACGTTGAGTTGAAGGCTCCAAATCCTCTATAGGTTCCTCCAAACATCTTTTCCTCTTATTCTGAGCTATAAAAAAAAAAAAAAAAAAAAAAAAGAGGGGAATTTGTAACATTATGTTCTTGGTGTGCAAGGTTACACTCCTATAGGTGGTCACTATAGGAAGAGGAGATGGTGGGCCGGGGTGGGATGGGTTGTCATCAGTTAGCTCACTATTCATGTTACACTTACTTTTTAAATATGCCCAATATAGGTTCCCTTTGTTCAGTCTGAACGACCTTCTTTGTTTAGTTGGTTTAGACATTGGAAAGTCGCGTTTTGAACGAAATTTAGCGAAAATCTTTAACTGTCAGCTACTAGCAGTAACCGTGCACGATCCAGTAATACTCGGTGAGTAGTGACCGGACTGATCTGGTTCGGTTTCAACGGACTCTTTCTATGGAACGTTTGGAATGGGACATAGCGGCAACAGCCGGTGATGCCCATATAGCAGGCATACTGGTGTTTTTACGTCCATTATTATCATATAATCCTATTAATATTATAAATGTGAAAGTTTGTGGGTTTGTGAGTTTGGATGTTCGGATGTTTGTTCCTCAATCACGCAAAACCCGCTCGACCGATTTGGCTGAAATTTTCCACAAATATAGTTAATATACCCGATTGCGCAATAGGCTACTTTTCATCACAATAGCGCACATACGTTTGTGCCAGGACCCCCACAAAACCCAAACTCACACCACCATCTCTTCAATCTAACACACTTTGGACCATAGCAAGCCACAAAATTCATATTGCCCTCTCCAGCCTCGCCCCTAACCCCACACAATCACATATACATATACTTTACCACTCTGCCCCTCACCTTAACGATACTCCAGGAGGCGCTCTATAACGCTCCAGAGAATCCATGTTTGCCGACCCCCACCGCTCTGACAATCTGCGACACCCCCCACCCATGTCAATACCCCTATGCGGTCTAATAAATGCAAAAAAAAAAATTTAAAAAAAATATAAAAACAAATAAAAAGGATTAAAAATTCAAATCACCCCCCTTTCCCTAGAACACATATAAAAGTAGTTAAAAACTGTGAAACACATACATGTTAGGTATCCCCGCGTCTGAAATCGCCCGCTCTACAAAGCTATAAAAATATTTTTCCTGTTCGGTAAACGCCGTAGCGGGAAAAATGGTCAAAAGTGCCAAACTGCCGTTTTTTCACTGTTTTGATTCTGATAAAAATGTGAATAAAAAGTGATCAAAGCAATAACATTTCCCAAAAATGTTAGAACTACAAAGTACACCCGACCCTGCAAAAAAAGACGCCCTATACATCCCCGTACACGGACGTATAAAAAAGTTACGGGTGTCGGAATATGGCGACTTTTCAAAAAGAAAATTTTTAACATAGTTTTGGATTTTTTTAAGGGGTCAAAATGTAAATAAAACCATATAAATTTGGTATCCCCGGAATCATAACGAAACACAGAATACAGGGGACATGTCATTTTGGCTGCACAGTCAACGCCGTAAAACCAAAGCCCGTAAGAAAGTCGCAGAAATGCATTTTTTCTTCAAATCCACCCCATTCTGAATTTTTTCCCTGCTTCCCAGTACATTATATAGAATAAATAATAGTGGCATCATGAAGAAAAATTTGTCCCAGAAAAATTAAGACTTCATATGGCTCTGAGAGCGGAGAAATAAAAAAGTTATGGGGTTTAGAAGGAGGGGAGTCAAAAACTAAAAACCACAATCACAAAAATGCCATCGGCGGGAAAGGGTTAACTTCAAATACTTCTGTCCCAAAGTCACTATGTAAAGTTTCTCACAACACCGTATATATAGCAGCTCAAATACAAAGTAACTTCAACACAAAAGTCTCACGTATTCTCTGAATTACAGAAACAACAAGATACAAAGTTACATTTCATATCCCATACCTTATACACACTACAAAAACCTTACCCACGCCTGTATATACCCACTTCTACAATCACCGCAGACGAAGTCGCGGGTACCAGCTAGTTTTATATAATTTCACATATCCTCCATAAATCTACCCATCTCCAGCCTTGTTCTAAATGCTTTTTCATGAAGTCTAAGGGTACCCATACACATTGCTGCCAATCCATGGTAACCACATATAGATTACCGCTAACCGGGCTGCAAGTACAGGCGCAGTGTGACAACAAGCGGTAACCCAGCAGTTACAACAGCATTGTCTCAACGTGTACATAGAAGTTTCCAAAATATATTTGTTTTTTGTTTTTTTTTTAAAACTATATGTCTAATATAATGCAATATAATAAAAACATAAAATGTCACATATACATGAAGTCATTGATGAAAGAAAATACACCCTCCCACTATTTTTAATCCGGCATTCATTCTATGGAAAAAGATAGGTGGGGAAAAATACGTGAACCCTTCCTCCTTTATTACTATCATTAGAGGGGACCTTTGGCCACCTTGGTGTACTAACATTGCATCCTTCGGCTAAGGCCCCACGGGACGTCCTGCAACAAAAAAGCGCTGTGGGAAAAAACGCAGTGGCAAGAGATTGTGGTTCTTCCCGCAGAGCTTTAGACAGAAAGTTCACAGAGTTTTCTTCCGTGGAGTTTTTGCCTCCTGTTACAATTATATCTATGGGGAAACCGCCAGCGTTTCCGTATTTATAAAACCGTGCCAGATCTGGAAATAGTGGCTTGTCCGTACGGTGGTTTTTTACTGCAAAATAGGCATGGGATTCACTAGAATCCCATCCACTTTACCATTACTGTAAAATGTTGCGATTTTTCCTGTGGCGGTTCCGTCCCGTGGGGCCCCCGCCTTCAGTAAATTTGGGTCCACTGATTCCAGCACAATTAGAGTAGCTTCACATGACTGAATTTGAGGTGATTGTGAGGTGGAGGCCAACCAGTACCTGCATTGCTATTATTTTGTTTTGATGGGAGGATGCTAAATAAAGAAGCACCCTGCTCAATTCAGTCATAGAACCTACCTACACTTGATCAACCACATATTGTCTGGGGCTTAATAAGCAAGTAAACCACAATGGAAAGCCGGAAAGTGGACAGCAGTCTATGGTAAAAGACCGCCTCACATTCAGCGTCACTTTCCACTGTGTGAACAGCCCCTTATAAACTTTTTCCCTAGCCCTCCATTATTCCTGAGCAAACATTACAGTTAGTTTCAGCACTCAGTTTGCCATTTAGGTTCTCTACAGTCAAGTGGGCAGTCTTGGACTGGACTATTATCATATTGCGTACTGAAACTAATAGCACTCATTGGTGAGGGGCTAGAGAAAAAATTCTAAGGCCTGGTTCACATCTGTGTCAGTAATCCATTCGGGGAGTCTGCATGGCCCCCCCAGCCCCATACGGTCTACCGAATGCATTGGCAAACGGTGTGCAGTGAAAGCACACAGACCCCATAGAGTATAATGGGGTCAGTGTGCTTTTCGCACGGTCTCCGCAATGAGTCATGAGGACGGGAAAGTAAATCATGAACTATTTTTCTGTCCGCATGTTCCCCAATTCAGCTGGTTTGTGCTTCAGCAAAATTCAGGTAATTCCATTACTGATTTCTAGCAACAGAAAATCCTCAGCCACCTTTAGCAGCAATAATCTGAAGTAAAAGTTTTCTACAGAAATATAGTGTATCAGTATCTCAGAAATTTTGACCTACTCTGTTTAGCAATATTTCTTCTCCTTAGATTGGACATGGAGAAGACTCCATAGACAGCCATAGTGAAGAACCATCAACGAGACCTGAAGAAGGCACTGTGCACGGCAGACTCATGGTGTCCACAATAAAGACTACTCTATCCATGAAAATGTCATGTCTGGTGACTGTGGTACACACTGTTTTTTCAACTTACTGTAGATGACTATTTTACTGCAGGCAGATAAGTGACACGATACACAGAAAAAACTCTGAGTGCACCCCTTAGAGCCTATTCATTCAACCAAGCACATTGGTCATGTGCACCCAAAATATATATAAAAAAATTGAGCAGGCTCTATTATTTAAACTGGAGGCAACTAGAGGGGGACATAAAACTCCTCCTCTAGTTGCCCTCAGTTTAATGTCCTCCTCTAGTTGCCCCCATTTTAATGCCACCCTCTAGTTGCCCCCAGTTTAATGTTCTCCAGTAGTCCCCATTTTAATGGCCTCCTTCATCTACCCCAGGATTAATATCCCCCTCCAGTTGCCCCTAGTTTAATGCCCCATTCATCCGCCCCCAGTTTAATGTCCTTCTTCATCTGCCACCACAGTTTAATGCCCCCTCGATCTGCCCCCAAAGTTTAATGTCTCCCTCATATGCCTCACCCAGTTTAATGTCCCTCTTCATATGCCCCCTCTATCTGCCCCTACGGTTTAATATCGGTCTTGAACTGCAAACGTTTAACATAAAAAACTCCAAAATATTGATACTCACCTCTCCTCGCTCCCCTGCTGCATAGTCTGCAGTCTCTTGTCCCTGGAGCTGCAGGCACGATGTGAATGATGTTATCACATCGCGCCTACAGCACCCGGGGCTGGAGCACGCATGGGCATAGTGGTGAGGAAGCAGCTGTCTCTCTGGACGCAGATGAGTTGAATCTGAGACACACCTCACACCAACCAGGACCACAGGACACAACCCAGAATCCGGGACTGTCCTGCTAAATCTGGGACCGTTGGGAGGTATGCTTTATCTGCTAAGCCATGACCACTTAGCTAGCAAGTCAGAAAAATGATATCTATAAACTAAGCAACATTTTCAAGCCCTTTACACAAGAGTCTAGTTGGAACTGCAATAATAAATCTACCCCGATTCAGTGCTAGATCTGCCCCAATTCATAATTAAAAAAGCCTAAGCTAGCAAAGTCCACAAATTGGGAGGCAGCGACTTTTTAACTGCAGAACAAAATAGAGAACAATAGTAACAGTAGCACATACAGTCCTCATCGTACCTCTATAAGTCCATCCTCAGTGCAGGAGTTTTCTCTTTGCCAATTTTCGATGGTTTCTGCAGCGGAGTTTCCAACGGAGATTCTTTAAACTCCAGTGTCCACTGCTTTGACCGATTATCGAATGAAGTCCTCCCCCCCCCCCCATCTTTTGCATTGAGGCTGAAGGGGGTCTGCGACTGGTACATGCTGTTAAAATGAAAAGAGAAAAATTTGTGTGTTTAACTAGTAAGAGAAAGAAAGGGTTTATAAAAAAAATGCACTTTAACCCCCCCCCCCAAAAAAAAAAAAAAAAGCATTGTAAAAAAACAAAAGGTTACTGCCCACTTGGTAAATAAGAGCTAATTTACATATCGCTTTCTATGGTACATGGAAAAAAACAAAAATTGTTTAGGGGCACAGCAACAATCAAATTATGTATGGCATTACTAGGGGTTTGGCATAGAGTGGGGGTGTGAACTTGTCTGAGTGTGCCCCGAACTCAGAGATACTGAGGAAAACAGGAATAATTTTGTAATTTACAGGTGACATCCCTGACTGTAATTGTTCACGTCTTGTCTCTTCCATCTGGACCACTATGGGCTAGTTCACACCGGGTGAAAGAAATGCTAAGTAATAAGGGTATCATGTGATTCTCGCTGTGCCATCAACAATCTGGTGTTTTTCTTTTTAAAATCCATGCAAAAGATCTCGCCCTTGGAAGGTTGTATGTGAACTAGCTTTGATTATCCAAGTGGGTGGAAACCAGTGGAGTAACTAGGAATAGCTGAGCCCCAAGGTGAACATTTGAAATACCCCCCCCCCACTCCTTTCCCCCTCGACCGTGCAAACCACATGCCTGCACACACTATTCTGCCCCATAGCAGCCCCTGCACACACTATTATCCCCCATAGCGTCCCCTGTGCACACTATTATGCCCTATAGCGGCCCCTGCACACAGTACTATCCCCCATAGTGGCCCCTGCATACAGTATTATCCCCCATAGTGGCCCCTGCACACACTATTCTGCCCCATAGCAGCCCCTGCACACACTATTATCCCCCATAGCGTCCCCTGTGCACACTACTATGCCCCATAGCGGCCCCTGCACACAGTATTATCCCCCATAGTGGCCCCTGCATACAGTATTATCCCCCATAGTGGCCCCTGCATACAGTATTATCCCCCATAGTGGCCCCTGCATACAGTATTATCCCCCATAGTGGCCCCTGCATACAGTATTATGCCCCATAGCGGCCCCTGCACACAGTATTATCCCCCCTTAGTGGCCCCTGCACACAGTATTATGGTCCATAGTGGCCCCTGCACACAGTATTATGCCCCATAGTGGCTCCTGCACACAGTATTATGCCCCATAGCGGCCCCTGCACACAGTACTATCCCCCATAGTGGCCCCTGCATACAGTATTATCCCCCATAGTGGCCCCTGCACACACTATTATGCCCCATTGTGGACCACCCATGAACAATTATTATACTCTAGGGTCTTTTCAGACCCCAGTGTATAATGATCGGAGAACCAGGGGAGGATGCAAACATAAAAAAACACTGTTACTTACCTTTCCTGTGCTCCAGAACACTCACCTTTGATGGCGGCTATCTTCAATGATGGACTAGACGTCACGTGAGCTGGACCTGCGTCGAAACGCATAATGACACAAGTGCAGCCCATGTGATGTTTGAGATGTCACCAAATAGGCCGGAAGCCTTCCGCAGCCAGGAAAAGTAAGTAACAGTGTTTGTTTTTTTTTATGTTCCCTCACCTCTCCTAGCCCTCCAATCATTATAACTGGAGATCTAAAAAGACCCCTCAAGTATAATGACAGTGTTTGTGGGGTTTGAGGGCCTGTGGCCTTACTTACCGGTCCCCTCTCCTGATCACAGCCGCCTCCTCAGAAGGGGAAGCACTGGTGGCCGTGAGCAGGAGAGTGGATCGGTAAGTAAATAGGCCCTGTTATCTGCTGCGGTTACTCCAGCAGGTAGTGGCCTAGTGAGAAAAAAAAAAAAACCCCAAAAACTTCAGAGATCCCCCGGGCTTCCTAATGTCCCGGGCCTTGTGGCAGCCACTACCCCACTACATACCTCCCAACCGTCCCGATTTCCGCGGGACATTCATGAATTCGGTGTCCTGTCCCATGGTCCTGGTCGGCGGGAGGTATGTCCCAATTTCAACTCATTTCAACGCAACAGTTTAAACACATACTGCTGCGCTCCGGCTTTGGCGTGTGTAGGGTCGATGTGATGATGTCACATCGGGCCTACAACTATGTGAGTGGAGTGAGAGAGCGGCGGGGGAGCGTTGGAAGGTGAGTCAGTATTTGTGTTAAACATTGAGGGGAATGTAATGTAACTGTATGAAACTGGGGGCATATGGGTGGGAGAAGGGCATCACATTGGGGCAGATGAAGGGGGGGAGAACGACATGGCATGACACTGGGGCAGATGAAGGGGGGGAGAACCGCATGACACTGGGGCAGATGAAGGGGGGGGGACATGAATCTGGGGGCAGAGATGACTATAGGATGATTATAATGTGTGGGGGGCACATGAAAAATGAATGAGAATGGGTGGAGTCAACATAAAAGTGGGTGGAGCTAAGTTTGCCGCCACATATTTTGTCCCTCTTTTGGCTCTTCAAAAGTTGGCAGGTATGCCACTATGCCCCTGGTGGGAACCTTATATTGTCTCAGAGAAAAACATAAGGTTACTGGCCACTTGGAGAATCAGAACTAGCTTACATATAACCTTCCAGGGGCCAGAGCTGTAGTGTCTTGTGACTTACAAGCCTTTACTTCACCCCCCAATGTGCTGCCCATCCTGGACAACTGCCACCAAATGTTGGAGAGCATATGCCCCATAATGCTTCCAAAAACTAGAATTAAATAACTAAATAAACAATTAATAAATAAATAAATAATAATAATAATAATAAAAAACAATAAATAATAAACAATAATAATAAACAATTAATAAATAAATAATAAACAATAACAATAAATAATAATAAACAATAAATAATAATAATAAATAATAATAATAAACAATTAATAAATAAATAATAAACAATAACAATAAATAATAATAAACAATAAATAATAATAATAAATAATAATAATAAACAATTAATAAATAATAATAAATAAATAATAATAAATAAATAAACAATTAACTAAGTAAGTAAATAAACAAGTCCATATATACAACTCCCTCATCTAAAAGAACTGAAACCCTCATCCCCACCATCATACTACTGCTGCTACTTTGTTACTTTCCCTTTACATAGAAAAAACATAACAAATAAAGCTAAACATTGTATCAGCGGCAGTGGCCGTGTCTCCTCCCGCGCAGCCCTATTGGTGTGCTTGCGAATACTTTTAATGCGTTATAGTCTTCAAGAAAATGGCCGCCGCACGTCTGCTGTATATAGTCACTGCGGACACTAAATCATGACGTCACTCGCTTCTTTTAGTACTGATTGGCGGAACGGTTACCATGGTACTAAGTGACGCTCTGAAGTTTGCCGCCCTCCGGTTACCCTGGGTACGCGCATGCGCAGTGGATTACCGAACGGTGTCCGAGAATGAAGGTAAGGAGGCCGGAAAGTGAGGGATCAGCTTGTGTTGTGTGGACGGGGCCTCTAAGTGCTGTGATGCTGATGATGCATCGTGGTGTTAGCTGTAGTCACCGAGGTGTGTTAGTCATGTGCAGTTCTCTGCTGGTCATGGTGGTGTCTGTGTGTATCTGTATCCAGGTGTGACCCCAGTGTCGTGGACTAGATATAAAATCTACCATAGACAATCATATATGACCCCGCTATAGGTGACAGCTATAGGGGCCGCCTTCTGTGTGGTAATATGTGGTCAGGGGAAGCCGCCCACATAACAGTCCCCCCAGTATAGACCAAGCTGGGGTGGCCGCCATGACACACTGTCAGACTGGGCTGCTGCAATGATGTTACCATAGTAGTCTCTATAACATATAACCAATTCTGGTCTTAGAAATCTGTGTTCCTCTGTTATACTTCCTGGCAATGTCTGACTTCATAGCTCCCGGCCGTCCTGGATCCAGTTGCCCCGTCCCGGATGATTTGTCCTGCTCTGCCCCTGAGTCAGACTATGATTAAGGGGCTACAATAACGCCCCGAAACGCGTCAGTCAGACGTCATTTCATCTCTGCCATCATGCATACTTGTATTTGATTTTATGGAGCGGCTCATGCTCCGGAAAACTTTTTCATAATAAAAGTTACGTTTTATACAAAGGAATAGATGCTGGATTTTTTCAATTCATGGACGCTTGTACATATATCATAGACCACTTGCACTTTTGCATTGTATTTTAACTGCAATGATAAAAATATAATGTTTCTCTTTTTTCTTTCAGCGGGTGTTTTCATTGGCAGAAAAGGGATTGCTTGGGCATCCCATCCAGTATGTGTGGCAGAAGACTTTAGGAAATTACATTGTAGTTACTGGGTAAGTACGGTAGTTATTTTTCCTTTCTGATAGTATTATATTACAGCATTTGGGAATTGCTTCCTACACCTGCAGTAGTGTCATAGCAGGCCACAGAGCTAATGGTTTCTTACATACTGATCTATGTTGCAGGTAGATTCTGAGGACAAAAAAAAAAAATGAAGCTTTAAAAAATATAATTAAAAAATAAAATAAATAAGTTGTAAATCCCTCCTTTCCCTAGAATACATATAAAGGTACAAAAAACTGTGACACACATATTTATTAGGTATCCCTGTGTCTACTGAATATAGGGGATCTGCAGTGCTCCTGTTCCGTCGGGAAGGGGTTAATAGGAGCACTGCAGATCCCCTATAGTCAGCCAGACTGAATTCCAAGTGGGGAAAAGAAAAAACAGTCCTCAAGCTCAGGGAAGGGGCAGACAGACAACCAAAACACCCCCTCCCCTTCCCCAGCAACTACTACACCCAAAAACTCTGACCATTTTAATTTTTGAAATTTTCCAGTAGCTGCTGCATTTCCCCCCATCGGCTTATACTCGAGTCAATAAGTTTTCCCAGTTTTTGTGGTAAAATTAGGGGGCTCGGCTTATATTCGGGTCGGCTTATACTCGAGTATATATGGGTATGTCATCCAGACACCATGTGGTGAATGCCCTTTGGTTTCTCTGGAACAAATGGGTCATCCAAAGTAGAAAATCCTGTAATAAAATTCTCATAAAATAAAAATTTAACAGGACCACAAATGTGTCCTTCCTTTCTATATTTACATCTTGTTGACTACATTACTGAATAATCCTTGTATTTCTCCAGAGCGGATCACACCGTCAAAATCTATGATCGCCACGGCCAGAAGAAGGATGAAGTTAACTTACCAGGGTGAGTGCAGTGACTGGACTGGATATATTTTAGATTTATGATGATTTGTAAGTAGATGTTTCATCTTGTCTGGATTTAGGTTTTGTAGTTATAATTTATTTATTTTATTTTTTTAGCGCATGTTATTCTATGGACTGGGACAAGGATGGCAACGCTTTGGCTATTGTTGCTGACAAATCAAGTTCCATTTACATGTGGGACTCTAATACCTGTAAAACAAGCCAGTTAGACAGTGGCATGAGGTAAGGGGCATCCTCAGATCTCTCACCCCAATCCTTTACCGAAATATCTTGTTACATGTTCTGGTTTTCCTAGGGAAAGAGCACATTCCAGGTAAAGTAAATATGGCTTGTCTCTTAGGTCAGAGAAGAGCAATTCTGGTTTCTCTATATAGAGTAAAGATGAACAGTCTGACTAGATCTAAATCTATCTATCTATCTCCTATCTATCTATCTCCTATCTATCTATCTATCTATCTATCTATCTATCTATCTATCTATCTATCTATCTATCTATCCATCTCATCTCATATCTATCTATCTCTCTATATCTCTCTCTCTCTCATATCTATCCATCCATCCATCCATCCATCCATCTCTTGTTTTGTACAGACTCATACTGGCAGATTTGTTAAGCAGTACATGATGCCATGGTGTATACGTTTACTGAGTACCCCTAGGTTTTTCCGGTCACTATATTTGTACTTAATATCTTGTCTTTTATGTTAGAGATCAAATGTCTTTCCTGCTCTGGTCAAAGACTAGTTCATTGCTGGCTGTGGGGACAGCTAAAGGAAACCTGCTTGTCTATAACCTACAGACATCTAGGAAAGTACCTGTCCTAGGTAAGTTGTTGTACATGTTTGTCTGAAAACGGTCTCATTTATGACTTGGATATGTGGAACATGTAGAAATGGTGCTATAAATGCGGTCCATCCATCTAGATACTGATTTAGTTTTTTTTTTACTAGTTTAACTGTGTTACCTTGTCAGAGTATATGTGGCAGCCATTCATGTAAGGGCTCGTTCACATCTGCGCCCGGTCGGAAACCTGCCGGCCTTTTTCAAACCCATTCATTTGAATGGGTTTGAAAAGTGTCTGGCCGTGTGCGCCGGTGAGCGTTTTATGCTGTCTGCGGCGAAACTGTTTTTTTTAACCGGACACAGAGTCGGACATGCAGTACTCTGTGTCCGTTTTAAAAAAAAAAAAAACAGTTTCGCCGCAGAGAGCATAAAGCGCTCACAGCCGGACCCGGTGTGACAGGTTTCCGTCTTCTGCATGCAGAAGACGGAAACCTCCGAACGGAGATCGAACGCTGGTGTGAACTCAGTGTCACCATGTAATACAAGGGCGGCTCGAGTCCACAAGTATGGAAGTCACACATATAGAATTACTGTGTTCTTGTTCCGATAATGCTGAGCAGTCCTTGCCCTCAAAGGCCCTTTGCAATGACATAGCTAAAGAGGGGTCTTGAATGGTAACCCAATAGAGAATAAGGAAAGGTATACTACTCATTTGTCCTCCTTTAAAACTTAGAAAACCAGTTTGATTTATTGCCAAGGGTAACATCACTGGTTTGGCTTCCTTCTGCCGTAAAGTGTTGTGCAGATTGTCTGAAGATCTTCTCATCCGCTGGGTTATTGTTCTAGCTGTTTCCGGAGTCGCACTACATGTGCTAGTGTTATTATATTGGAGTGTCTTACATGCATATGTCAAAAGTTGTGTAAGCCAGTCATGCTTTAACTGTAGGTCAAACAATGCACATGTATTGGGCCCTATAGCAACTGGGGCCCCTTTCAACTGTCCTGTATCCAGCAGGACAATTCTGGAGGCTGGTCGCAATTTCAACTTTATCTGTGTCCTCAGGATGCAGGTAAATTTGAATACAATGATAAGCTAGGAGCTGTCAGGTCAATGTTCACCATTCAGTGACTAGTGCTACCTGCAGCATGGTGTCATGCTGAGCAGCAATAGAATTGGAGCCCAAAGACAGCTCTGTGGGAATGGGGGTAGGAGAGTATAACTGATTTTTTTCATGGCACGACTTCTTTGTAGTATCCAAAAGGTGAGCATTACAATGTGGGGTTAGACTGAGGAGGTATTATAAAATAATTTCACAATCATCCCTTTTCGTCTCCTGGGGAGGGTCAAACAATGTGATAAGACAACCCTGGTGTAGGCGCAGGATCCTATTGTGCACCATGCACTGATTCTATTGGATAAAGTGGAATCTAATAAACCTGTAATGTATTTGTTGTAGGTAAACACACCAAACGCATCACTTGTGGTTGCTGGAGCTCTCAGAATTTACTGGCTCTGGGAGGTGAAGATAAAATGATTACCATCAGTAACCAGGAAGGAGATACAATCCGACAAGTATGTCAGAAATGCCATTTGTACATCCTTATTCCAGATAATACTACACCGAAGTGCCTATATTCACAATTCATACATACATACTGTATGTGAAAAGAAGTATTGGTGGTGGTACTGATAATCCTCACCAACATTGGGCTGCAGGTTCCTTTTATAATGACCCAACTGCCTTTCTCCTAAATAAAACTGAGTTAGGATCCTAATACACATAACAGAAAAGATGGCCGACTTATGTGTATTCGGATGCCGCAGCTCACCTTCGACAAGTGAAAAGGAGAGAAGGAAGCATTGGGCAAGATGAATCTTATCATGCGCGGCCCTTTGTTTTCCAGGACATAAGCAGCTGCCAGACCCCTCTTCTTCCTTCACCCTATTGTAAACAATTGCATACTTAGCCAAACCGAGTGTGCATGTGTACAGGGGAGAGATAGCCGTTGGCTAAATGAGCATTTGGCTGACAGCTTCTTGGTGTATGGGCACCTTTAGTGAGGAGTTGTTTATACCGTCTTTTGACGGTACACATTAGGTATCCCTGTGTCTACTGAATATAGGGGATCTGCAGTGCTCCTGTTCCGTCGGAAAGGGGTTAATAGGAGCACTGCAGATCCCCTATATTCAGCCAGGCTGAGTTCCGAGTGGGGGAAGAAAAAACAGTCCTCAAGCTCAGGGAAGAGGCAGACAGACAACCAAAACACCCCCTCCCCTTCCCCAACATCTACTGCACCCAAAAACTCCGACCATTTTGATTTTTGAAATTTCCCAGTAGCTGCTGCATTTCCCCCCTCGGCTTATACTCGAGTCAATAAGTTTTCCCAGTTTTTTGTGGTAAAATTAGGGGCCTCGGCTTATATTCGGGTCGGCTTATACTCGAGTATATGGTAAATGATGGACGTTCAAGCTGCTGTTCAGGTCTGTGTATTTTTACTAAAAGTAGTAGACTAATAAAAGGTTGTAGGGGGATGGAGAGTTCCCCTTAATATTATACCATTTCAATCTATTTTTAACCTTTCTATTTTTTGTAGACCTCTGTGAGGATGGAACCGAGCGACATTCAGTTCTCTGTGATGAAGACAGATGAGCGGGCATCACCAGGAGAAAGCACTGTAATCTACAATTGTCACCATTAATATCCATTTAGCTCTTGTTTATTCACATTTTATTATCTTATGTGTATAGAAGTGATATGTGAAGGGCACAGTTTATAGGACTAGATTTCCGGTTACATGCTGTACTCTACTATTAGCTGAATTAATCCTACTTGTTAAGGCTACATTCACATTGAATGGATCCACATCTCCATTTGGGGAAGATCAGCTGTGGTTTTGCCCAAGCAGCATGTGGTTTCATAGCATCATTGCCACACATTTCACCCCATGCTTTGTAAAATGTGAAATCCCTGGTGGAAACCTGCAACGTAAATTGACATGCTGCGGCTTAACCTATGCTGCAGGTGAGTTCACCACAGATCTGTTCCCCTATGGACATACCCTAAGGGGACATAAACGCCGCGAGATGCTGCGGGAAATATCGCGGCGTTGTACAGTGCAGGCAAAGTGGATGGGATTCATGCAAATCCCATCCCCACTTTGCAGAAAAGATCACAGCGCAGACACGCTGCGATTTGCAAAGCCATTGCAGCTTTGCAAATCGCAGCATGTCAATTATATCTACGGAAACGCCGGCAGCTTTCCTGTAGATATAATGTTAAGAGAAAGTCCGCAGAGGAAAACTAAGTGAACTTTCTCTTAAAAGCGCTGCGGAATGAACCACAATGCAATCACGCAGCGGTAAAGCGCTGCGATTACGGCCCGTGGGGCCTTAGCCTGTGGGAATCATTCAGGTAATAGATATATTTTATGTAGTGTACAAATGATGGTTAACTTTTTCTGTTGGTAACAACTCCACTCACGAAAGATGGTTTGGATGAAGTCCAAGTGCTGCTCCTTATAGCACTGACAAGCACATGTGAGGCCTGTGGTTTAGTAGTTTCTCTTTTAGTTGTGGTTTCTTTGGACATAGCCTTGCAGACATCACTTGGGTTAATGATCTCTCTTTCACCCACATTTTCCTGGAAACTACAAAGCGGTTAAGCACACACTAGAGATCTAATGTATCAAATATGCCTGTATATAAACTGAATATCCTGTTCATAAATCCCACTCGGTATCTAATGTTCTTTACCTTGTTTAGGTAAGTGTCGTAGTAGGAAAGAAAACCTTGTTCCTCTTCAATCTAAATGATCCGGATAACCCAATAGAACTGGCCTTCCAGCAGCGTTATGGCTCCATCGTGTCCCATCGATGGTAAGAGATCCATTGCAGTACGCTTATTGCATAAATATCTCATAGCATTACAGCCATTTATGGCAGGCCTCATTCATACAAGACAAGTCAGAACCTTCCAAATACAGATGATATATGGAGAAGAAAAACGCTAATATGAATAAGGCCTTACCAGATTTCACAATGCAGACCGCATGCATTATATTACATAGATTTCTGTTAGACATCCATGTGACAATGGCTGCATAATCCATTTTGGAAGTTTTGCAGTGTGATGTTTATATAAGCACTTTATGGGGCCAGCTATAGACAGAGCTCATGAGTCCGGTGTAATCTCTGCCCGCGTAGTCTCATTTATATGAATTTTTTAGTGATCCTCCCGACTACTCTGCTGCTTACACTGCTTATGAGTTAAGCTTGGTGGTTGGAGTTGGAGTTTAGCTTCTGAATACACTGGACTCATCAGTTTCTCGTACTCTAACTGGACTCATAAAATGCTTATTTTAATATTAGGCAAAAATGGCTTTCAGATAGGATCTTACAGCCCTTCTGACATCGATTTTCAAAGTAAGACACCAACGTCATCGAGAACTTTTTAGTGATCTATTCAGTTGGTATTGTGAAATTTGGTAACAGATCTTTTTTAATGCCTATGTTCATAGAGAAAGGGAAAATTTAAGAATTTTTCAGCCAGTGTGATCTAATCAATAAGCAATTGGCAGAATTGGTATAGCTAATTCTCCATGCGGTACTCTTGATCAGTCGCCTCTGATGTTTGATTGACAGAGACGATCATTTGGATATGATCACGGGTGAGGGTTGTCAGCCTTTGGATAAAACTAAATATGCATAGATAGCCACTGACTGAAACACATTGGGGAAGTTTTCTGGCGTACAAGGCATAAAAAGCTGCAATTGTTTTTGCAGATTGTGTTTTTGAGACCTCTTCATTTTTGTGCCATCATTGCCACTTTTCCAAAAAGTGGGGGTCTGGGCCATAAGCTCCACCAAATGCACCATCATTTACACTAGAAAGCTAGGAGCTGGCTTAGATTTCCTTCCAGGTGCACGGAGTGGTGGTGGATGCTCTTCATTTATGAGAAGGTTGTCCTAAATGACTGATGATGAGAAATAGAATCCCCCTGTGTGTAACAAGTCTCCATATAAATGCACCTGCTCTGTGATAGTCTCAGGGTTCTGTTTAAAGCGCAGAGAGCATCATGAAGACCAAGGAACACACCAGGCAGGTCCGAGATATTGTTGTGGAGAAGTTTAAAGCCGGATTTGGATACAAAAAGATTTCCCAAGCTTTAAACATCCCAACGAGCGCTGTGCAAGCAATCATATTGAAATGGAAGGAGTATCAGACCACTGCTAATCTACCAAGACCCGGCCGTCCCTCTAAACTTTCTTCTCAAACAAGGAGAAGACTGATCAGAGATGCAGCCAAGAGGCCCATGATCCCTCTGGATGAACTGCAGAGATCTACAGCTGAGGTGGGAGAGTCTTTCCATAGGACAACAATCAGTCGTACACTGCACAAATCTGGCCTTTATGGAAGAGTGGCAAGAAGAAAGCCATTTCTCAAAGATACCCATAAAAAGTCTTGGTAAAAGTTTGCCACAAGCCACCTGGGAGACACCAAACATGTGGAAGAAGGGGCTCTGGTCAGATGAAACCAAAATCCAACTTTTTGGTCACAATGCAAAACGATATGTTTGGCGTAAAAGCAGCAAAGCTCATCACCCTGAACACACCCTGATCCCCACTGTCACACATGGTGGTGGCAGCATCATGGTTTGGGTCTGCTTTTCTTTAGCAGGGACAGGGAAGAGGGTTAAAATTGATGGGAAGATGGATGAAGCCAAATACAGGTCCATTCTGGAAGAAAACCTGTTGGAGTCTGCAAAGTCCTGAGACTGAGATGCAGATTTATCTTCCAACAAGACAATAAAGCAAAATCTACAATCGAATGGCTCACAAATAACCGTACCCACTTGTTTTTGATTCTTCTCCCAAATATTAAAATTTGATATCTTTTATGTTTGAAGCCTGAAATGTGGCAAAAGGTTGAAAAGTTCAAGGGGGATAAATACGTTCCCAAGGCACTGTACTTATCTCTGATCCACAGGATAGAGAAATAGGAGATCGGGGGCTCAAAAGTCTCCCTGATTTCTCCCTGTGAATGTAACGTCAGTGCACTTTTGTGGTCAGGGCTCCATTCACTTATTTGGGGCCGCCAGAGATTGCTGTTGCCCAGGTGTACTGGAGTCAGGACCATAGATGCACATATAATAGAGCTGAATTACAGAAATGGTGATTCTCAGTGTTGAGTGGGAAGAGACATTCTTTGTTTATTTTCTGGCTCTGTGGTTTATTCCCATGTTCAGATAAGGTTCATATATAGAGATGAGCGAACGCTATTGGAAACAGCCGTTTCGAATAGCACGCTCCCATAGAAATGAATGGACGTAGCTGGCACGCGGGGGGTTAAGTGGCCGGCCGCCGGCAAAGTCGGCGTGCCGGCCGCTTCCATTAATTTCTATGGTAGCGTGCTATTCGAAATGGCTGTTTCCAATAGTGTTCGCTCATCTCTATTCATATAGTGGTTTTTTAGATGGATGTATTAGAAGTGAATGTTATAAACTACTGCTAGGAAGGTGCGGCTTCTCCTTGTGGAGATCTAGCGTTTATAAGGTGTCTTCTTGTTCAGTTCTCCTCCAGAAGGTAGAAAATTGTCTCTCTTGAGACGCCTATAGATAATTACCCTAAAAGACAACGCTACACCCATTAGAATACCCTGAACATGACATGGGATGTCAGCTACCTATAGTTGCCACTATAGAGACAGTTTTCTTTGTCTGGAGCTGAGCTATTTTGCAGACTATGACTACTTTCCCAATCTCTCATGTTTTTATGTTGTATGTCTCCTTCTGGCAGGTACGGTGACGGATACATCATGATAGGCTTCTCTCTTGGATTCTT
The DNA here is from genome assembly GCF_031893055.1 of Leptodactylus fuscus. Classification (NCBI taxonomy): domain Eukaryota; kingdom Metazoa; phylum Chordata; class Amphibia; order Anura; family Leptodactylidae; genus Leptodactylus; species Leptodactylus fuscus. The sequence goes on from NC_134265.1 coordinate 337,809,111, forward strand.
TGTGGTGATTTCCACACACATGAGTGAGATTGGTCAGGAACTCTTCCAGGCAAGCAACCACAAGGACAACCTGACGAGCATCGCTATTTCACAGTCTTTGAACAAAGCCGCGTCCTGCGGAGACAACTGGTGAGAGACGGCTTGGTAGAATAACTAGACTGAATATAGAATACTGTATGTACATAATAATTCTCAATGATTGGATTTTCTAAAGCCCCCGTCATGTAATATTAGTATAAATCATGATATTTCCTTACTTGCTCATCATGATAGTGTTCATATTGAATTGCAGCATCAAAATCCATGATCTGACTGAGCTGAAAGAAATGTACGCCATCATTACCCTGGATGATGAAACTAAAGGTAACTGACCACCTTAAGATACAAGTTGTAAGCTGGTAATAAGATATAAACCACAAGCTTGTGTATCTAGTAGGGGAGCGGGCACTGCTGGATGTAATGTTATCATTCAGCGCCTGCTCCCCTACTAGATATGGAAGCCTATGAGACAGAGCAAGGTACATAGATAGCAGCAGCCCAAACTTACATAACTGTATATAGGTGAGCCTCTTGGGAGTGAGTACCGTATATACTGGAGTATAAGCCAAATTTTTCAGCACAGTTTTTGTGCTGAAAATGCCCCCCTCGGCTTATACTCGAGTCAGCAAAACAAATTAATTTTTTTTTTTTTTTTTTTTGGGGGGGAGGGGGGGTCTATGACTAGTCGCAATAATAATGTATAGAATCTCCCATACAATGGTGCAAAAAAAAAAAAAAAAAGATTTAAAAAAAAAAAAAAAGTTGTAAATCCCTCCTTTCCCTAGAATACATATGAAAGTAGAAAATGACTGTGACACACAAACACATTAGGTATCCCTGTGTCTGACAGTGCCCGGTCTACTGAATATAGGGGATCTGCAGTGCTCCTGTTCTGTCAGGAAGGGGTTAATAGGAGCACCGCAGATCCCCTATAGTCAGCCAGGCTGAATTCCAAGTGGGGGGAAAAAAAACCCAGTCCTCAAGCTCAGGGAAGGGGCAGACAGACAACCAAAACACCCCCTCCCCTTCCCCAGCAACTACTGCACCCAAAAACTCCGACCATTTTAATTTTTGAAATTTTCCAGTAGCTGCTGCATTTCCCCCCATCGGCTTATACTCGAGTCAATAAGTCTTCCCAGTTTTTTGTGGTAAAATTAGGGGCCTCGGCTTATATTCGGGTCGGCTTATACTTGAGTATATACGGTAACCTAAAAAGTATCAAATGTGTATCTAAATGTACTATTTATTTTATTGGCTTTCATGAAGCCTCATTTTTATCTTTGATTTAGTAAATGAGCGTTGTATATGGACTTGTTTCAGATACTTTTTCAATCCATTGTCTGGAGTTCAAATAGACACATAGCAGGGAGAGCAAAAGGTAATATCGGCATACGGTTCACAAATAGGACCACATATAGTAGATATATAATAGTGACATTTATATGGTTTTTTAGACCATATAAAATGTTGCCTCTGCTGCTGCTTTTATACTCTTTTGTCAGTACCAGTTCACTGCCATCTACAAAGAGTTCTCCGCAGGTTTGTGCACTGCAATGGGATAGTGAATTTAGATTGTGAGCCATGCTGGGGGTAGAGAGAGATGATGGCTGTAAAGGGCATCCTAAGACATAGACATTGATGACATACCAAGAACTAGAACTATGTGTATAAGAAGACAATGTGACCTATCGGTCTTTCTTAGTGTTTTGGCCCTCCAACACTGCATGTCTACTGAGAGTCAGATTATATATCTCCTATATGTTTATATATATATATATATATTTTTTTTTCTTTTCTAGGGTTAGATAAACTTTCCTGGACAGATGACGGTCAGCTCTTGGCTGTATCCACACAGAGGGGTTCCCTCAATGTCTTCTTGACCAAACTTCCTATCCTTGGAGATACGAGCGGCACTAGGATTGCATATCTCACTTCTCTGCTTGAGGTCACAGTGTGCAATCCTGTGGAAGGGGTAATTCAGTTATCTTTTCTACCTCCTTTATATAGGTGCAGAAGGAAATGGCTTATATTTGAATAGAGACTTTTAGAATATAAATTCACTTGTGGCACTTTTGCTACCCTTTGGCCTCTATAGCAACTCACTTATACGTATAGGGCAATGAAAGTGCCTGTTTCCACCTTGAATAAGACCTCTCATGTGCATCGACTTGTAGTCGCTTGTGTTCATGTGGTAACGTGTAATTTGCTTGTTACTCAGGAGCTCCCGATCACCGTCTCTGTTGAAGTGGAGCCCAATTTTGTGGCTGTCGGCCCTTATCATGTTGCTGTGGGAATGAACAATCGTGCCTGGTTCTATGCACTGACAGAGAACGGTGAGAGTTAGATTTAGTAGATGTCAACATTTCATTAGAGGGCTGGTCCACAAAACATTTTGGCAATCGCCATCAGTCCCATAGGGAATGAATGGAGCTGTAGTGATCATGTCCACAGAGAACAAGAGACCTTCTACCATTAAAACTTTTTTTTGTGGATAAGACGTCGGAATAGCCTTTAGAAAGGCTATTCGTCTCTTACCTTTAGAAGTGGTCTCCGCTGCGCCGTTCCTCAGAAATACCGGTTTTTACCGGTATGCAAATGAGTTCTCTCGCAGCGATAGGGGCGGGCCCCAGCGCTCAAACAGCGATAAAGGCGTCCCCACCGCTGCCAGAGAAGTGTCTCCAAGCGCCGCCTCCTTATTCGTCCGCCACGTCATGTTTAATGTCTTCTTCCGGCGCAGGCTCGTAACTTCTAGCAGAGCGGACTGCGCAGGCACACAGGCTATGGGAAAATGGCCGCTAACAATAATGTGTAAGCGGCCTTTTCCCTGTGACCTGTGTGCCTGCGCAGTCTGCTCTGCTCTGCTAGAAGTTACGAGCCTGCGCTGGAAGACATTGAAAATGACACGGCGGACAAACAAGGAGGCGGCGCTTGGAGACACTGCTCTGGCAGTGGTGGGGACGCCCTCATCGCTGTTTGAGCGCTGGGGCCTGCCCCCATCATTGCGGGAGAACTCACTTGCATACTGGTAAAAACCGGTATTTCTAAGGAACGGCGCAGTGGAGACCACGTCTAAAGGTAAGAGACCAATAGCCTTTCTAAAGGCTATTCCAACGTCTTATCCACAAAATTAATTTTTTTTTCAACATTAAGTGTTTTATTAAGGTTTTTCCAAGGGTTTAACAAAAGGGGAGAGGGGGAGAGGAAAGGCAGGGGAAGATCAGGGAAACAATGGGAAAGAACAAGGGAAAAAAAAGGGGTCAGGAAAGGGAAACAGGGGGAGGGGGAGGCGGACTCTGACGCAGCAGAGTTACAATGAACAATGCATCTCAGATAATTAGAGAAATAAAGAAGAAAAATGCAACAAGAACCATAATATGTTGTAAAAGCATAACAGAAGAAACAACAATCTGCAACACTAAAGTACTAACGGAGGTTATGCGAGCACCAGAAAGGTAAGTGACAAGAAAGAGTACCAGAAATAGGAAGGTATCATACAGGCGAGGAAGGGAAAAGAGCACGAAAGTCAGTAGAGTAATAGAACATGTTCCACAGTAGCCAGGTCTGATGGTGAAGTCGGTCATCAGGGCGAAGCATCGCCAGCATGTCCTCCATTGTACGGATATGTAGGAACTCCTTAAGCCAGGAAAGGAGCGTGGGGGGGGGACTGGGACTTCCACAGTCTCGGGATGACCAAACGTGCAGCTACCAACATAAACCCCAAAAGCTTGCGAATAGGTTTCCGGAATTTACGAGAGAAAAGAGAAAGGAGCAGAGGGGCCGGGTCATCTTCTAAAGCAACACCTGTCACCTGAAGAATAACCCCTCTCACACTATCCCAGAAAGGGCGAAGAAGGGGACATCCCCACCAGATGTGAGCCATCGTGCCGCGATCGGTGAGACATCTCCAACACCTATCAGAGGTGGTCGGAAAGATGGCGTGGAGCAGAGTAGGGACCCTGTACCACCTAGAGAGGATTTTATAATTTGTCTCCTGAGCCTTGCAGGAAATGGAGAACTTATGACACATTTCAAAGGCTGACGACCACACACCCGGCGGGAACACCACCCCCAACTCCCTCTCCCAACCCCCCACGAATGGTGGTAAGCCACTCTCCGAGCCCTCTAACAGAAAATTGTACAGAAGAGAAACCGTATGTCCCGGTCGAGAAGCAGAAAGGCAAAGGCGTTCTAAAGGCAGAAGCGGTCTGTGGACATCCTGCGACCGCCTCAAGGACGAGTAAAAATGGGATAATTGGGAGCAATGCCAATGGGCAGCTACTGAGTCCGGCCTGGGGGCTAAAGCCAACAACTCCGAACGGGGAAGGAGAGTAGAGGCAGAGGAAACATGCGTGAACCGGAGAAGAGGATGGACAGGGAGGCGACCCAGAAAGGAGGAAGTAAACGCCGCTGGAAAGTCGGGGTTGCCCGAGACTGGAGTCAGAGGGCCGTCATTCTGGAAGAGCAAGCGCATACCACTATAAATTCGACACACACCCATGGTCTGACTCGCTACGAACGGGAGCAAATAGGGCTTACAGTCCGTCCAAAACTTCCTGTGGAGCCAAGGGAGCGCCGTGAGCGGTATAGGGCTCAAAGACTCTTCTAAGGCAACCCAGAGCTTAGAGCGGGACGAATGGTGCCAGTCAAGAATACGTGTAGCGACTGCCGCAAGGTAATATTTAGAGCAGTCAGGCACCGCCAGTCCTCCTCTCTTCTTGGGCCGAGACAGAGTATTCCGAGCAATGCGAGGGGGTTTAGCAGACCAAATAAACTTACAAAAAGTCTGTCTAACCATTGAGAAAAAAGATGCTGGGAGAATACAGGGGACCGTTTGGAAAAGATACAATAGACGGGGGAGAACGTTCATTTTCAAGAGGTTGATGCGCCCCAACCAGGAAAGACCCCTCACATCCCAACGACCGAGATCCGATCGCAGCGTGCGCAGTAACGGAAGAAAGTTCAATGAATAGGTGTCCGACAGGAGAGTAGGAAGCTGAACTCCCAGGTATCGAATCGACTTGTGGGACCATTGGAAAGGGAAAGAGGCTCGGAGAGAACTAAGGACCGTCGCAGGCAAGGAAATATTGAGCGCGGAGCTTTTAGAGAGATTTATCTTATAGTTACTATAGGAGCTGTAAATGTCAATCTCCTTAAGAATGGACGGGAGAGACGTAAGGGGCTGTGTGACAAAGAGAAGGACATCATCAGCAAAGGCGGAAACTTTTAGGTGTAAGCCACCCGTTCGCAAGCCATTAATATCAGGGTTCTTCCTGATCGCCACCAAGAGGTGTTCCATGACCAAGGCATATAGCAGAGGGGATAGGGGGCAGCCCTGACGCGTACCATTGTAGATAACAAAGGGAGCGGAGAGGGAGCCATTGATTCGAACCCGGGCCTCAGGGAAGTTATAAAGAGCTCGAATGCGAGTAAGCATAGACAGGCCAAGTCCTAGTTGAATAAGCGTGGCTTCCAAGAACTTCCAGTCCACCCTGTCGAACGCCTTCTCCGCGTCCAGGGAAAGAAGCAACATAGGCGTACGCGAGCGCTGAGCATGACGGATGGCGGAGAAGGCCTTCAGGGTGTTGTCGCGGGCCTCTCTACAGGGGATAAAACCCACCTGATCCGGGTGAACAAGATCCCCCATGTGTGGGCCGAGCCGGTTGGCTATCAGTTTGGCGTACAGTTTAGCGTCTGTATTAAGAAGGGAGATAGGCCTATAGCTGGAACAGAGGGTATGATCTTTGCCCTCCTTAGGTAGGACGGTAATGTGGGCTTGGAGGAAGGAGGAGGGGAAGGGCGTATCAGGAGAGACTGAGTTGAAAGCGCGTAGAAGAGGCCGGAGCAGATCAGCCTTAAGAGTTTTATAAAAAATTAATTTTTTTTAATGGTAGAATCCCTTTTATCACGGAGACCACACAGCACTTGATTTTCCTGAGACATGCAGCACTTTTGTGATTTGTTTTCCAGCCATGTGGTTTGTACAGATAAATCCTACAGATTCAAGGTGTTTTGCTCATACCAGCCGTGGAGCCATAAACGACTGCACAAAACCATGTTAATTTACTTAGAAAACCGCATGCCTTGTAATCTTGGCCACACTTCACAAACCTCTAGGAGTGTGGGCAGACTAAGATCTTTAAAATTTACTTCTTGCAGGTGTGGAGAGACTGAAGGACATGGAATACCTGGGTACGGTCGCCAGTATGTGCCTAAATTCTGACTATGCAGCTGCTCTCTTTGAGGGGAAAGTGCAGCTTCATATGGTAAGGTATCACAGTATATCCCATAACAGAATAGGGGGCGTTTCTGAAATGTTGGCTTAACAGCAGCAAATTGGGAAAAGAGTTTTGTTAGCACTTTGCTGAATGCAATGCAGGAAACTTGTTCAAAGTAAATTTTTCAAGTTTGGATAAGACAGAAGAATCTATAAAGCTGGCCATATATATTAGATTGATGTCTTACCCCCAATTTGAGAATAGGATTTTCATTAGTCTGATGTCTAATGTGCATGGCTGGCCTAAGCTGTCATTTTTCAATGAGACACTCTGTGGACTACATAGAAGGTAACGGTCTTTTTTGGTTTTAGAACCTTAGGTTCGATATATCTGGTGGTTTATGTGGATCTATAATATTAAACATATACTAGTACTAAGGTTTAGACCGTCTCACTTTGTGCCAGATTTATCAAAGTGCCTGATCCTGTTTGTTAGCATATTCTTAGGCTGTCTTGTGTATAAGCGTACACCACCTATTAGTTGACTCAGTTTATGACAAAAATAATAATCTTCGTCATTTTTTTGGTAGTACAGTGTTGCATATTAAATCCAGCCGCAACTTTTTTCCTGATAAGCCCCACCCACCTGTCAGACAAGGCACTGAAACTATCAGGAGTTGTCTAAAACCCTTAATAAATGATTTGTAAGGCATGCATGTCAGTTTTTTGGCGCAGATTACACATTTTTCTCAATAGATGTGTTTTGTTGACTTATTTGCAGATAATGTGTTATAAGGGAAGTTTTCATTTTTCAGTATAACTCAGTTGTGTATTGAGCCCAACAACAGCTACCAGTCGTGACCTGTATTACTTTCTGCAGATTGAAAGTGAACCTCTAGATTCTCAAGAAGAGAGGGAAACCCGTCTCTTTCCATCCACTGATGAGAAGTATCGGATCCTATGCCATGCGCTTACTGGAGATTTCCTTATTTATGGCACCAATGTAAGTTCTTTTCTTTATCACAGTGCTAGCCTCTGCCCGCTACTTCATCTGTGTGTTGTTGGCTTTGATGATCTGCTTATATTCAGCGGATCATCAATGATCCGCCTACTTCGGCATTTCGGCAGCTCTCAAGCTGGCCTACCACTGAACTTGTTCCTCGTGCCATACCTGTGATTGTTCCGGCATCTCAGCAGCTCGCTGGGACGCCATATAATGAGCGTGTTGTTGGTGTTAATGATCTGTCAGCTTGACAAGAAACTGCCAAGGTGTTTTCTCAAGTCAATGTCTGAACACTCCTCCAGAATTTGCTTCTGACTTTCTGTATTTGTGTCTCCCCCTCCTCCCTCTGGCTCAACAGGACACAGAAGACTTACTTATGAAGAGTCTTCTGTTGTTATCTGTGTGTTTACATAGTGAGATAACAGACCTGGCGTTATCAGCAAGCTGCAGATTAGCTGATAATGCTGGCAGGCAGAGCAGTGTAATATAGTATGTGAACATAAATTCATAACAGTCGTGAAGCCATGTCATATACCGGGATAAAAAGTAGTCTATGTTTAAATTCGAGGTTACAATCTATCTATGTGCCAAATTTCATCCAAATTCGTTCAGCCGTTTTTGCGTGATTGAGTAACAAACGCACAAACGATATAATAGGATAGGATAGGATTAACACTTCCTATAGACTAAAGCACAAGTCAGTGGCAGCGGCTTCCATTACATGCACAGTGACACCAGTTTGCCTCCTTGGTTTCACTGCGTATGTGCTGGATATTCTTGTAATGGCGTATCCCGGTCTGTGGGATATCACTTAAGCCAGAAGGGTTGTGATTGCAGATAGTACCACATGACTATTTGTGACTTTTAATAGGTAACTACCATTTTACATACGCTGTATTGTATGTACATTTTCTACATAATGTTGAATGGGACAGTTTAAACAAGAGCATATATATCAAGCTATTCCCCAGTAGGATAACACTAGTGGTGGTATAGGAGCAGAATATTAGGCTCCTTTTAAAGAGCTATAGATACAACTCCAATATCTTAGTGCTTTGTGTCTAGAGCGGACTAGTCAAGTACTTTTACCTGGAAGATTGGCAGTATGTGAATGAATATCGGCACCCGGTCAGTGTAAAGAAGATATTTCCTGATGCATCTGGGACTAGACTGATTATAATTGATGAGAAGACTGAAGGCTTTGTCTATTGCCCTGTAAGTACACCAATGCATTTTACTTGTACATTGTGTTTTACTTATTCTTATACTGATAGCTATTGATCGGTAAATGTAAGAGCCACTCCTAGCAACATTTAATGTTATAAAAGTTACATGACTTTGCTGCCTAGTGCCGAACTCTCCTGAGAACCCTCTCTAGGCTACAGTACTCCTCAGTGACACAACAAGGGTTGTAATGATGGAAATGTCAAATATTGTGGAGTGTAAATGCTGCAGAACTTTCTTGTACGTGTCATGGCAGGTCTGGAGAAGCAGCTGCATAGACTTCTACAGACACAAAACAATCTGCTAAAAGCTTTGCATGGTGTCTTGTCACCGTTACATCACAGCACACTCATTTATCAACAACTAGCATCTGCCTGCGACTTCGTCTGCGGGTTGGTGTTGGCACTAAGCCGCTTATATTTAGCCAATTGCTGTTGTGGATGATCCACCTGCTCCTGCGTCTCAGCTCTGCTACATTGCAGCATATGCGCAGCTTACTCAGTTGTCTGTACATCTCTGCATATAGAGAGCGTACTGAGCTGTGCTACAGCGCTGCTTAAGCTCTGCTACATCTGGCCATTTGGATTATAGGGGTGTTCTTATGTCAGTGTGTGAGCAGCTTCTGTGTTACAAAGGGCTGAATGGATGTTGCTGAAATGTGCCAAAGTTCGATCAGCCTGCTCCCGTGTCTCGGCTCTGCTACATCGCTGCATATGTGTAGGATACCCAGCTGTATGTACAGGTTTGCATATGGAGAGCCTACAGAGCTGTGCTACAGTGCTGCGTAAGCTCTGCTACATCAGGCAATTGTGATTACAGGGGTTTTGTTATGTGACTCTCTGAGCAGCTTCTGTGTTACAAACGGATATTGCTGAAATGTGCCAAAGTTCTCCCCCCCTCCCCCATCAGACACAGAACAACACATTCCCGTCGTAGTCACTGAAACTCTACACCCGATATACTCCTCTTGCCCACACACAGCCTGCATGTTCTGTAGTCTCCTGATCTTCCATGAAACTCCATTTTCTTTCAGCTTTCACACTGTCCAGCTTCATCCTATATAACTCCGCCCACAAAATAGTGTGTAACTCCACCCACTGCGTAGCATGATCCTATCCTAGAAAGGCTGAAGGACCTGTGATGATATCTTCACAGGTCCTTTAGTTTTGTGTGAACCAAAATTCCTTCACTGCAGTCGTGTAGTGAATTCATTTACTGGGATAAAAAGTAGCCTATGTTTTAATTGGGGTTCCTATCTATGTATGTGGCAAATTTCATGCAGATCCGTACAGCTGATTTTGTGTTATTGAGGAACAAACATCCAAACCCACAAACTTTCAAATAAATAATAGTAGGATGCATTTCCAGAAATATCCATTATATTCATATATCACACATTTATGGCATATGGCCACAAGATATGTATCATAAGGGTCTGATGAATGTAGAAAAACCTCTGAGATCCACATCTATCTGACGGGAAAAGTGGCTGCTCATGTGTGGCTCCCTCCGTTCACTTTCATGGGAGATGCAAAAGTGAGCGTGCTGTATACACTAGCTGGACTTAAAATAATAAGTAGTAAGTAGATACTCACCTATGTATACCGCCAGGGATTCAACGGAGGGTCTCTATCCAGTTTCTTGGTCTTCCTGACCTCTGACCTGCACTGTAGCCAGTCATGAACAGTGATGTTCTGTTCAGATGTAGCATCACCTCTCAACCAATGATTGGCTGACATGTTTGTGTACAGGGAGAAGCTAAATAAGGGCTAGTTCACACGGGGCTAGGGACCGCGTATTTTGGTCCTGATTCTGACCACGTCAGAATAGGACCAAAATATGCCTGCCACGACAGTCGCAGCTTCCCGCTCCGGAGTAGGCCCAAATAAATGCCTAGTCCGGAGGGTGCTGCCGTGAGGCGGATGCCGGGACTGAATCAGCTGCGGAATCCGCCTGAAGAAAGTTCAGTTCGCTTCTTTTTTTCCGTGAGTGGGAACATACCGCTCACGGGAAAAAAGGAAGCTAGCGGTCTACGTAGATCTCTATTGTGAGGGGGCGGATTCTGAGGTGGATTCAACATCAAAATCCGCTCCCTCTTGCCCCGTGTGAACGAGCCCTAAAGACTGGGGACCAGACTGTTCACTTGAACCCCTGCTGAATGAAGAGGCGAATACTGTATACAATGTTTATTATTTTAAGCTTCACTATGGGATCTAAAAATGGCGTGGAACACCCCTTTAACGGGGTTGTTTTGTTTAACTTAACTGAGATGTGCAGGAGTCTGGTTCCCAGCACCTCTGCTGATCAGCTGTTTGCTCACATTGCAGTCCCATTCACTAGAATCAGACTAAACTTGAAGTACCTTGCCTGGGTAGTACAAAATATATGGATCTGTATTGATCTGGCAAACAGCTGATCCCCTGCCAATCTGATCTATCGTAAAGAGAGGTCATCTGTTATGTTGCTGGGAGAAACTGTCTTTCGTTGTTATTTTATTGTTGTTTCCTGTTACTTTCTAGCTGAATGACAACTTATATGAGATTCCAAACTTCTCCCCGACGATTAAAGGAATATTATGGGAAAACTGGGCCATGGATAAAGGGGTCTTCTGCGCATTTGACGACGATAAAGTGTTCACATATGTCTTTCATAAAGACACCATACAAGGTACATTGATGAATGGTAGCCTTACATATAGCGTATGTGACTGCAAGAGAAAAGTATGTTATTTTGTTCAACCAAATCCACATGGTCACTGACTATTCTGCCCTTTCCGTGTTCAGTTCATTCTCCGAATACTGAGCCGTCAGCAGGACAACATGGGGTTTATAGCTATATCACAAACCCTGAAATGCAGTCGCTGAAGAACTCGGGTTGATTTATATTTGGGGAGAATGTGGAAATCTAACGTCACTTATTTCCCTGTTTGTTTCAGGCTCCAAAGTCATCCTGGCAGGTGGCACCAAACTACCTTATGGCCACAAGCCCATCCTCTTACACAACGGTGAGCTGACTTGCCAGACTCAAAGCGGGATGTTAAACAATATCTTCCTGGGCACTCACAGCTTCCTTAGCAACATGAAGGACGCAGAACCCAAAGATCTGAAGAAAATGTTAACACAGACGTTAATGCTACGGAGGTAGGTTTGGAATACCTTGGTCTGTATCCTAAGAACAGTTGGCATTGTAAAGGGTTGGCAGATCCCCTTTTTATTAAAAGGGGATCTCCTAATATTGGAACTACACATCATTTTCTGCATGTTCTATATGACTGCATCCTGTATGTATATAGCAATAGTGGACTGATGAGATTTGTATACTTCCCTTTATGTAGGTTCTCAGATGCCTGGAGTGTGTGCACCTTGTTGAATACAGAGGAGGCTTGGACTGAGCTAGCCCGGGCCTGTCTCCATCACATGGAAGTGGAGTTTGCAGTGCGGGTTTATCAGACTATTGGCAATGTGGGCATGGTGATGTCCCTTGAACAAATAAAGGTATAGGATGAAAATGCTTCTCTGTTTGTATATTATAGACTGTATACTACTTTCCTATAATATGATATTCATGGCTCGCCCTTCTTTTTGGATATTTCTGATCAGCCACAATCCAGAAGTCTAAAGGGCATTTCTGGGACTTTGCAAATGATGACCTATTTATAGGATTGGTCATCAGTATTAGATTGGTGGGGTCTGACTTCTATCTCTGCCACCAGTTAGCTTTAAGGCAGGTGGTCAAAGAACATCGACGTGTGATGTGTCCTCTTCTATGTTTATGACGCACTCCTCTGTAGATTTGGTTATGACGGTGACTGGTATTTCAGTTCCATTCACTTGACTTAGGGCTCGTTCACATCTGCGCCCGGTCTCCGTTCTGCAGGTTTCCATTTCCTGCACAAAACTGAGCAGGAGACGGAAACCTGCAGGACTCTTTCATACCCATTCATTTGAATGGGTTTGAAAGATGTCCAGCCGTGAGCGCCAGTGAGCGTTTTATGCTCTCCGCCACAAAACCGTTTTTTTAAAATCAGACAGAGTCGGACATGCAGTACTCTGTGTCCGATTTAAAAAAAAAAACGGTTTTGCGGCAGAGAGCATAAAACACTCACCGGCGCTCACGGCCGGACCCAGTCTGACAGCTTTCCGTCTTCTGCATGCAGAAGATGGAAAGCTGAGAACGGACTCCGGGCGCTAGTGTGAACCTTGTGTTAGACTGAACTGCAAAGAGCTATGGTAGTGCAAAGACACTACATAGTGCATGAAGCTGTGCATGGTGCAACAGTGAAGAGTGGGGTTGATCCGATCTTGAGATTTCAGGATCAATTTTAAAATCCGATTTCCGATCATTTTCCATCTGATCACGATCGTGAAATTTACTCGATTGCCGATCGGAATCCGATCTTTTCCGATCCCGATAGCTCAACCCCAGTTACTTTATGGAGTAGGGTTGAGCCGATCTTGAGATTTCAACATCGATTTTTTTTAAATCCGATTTCCGATCATTTTCTATCCGATCCCGATCATGAAATTTACTCGATTGCCGATCGGAATCCGATCTTTTCCAATCCCTAGTGAAGAGGATGCAATGGTGGTGCTGTGATTCGGACCAAAGCGTTTGTATGTTCTTCTTTTGTTTACACGTGTTTCCTCTGGGTACTCAGGTTTCCTCTTACACTCCAAAGACATAGTGATAGGGAATTTAGATTGTAAGCTCTTTATATGTCTATAAAGCGCTGCGGAATACGATGGTGCTATATAAGTAAACAAAATAAAAATAGTAAGCAAGATCAATAAATCTAATGCAAATACTGGGGAAGGGCAGCAAACATTTACATAGTGGATAAGCATCATTACTGCTATAAATCAGGGTCCGTGTTGCCTTGATTAGCCTTGCAGAGTGCATTGGGGGCAGGGAGATTCACTCTTTCGTCTTCCCTGCTGACACTTTGACTATTGGTCACATGACCGACTCCACTCTACTCCATGTAAAAGCAGCAGGTGTAGAGCAGACGTCACAGAGAGCCCGTGTGTCAGGGCTGAGCCAAGATTTTGGGCCTCCATTTCATTCTGCAACTCTCAGGGCAGCGGGGGACCCTCATTTATATGAGTATGAATGAATGTTTATCCAGTGCAGTGAATACATTACTGTACAATATGCCAGTCTTAATGAATCCACCCCAGTGTATTATGGAAAAGAGGATGGAAGATTTCACGGTTATCATTGGACAACAATACCCAACAAGTGATCCCCGCACTGCACCATAGGAATAAATGATAGGATGGTGATAATACTCTAGTACTAGGCACACTTTATCAAACCCACCAGAATGAAAATGTTGAAGTTTTTTCTGTGTATTTTCTTGCAGGGAATAGAAGATCATAACCTCCTAGCAGGACACCTTGCCATGTTCACCAATGACTTCAACCTTGCTCAGGATCTATACTTGGCTTCTAGCAATCCTATTTGTGCCCTTGAGGTGACTTCTTCTTGTTTGATGATGAATCTTCTATATTACAGTGTTCATTGTAGACACTTTATTGTTTGATGTATAGCTTAGACGTTCTTATAATGACAATGGGCATAGACCGTCTCTGTGTACGGATAAATCTTTGCACGTCTATGGTCTTTTTATCGACATACCAACCAGCTCACTTCTGGTCTTATCATGGTGGTCACGTCCAAGCCAAGGAATTCATTACTTTCTCTGACTAACACACAGTTTTCAGCTCTGTGTCAGTCAGAGAATTTGGGTGAGATTAAAGGGGTATTCCTATGACGCTTGTTCACTAACCTGCAGGCTGTTGTGCTCTATTCACTTCCTGCTTTTCTCGGCACATTGGTGGGCGGGGATTCCCTTGCACGAGATTGGTTGTAAATGAATTACTACAGTGTGAAGCTGATGTAGCAGAGCTGGATTTGAGTCAGTTTGCATTACATACAGAGGTAACGGACTCCCTATCTCAGCCCTTATCAGCCAAATTCAATTAAACCAACTGATAAGAGCTCAAATCCCGGAGCTCTCACCTCCCCTATCTGAGAAGCTCCGCTACTTATTAAACACAAACAGCTCAGAGCTGCTCCCAGCCCCTCCCTCCCTCCCCCCTCAGAGCAGGCAGCTACATCACTTGGCAAATGAGCAGATAAGCCCAAGGGCCATAGAAACAAGTGTAAACAATGAAGTGAATAAATTAAGATAGCAGCCAAACAAAGCAGTTTTGATAAAGCAATGCATTTAGGAAAAGTCTTAAATCCACATAAACTAACAGTATAGATAGGATCCTTGTGATGGGACAACCCCTTTAACTAAGACTGACCAGGACAGTTAAGCAGTATGAATATCAGTGGACACTTGGCTGAATATGCCAGGAAAGAAGCTCAAAATGCACATCAGTACAGGCCAGCTATCTGGTATGTATAGGGGCTTGACTCTATCCCAACAGATGTCGGGAGACAGAACAATTGGGCATGTTGAATTTCAGCAGCCTTTTGTTCTCCCTGGACATAAGCTGCCACCAGATGTGTCTGGCCCTGATTTATCCCCCTCTTCCTAATCTCTGCATATGCTACTTGGCTGACCTGGAGTGCACATGTATGGGGAAGTTCAGAGGAATAGCTATTGGACCAAGAGCTATGGACTGTGTGTGGGCATCTTTAAAGGGATTCTACCATTAAAACACTTTTTTTTTTCTGGTTGACACGTAAGAATAGCCTTAAGAAAGGCTATTCTTCTCCTACCTTTAGATGTCTTCTCCGGGCCGCAGTTCGGTATATAATCCGGTTTTCGTCGGTATGCAAATGAGTTCTCTCGCAGCATTGGGGGCGTCCCCAATGCTGCGAGAGAACTCTCTTTCTTGTGGCCTGTGGGCATGCGCAGTCGGCTCTGCCCGAGGCCTAGAAGCTTGACCGCCTGCGCTGGAAGAAGACTCGTGAAGCGGACGTTCCTGAAGAAGGTGGAGGCGGCGCTGGAGAATTCTCTCGCAGCATTGGGGACTCCCCCAGTGCTGCAAGAGAATTCATTTGCATACTGATGAAAGCCGGATTATATACCGAACGGAGACATCTAAAGGTAGGAGAAGAATAGCCTTTTTTAAGGCTATTCCAATGTGATAGGTAGAAAAAAATTGAGTATAAATGATAGGATCCTTTTAATGAACTCTTCTTGTCAAAGAGATGTAGTGATGCAGAGTTTGATGAGACATGGTGGATCAAGCACTATATACCCACCGGGTATACATTGAGAACATAGCAGGATATACCTGGAGGGCGGCATTCATAGCAGAAACACTTGTTACAATATCCTTACATGGTGGCGGTTGATATAAAATCACTGCTTGCATATAACATTCTCATTCTGCTCAGGTCAGAAGAGATTTACAGCACTGGGATAGCGCTCTGCAGCTGGCAAAACGTCTGGCGCCCAACCAGATACCATTTATATCAAAGGAGTATGCCATCCAGCTCGAGTTCACGTGAGTTTTGTGTAGTTTTTCATTTTTTTATGTCTGCATTATAAAGTTTTAGTATTGAAAGAGAACAGATAGTGAAATCTTTACCTTGTTTCTCCTGCAGGGGTGACTACGTCAATGCTCTGGCCCATTATGAGAAAGGAATGACTGGAGACAGCATGGTATGGATTGTGAGAATATGGATCGTATATGAACCTTCCTCAGGCACAACATTTTTATTCATTGTTGAAGTGACATACCCATCCAGGAAAATTGTAATTTCTAACTGAAGTCTATTTTACAACACGATCAGGAGCACGATGAAACTTGTCTTGCTGGAGTGGCTCGAATGTCTATCCGTATGGGAGATATCCGGCGCGGGGTTAATCAGGCTCTCAAACACCCCAGTAGACTGCTGAAGAAGGACTGTGGGGCCATTCTAGAGAGCATGAAGGTACATGGGTATGACATTAACCTGGGAAATGGGGATATTAGATGGATATATGACATTAGCCTGTGATATGAGGATATTAGATGGCTATATAACATTGTCCTGTGATATGAGGATATTAGATGGATATATGACATCGGCCTGTGATATGGGGATATTAGATGGCTATATGACATTGTCCTGTGATATGAGGATATTAGATGGCTATATAACATTGTCCTGTGATATGAGGATATTAGATGGATATATGACATCGGCCTGTGATATGGGGATATTAGATGGCTATATAACATTGTCCTGTGATATGGAGATATTAGATGGATATATAACATTGTCCTGTGATATGGGGATATTAGATGGCTATATAACATTGTCCTGTGATATGGGGATATTAGATGGATATATAACATTGTCCTGTGATATGAGGATATTAGATGGATATATAACATTGTCCTGTGATATGAGGATATTAGATGGCTATATGCTATTGTCCTGTGATATGAGGATATTAGATGGCTATATGCTATTGTCCTGTGATATGAGGATATTAGATGGATATATGACATTGTCCTGTGATATGAGGATATTAGATGGCTATATGCTATTGTCCTGTGATATGAGGATATTAGATGGATATATGACATTGTCCTGTGATATGGGGATATTAGATGGATATATGACATTGTCCTGTGATATGGGGATATTAGATGGATATATGACATTGTCCTGTGATATGAGGATATTAGATGGCTATATGCTATTGTCCTGTGATATGAGGATATTAGATGGCTATATGACATTGTCCTGTGATATGGGGATATTAGATGGATATATGCTATTGTCCTGTGATATGAGGATATTAGATGGATATATGACATTGTCCTGTGATATGGAGATATTAGATGGATATATGACATTGTCCTGTGATATGAGGATATTAGATGGATATATGACATTGTCCTGTGATATGAGGATATTAGATGGATATATGACATTGTCCTGTGATATGGGGATATTAGATGGATATATGACATTGTCCTGTGATATGAGGATATTAGATGGATATATGACATTGTCCTGTGATATGAGCATTGTCACCATATTTTTCTTATTTGTTCCTATTGCAGCAATTCTCAGAAGCCGCTCAGCTATACGAGAAGGGGCAGTACTATGATAAGGCGGCTTCTGTGTACATCCGATGTAAGAACTGGTAAGAAATCCGAGTCCTTCCCTTATAATTCCTATGTACCTACTTATGTTTTGCTTTTATTTATACCTTTTTTCCCATTGTTTTTTCCTTTTCCATACTCCATTATATTTTTGTTCAGGGCGAAGGTTGGCGAACTGCTTCCTAATGTGTCCTCTCCTAAGATCCACCTGCAGTATGCCAAGGCTAAGGAGGCAGATGGCAAGTGAGTATGTCAGTAAGGCTTGCATGGGGTTGTCTGTTCATATGGATGATCCCCTAATATGTAAAGGGTACCTCCGATTATGTTGTGGATCACATCTTTTTTCCTGCTGGAAAGTTGAAAGAAATGGCAGGAGCGTGGCCGATCCAGTAGTCTAGGGAGCGCTCAATGCTGAAAACACTTTCAGCATCAGATTAGACTTTTTGGTTTCTTGGCCACATCTCCCTCCGCTGCACTTATACTTCTGGTGGGAGACGTGTTCAGCGACATAACCGGAGGTCCCCTTTTATTGCAAGTAATTCTGACTAACTAGAAATGAAATGCAAGCAAGCTGACATCTTCACTTCTGCCTTGTAGATATAAGGAGGCTGCTTTGGCTTATGAGAATGCAAAGGACTGGGATAATGTCATCCGGATCTACCTGGACCACTTGAACAATCCTGAGAAAGCAGTTGGCATTGTGAAAGAGACCCAGTCATTGGAGGGGGCAAAGATGGTAGCGAGGTAATATGTGTTCACCATCATATATTATCAGTCGGGCAGACTTTGGCGCCTACAGTTTTTAATCTTTTGTGTCTGTATTTTATTTTACTTCTTAGATTCTTCCTCCGTCTTGGCGACTATGGTTCAGCAATTCAGTTCTTAGTATTGTCCAAGTGCAACAATGAAGCCTTCCAGCTGGCCCAGCAGCACAACCAGATGGAAATCTACGCTGATGTGATAGGTACGGCCTTGTGCCTTACGTCATATAGGTCTTGTCTGTCACTTTGCATGCTAACAGGTGGAGATTTGCTTCAATGTAAAGTGGACACTATATATTCTGCTGTCATATGAATATCTTATGCTCATATAATACTCCATGATATATTCTATATTGTGATTACCTTTACATAGCGAGGGCTCATAAATAGAGATGAGCAAACACTGTTCAGATCAGCCGATCCAAACAGCATTCACCCATAGAAATGAATGGAAGCACCTGTGACACCGGCCGGCTGCCGGCAAAGTCAGCGTCACAGGTGCTTCCATTCATTTCTATGGGTGAATGCTGTTTGGATCGGCTGATCCGAACAGTGTTCGCTCATCTCTACTCATAAACAATATTAAAAGAATTTGTCCAACAAACAAGACATATTTCTATCTACAACATAGATGATGACACCAAGTTCAGAGTCCTCCAGTCTGAAAGGAACACGTATTGTCTTTCCATTCAAGTATGGGACTATGTTTTGCAGTCCCATAGAGTTAAATGGAGCTGCAGCCAAAGGACTCATGACCCCATTTTCAAGATTGGAGGGACCCCCAGCGATCAGACCATTATCCCCTATCCTGTGAGGAGGAGGTTATCTTGTTTGTGGGACAGCCCCTATAGACATTCTTTGTTACCTGTGTAAGGCCTCATATGTTAGACAAATAATTCTTATCATTATATGATGTCTTTAGAGCTGCATGTAAAATAAAAATGTACCTGTCTGGTTGCCGTAGGGTCTGAGAACACCAGTAATGAAGATTATCAGAGTATTGCACTTTACTTTGAGGGAGAGAAGAAGCATTTTCAAGCTGGGAAGTTTTTCTTGCTTTGTGGTCAACATGCGAGGGTAAGTGAAAGCAATACCTATATGACATGTTTCCTATGTACACAAACTATTAAATGGGCTTTCACTTTCAGAACCCCCAGTCCTGCGCTCTAGCATCATGTCCCTCATTCCATCCCGTGCTCGCACTGGCTTGTTCGGAAGTGAAGCAGCTTCAGCTATTCACTAGCCTCAATGGTGACATGTTAGGTACCGGTGACATCAATGTCAATATATGACTAGTATGCAACACTGGACAACTGAACTGCTTCCCTTCTGGCCCATACAGTGTGGGCGTGGAATCAAATGGGGGACACAATATCAGAGTAGAGCATCTGGATCAGGTCAGTATTTCTTCTTTTCCAGTATTGCCTGTATTGGGACATTCTGTATATTACTATTACGGCTGGTCATAAACTAGCCGCAATGGTAATATAGCAATGACAGGCCTGGGAGCCTTCAGTTGGCTCCCGGCTGTCACCTGAACAGGTCGGCTCCTGCGATATTGCCACTCAGGAGCCGGCCTGCTGGCTTCCTGCAGGGCAGGAGCATAGCAATGTCGCAGGCCCCGGCACATGTGCCGACGTCTAACCCTCCCCGGCATCTGCCTCTCTATTACAGCAGATGCCGGGTCTGTATTGGCGGCCACATTCGGACTATAAGACGCACCCTTCTTTTCCCCAAAAATTTGCAGTGTAAAAACAGTCTGTGGTTAGTTCAGGTCAAGATTATTCCCACACACCAGGGTATACAGTATATACCAGCGGTGACAAGCTAGAGCATTGAGAGCAGGCTGAGAGGAAGAAAATGCTCAGTGAGCTCTGAACTTGCAGTTCCGCAAGCAGACACTTGGCGATTGTGATATTAATACAACTTATTACAAATTCTATTTTCTATTTTATTTTTTTATTTTTTTTAGGCTTTGAAACACTTTTTAAAGTGTTCAACTTCTGAAGAAAATGCAGCCATAGAAATGGCAATAGAAACGGTAAGAAGATGCCTATTATCTGCTCCAGTTCTGCTTTCTTTAGCTACATATTGGGTTTATTATATGTATTGATATATGTCTTCCTGAACAGGTGGGCCAGGCCAAAGATGAGATGCTGACCAATCAGCTGATAGACTATCTAATGGGCGAAAGTGACGGCATGCCTAAGGTTTATCTACTCCACCATTGTTAATGGCTGAACATCAGTGTTACATATTAGCACTGTATATATTTGACATTGTATATTTTATCTTTGTAGGATGCAAAATATTTATTCCGCTTGTATATGGCTCTAAAGCAATACAGAGAAGCAGCTCGCACAGCCATCATCATAGCCAGGGAGGAGCAGTCCGCAGGTCACTATAGAATTAATATAAGATAAGATAATCCTTTAATAGTCCTACAATGGGGAAATTTCAGTGATACAGTTTCATAGATGGTACAGTAGTATATAACAAGAGAGAAACACATACAAGCTTTGCCACCCAAAGCACCTTTATATACTGTATGAGAAGAAGGACACAATGTGCCATATAGTATATGGCCAGTGTACAATACACTTTAGTCTATGTGCACAATCCTGTATGCGTTGGGATAGATGTAGCTGTACAATGTATCCTATAAGCTGTGTATGGGAAGTTGGTTCCATTGGCCGCTATTTTAGGTTTAAGGCCACCATTAGTTGTATGGCATTACCTCTTTTTAAGACTTGTGTTGTAAAAAAAAAAAAAAAAAAAAAAAGTATTCATCCTCCACCATATTTCTCTTTTAATGAAAAGGTAATTATCGAAACGCACATGACGTGCTCTTCAGTATGTATATGGAACTGAAAACACAGAAGATCAAGATACCGTCAGAAATGGCTACGAACCTTATGATCCTTCACAGCTACATCTTAGTAAAGGTAGTCATATTTGCATATTTTTACCCAGAATCCCTAGTGGAGCAGGAATGACTTGTAAGTCTCCGTACTGCTTATGTAGGCACACACTCTCCCTGATGTGTACGATTGTCCCCTGACCCTGGTCTATAGTCTCTCACTCTGCCAAATCAGTATCCCTGCGCTAAGCTGAGGAGGTCCAATAGGCCGAAACAGCGCTGTCCATAGCTGGGAATCTGTTCCTTTTGGGACAGAAATACTGATTTGGCAATTAAATCCACATTATGATTAAAAAGACTTTATAACTGAGTCGTTCATGATGTTAAGGATGCTGCCCTCTATAAGATAAGATAAGATATTCCTTTAATAGTCCCACAATGGGGAAATTTCAGTGATACAGTTTCATAGATGGTACAGTAGTATATAACAAGAGAGAGACACATAGAAGCTCATGGCAGATAGAGAAATCCTAGGAATCATAGGGTGGTGTACAGAGGCACTGTTCTCCTAATTCCATCCTGGAGAATAGATTTGCATATTTTTTACCCATAAAGGTAGTCAGACAATTTGTAGATACAGAATGATAACTAATCTCATATTGAGCAGGTTTCGTGGCATTAGTCAGTCCCATATTATCCCGCATATGCCACCATGTTTTCCTTGAATGAAAAAGGAAAACTATAAGTTTAGCGCCACCTTTTGAAAGGTAGCTCCTTAGAGATCAATGCCTGTTTTACAAGAAACATACTGACATAACTTGGGACTAAAGCCAAACCAGAATATGTCCTCCAAAATAGAAGAGACGGCTGTTTTAGGATTGTCTCCTCCCATCACTGTAAGGCTGAGGTCCCACGTTGCAGAAACGCAGCTTTTTTTGTTGTTGCAGATTTTGCTGTTTTTTTTTTTAGCCAAAACCAGGAGGGGATTGAGCAGAAGGGAGAAGTCTTAAGAACTTCCCATATATTTCTTATTCCTTTTGTAGCCATTCTTGACTTTGGCTCAAAAAACCGCAGCAAAATTTGCAACAAAAAAGCTGCGTTTCTGCAAGGTGGGGCCTCAGCCTAAAGCAGGTACTGGGTAGTTAGGAGAGAGGCGACAGATGTAAGTTAGGGGGGGGGGTCTATGTTTCTTTAAGGAGACTACTGTCTTTGCAGGCCACCTTCTCATGCTTTACACTGGCAAAGTTTCTAGTATTGATGGGCTATACTTAACATGGGTCATTATTTGTTGTGTAGGGGTCCGACATATGTCGTGCAGATCAGCTGAGAACGGCTCTCAGTATATGCCTACGTACTGGGATCTACGCTGCTCTCTTGCCTTACAAACTCTAGTGGTGAGTGTAGGTACTGCAGTGCTGTCCCATAGGGGTCAGTGGTACAGTGCTGAAATCCCTACACTCGCCTCTACAGTTTGTTTGGTGAGTGAGCAAGTACAGGAATATAAACAATACTGGAGCTATGCGGTCTTGGTACAGCTGATCTGCGGGGTGACCAGGTGTCTGATCCCTGCAGATCTAATATTGATGGCTTATAGTAAGGATAGACCATAAATCCTAGAAAGTGGCTAACCAGTTTAAGGAGGTATAGTACCCTACCTCATCCACTTATGGCCACACATGCTTGTATATTATGGCTGCCTTTCCTTAGCGGAAATCACCAGGACACAAGTACAATGTAGAATTCTTATTTTTCTTCACAGATCCACGTTAAGCGTGGAGACCACATGAAGGGGGCCCGTATGCTGATCCGGGTCGCCAATAACATCAGTAAATTTCCATCTCGTAAGTGTGTGACTAGGTCACCTCTGCTTTATTGGCTATCACAGTAGACACTGAACAAGTATTTCACTTTGCCGTATTGCTGCATTTCTATGTAGTCGGCTATTTCTTCCACTTGTCTTGTGTTGTTAGACATAGTCCCGATCCTGACCTCTACGGTTATCGAGTGCCATCGTGCCGGCTTGAAGAACTCCGCGTTTAGTTTTGCAGCCATGCTGATGAGACCGGAATATCGCAACAAAATAGACGCTAAATACAAGAAGAAGATTGAGGCCATGGTTAGGTGAGTTGTGTCCTGTTTTGTAGTTTACACATCTCTATTATAAAAAAACAAAAAAACTTGAGTCTTCAGTAGTTGATACCTTTTATAATGATGACAGATTACGAAAATACGTAAATTACCTGAGGAAGAAGCCAAAAGCTTGTAATCTGTCATCATTATTAGTTAGCCATTAAAAAAAGGTATCACCTACTGAGGACTCAAGTTTTTTGTTTTTATATTTCCTACTCACTGGCTAACATGGTACAAAAACAAACATCTTCCTACATCTCTGTTCTTGTTTATGGACCAGGCGACCAGACACCTCTGAAGTAGAAGAAGAGACCACACCGTGTCCATTCTGTAACTTCAAACTCCCCGAATGTGAACTTCTGTGTCCGGGCTGTAAGAATAACCTACCGTATTGTATAGCAACTGTAAGTACATCAGTATGACACCAGAGTGCGCTGTAGCCATGTCCAGCTTTTATTCTCTTATGTCTGGCATTGGGTAGCATCTTTGTTAAAGGGGTATTCCCATAACTCTTGTTCTGCAGCCTGAAGGCTCTGTGCTCTCTTCACTTCCTGGATTTCTCGCACATTGGTGGGCGGGGTTTCACTTGCTCTGCTATCTGCTATGATCCACAGTATTTAACGCTGATGTGGAAACTGATGTAGCAGAGCTGGATGTGAGTCAGCTTGCATTACATACAGAGGTACCGGACTCCTTATCTCAGCCCTTATCAGCCAAATTCAATTAAACCGGCTGGTAAGTGGAAAAGCTGAAGATAGACAGCACAGTAATCCCGGAGCTCTCACCTCCCCCTCCCCTATATGAGGAGATCTGTTGCTTGTCAGCCCCACCCTTCCCCCCTGAGAGCAGGCAGCTACGTCACTTGGGAAATGAGCAGATAATCCCAAGGGCCAGTGTCAACAATGTGAATAAATTAAGATAGCAGCCAAACAAAGCAGTTTTGATAAAGCAATGTATTTAGGAAAAGTCTTATATCCACATAAACTAGCAGTATAGATAGGATCCTTGTGATGGGACAACCCCTTTAAGGGATACATGAGACTTGCTGCTGTTTTGAAACATGAATTCTTAAAGGGCAAGTTTATGCTTCAATAAAGTTGCACATATGTGAGCTACTCTTTAAAGAAGACCTGTTATCACTCCGAATATCTCTCTTGTAGTACATACTTACTTTCCCCATGAACTTTGGAACATTTTCCAAAGAACAGTGATGTTATTCCTCCTAGAATGACAACTGGATGTTCCTATTCTCCTTGTCAAAGGGACAAGTCATAGTCTGGCACTGGCAGCACCAACTGAACAATGTGAGACTATCCTCAGGATAGGTGATCATGATCAGTATCCGATCTGTGGGGGGGTCTGACCCCCGGAGCAGACAGCGTCCAGCACTGGGACTATACAGGAGGCAAAGTCAGAAGCAGATGGTGGTGCTAGAGTATGTGAGACTATCCTCAGGATAGGTGATCATGATCAGTATCCGATCTGTGTGTGTGTGTGGGGGGGGTCTGATCCTCGGAGCTGGCAGCCTCCAGCACTGGGACTATACAGGGGGCAAAGTCAGAAGCAGATGGCGGTATTCACTATAGAGCGGTGGTGCTGGAGTATGTGAATAGGAGCAGAGCTGCAGAACTCTGGCACCGCCACTGATCAGTAGGAGTCAGTAACATTTGAGTATATTAATCCTACTATTATAAATGTGAAAGTTTGTGTGTTTGGATGTTTGTTCCACTATCACAGCCAAACGCCTGAACAGATTTGGCTGAGATTTTGCACATACCTAGATATTTTGCTAGAAGGAAACATAGGCCACTTTACGAGACACGCACTCCCCCGACAGCGACCGGAGAAACGATACGCTGGTGACGCTGCATGACCTGAGATGACTTCATCACAGGTCTGTCAGCGGCGCTCCCATTGTTGCATGGTAGGCTCTGGGCCGGCAGATGGAGAAGTGGATCGGCCTGATACGTCCAAGGCAGTCTGTGGGCAGGCTGGGCTCCGCTGTACGACCTGGCCAACATGACGGATACTCGCGGCTCCCAAGCACCGCAGCCACCCCGCCTGCTCTGCGTGCCACGACGACTCTATCCACGGCAGCAGCGAGTGTGCAACATGCCGCGGCACTCTGCGCGGAGCAACACGTCCATCAGCTCGGTCGGCTCACTAAGCATACCTGGAGCCTGTAGGGTGCAAGGTAGGGTGAGTCAACCGTCGGGTCGCTGGCAAGGTGTGTCAGGCCCACGGGCAAAACATTGGTGACCCTGGATAGCGCATGGGAGGATGTGCGCAGGCCACAGTTTGGGGGGTACAAGGGGGTGGCCCAGGAACACGAGGCAGGGAGAGCACGGGAGAAAGCTTGCCGTGGGAGCAGAGGTGCAATCACGGGGGAGGATGGGGCTCCCCGGAAAGGGGGGCCCACAGAGGGGTGCAAGCGGCACCGTAATATGGGGGACCCGCGGAAGGTAAGAGGGCGGGGGGGGGGGGACGGGGGCCACAGGAGGAGCAGCGGGGGAGAGAGACCACCACCACAGCGGCGAAAAGGGTCCGCCTTGGCGCATGGTGGAATTTCTCCCCCACCAATACACCAACTGTACGCGTCTCAGCGCCACCACCAACCCGTGGACGAAGTCGTGGGCAGATGCTAGTTTTATATAAAGCTACCTTAAATTTCTAAGACTGTACCCATGTTATGTTTGTACATGTGCCCTTCTATAGGGAGTATAATTCACTATGAAACACCCTGCAAAATTATATATATATATATATATATATATAAAATTATATATCTATTCTATGAACTTAATCTGCATATCTGTATCTTTTACATTCTGACAGGGTCGGCATATGGTGAAAGACGACTGGTGCATCTGTCCACATTGTGAATTCCCAGCCCTAAATTCAGAGTTCAAAACGTAAGGGAAACGTGACCCTATAGAGATCACTATAGAGTCCCATAAGGTTTTTAATTTTTATTTTTCTGCTGCTATTGTGGTACAATAACCTTACGTAGAGACTTCGTCCTCAGCAAGATGACACTTCTCCTGAACAATTCAAGCGAATCAGTAAGCCAAAGCGGAGAATACACATAAAATAGCTGTCCAACAGTAGCTAGTGGACCTCCCCACAATCCTACATACTGAACATCTACCCGACCTCCCCGCAATCCTACATACTGGACCAAACATCTACCCGACCTCCCCACAATCCTACATACTGAACATCTACCCGACCTCCCCACTATCCTACATACTGGACCGAACATCTACCCGACCTCCCCACAATCTCACATACTGGACCAAACATCTACCCGACCTCCCCACAATCCTACATACTGGACCGAACATCTACCCGACCTCCCCACTATCCTACATACTGAACATCTACCCGACCTCCCCACTATCCTACATACTGAACATCTACCCGACCTCCCCACAATCCTACATACTGAACATCTACCCGACCTCCCCACAATCCTACATACTGAACATCTACCCGACCTCCCCACAATCATACATACTGAACATCTACCCGACCTCCCCACAATCCTACATACTGAACATCTACCCGACCTCCCCGCAATCCTACATACTGGACCAAACATCTACCCGACCTCCCCACAATCCTACATACTGAACATCTACCCGACCTCCCCACTATCCTACATACTGGACCAAACATCTACCCGACCTCCCCACAATCTCACATACTGGACCAAACATCTACCCGACCTCCCCACAATCTCACATACTGGACCAAACATCTACCCGACCTCCCCACAATCCTACATACTGGACCGAACATCTACCCGACCTTCCCACTATCCTACATACTGAACATCTACCCGACCTCCCCACTATCCTACATACTGAACATCTCCCCGACCTCCCCGCAATCCTACATACTGAACATCTACCCGACCTCCCCACAATCCTACATACTGGACCGAACATCTACCCAACCTCCCCGCAATCCTACATACTGAACATCTACCCGACCTCCCCGCAATCCTACATACTGGACCGAACATCTACCCGACCTCCCCACTATCCTACATACTGGACCGAACATCTACCCGACCTCCCCACAATCCTACATACTGAACATCTACCCGACCTCCCCGCAATCCTACATACTGGACCGAACATCTACCCGACCTCCCCACTATCCTACATACTGGACCGAACATCTACCCGACCTCCCCACTATCCTACATACTGGACCGAACATCTACCCGACCTCCCCACAATCCTACATACTGGACCAAACATCTACCCGACCTCCCCACAATCTCACATACTGGACCGAACATCTACCCGACCTCCCCACAATCCTACATACTGGACCGAACATCTACCCGACCTCCCCATAATCCTACATACTGGACCGAACATCTACCCGACCTCCCCACAATCTCACATACTGGACCAAACATCTACCCGACCTCCCCACAATCCTACATACTGGACCGAACATCTACCCGACCTCCCCACTATACTACATACTGGACCGAACATCTACCCGACCTCCCCACAATCCTACATACTGGACCAAACATCTACCCGACCTCCCCACAATCTCACATACTGGACCAAACATCTACCCGACCTCCCCACAATCTCACATACTGGACCAAACATCTACCCGACCTCCCCACAATCCTACATACTGGACCGAACATCTACCCGACCTCCCCACAATCTCACATACTGGACCGAACATCTATCCGACCTCCCCACAATCCTACATACTGGACCGAACATCTACCCGACCTCCCCACAATCCTACATACTGGACCGAACATCTACCCGACCTCCCCACAATCTCACATACTGGACCGAACATCTACCCGACCTCCCCACAATCCTACATACTGGACCGAACATCTACCCGACCTCCCCACTATCCTACATACTGGACCGAACATCTACCCGACCTCCCCACAATCTCACATACTGGACCGAACATCTACCCGACCTCCCCACAATCCTACATACTGGACCGAACATCTACCCGACCTCCCCACAATCTCACATACTGGACCGAACATCTACCCGACCTCCCCACAATCCTACATACTGGACCGAACATCTACCCGACCTCCCCACTATCCTACATACTGGACCGAACATCTACCCGACCTCCCCACAATCTCACATACTGGACCGAACATCTACCCGACCTCCCCACAATCCTACATACTGGACCGAACATCTACCCGACCTCCCCACAATCCTACATACTGGACCGAACATCTACCCGACCTCCCCACAATCTCACATACTGGACCAAACATCTACCCGACCTCCCCACAATCTCACATACTGGACCAAACATCTACCCGACCTCCCCACAATCTCACATACTGGACCAAACATCTACCCGACCTCCCCACAATCTCACATACTGCACCAAACATCTACCCGACCTCCCCACAATCCTACATACTGGACCAAACATCTACCCGACCTCCCCACAATCCTACATACTGAACATCTAAAAAAGATGCGGGTCCGCAACACTGAGGTACGTATAAAATAAGTTTTATTCCATCAGATTAAAAAATAGGTCGGAGTGACCATCCAGACAGAGAGCTGGTTACATAGACAAGTGCAAAAAGACTAGAAAAAGTGAAGAAACAACATGCTGCCACAGGTCTAACTTTCTTCACTTTTTCTAGTCTTTTTGCACTTGTCTATGTAACCAGCTCTCTGTCTGGATGGTCACTCCGACCTATTTTTTAATCTGATGGAATAAAACTTATTTTATACGTACCTCAGTGTTGCGGACCCGCATCTTTTTTGCATGTCATTGGAAACACTGCTCCGTGGAGTCGGGAGGAAGGGTCGTGCACCTAAGTAACGCTATATGGACTTAACGGACATTTCTTCTGAAGGGTGAGCTTACCTTGACAATTTTTTGTTTCGAATTATACTGAACATCTACCCGACCTCCCCGCAATCCTACATACTGGACCGAACATCTCCCCGACCTCCCCGCAATCCTACATACTGAACATCTACCCGACCTCCCCACTATCCTACATACTGAACATCTACCCGACCTCCCCACTATCCTACATACTGAACATCTACCCAACCTCCCCACAATCCTACATACTGAACATCTCCCCGACCTCCCCACAATCCTACATACTGAACATCTACCCGACCTCCCCACAATCCTACATACTGGACCGAACATCTACCCGACCTCCCCACAATCCTACATACTGGACCAAACATCTACCCGACCTCCCCACAATCCTACATACTGGACCGAACATCTACCCGACCTCCCCACAATCTCACATACTGGACCGAACATCTACCCGACCTCCCCACAATCCTACATACTGGACCAAACATCTACCCGACCTCCCCACAATCTCACATACTGGACCAAACATCTACCCGACCTCCCCACAATCCTACATACTGGACCGAACATCTACCCGACCTCCCCACAATCTCACATACTGGACCAAACATCTACCCGACCTCCCCACAATCTCACATACTGGACCAAACATCTACCCAACCTCCCCACAATCTCACATACTGGACCAAACATCTACCCGACCTCCCCACAATCTCACATACTGCACCAAACATCTACCCGACCTCCCCACAATCCTACATACTGGACCGAACATCTACCCGACCTCCCCACTATCCTACATACTGGACCGAACATCTACCCGACCTCCCCACAATCCTACATACTGGACCGAACATCTACCCGACCTCCCCACTATCCTACATACTGGACCGAACATCTACCCGACCTCCCCACAATCTCACATACTGGACCGAACATCTACCCGACCTCCCCACAATCCTACATACTGGACCAAACATCTACCCGACCTCCCCACAATCTCACATACTGGACCAAACATCTACCCGACCTCCCCACAATCCTACATACTGGACCGAACATCTACCCGACCTCCCCACAATCTCACATACTGGACCAAACATCTACCCGACCTCCCCACAATCTCACATACTGGACCAAACATCTACCCGACCTCCCCACAATCTCACATACTGGACCAAACATCTACCCGACCTCCCCACAATCTCACATACTGCACCAAACATCTACCCGACCTCCCCACAATCCTACATACTGGACCAAACATCTACCCGACCTCCCCACAATCCTACATACTGAACATCTAAAAAAGATGCGGGTCCGCAACACTGAGGTACGTATAAAATAAGTTTTATTCCATCAGATTAAAAAATAGGTCGGAGTGACCATCCAGACAGAGAGCTGGTTACATAGACAAGTGCAAAAAGACTAGAAAAAGTGAAGAAACAACATGCTGCCACAGGTCTAACTTTCTTCACTTTTTCTAGTCTTTTTGCACTTGTCTATGTAACCAGCTCTCTGTCTGGATGGTCACTCCGACCTATTTTTTAATCTGATGGAATAAAACTTATTTTATACGTACCTCAGTGTTGCGGACCCGCATCTTTTTTGCATGTCATTGGAAACACTGCTCCATGGAGTCGGGAGGAAGGGTCGTGCACCTAGGTAACGCTATATGGACTTAACGGACATTTCTTCTGAAGGGTGAGCTTACCTTGACAATTTTTTGTTTCGAATTATACTGAACATCTACCCGACCTCCCCACAATCCTACATACTGGACCAAACATCTCCCCGACCTCCCCACAATCCTACATACTGGACCAAACATCTCCCCGACCTCCCCGCAATCCTACATACTGAACATCTACCCGACCTCTGCACAATCCTACATACTGGACCGAACATCTACCCGACCTCCCCACTATCCTACATACTGGACCGAACATCTACCCAACCTCCCCGCAATCCTACATACTGAACATCTACCCGACCTCCCCGCAATCCTACATACTGGACCGAACATCTACCCAACCTCCCCGCAATCCTACATACTGAACATCTACCCGACCTCCCCGCAATCCTACATACTGGACCGAACATCTACCCGACCTCCCCGCAATCCTACATACTGGACCGAACATCTACCCGACCTCCCCACAATCTCACATACTGGACCAAACATCTACCCGACCTCCCCACAATCCTACATACTGGACCGAACATCTACCCGACCTCCCCACTATCCTACATACTGGACCGAACATCTACCCGACCTCCCCACAATCTCACATACTGGACCGAACATCTACCCAACCTCCCCACAATCCTACATACTGAACATCTACCCGACCTCCCCACTATACTACATACTGGATCAAACATCTACCCGACCTCCCCACTATCCTACATACTGGACCGAACATCTACCCGACCTCCCCACAATCCTACATACTGGACCGAACATCTACCCGACCTCCCCACAATCCTACATACTGGACCGAACATCTACCCGACCTCCCCACAATCCTACATACTGAACATCTACCCGACCTCCCTGCAATCCTACATACTGGACCGAACATCTACCCGACCTCCCCACTATCCTACATACTGGACCGAACATCTACCCGACCTCCCCACTATCCTACATACTGGACCGAACATCTACCCGACCTCCCCACAATCCTACATACTGGACCGAACATCTACCCGACCTCCCCACAATCCTACATACTGGACCGAACATCTACCCGACCTCCCCACAATCCTACATACTGAACATCTACCCGACCTCCCTGCAATCCTACATACTGAACATCTACCCGACCTCTGCACAATCCTACATACTGGACCGAACATCTCCCCGACCTCCCCACAATCCTACATACTGGACCGAACATCTACCCGACCTCCCCACAATCCTACATACTGAACATCTACCCGACCTCCCCACAATCCTACATACTGGACCGAACATCTACCCGACCTCCCCACTATCCTACATACTGGACCGAACATCTACCCGACCTCCCCACAATCTCACATACTGGACCGAACATCTACCCAACCTCCCCACAATCCTACATACTGAACATCTACCCGACCTCCCCACTATACTACATACTGGATCAAACATCTACCCGACCTCCCCACTATCCTACATACTGGACCGAACATCTACCCGACCTCCCCACAATCCTACATACTGGACCGAACATCTACCCGACCTCCCCACAATCCTACATACTGGACCGAACATCTACCCGACCTCCCCACAATCCTACATACTGAACATCTACCCGACCTCCCTGCAATCCTATATACTGGACCGAACATCTACCCGACCTCCCCACTATCCTACATACTGGACCGAACATCTACCCGACCTCCCCACTATCCTACATACTGGACCGAACATCTACCCGACCTCCCCACAATCCTACATACTGGACCGAACATCTACCCGACCTCCCCACAATCCTACATACTGGACCGAACATCTACCCGACCTCCCCACAATCCTACATACTGGACCAAACATCTACCCGACCTCCCCACAATCCTAAATACTGGACCGAACATCTACCCGACCTCCCCACTATCCTACATACTGGACCGAACATCTACCCGACCTCCCCACAATCCTACATACTGGACCAAACATCTACCCAACCTCCCCACAATCTCACATACTGGACCAAACATCTACCCGACCTCCCCACTATACTACATACTGGACCAAACATCTACCCGACCTCCCCACAATCTCACATACTGGACCAAACATCTACCCGACCTCCCCACAATCTCACATACTGGACCGAACATCTACCCGACCTCCCCACAATCCTACATACTGGACCAAACATCTACCCAACCTCCCCACAATCTCACATACTGGACCAAACATCTACCCGACCTCCCCACTATACTACATACTGGACCAAACATCTACCCGACCTCCCCACAATCCTACATACTGGACCAAACATCTACCCGACCTCCCCACAATCTCACATACTGGACCAAACATCTACCTGACCTCCCCACAATCCTACATACTGAACATCTAAAAAAGATGCGGGTCCGCAACACTGAGGTACGTATAAAATAAGTTTTATTCCATCAGATTAAAAAATAGGTCGGAGTGACCATCCAGACAGAGAGCTGGTTACATAGACAAGTGCAAAAAGACTAGAAAAAGTGAAGAAAGTTAGACCTGTGGCAGCATGTTGTTTCTTCACTTTTTCTAGTCTTTTTGCACTTGTCTATGTAACCAGCTCTCTGTCTGGATGGTCACTCCGACCTATTTTTTAATCTGATGGAATAAAACTTATTTTATACGTACCTCAGTGTTGCGGACCCGCATCTTTTTTGCATGTCATTGGAAACACTGCTCCGTGGAGTCGGGAGGAAGGGTCGTGCACCTAGGTAACGCTATATGGACTTAATGGACATTTCTTCTGAAGGGTGAGCTTACCTTGACAATTTTTTGTTTCGAATTATACTGAACATCTACCCGACCTCCCCACAATCCTATATACTGGACCGAACATCTCCCCGACCTCCCCGCAATCCTACATACTGAACATCTACCCGACCTCTGCACAATCCTACATACTGGACCGTACATCTACCCAACCTCCCCACAATCCTACATACTGAACATCTACCCAACCTCCCCACAATCCTACATACTGAACATCTACCCGACCTCCCCACAATCCTATATACTGGACCGAACATCTCCCCGACCTCCCCGCAATCCTACATACTGAACATCTACCCGACCTCCCCACAATCCTACATACTGGACCAAACATCTACCCGACCTCCCCACAATCCTACATACTGGACCGAACATCTACCCGACCTCCCCACAATCCTACATACTGAACATCTACCCAACCTCCCCACAATCCTACATACTGAACATCTACCCGACCTCCCCACAATCCTATATACTGGACCGAACATCTCCCCGACCTCCCCGCAATCCTACATACTGAACATCTACCCGACCTCCCCACAATCCTACATACTGGACCAAACATCTACCCGACCTCCCCACAATCCTACATACTGGACCGAACATCTACCCGACCTCCCCACAATCCTACATACTGAACATCTACCCAACCTCCCCGCAATCCTACATACTGGACCGAACATCTACCCGACCTCCCCACTATCCTACATACTGGACCGAACATCTACCCGACCTCCCCACTATCCTACATACTGGACCGAACATCTACCCGACCTCCCCACAATCCTACATACTGAACATCTACCCGACCTCTGCACAATCCTACATACTGAACATCTACCCGACCTCCCCACAATCCTACATACTGAACATCTACCCAACCTCCCCACAATCCTACATACTGAACATCTACCCGACCTCCCCACAATCCTATATACTGGACCGAACATCTCCCCGACCTCCCCGCAATCCTACATACTGAACATCTACCCGACCTCCCCACAATCCTATATACTGGACCGAACATCTACCCGACCTCCCCACAATCCTACATACTGGACCAAACATCTACCCGACCTCCCCACAATCCTACATACTGGACCGAACATCTACCCGACCTCCCCACTATACTACATACTGGACCAAACATCTACCCGACCTCCCCACAATCTCACATACTGGACCGAACATCTACCCGACCTCCCCACAATCCTACATACTGGACCGAACATCTACCCGACCTCCCCACTATCCTACATACTGGACCGAACATCTACCCGACCTCCCCACAATCCTACATACTGAACATCTACCCAACCTCCCCGCAATCCTACATACTGGACCGAACATCTACCCGACCTCCCCACTATCCTACATACTGGACCGAACATCTACCCGACCTCCCCACTATCCTACATACTGGACCGAACATCTACCCGACCTCCCCACAATCCTACATACTGGACCAAACATCTACCCGACCTCCCCACAATCCTACATACTGGACCAAACATCTACCCGACCTCCCCACAATCTCACATACTGGACCAAACATCTACCCGACCTCCCCACAATCCTACATACTGAACATCTAAAAAAGATGCGGGTCCGCAACACTGAGGTACGTATAAAATAAGTTTTATTCCATCAGATTAAAAAATAGGTCGGAGTGACCATCCAGACAGAGAGCTGGTTACATAGACAAGTGCAAAAAGACTAGAAAAAGTGAAGAAAGTTAGACCTGTGGCAGCATGTTGTTTCTTCACTTTTTCTAGTCTTTTTGCACTTGTCTATGTAACCAGCTCTCTGTCTGGATGGTCACTCCGACCTATTTTTTAATCTGATGGAATAAAACTTATTTTATACGTACCTCAGTGTTGCGGACCCGCATCTTTTTTGCATGTCATTGGAAACACTGCTCCGTGGAGTCGGGAGGAAGGGTCGTGCACCTAGGTAACGCTATATGGACTTAACGGACATTTCTTCTGAAGGGTGAGCTTACCTTGACAATTTTTTGTTTCGAATTATACTGAACATCTACCCGACCTCCCCGCAATCCTACATACTGGACCGAACATCTCCCCGACCTCCCCACTATCCTACATACTGGACCGAACATCTCCCCCACCTCCCCGCAATCCTACATACTGAACATCTACCCGACCTCCCCGCAATCCTACATACTGAACATCTACCCGACCTCCCCGCAATCCTACATACTGGACCAAACATCTCCCCGACCTCCCCACTATCCTACATACTGGACCGAACATCTCCCCGACCTCCCCGCAATCCTACATACTGAACATCTACCCGACCTCCCCGCAATCCTACATACTGAACATCTACCCGACCTCCCCACTATCCTACATACTGAACATCTACCCAACCTCCCCACAATCCTACATACTGAACATCTACCCGACCTCCCCACAATCCTACATACTGGACCGAACATCTACCCGACCTCCCCACAATCCTAAATACTGGACCGAACATCTACCCGACCTCCCCACTATCCTACATACTGGACCGAACATCTACCCGACCTCCCCACAATCCTACATACTGGACCGAACATCTACCCGACCTCCCCACAATCCTACATACTGGACCAAACATCTACCCGACCTCCCCACAATCTCACATACTGGACCGAACATCTACCCGACCTCCCCACAATCTCACATACTGGACCGAACATCTACCCGACCTCCCCACAATCCTACATACTGGACCGAACATCTACCCGACCTCCCCACAATCCTACATACTGAACATCTAAAAAAGATGCGGGTCCGCAACACTGAGGTACGTATAAAATAAGTTTTATTCCATCAGATTAAAAAATAGGTCGGAGTGACCATCCAGACAGAGAGCTGGTTACATAGACAAGTGCAAAAAGACTAGAAAAAGTGAAGAAACAACATGCTGCCACAGGTCTAACTTTCTTCACTTTTTCTAGTCTTTTTGCACTTGTCTATGTAACCAGCTCTCTGTCTGGATGGTCACTCCGACCTATTTTTTAATCTGATGGAATAAAACTTATTTTATACGTACCTCAGTGTTGCGGACCCGCATCTTTTTTGCATGTCATTGGAAACACTGCTCCGTGGAGTCGGGAGGAAGGGTCGTGCACCTAGGTAACGCTATATGGACTTAATGGACATTTCTTCTGAAGGGTGAGCTTACCTTGACAATTTTTTGTTTCGAATTATACTGAACATCTACCCGACCTCCCCACAATCCTATATACTGGACCGAACATCTCCCCGACCTCCCCGCAATCCTACATACTGAACATCTACCCGACCTCTGCACAATCCTACATACTGGACCGAACATCTACCCGACCTCCCCACTATCCTACATACTGGACCGAACATCTACCCGACCTCCCCGCAATCCTACATACTGAACATCTACCCGACCTCCCCACAATCCTACATACTGAACATCTACCCGACCTCCCCACAATCCTACATACTGGACCAAACATCTCCCCGACCTCCCCGCAATCCTACATACTGGACCGAACATCTACCCAACCTCCCCACAATCCTACATACTGAACATCTACCCGACCTCCCCACAATCCTACATACTGGACCGAACATCTACCCAACCTCCCCACTATCCTACATACTGGACCGAACATCTCCCCGACCTCCCCACAATCCTACATACTGAACATCTACCCGACCTCCCCACAATCCTACATACTGGACCGAACATCTCCCCGACCTCCCCACAATCCTACATACTGAACATCTACCCGACCTCCCCACAATCCTACATACTGAACATCTACCCGACCTCCCCACAATCCTACATACTGGACCAAACATCTCCCCGACCTCCCCGCAATCCTACATACTGGACCGAACATCTACCCAACCTCCCCACAATCCTACATACTGAACATCTACCCGACCTCCCCACAATCCTACATACTGGACCGAACATCTCCCCGACCTCCCCACAATCCTACATACTGGACCAAACATCTACCCGACGTCCCCGCAATCCTACATACTGGACCAAACATCTACCCGACCTCCCCGCAATCCTACATACTGAACATCTACCCGACCTCTGCACAATCCTACATACTGGACCGAACATCTCCCCGACCTCCCCACAATCCTACATACTGGACCGAACATCTACCCGACCTCCCCACAATCCTACATACTGAACATCTACCCGACCTCCCCACAATCCTACATACTGGACCGAACATCTACCCGACCTCTGCACAATCATACGTACCTGGATGAGTGTCCATGTCAGACCATGGGAATGATGGCAGCAGTAGAGGATGAGCTGATTCTTTAGAAGGCAGTGACCCATCTACACAAGTGATTGTCAGGGAGTCCAGTATTGCATATGACCATGTAGAATAGGATATAACATTAACCCCTTTATCTTCTTCCTCCCAGATTGCTGGAGACAGAAAGTATCTGCCCCATGTGTTCTGAGAGAGTCAAAGCCGCTGAGCTGGAGAAAGTCCTGGATTGTTCTACATATCTCAAGCAGGAGAAGGAGGATCAGTAAAACCGGTACAAGTTATAGATTAGGTAGCGATACATTCCTAATAACAATGTTACGTCACTATAACAATTGGGGTATGGTGATAAGTACAGCAAGTAATACGCTGCTATTGTGATGGGGCGTCCCAACAAGTTCAGATCAGGGAAACAGGAGGGAGATGTGATTAACAATAGCCAACTTACACCAGATACCCATGGGACCGTTTCTGGGGGGAAAAGCGAACACATTATTGTAATTTGGAACAATTCTATTAAAAGTAGAGCTCAAGGGTATATATAAGTAGGCTTGTTTCACCAGTTTTGCTCAGCCAGACCCTGCAGCGAAGCCTTCCTATAGGGGGCCCTATCAGGTTTTTTTCTACCTGGCTACATTTCTGTCTGAGGCAGGGGGTGTACAATACAGAGCAGTCTGCCCCTTCCCCATTTTTATACATAATTCTGCCAGAAGCAACTATAATGTAGCAAATGCAGATAAAAAGATCTGATACAGAAACCAGAATTACCACAGTACAAAGAGGAATCCCATCAGCAATGACACATGGAGCTAGGAAGTAGATCAACTCTCCATAAACAGCTGCAGACTCCTCTCTGAGCCTTGTACAGACAGGGAGCCTCTAATATGCTGAACATTATCTCATTTTACTCTCTGCAGATGTCCTGACTAGTGTCATATAGACTATGCTTTCTGCATATGGTATTACAATTCTGATTGGACTCCTTAGTATCAGTCCCATTGGGTGTAAAGTACAGTGTATACTATAAAAGAAACAAGTGTTGTGGGGTCAGCAGAAGACGTCATGCACATGCTAGGAGATATCAGTGTGTTTTTGCTTAGCTGGACTTTCCTTACCCCCAAGGGGGAATTGAAAGCTCATAATACACTAACGTGAGATCCTTGTTGGGGATCATAATGCAATGCTACTGCAACCTAAACATGCAGAGGTTATAAAGAGAGACCTGCCCTTCCCCCATCTACATCCTGTGGTCCATCTTAAGCCTAGATGGACCTTCCCAATTGTGTGCTTTCCGTGTTTTTCATGGCTAGTACATGGACCCATTTATCCCTATGGCCCCATACGGACACCTGTGTATTATCATGGGCCATGTGAGCCCTGTGCAAATATCAGGACAGCTCTTAATTGTCAGTTTTGTGGCCTGGGATGACTAAAAGTAAGTGGACTCAGACGTAGGTCATCCATGTGCAGTTTATGTCTTTTTACCACAAACTGGGCACATGTGAACACAGTAGTGGGCATGTAGCCTAAGGGTAAGTTCACACAGGGTTTTTTTGGTCCGGATTTTGACATGGGAATCTGCATCAGAATCTGAACCAAAAAAAAACGCCTCATGGCAGTCCGCAAATGAATGGGCCTAATCAGGAAGGCGTGACGCGTCGCTGGTGGATTCAGTGGCAACATAGGGCAGCTTGCTTCATTTTTCCGCGAGTGGAAAAATACCGCTAGCAGAAAAAGGAAGTGTACAGCTCCTAATGAAGTCAATGGGAGGCGTTTTTTGGAGCTGGATTCAGTGTCAAATCTGGACCAAAAACCCCCGTGTGACTTTACCCTAATAGAGTGAAAATTTGGAAGGAGGGAGACACCTAGTGGCAAGGACTTTAGGCCGAAAGCAGCAATTATGTTTGGGTTTTTTCCTTTACATGTTGGTCCAGAATCCCATGGTTTATGAAATGAGACTAAGTTGGCTAAAAAAAAGTAAATGACCATTTAATTTCCGTTTTCTTTTCTCCATAGGTCTTCATGTCTTGATGTTACAGAAGATTTACAGACTATTTTTCTAGCACTACAATTGTATTGTGATCAGTTCTGTACATACTTTTTAATAACGGTTTTGTATTTGTGACCAAATGTTATCTAAACTACAATATTTATAATAAAAATAAAATAAGTTTGTACTATTGTGGGGTTTGTTTGTTTTTTGGTGGATCACTTAGGCTATATATATATATATATATATATACACACATGACCGTCTGCTTGTAGCCAAGCCATGGAAGTGCAGGCACGTATAACGTCTGCTAAAGATACAACTGTGCAAAAATGAAAATTTTAAGGGAGCCTACGCTTGCTCATTCTGAACATAAAACTCATTCAGAGTGAGCGGCGTAAAAAACAGATCCCATTGACTTGAATGGGTGCCAGCATACGAGCGCTCCCCATTGAAATCAATGGGAGGCTTTTTTACCTATTGCTTTCAATGTGATACGCGCCTATGCCGGCACCCATTCAAGTCAATGGGACCTGTTTTTTACGCCGCTCACTCTGAACGAGTTTTATGTTCACAATGAGCGAGCGTAAACTCCGAGTTCAGGCTCCCTAAGAATAAATCATACAAAACATAAAACCAGAGATTCCGTTTTTGTGAAACTAACTTTAATGAAGTTTTTCATATAGTTACAATATTATTATACAAAGTACTGTTTATATTCTATATACAGAAGAAAGGAGGGAAGACTCCGTAACATAAAGTACACCTGGAGAAAAAAGTGCTGGAGAGTACACGGGCCTGAATGGTACATACTAAAAAGCTGTGTAAATGGAGCCTTTCCTTATTACTGTACACTGTCACTGGGGGGGGAATCCAAGACCACTTATCACAAGACCCCCCCAGGCCGATGACAGATCTGTCCGGAGCCGTCAGCCATTGCTTACTCTACGTCTCACTTGGCCTTCTTAGCTTTTGCTTTACCTTTACTTGGCTTTTTGTCTCCACCTTTGTCAGCCTTTGAAGCTTTTGATTTTTTTGCCTAGAAATGGGGAAAAGAAGAAATGCTTTAGCTCTTTAAATTTGTCAATACAGAAATTAAAACCACTATAGCTATACCAGAACCGCTAGTCTTTATAAGGCTGTACCAATATAGTAAAGGACACACTATATCTATGGTCAGTGGATGCAGAAAATTACTTAAAGGGGTATTCCCATGTCCCTTGCTCACCAGTCTTCGCTGCTGCAAAGACTTCTTTCTTCCTGGTTTTCTACGTCAATTGGTGGGCGGGGTTTCATATGCAAAGCCATACTGTCCGACTACCTCCAGTTTAGCTCCACCCCCAAATTAGCATGTAGCTCCGCCCACCACATAGCGTGATCCTATGGGACGACTAAAGGGCCTGTGATGTCATCAAAGGTCCTATAACACTTGGATTTAGCTTGTTCTATATAGAGTCGCCTAAATCCTACTGGGCTAAGGGACCAGGTCCTTCTGCCCACTAACTTTTAACCTGCTCTATATAAGAAAGCTCAATCCTAGTGAGCAGAGGGACCAGGTCATTTAGACTGTTTTATATAAGAAAGCAGCACTCATTTCCCCCCCTCCTTTATCTGAAAGCAGGAAGCTAGGTCACATGTGTGGTGCAGACACAGGAACAGCTACAGACACAGGCTTAGCCCCTCCCCCCTGAGAGCAGGCAGCTACATCACTTGGGAAATGAGCAGATAATCCCAAGGGCCATAGAAACGCAGTGTCAACAATGAAGTGAATAAATTAAGATAGCGGACAAACAAAGCAGTTTTGATAAAGCAATGTATTTAGGAAAAGTCTTAAATCCACATTAACAAGCAGTATAGATAGGATCCTTGTGATGGGACAACCCCTTTAAGAGACACTTAACCCAATTTGGTCAATTCTGTGCTTCCCAATCAGTTTCTAT
Organism: Leptodactylus fuscus; assembly: GCF_031893055.1. NCBI lineage: Eukaryota > Metazoa > Chordata > Amphibia > Anura > Leptodactylidae > Leptodactylus > Leptodactylus fuscus. Next base: position 337,850,991 of record NC_134265.1, read on the forward strand.
AATAAGGTGGACATGTGTAGTGGCCTCCCCCTCTCCTCCCCCCATCTTCTCAGTCAGTTTCTCAATATCATTCACTGCTCTTTTTTTGGTGGTTTATATATCCAGCCACACCTGGATTTGTAAAACCAATCTTGCCAACTCTAGCTGTGCCGACACTTGCTGCTAAATAAAGCTGACCGTGCACCTTCTATAAACCTCAGCCAAACCCACAAATTCTAGCAGGGACTGATCAGCCATCTAATGGGTTTAAAAGTATCATGACTCTTCCTCAATAGGACAGGAACCGAAGGTTTGGGATGTTAGATTTCTAAATACTGATCCTCAGATTAGCCATCCACCAGGTGTACCCGATGCTATTGGTTTACTCCAACATTCCCTCTACAGAATACATGTATGATAAGGTCATGGACAAGACTTTGCCTAAACATGTCCATACACCTTAGATAGCTGTAAGACAAATATGTAAGTAGATAATCTGCCGTACAATTTCATAGTGTGAGACATTTAATAAGATTTGCTTAATAAAATTTGCATAAACCTAGTGAACCTGGCTGAAAATACTCCAAATTCACCCCCGAGGCACACACCGTTTGATCCCTTTGGCACATCTTGGGCTTTTTACTTCTCTACTACACTTCCTGGATGGTTTTGCAACATAAAATGGTGCCTACCAGTTTATAAATGTGGCGCATTTTCCAATTCGGCAAAGCTGTAGCCACTTTCTGAATACCACCTAGTAAAGTGTCTAGCATACAAGCATTTGCTAGGTTTTTTTGCACATTACAAGTCGGAATTTAGTAAGGTTGTGTTTGCACTGCTGTTATTATAACAGTTGTTCTGATCTGTGAGAAATATGGGCTGAAAGGTCGCCAGAATGACTGATGTAGGCAAATCCCCCTCTGTCTGCATCAGGCTCCATGCATTGCAATGTTAAAAACAAGATTAAACAAAAACTCTTCTGTCTATTCTGTAAATACGGCGCGTCGTCTGAATCAGACCAATAGTGAACATACTTGGATACAGCAAAACATTAAAAGAGGCAAACTTACCCCCATCACTCAGCCCGTGTACGGAACATACAGTTGCATAAGAAAAGCCAACTGGCCAGACACAGTCATTTCAAAATGGCCACTTTCAGCAATATTTTTTTTATAATTTTTATATAGATTGTGAGCCCCACATAGAGCTCACAATGTACATTTTTTCCCTATCAGTATGTCTTTGGAATATGGGATGGAAATCCATGCAAACACGGGGAGAACATACAAACTCCTTACAGATGGTTTTTTGCCCTTGGTGGGATTTGAACACCAGGACTCCAGCGCTGCAAGGCTGCAGTGCTAACCACTGAGCCACTTTCAGCAAATTTCTCAGCCTGAAGCAGCTAGCCATCAGCCATTGTGTGCACTTAGGTGTATGGCACACTACGCTGGATAACAAGGGGTTAAGCAGGAAGCTCTCCAGCCTTGTACCTCAAGCCAATATTACAAATTTATTTCTCTGTACTCTCCTCACAAGGAGGAATCGATTTCCCGGCTGGTTATGAAGCACATTAATTCTCCATGTTATTACATATAGCTGTGGGCGCAGGAGCTTATTACTTCTGTATTATTATGTCTAAGCTTCGCGCAGCAGGCCCGTGACGTCACCACCACCGCCTGGGGCTGCAGTGTACATCCCAAATACTCGGTGTCAGTAAATATGTAGGATGGGGCCTAGGCATGGGGCCAGGGTTACCCAGGATTACTGGTAATGAATTTGTTGCCCATAGCAAGCAGTTAGCGCGCCATATAACCAGGACAGTTTTCTCTCTTGTTCTCCGTTTTCGTACACGAGGCCATTTCTATCTATAGGGTGAAGCTAGTCACATTCTGCACGTGCTTAAAGCGAGTCTAATACAATTTCAATCCGAAAACCCAAGAGGTTAAATCATCACAAAATCTGTCCTTTACCTTTATCATTGCGTCTACAGAGACATCCTCCTCGTTTTCCTCGGTCTGCGTCTCTTCCAGGTTTTCCTCTTCGCCATATTCAGACTGTATGGCAGAAGAATTATTTCTTTTGGTGGCCTTAACCACTTGCAGAGAGTAAGGTGTGAGATGGGTTTCCTTGTTATAGCCACGGGTGAAGGCCGCCTTCACCTGAGAAAAACCGTAGCTGGTTATTATCTTGTGATGGGAAACTCCCCAGGGTCTGATTTTTTTCACTTTGAGGTGTGAAGAGATCCCAGAATATACGATTGATTGATTATTGAATCTCATTGGGCCAACCTGAAATTTTTGGAAAACTCGTAACCCAGTTTTTGCTCATCCCTAGCATTTTCGCTCTCAGTTTTGTGCATATTTTTCAGTGAATTTCCGGTTTTATAATGTGTTTTTGCCTATACAGATTCTACTTGGAGAAGCCGTGTGACCAAAAACCGCCATGTAACAGAAAATTTAACAAAACTTGTATATAAAAAGAACCCTAAATACCCCGACCGTAAAAATGAGCCTGAATTCTGGAGTAATTTGTGCGAAAGAACTAACATACTTCACGCCACGTTTCATTAGAGTTTCAGATAATTTTCTGACTTGTACGAATTTTGGGCGAATTTTTTCTGGTGTAAACTAAGCCAGCTAATAGGAGTTGTAATGTGACAGATTTATCATCTATGGTAGTAGAGATGAGCGAACACTGTTGGGATCAGCCGATCCAAACAGCACGCTCCCATAGAAATGAATGGGAAGCACCTGTGACGCTGACTTTGCCGGCGGCCGGCCGCTTAACCCCCCGCGTGCCGGCCGCTTCCATTCATTTCTATGGGAGCGTGCTGTTCGGAACGGCTGATCCGAACAGTGTTCGCTCATCTCTAATGGTTAGATACTTCTATCACCTGGCATAGTCTCAGGCTGTCTCTTAGACCCCAATGTTGGATTGTCACAGACAATGTTCATCACAAAGGGGTTTATGTGGATTAGGGGATTCTGACATTACCATGTATCTTCACCGTACCTTAGGATCCAGTTTAGAAAAGGGAGTAGGTTTTCCACCCCAGCTGCAGATTTCCATAATATTATCATAATCTTCTTTCATCAAGTAGTACGTGTCCATAAGATCCACCACTTCCTGCACACCATCTGCCCCGTGTGCAGCCAAAGGGTGCACCAGCCTGTCCCTCATGTATGACAAGTAATCCAGGTTCAGTGCACACTTGCTTGTTCGTGTTCTGAAAGAGGAGAAATGTAAACGGGGTCAATATCATTTGCTGCCCAACCCCATATGCAAGTTTGGCCACAATTAATCTCATGTGCATGGCAAATTCAAGAACCTAAGGATTACTTGTAGAGCAGGTCTTACCTAAGAGACGTGTGCATGGCGAGCTCCTGGGTAATGCGGTCATGTTTCCCTGTAGAGGAGTATTTTCCCAGCCAACTAGGAAAGCTTGGAAACTGGGACATGTACCCCCTCATCAGCTCCCCGGGAAGGACACTGGCATAGATCGCCTAAGGAGAAAATGATATTTCTCTAAGAATTGCCAGATTTTCCACTTTTTCTGTTTTTAGGTAACAATTCTTTATTGTATCTTAAAGGGATTCTACCATTAAAACCTCTGTTTTTGTGGATAAGACGTCGGAATAGCCTTTAGAAAGGCTATTCGTCTCTTACCTTTAGATGTGATCTCCGCCGCGCCGTTCCTTAGAAATACCGTTTTTTACCAGTATGTAAATTAGTTCTCTGGCAGCGATAGGGGCGGGCCCCAGCACTGAAAATGCGATGGGGGCGTCGCCACTGCAGCTCGAGAACACGATCCTGCGACGCCTCTATCTTCGGCTGGATCCTCCCCTTCTCTGTCGTCTTCCTCCTGCGTTACCTCCGACGCCTGCGCAGTTGGCTCTGCCAGTGAGACACTAGTAGAGCCGACTGCGCATGCCGGCCGGTGGCCATTTTTGGGAGGCTGCTCTTGCTCTTGTAGTTCAATGCAGGAGCAGCCTCCAAAAATGGCTGCCGGCCGGCATTCGCACTCGGCTTTGCTAGTGTCTCACTGACAGAGCCAACTGCGCAGGCGTTGGAGGTGGCGCAGGAAGAAGACGACAGAGAAGGGGAGGATCCAGCCGAAGATAGAGGCGTCGGAGGATCGTGTTCTCGAGTAGCAGTGGGGACGCCCCCATCGCATTTCCAGAACTGGGGCCCGCCCCCATCGCTGTGAGAGAACTAATTTGCATACCGGTAAAAACCGGTATTTCTAAGGAACGGCGCGGCGGAGATCACATCTAAAGGTAAGAGACGAATAGCCTTTCTAAAGGCTATTCCGACGTCTTATCCACACAAAAAAAGAGGTTTTAATGGTAGAATCCCTTTAATATATTTTGATAGCAGTCAGAGCTCCAACTACATGCATTTAAAAGACAGTAAAACTTCTCCAATAGACCACCCCCTTACACCCCTACCGATTTTCAGTTTCCAAATTAACCACTTTTGTAATGCAATTTTCTGTGGACATCTCAGAGGTTTCACTGTATAACATTCTGCCTTCCTGCAGCCACCACTAGGGGGAGAGCATGAGCTCACTGCTACCATCTTATAATTGACATAATTCTAGTACACAGGAACACCCCTAGCGTCTGCTGCAGAGTCCAAGTCATCTCTTAAAGGGGTTTCCCGGCACTAGGATATTAAATTGCTGCAGCGTCCTCAACTACTTATAAAGCATAGTGCCGTTCGTTGTGTAGTAGCTATGCTTGTAGTAGTGTAGGTCAGTCCTATTGCCTTGAATGGGACTGAGCTGCACCATGGTCATGTGACCAACAAACATGAAACTCAATATTGCAGTGCCGGTTTATGCAGGAGACTTAGACCTTTGTATCAGATGAATGGAGCTCCAACTGTTTTATTGCAAAATATAGTCGCTTAGAATCTTGAGTATATTTACATGGAAAAAATTCTAAGTTCAATAATAAAAGTTTTGGTCCCGCCCACACTTTTGTTGTGTTTTTTTTTTTACCATTATTAACCTTTTTATTACTTTATTTTAAATGACTTAAAAAGTGAAAGTTGATTAAAATAAGCTTTACCTGTGTTGGTAAGAGGCTCCAGACCTGTTTACTCCGAATAGCCCTGTCTACAAGATCGCCGTCACATATACTATCGGCCGCCTTGCTCAGGAGCGTTAAGTGCTTCTTCAGGTTTCCTCTGCACACAAGAAACACAATGATATGACTTGTTGGACAATTCCATCTATGCAGACGTCCAGTACATCACCAGATTTAGAGATCTTACCCCGCAGCGGCAGGTTTGACATGAACATAATTTTCTTGAACAAACAGAGGTGCCATGGAGTAGTCATGGAAGAAGAGATCCGACTTGTCTATCAGGGTCATGTGAGCAGTCTCTTCACCACCAACAAACACCTTACGTACAACATCAAATGGACCCTGCCAAAAAAACATGCGAGCACAGTTAGAATAATAACAGCCAGCGTATGAGCGGAGGAGCGCGAGCGGCACTGCACACACCAGACTATTACCAGGGAATTATAGAAGGAAATCTAGCAATATCATTTGTATACATCTTCCTCATATATGATGGTTGGATGCTTCAGGCCCAAAGCCAAACGCTGCACATCCAGAAGATTTGGATATTTAATTTTTTTTGCCATGTAAAGAATATGTGGAGAAATACCACCAGATACACAAGAGTCCTTGTGCCTTCCTCTAGATCAGGGGTGGGCAATTAATTTTCCCATGGGGTCACATGAGAAATTGTAACGGTTTTAGAGGGCCATGCGCGCGCGGGAAATTTAGCTCCACCCACTTCTATGCTAACTCCGCCCAGTCTCAATTATTTCTCCATTTGCCCCCACAAAGTATAATCCTCCTACAGTCACCTGTATATTATATTATAATGTTCCCCTCCAAATGTCCCACAGTATTAAGTCCCTCTCCTGGTGCCCCAGTATAAACCAGCAGAAACTAGAGGGGACATTAAACTGGGGGCAACTAGAGGCAGACATGTCCCCCTCCAGTTACCCCCATGGATTAATATCCTCCTCCAGCTACCCCAGTTTAATGTCACCCTCCATATGCCCCCTAGTTTAATGTCCCCCCTCCATGTGCATTCAGTTTAACTGCCCCCCTACATCTGCCCCTAGTTCCCCCTCTTGCTCACACATGCTGTCTCTTCTCTCTTCTTTATCATCCAGCAGCCTCCATTGCCGGCAGCTTGCAGTAAGCACACAGTCCCGTGTGGCTCCACCCACTAACGAGTCATAGCCTATCCTGGTGATAGGCTGTGATGACGTCATCACAGGTCCTTCAACGAATTTCCAAAAGCTATGCGGGCCGGGCAGAACAAGGCAGAGGGCCAGATGTGACCCGCGGGCCGGCCATTGCCCAGGTCTGCTCTAGATCAACACTGCAGAAGAATTCACTGGATAGGATGGACACATGCTTTGTTTTTTAGCCTTCTAGTTTGTTACACATAGGTCAGCCATTATACAAAGTAGATATTGTTGTGTTGGGCAATGCAAATCTCTGTCGCAGGACTACAGGAAACAGTCTGAACAACATATAGGCTTTGGTCCTGTAACAAAGTGATCCTAAGACTTAGCATGTAAGATAAAAACTGAATCATCTTCTGCTAAGACTCCTTTAAAGAGGACCTTTCATGTCCTCAAGCACATGTGGTCTTATATACCATGTACTGAATTCAGCACACTGTCAGCTTTACCGTTATGTGCCCCGGATGTCAGAGGGAGTGTTTCTTACCCCCCAGCGATGACGCTAAGCTGTAAGGAACCCCTCCCCGCTCCTCCATAGTCTAGTACTGGGGGCAGTGTCATCATACATAGCGACAACCACATTCCAAGAAGATGCTTACCATTTTAATGTCCTTTTTGGCATTGTTGGCACTACTCTTAGCGTCATCGTACGTTAAGGCTTTGCTGCTTGCACACCACATACTGAGATTATGCAGTACCTGAAAGAAGAAAGTAAGCAAATCAAACCAAGAAGCCACAACATGCAATACATTTCGTTACGTGCAATGGTTCACACCTGCCGAATATCTTGGTTCGCTCCAAGAATTACTTCGTTCATAGCTGGTGGAGGGATCTTTAAGCCCTCCTTAAAGGCCACAGACATCATGGCACCCTGGAGAAACAGAACATAGATCAGTTTGAAAGAGTATTCACTCCATAAAAAAAAATAGAGAGAGAGAGACTATTCTAAAATCACATAAACTGACCTTAATCTGTTCCAGTCTTGGCCTTTGGAATCGGAGGTCAAAACAGTAGTTTGATAGGGATCGGATCTTAGGATGGTTCCGGTCATTGCACATACAGATTATGGGAATCTTAGAACCTTTTATAAGGGCGATCAGCTCCTAAAACAGAACAATGAAACCGTCAATGAAAGATTTAACTACTGCAAGCAAACAAGGATGACAAAAAGAAGAAAGGGTTAAACTGTGCACCACCTCGAATTCTGACCACCACTCTGTTCTTGCTGTCTAATGGGAGAACTGATGTATATCTGAGTTTAACCCCAAACAAAACTTCTGTTATGTGTATGCAATATCATTTACTAGTGTCACAAATGCAGCTAGAAAATCAAGTTATTCAAAAGTTTTGTGATACTAATACCTGGGGAGGTGAGATGAACATGACTGGATATAAGGAGCTTTCCCTCCATCTAGAAAAAGTGGAGCTGTCACCACTCCAGGCTATTTGTCTCCTACCTTTCTTTGTGTTCTCCGCACCGCCGTTCGCCTAGAATCCCGGATTTCGTCGGTATGCAAATGAGTTCTTTCACAGCACTGGGGGTGGGCCTCAGCACTCAAACAGCACTGGGGGCGTCCCCAATGCTGCGAGAGAACTCTCTCCAGCGCGGCCTCCATCTTCGCCAGGAACGTCATCTTCCTCCTATTCTTAAGGCAGTGGGTTGTAACTTCTAGGCCTCGGGCAGAGCAGACTGCGCATGCCCACAGGCCACGAGAAAATGGCCGCCTACAATACTGTGCGAGCGGCCATTTTCTCGTGGCCTGTGGGCATGCACAGTCTTCTCTGCTCAAGGCCCGAGGCCTAGAAGTTACAAGCCACCACCGGAAGAAGATGCTGAAGAGGACGCTGCTGAAGAAGAGGAGGTTGGGGAGAGTTCTCTCGCAGCATTGGGGACGCCACCAGTGCTGTCTGAGCGCTGGGGCCCGCCCTCAGTGCTGCGAAAGAACTCATTTGCATACCGGTAAAAAACGGTATTTCCACCGAACGGCGGGCCGGAGGCGACTGATAAAGATAGGAGATGAATAGCCTTTCTGAAGGCTACTTCGACGTGTCAGCTAGAAAAAAAAAAAGGGTTTCTATGATAGGATCCCTTTAATTATGTTATTTAGGAAGTAGGAGAGGGTGTTTAGATTAGTGTATCCCGGACATTTATCCCGGACAACCCCTTTAACCCCTTCCCGACATCCGCCGTACTATTACGGGTGTTTAACTATGGCAGCCACCCAGCCATGCAAAAAAAAAAAAAAAAGACATCCTATGCATTCCTGTATACTGAAGTATATGAAAAAGTTATGAATGTTTGTTAAGGGGTTAAAATGTAAATAAAACCATATAAATTTGGTGTCCCTGGAATCGTACCCAAACCTAGAATACAGGGGACATGTCATTTTGGCTGCACAGTGAACGCCGTAAAAATGAGGCCCGTAAGAAAGTCGCACAAATGCAGTTTTTCTTCAAATCCATCCCATTCTGAATTTTTTTCCAGCTTCCCAGTACATTGTACAGAATAAATAATGGTGGCATCATGAAGAAAATTTTTTCCCGCAAACATTAAGACCTCATATGGCTCTGAGAGTGGAAAAATAACAAGAGTTATAGGGTTTGGAGGGGGGGGATGTAAAAAATGAAAACCGAAAATCAAAAAATGGTGTCGGCAAGAAGGAGTTAAATAATGTGCTGTATGTATGAATAAACTGACAGGTAGTGTTACCAGTCGGTGGTCTATCTTAACACACTGACATAGTTCAATCAGTGCTGGGGGTGTTGGACATGCCCTTATTGCTAGAAGAAGCTCTATGTTGACCTTGTTTTGGTGCCGAAAATAGTGCTGAGGCTGTTGGCCAAACCCTGGTCTGTCCCCTTATATCGGCCAAAGCAGCATGCTGACCCATGGCAGAAAGTGTGTGCAGACTGACAACACAAACTCAAAGCTTGGCCTCAGGTTTACGTCATGGGCTCCACAACAAAAACTATGGCCGGTATTCTTTGTGTGGGCATAACTTTTACTAAAAACAGACATGCCAGATCCTCTAAGCAGTGGCCCAGGGTAATTCCCCTACTTGAAGGGTATATTCTAATGATAAGCAGATAGTGCTTGGACTGCAATCCCTGTACCTGGCGCACTCCTAGCTCCATAACACAAGCAGCATACCTGTACTCCTCCACGGTCTTCATTTCCTGCCATTCCATCCACTTCATCCATGATCAGAACGTGTTTAGCGTTTACAAATTTGCTGGTGCCTAGTGAAGGTGAATAACGTATAATGGAGTCAGACTACTGCAATAATGTACAAGAAGAGCCGACATCTGGAAAGAGCCTACCTGAGTAAAACCCTTTAATGCTGGTGTTATTCAAGGACTCCGCTACCACTTCCTTCATACTGTTTTTGCTGCGTTGGTCACTTGCATTTAACTCCACGTAACTGTAGCCAAGTTCCTAATGATCCGAGACATCACAGTGTTAGAGATAGAGTTAGGGAATACGTGCACCCTATACTATCACAGTCTACAACAATGGGAAAAAAAATTAAAAAATAAATGAATAAAATTACCTCACACACTAAAACAGCTGTTGTGGTTTTCCCAACACCTGGCGGTCCGGAGAGCAGTGCTGCTTTAAAGGAAGAGCCATCGTCCTTGCCCCCGAATTTGTTATATTTTACTGGAAGAACATGACAGTGACATTTAAGTACATGCACGTACGTTTGCCAAGTACAACAACATGGGACGTAACCAGAGAAATATTAATGAAAAGGTATTACTGAATATTTAAAGGGTGTTGTCTCTTATTCGTAATCTAACATCAGGCTGGAGAGGTGCTAGTGCAATAGAATAGAAATGTCTCCACTCAGCATCAATATGCGGTTCTGGAGTGCATCAGATCATAGCGTCATATTAGATAGCGTAGCCAGATAAATACAGCAAAGCTGCAAAGAAGCTCACGTGCCACAGATACTAGAGAATGAGCCCTAGTGAATGGGCTTGCTCCCTGCTTCGCATACAGTCATCTGACAAGTTCACATATCCACTTTGGCAACCTTGACTTGTATTTATTTCAAATGGCCAACCATCATTCTTCTATCATGTTGTGAGGACCCTGCTAAACTGTACTGTTGTTGTCACCCAAAACTGACATACAAAGGTTAACATCAAAGAAGTTGGACAGCATAATGTAAAAAAATAAATAAAAAAAATTAGGCCAAAGGAGGTAAAAACAAAACAAAAACCCACATACTGACTTGTCCCCAGTTTCTCCCAGCGTTGTCCATTCCTGCTGCTGATGTTTTCTTGCAGAAGAGGTCCTCACCAACTGTGATGTCCCAGGTCCCTTTCCTTAAAGAGGACCTTTCATGGTCCGGGGCACAGGCAGTTCTATATACTGCTGGAAAGCCAACAGTACGCTGAATTCAGAGCACTATTGGCTTTCCTGATCTGTGCCCCGGGTAAAGCGCTATATTTCCCGGTACCGTAGCGCTTTACAGTCAGAAGGGCGTTCCTGACAGTCTGTCAGGAACGTCCTTCTCCACAGCAGCGCCTATCGCGCTGTACAGTGTGAGCGGGGAGGAACGCCTGCTCTCTCCGCTCACAGTGCTCGCCCATAGACGAGTATTATCAGGAGGGGAGGGGGCGTTCCTCCCCGCTCACACTGTACAGTGCGATAGGCGCTGCTGTGGAGGAGGACGTTCCTGACTGACTGTCAGGAACGCCCTTCTGACTGTGAAGAGCTAAGGTACCAGGACTGCTAGCTCTTTACCAGGGGCACAGATTGGGAAAGCCAACAGTGCACTGAATTCAGCGCACTGTCAGCTTTCCAGCAGTATATAGAACTGCCTGTGCCCAATCTGATGAAAGGTAAGGACCTGGGGACATCACTGCTAGGTCTCTGCCGGTGCTTACCTCCTGAGGGCATCTCCATGCATTTCTTCTGAGTAAGGCACACAATATACCAACATTAACACTACGTATATTCCTAGTAAACCATAATGCCTATTACCAGCAGGTTTCTTTTCATCAGTAGAGTGGTTCTTGTACCAGTCTCGTAGCCAGCGGATGAGTTTGTTGGCACAGCTCTGTTCTCCCTGCTGTCCTATGATGGCCTTGACAGACGTTGGCTTGTATTTATCAACCCAAAGTAAACTCTCGGTCTTGCCGGTGGCTGACGCCAGGTCCAGTGATTTAGCAGAGCTTGGTTTCTCCTCATGTTTCACGCTGGTCTTCCAGTGATCACTTGTCTCCTCACCCGCCAGTTTCTTTGCTCTTGGTGAATGCCTTTTCTCTGGAGTTAACTTCCTCTTTAGTGGGCTAGGCTTTTTCGTTACCTTCTCTGGGGTTTTTTCAATTTTCGTTTTGGTTTTCACCTGAAATGCAACCAACATAATATAAGCGGATGGCAGACGTGTCCCTACAACATACTGTACATACACCAATAAGTCACAATGAAGGCATGTAGTTCTAAAAGGGGATATATCATGAAGACATCCCCTTTCCATGTATATGGGCATCACAAGGAGATCCCTCTACATCAGGGGTGTTCACACTTTTTCAGCGTGTGAGCTACTTCCTAAACTGACCAAGGCAAAAGATCTACTACCCACTTCTTGTGGGCGGGATGGGGGTGTATCTGTTGGCAGAGTGGGGCGTGTCTGTGGGTGGGGTTGGGCTTGTGGGCGGGGTCGGCGCAGGGCATGAGAGTAGGAGACAGCGTCGACAGATGCCCAGGGATTCCCGGTGTCTGCTTTTTCACAGCGCAGGCTGAGAGTTATATCTGGACACTGGCAGCCCCACCTGCCAGTGTCCGGAGATGACTCTCAGCCTGCGCTATGAACAAGCAGCACCCCGGCTCCCTCCATCCCTAAGAGCGGGGAGCGCGTCATCCCCCGGAGCTGCTGCTGCCCGGCCTGCAAGTGTCCGGAGTGCTTGTTCACAGCGCAGGCTGAGAGTCGACTCTCAGCCTGCACTGTGAACAAGCAGACACCGGGGATCCCTGACTACATCCCTGACTACATCCCGTAGATTGACCCATACGTCCTTTGCGATCGACCGGTAGATCGCGATCGACGTATTGGGCACCCCTGCTCTACATCAAGGGACATTCATTTAAATGTACACTATGCTATTTAATGTTGAGACATAAAAGGGGTTGTCTCATCCCTTTAATTATTTGATGCAGGGCCTTGTTGAGTCTCAAAAGCAGGTGCCACTAAAGGAGACAACACCACTAGACCCAATAAGACTGGACACGTTTTCCTATTCTTTTATGGCAAATTGATCGTAAGTCTGAATGACTGGAGGTCATACATATCCATACAATCATTTGCTTTATAAGAAGATTTACTTACATAAAAATAAAATGTACATAGAGTAGAGGAATGCCATGAAGCCTGTAACGTTCACTTTGTAGCCTGCACTAGACTACCAATACCGGACTGATATTGGCAAAATCGTAACTTTTTTTGGCATTAAAATACAGATACCCCAAGTTTAATACATCATTCAATACAACAATGGAGCACTTCTTCCGCACGTACCTCAGCTTCTGCCGCTATGACATACTTTGATTTCTTTCCAGGTAAAGTGCGAATTAAATGGAACAAGCCGTCCTCATCAATAACTTTTGTTCCAAGACTTTCCGCCTGTACAAAAGACATTACAAAAGCAGAACTACATATTTACAGACTGAAGAATATAAAATGTAAAAGGTTACTTCAATGTGTAGAAATTAACAGTAAAGGGATTATGCAGGATCATCGAACAAAAGATATAGGACACTAATACTTGATGCTAATAAGACATAATGTAACTTCATAAAGAGGGGCAAAACTGAAAACAAGGTTGTCAAGTGTGAGGGCGGGTTAACACCTGCGCCCTTTAGGCAATCCAGCTGGGTTTCCATCTTCGGACCTGAAAAACTGGACAGGGGACGGAAACCCAGCAGTCAGTTTTCAAACCCATTCACTTGAACTGCTGGGTTTCTGTCCTCTGTCCAGTTTGTCGGGGCAGAAGACGGAAACCCAATAGGATTGCCTAAAGCGCACAGGGGCGCAGGTGTGAACCCATCTTGACAGAAATAACACTCGCAGTCAGCTTTTAAAAATTCGAAGGCTTCCTAAAATACACAAATGTAGGAATTTCAAAAATACCTTGAAAGAAAAAGCTCCAGTGTGGAGCATAACCTTATCTCTCATCGCTTAAATTAATGAAGAATGACATGGCTACCAACATTACTATTACCGTATATACTCGAGTATAAGCCGAATTTTTCAGCACAGTTCTTGTGCTGAAAAAGCCCCCCTCGGGGCATTTAGAAGGAGGGGGGTCTATGACCAGCCACAATGTATAAAATCTCCCATAAAATAGTGCAAAAAAAAAAGAAAAAAAAAAAAGAAAAAAAAAAAAGAATTAAAACAAAATAAAAAAATAAAAGTTGTAAATTCCTCTTTTACCTAGAAAACATATAAAAGTAGAGAATTATTGTGGAACACATACACATTAGGTATCCCTGTGTCTACTGAATATAGGGGATCTGCAGTGCTCCTGTTCCATCGGGAAGGGGTTAATAGGAGCACTGCAGATACCCTATATTCAGCCAAGTGGAGTTCCAAGTGGGGGGAAGAAAAAACAGTCCTCAAGCTCAGGGAAGGGGCAGACAGACAACCAAAACACCCCCTCCCCTTCCCCAGCACCCAAAAACTCCCCCCCTCGGCTTATACTCGAGTCAATAAGTTTTCCCAGTTTTTTGTGGTAAAATTAGGGGCCTCGGCTTATACTCGGGTCGGCTTATACTCGAGTATATACAGTAACTAAAAGAGAATATAGGCAGAAATACCCATTCTACAAAATTAAAGTGTGTAAAAGTGCAACAGTACCTCATAGCAACCAAACAGGTCACTTTTCTCAAAACCAGAGTACCAAGAGGACATTTGGTTGATACAAGAACATGGCAGCATTAGTGATTATAAGCCCGCTTACAGAATCACCATAAGATCTATAAGATACCTTCTCACGTTTGGATTCGCCGCCATCACGGCCTAAGATGAGGTAGTTTGTCTTCTTGCTGACGTTTCCAGTTACTTTGCCCCCGTAGCGCTCTACTAGTGACTTGGCCTCATCCCGTTCGATGGACTCCAGGACACCAGTGATGACAAACGTCAGGCCCTCCATGCAGTTATCTGCCCCCTAACATGAGATCAGAAATGTCACAGGGATCAGGACATGCCACCTGTCAGGAATGACAACAACACCAGAAACCAAACACAAACTATACAGTAGTAACTTATTAAATATTGATGCTGGTAATGATGCCATTTCTATAGCTCCAGCCTCTCAGCAGGGGATCTCCAATTCATCAATACAGGGAGTCTGGTAAAGTCTTAAGATCTATGGGAGATATGGAGACAGTACACTTGTGCGTTTCCATATCACTGATATACTGTGCAGGCAGGTCCACCTCTCTGGAAATGGCAAGACAGGTTCTCACGATTTACACTCCAATGAGCAGACAAGCTGCTATGCCATGAAAGTCTGTAATAAGACAAACCCCTTATCTGACCCATGCTTATGACTTACCTGTGGAATCTCCTTGGAACCAAGAGCTCTAGGGCCTTCTCGATTTAGGTAATTTCTATATGAAGTGAAGTTACCACGCTTCTTCTCAGAGTCTTCAGGACTGGACTGTGGGGGGGAGAGGGGAGGAAACACTTTAATAAACCGCATTTTGGAAAACTATAATTATATGACACCTATTAATATTTTCTGCATTAAGGCCATTCATTGCCTAAGGAACAGCACAAGTGATAGCAGATAAGACACAAATCCATCAATTCCAACCTATAATCCTACATTGTTCATTATTCAGCATGGCAGAGAACCTACATGCATTCAATACAGGACTTCAATTGGATTAAAGGGATTTGCCCAGGACTCTCAGAAATGAGATATATGATATAAAATGCAGACCTCTGACTTTTTAGAAGTTTTGACTGGTGTGACCACTTCCTTCTTTGGAGATATGACTTTGGATTTGGTGACTGGGCTCGATAACTCCATGTCTTTATGAGGAGCTTCATCCTTCTTTTTCATTAGAGCGAGCTTAGAGCTGCTCTTGACTGGGGAAATCTTCTCTTTGCTTGAGGATGAACCTTCTGACTGGGTGCGTGAGGTCTTTTTGGTCTCTTCTTTGTCCTTTTCCTTCTTCACTGCTGTTGAAAATAGAAAAGCATTTAGATACCCCTTAGTAAAATTGCTGGGGATCATCATTAGAGATGAGCGAACACTGTTCGGATCAGCCGATCCGAACAGCACGCTCCCATAGAAATGAATGGAAGCACCTGTGATGCCGGCCGGCCGCCGGCAAAGTCAGCGTGCCAGGTGCTTCCATTCATTTCTATGGGTGCGTGCTGTTCGGATCGGCTGATCTAAACAGTGTTCGCTCATCTATACTCATGGATACTAACAATGGGTTTATGGTGCTCTCTAAAGTGCTTAAATCTCCCATAATCCAATTTTCTGAATTTGAGAACAATTGTTGGACAGGCATTCCATGGCAGCATCCGATTAGGCCTGAATGAATGGGCCTGATCTGCAGGGAGTCTCGAGCCGCGGACTCTGTGGCTGGATCAGTTGTGGAATCCACGGCAAGATCAAGCAGGACACTTCTTTTTTCGTATCCACTTGTCACGTATCCCCTATACACTGAATAGAATATAAGCCCCTTTATTGAATGGAGGAAATACCTGTATATACTCGAGTATAAGCCCAATTTTTGTGCTGAAAAAGCCCCCCTCGGCTTATACTCGAGTCAGCAAACAAAAAATTGGGGGGGGGGGGGGGGGGGGGGGCTAGCCACAATATCAATGTATAGAATCTCCCATAAAATAGTGTGTGTGGGGGGAGGGGGGGGGGGAAGAAGCTTTAAAAAAAAATTTTTAAAAGTTGTAAATACCTCTTTTTCCTAGAATGCATATAAAAGTAGAAAATTACTGTGAAACACAAACACATTAGGTATCCCTGTGTCTGACAGTGCCCGGTCTACTGAATATAGGGGATCTGTAGTGCTCCTGTTCCGTCGGGAAGGGGTTAATAGGAGCACTGCAGATACCCTATATACAGCCAGGCTGAATTCCAAGTGGGGGAAAAAAAACCCAGTCCTCAAGCTCAGGGAAGGGGCAGACAGACAACCAAAACACCCCCTCCCCTTCCCCAGCAACTACTGAACCCAAAAACTCCGACCATTTTAATTTTTGAAATTTTTCAGTAGCTGCTGCATCTCCCCCCCCCCCCCCCCCCTCGGCTTATACTCGAGTCAATAGATTTTCCCAGTTTTTTGTGGTAGAATTAGGGGCCTCGGCTTATATTCGGGTCGGCTTATACTCGAGCATATATGGTAATATTGAGTGATAACAATTGGAAGTATTCATTTTAACCAGAGCTCCCCTTTATAATACACGGACCATATCTGTTCATGTAATGAGTATAATGAAGGAGGTTAGAGAGTTGGTTTACACCCAAAGTATAAAACGAGGTACACATCTGCTCCTTTATCATTAATGGTACAAATGTGACACTAGATCCAAAGGAGGCCCTTCATTCCTACACATTTCGATACAGCATGGATATTCTCCAGCGGTTTATTCCTAAATTTGGCATTCAGTAAGTATAATAAGTAGCCACGAATAAACAGCAAAGAGTAGAAATCAAGTGAATGATAAGCCATAATAAAGCAGAAAAGGAGCGCCGAGGCCAAAAGGTAGCCGCCACTACTCACCAGCCAAGCTGATGATTACCCCGGGGCCGCATGCTTCTCCGAGTAATACTGTAAATAGGTAACTACACACGTACTGTACATTAGCTACCTTTCCTAAATTACCTAGATTCACACTTGCACCGTGCTCTGCGTCATTCGGACCCACCATGGGACCCGAATAAAACAGCGGTTACCTGCGGATCCCACAGACTTTATACTGAAACCAGTGGAGAGAAAAGTCCAGCCATTTTGTATCTGCTCCCTGCCAGTTTGCGACAGCAAAGTGTTATCCATTTAATATATTTAGTCACTGAAGGAGTAATAAAATTAAAACATAACTTTTAATAGTGATATATAAAAAAGATTCTAAAATCATCCACCAATACACTAACTAATGGTGCTCAGGGATAGAAAGATTAGAGGTACGCCCATACATTATAGGACACACTTTAAGATACATGCCTCCACTAGCCCTGAGTCACCACTAACTACCCCAAAATGAAAGCAGGGGTTAAGTTTGCATGGTCAGTGGCTAAAGTGTTCACCCTGACCTATTTACAAATACGGCTGGGCTATTCCTAGCATCCTAGCCAGAAAAATGTTTAGCAGTAAAAATGATATCCTGCTCTCAGCATATTCCCCTCAACGCGTTTCATTAGCCCTATTACGGGTCAAATCATCAGGAGGGAGTGAAGTACTCGATAGTACTAATCGTAGTGCGGTAAGAACCGCAGTTCCCCCGTCCCGTATGGTAGGACGGAGTACTGGTGTATGCCGCCGGCCGCGGCGTCTCTCGGGATTATGAATCCAAAACTTAATATATTTGTATAAAAAATGTGTGTGGGTTTTTGTTTTTATAAATGATTAATTTTATCGGTCTTTTCATGGACACAACCCACTGGTCTGATTCTAATGCCCATCACTCAGAGGCAAATCAGTTTTGATGGCTGTCTGGAACTGACCCACAAGAAAAAAAAAAAAAAATTGTTGGAAGCCCAGGAGAGGTGAGTATAAGTGTTTGTTAATTTTACTCACCATCCCTTGGCAGAATGTGTATAGCGATTGGAGAATCTGTCTTGGTGACCGTCCGTCCCACTTCAGGTGACCTTGCTCCACCACTGCCATCCCCAACCACTACATTCGAACTGTAAGACACACCCCTGCTTTCCTACCAAATTTGGGGGGGGGGGGAATGTGTCTTATAGTCCGCAAAATACTCATTTTCTTTCTCTGATTTTTCACCATCATGGGAATAAAGGATTTAATGATACAAATATCATTCATTTTCCCACCCCAAGGATACATGACTGCAAGATCTTTCAATTTATTTCCATGCAGTATAGTTTGTTCACATTTGGTACCTGAAGGTTTTTCGGTCTTCGCCGGGCTTTTCTTAGACGTTGGAGAGTTTTGCTTCTTATCACTGTTTCTCTGCGCCTGAAGAAATAAATAGAATTAATCAAAGAATTATCAAATCAGATTTGAATCGGGATTCTGACAGTCTGGTCTAAACTCCGCTTCATTACGGCGCTCTGGTTTGGGGTCATATTCACTTTGGCGATCATTTTGGTCAAAGAAGAAAGTAAATTTGCTGTTTAACACTGTGGAACATAGAATAACATGCACGGTGGCTCAGTGGTTAGCTAGGTTTAAATCCTGCCAAGGACAACATCGGCAAGGAGCTTGTATGTTCTCCTGATGTCTACACGGGTTTCCTTTGGATATTCCGGTTTCTTCCCACACTCCAAAGACATACTGATAGGGAATGGAGATTGTGAGCCCTATATGGGACAGTGACTGACTATGTCTAAAGCGCTGTGGGATAGGATGGCTCTATAGAAGTAAGCTAACTAAAGAAAATATTAAACCATCCTGATATACTACACCCAACAGCTTGTACAACACGGTAAGATACCTTCTCTTTGGGTACATCATCTATCATCGCCAGGGTTTTAGCAAATTCTTCATCTTCATGAAGCTGTCTTTCCAACTACAAAGAAAAAGGGAACATTATCAGATTATACAGAACAAATGCAACAATTTATGTATGTGCAACCCAGGCTATTGCACCTGGTATCTGCATGTTGCATATCTGCATAAAAAGACAGATAAGTCAATGGGTGATAGTGAAAAAAAAATGGTCCCCTGGTTATATATATATATATATATATATATATATATATATATATATATATATATATATATATATATATATATATCCTTCCTAGCTTTCACCAACTGCGTCATAAATAAAACAACCTTGCCAATACCTGGCTTAGGCAATAGCTGTCACGTCAGATCAAAAGTCATTTACTGCTCTAATCGAAATGACAACTTGGAAGGAAAACAAGACGGAAAAGCGAACAAATCTATATAGTGGTGCCCCAACCATGACCCATCCAATAGCTACGCTGTCCAATGAAGAACGTCCTAGCTCAGGGCCACCTGCCATCAGTATCAATACTGAGAAATCAAAGTCCCTACAAGACGTAAACGTGTTAGTCTTGGCTACGATTTATCACCTTTTTAATCACCAGGAAATGACACGTGTCCGTAGGAAGAACTAAGGTTTGATGTGTAACCCATAATGAATAAGATTAGGCGCCCTTTGCCGTATTATTCAATGAAACCAGAAAAGAGACTTAAGATTTTTTTTTTTCCAGTCCTGCAAACCATTAAATATCAATGGAAGTAGGCTCCCTTTACAGGTTCATTTTCACCCCTCAGTGCCCAGAAAGTGCCTCCACCCTAATATTCTGCTCCCCGCTTGTTATTATAATGTGAGCTAATCAATAGGTTTTAATGGTAGAATCCCTTTAAATAAAAGATTCTTATATACCCTGTTAGGTATGGGAGGGTCCTCTGTTCAGGGTACTCATCTGAATTGGAAGTGGTTACAAAGAAAGTTTCTATCTCTGAAGGACCTGTCCTCCTCTGCATTACACAACCCACCATTGTGTAATACCTCATTTCACCTGTGGAGGCACTGCAGGGAAATTGAACACTAATTACTAAGTTCCATCACAGGATGTTTCACATAAGGACACTGTCATAAGCTTATCAGAAATGGACCCTTCCAGTAAATAGGGAGTGTCCAAAGCAGAGAAGATATTTAAAGAGAACCTGTCACCAGACCTGAAATACTAAGAGCAGTTTTTTTTGCCAGATTTTAAAAAAATAAATAAAAAATAAAATATAAGTTTACTGCATTCACACCAACATGCATAGGAATAATTTCTTTAAAAAAAATTAAAAAAAAGATAATCCTACTTACTTCCTCATCCTCAGCAAGCTGCAGCTCTCTAGCAATAGCTTCATCATCCATCATAGAGTCGTCCGTGCTCCTCTGGGGCTGTTCAGTGGAAAACAGTGAAAGGCTTAGAACCAGACACTTTCAACGCAAAACATGCCAAGACACTAGAGGTGACTGGTAGGAAGGACTTACTTCTTTTTTCTTGGTTTCCACAAGCTTCTTGTTAGATCGTTTAACACTCCCCAACCCAAAGAAATCTTCCATTGATGTTGTGACCCGTTTTTCTGGCGTTTTAACCTTGGCAGGTACCCGGGTTTTGTGTGCAGTGA
Organism: Leptodactylus fuscus; assembly: GCF_031893055.1. Classification (NCBI taxonomy): domain Eukaryota; kingdom Metazoa; phylum Chordata; class Amphibia; order Anura; family Leptodactylidae; genus Leptodactylus; species Leptodactylus fuscus. The sequence goes on from NC_134265.1 coordinate 337,871,573, forward strand.
CTGCAGGCTTTAAAAGAGGAGAAACAGCAGTCGTTCCATTTTGGGGGGGTTTCTTGGGCTTTCTCAATGAAGCAAAGTCTTCCTCATCTGCAAGGAGAATAATAAAAGGTTAATACACTTGGCCAATTTGTCCAACTAGATGGCTGTTGGTAAGGAGGAGGCCAGATGACCAGGTAGTAGAGACCTACTCATTCTAAGGGGGCGTTCACACTACCGTCGGTGTTCGACAGCTTCACATCAGGTGCATTCTTTTACCTATTTTTCAAGCGGACAGCAAGAATGCACCCGATGCCCATTTAAATCAATGCAAAATGTAACAGACACAGCTAGTGTCCGATGCTAATGTCCACACAATATTTTGCGCGGATATTAGCATTGGACACTAGCTGTTGGACACTGACGGTAGTGTGAATGCTCCCTAACCAGAGGATGCCATTAATATGTTTTATGGGAAATGTTCTGCAAAGGGTAAAGATGTAGTAGTCTCCTACCAAAGCCAAAAAGGCATTTACCATGCAGCAACTGGTGTAATATAACTTCCAGCCCATGTATGTATTATATGGATGGCTGTGAAGACAGGCCCAAATGGGAAGCTGCTGCTACTTTCTACTGGACCTCCAGTGATCAGTTACTTATTCCACATGGATGTGTGGAAAAAACTTGTTAGGGAAAACCATTTCGGGGGCAGAATAGAGATGGTGTGCTACATCTGATCCTACGTATCATAGTCAGTGGTTCCCCCTCCTCAGCTGATGTGGTAAGATCTACAATTATTGTGATGTGACTCTGGCCATTGGGAGTCTATATGGGATGATGGCTGTAGCCGTTCCCTGGTAAGTGACCTGTAACTGGCTTTGTTTGGTTAGAGAAAATCTTTATAACTCTGCAAATCTGGGTCCTGAAAGACACAACATGGCCATAGATGGTCGGCCAACGGGAAATGGGTCTAATACGTATGACCAGATTTGCTGTCCATTAGCAGTGTGAAGCCCAGTATACAGACCCACACAGAAGAGGCTGCAATCTATGAAGACCTCTTTACTTGTGACCTGATGTAGCCGAGAAGCGACAAGTAGACCGTATGAGTAGTAAACAACTTAACATGTCATTCTTTGGACTTGATCTCATTTCCGGCCAATAACCATCACTTTTCTAACCAGACAAACAGTATTTTTTGTAAAGACACAATAATGATAACGTATGAAGTAATATCGTGGACGGCACAAGCTCAGCTCTGTCAGTCAGGCGGTTAATATCAGCCGTGATATCTTAATGAATGACGCATTACTGCTCGCCACCTTGCCTGCAATATTAGATCAAGGCGCCGGCAGGCAGAAGGAAGAACGCAAGCGTGCGAGATCAATCAGGACGCCATGAACTGGTACAACAAGGAATAAACACATATTAGAACCGCGGCCAAATCACGTACTTTGGTCAAAAGATTTGGAGCAAAAGAGAATACAAAGTAAATCTAACAGGATAGCAAATACATGGCCATAAAGCAGCTAATTACGGTCTGTAACTAATAGGATAGTGTTCATAGGAACATGACAAAATACTAAAGCACTTCTCATATACTGAAAAAAGGGACTAGCATTACGGACAGTTAGCAGTAAGATATGTATGTGGAGACCCAAGAGAGTCTTGAGACCCCCAAAGCACATTAGATTGTTGGCCAAAAGCCTCATTTGTATAACCAGCTTAAGATTTTACCACAATGCGGTGAGACCTGTATATTAAGTATCCATATCTGCTCAGCCATTTCAATTTTAGAATTGGTTATCGATTTGGGGTGCAGATTCCCTCCCCGACTCAGCGGCAGATTTCACCTACCAATGAAAACAATAAGCGTCCTGCTCGATCTTGCCCCGGATTTCGGAACTGACCTAGATGTGAAGTCCGCAGCCCGAGACTCCCTGCTGGTTAGGTTCGTTCATCTGGGCCAAATCAGGAGCGCAGAGCCATAACTGGATGTTGATTAGAGATGAGCGAATACTGTTCGGATCAGCCGATCCGAACAGCACGCTCGCATAGAAATGAATGGACATAGCCGGCACGCGGGGGGTTAAGCGCCCGGCCGCCGTCAAAGCGGAAGTACCAGGTGCATTCATTCATTTCTATGGAGCGTGCTGTTCGGATCGGCTGATCCGAACAGTACTCGCTCATCTCTAATGCTGATGTCCCACATTGCAATCAAAACATGGCGGTGGAAAATGACGAGGAATTCCTTATTTGCCACCATGTGAACGGCCCCTTAATGTTGATGCAAATCAAGCTATACTAGCCAAATGGGTAGTAAGACTTCATGAAATACAGCACACAGAGACCCCCGGAGAAACCAAAGTGTTACCGCCCACTTGGGGAGTAGACACCAATTTACATGAACAATAAAAGGGCTTATATCTTTGGAATGGCTGAACAGATTTGGATAAGAAAAACACCAAAATGGTCAGCGTACAACACCTATTAGATAATGCAAGTCATTGGGCTTTTCAGACCTCATGACAGGTCCCCTTAAGCAAACTCGGTAATATTCCAAAAAGTTTATTCTTTAATTCAAAGTTGCTATGACGAAAAACATCACTTTATTAAAAAGAACAGAAACTATTCCGAGTGACAAAAATATAATGGGACATCTAGAAAGGGTCAAATTCTTGTTCCTTGTCCATAGACAGTATTAGGGTGAATTCACACTGAGTAAACGCTAGCTTATTCTGAACGTAAAACACGTTCAGAATAAGCGGCGTCTAAAGCAGCTCCATTCATTTCTATGGGAGCGGGGATACGAGCGCTCCCCATAGAAATGAATGGGCTGCTTCTTTCACTCCGTGCAGTCCCATTGAAGTGAATGGGGAGTGCCGGCGTGTACGCTCCGGCATGAGCAGAGCTTGCCGTATACGCCGGCACTCCCCATTCACTTCAATGGGACTGCACGGAGTGAAAGAAGCAGCCCATTCATTTCTATGGGGAGCGCTCGTATCCCCGCTCCCATAGAAATGAATGGAGCTGCTTTAGACGACGCTTATTCTGAATGTGTTTTACGTTCAGAATAAGCTAGCGTTTACTCAGTGTGAATGCACCCTTACAGAGTGTGTTATGACAAAACCTATGAAACAAAATGATGACTAATACAGATACAGAAAAGTGCTAAACTTGGTCAACCCCAAACATGATGAAAAATATAAGCAACTGAACAACTAGAGCCTTCACCCGTGGTTAGGTAAAAGTAACCTTGAGCTAATAAATCAGCAAAATAGATCCATCCCTCCACCTCCAGACAACCTTGACCAATGGCCAACTCCTGTTAGCCAATAACTCTATCAAGATTAACTCTATGAACCACAGTGGGAACATGTACGACTGCACTGTAACGTAGCATGTGAAAAGAACCCGTGCAAGTAGCACACCATTAATACTGCGACATGTCACACCACTACCTAGTGACCTCGGCCTTCAGAGTGATAGAAAGGTTGTGTCCCATGAGTGTGCGTCATTGGGCTTCTAGAGGCTTGCCTCACTGGACAACTGAGTGTTTCATTAAGTGCAGCACTGCCAACACCCTTATGTAAGGAAGTTGTCCAAAATTACTCTAGGAATTCAGCTTTGCTCCGATCATGTAAATGCTGTCGTCTCTAGGAGGACGGAATTTTTTTTTATTTTTTTTCTCCTGAAAACGGCCCTTAACCCCTTAACGCTCTGGTCAGTAATAGTACGTCCTTGCAACTAGCACGTTCGCGCTCAGCTCCGTACTATTACTGACCAGTATCTGTACTATTACTGACCAGTAATGCCGTGGGCACAGACGCTGTGCCCGCGCCATTACACCCGGCTGCATTACACAGCCGAGAGCCAGGACGAGCTGCCCCGCTGAATTGCCGGTCAGAGCTCCGCTCCGATTTGCAGTATTAACCCTCTCAATGCTGCGGACACATGTCCGCGAAATCAAGTGAGTTTCGCTAAGTGTGACCTACTGGCAACAAAAACTGGCTGTTTTCTACCGTGGATTTAACTCGCTTGACTACACTGGCTCTCAACCTCAGCAATTCAACCGCCGCCAAATCTGCAGCAATAACAGACATGATGCCGGTCCCAAACAAAAGGGATTTTTTATTTTATTTTTTAGATTGATGACCTACCTGATCAGCGGGTGTCTGATACCTGATCAAGCCACATCCTAGGAATGGACGTTAATGCAAAGCAGCAGTGCTCATAGCAGACAGAATTCCTATACGCCGGTACAGCCAATACTAAGTGGACAGGGCTGCCAGATCAGATGAGTGGTGTGGGGTCTGATTGTTGGTCCACTACAGATTGGATATTGATGGCCTATCCTTAGGCTGGGGCCCCAGCAAACCAGACTTTGCAGAAAAATACAAGTAGTGGTAATGCTGCAATTTCCAAAACCGTTGCGTTTTTTTGGAAACAGCAGAATGTCAATTATACCTATGGAAATGCCTGCAGTTTCCCTATAGGTCTAATGGAGGCAAGAAAGACCGCAGAGGAAAACTCTACAGACTTTCTGTGAAAAGCGCCGTAGGAAAAACTGTGATGCGTTTCCGTGGCGGTTTTTCCTGGAGCACTTTTTCGCTTAGACCTGCTACATGGGGCCTTAACCTAAAGGAAGATTCTACTTAAAGTGATAGCACGGCATGGTTCAATAATCCCAGAGGTCAGACTTGCTTATCTTGAGAATAAAGGGGGACAGTGCTGGGGCCCCTTCACAAATTTTCCTGGCCAGTCACACTCAGGACATAAAGGGTCAGGGCTGCAGGGTGCTTGGACGCCATCACTTTACAAGACGAGACTACCTCTTAAGTTCATTTTAAAACCTTTATTGGGCCTAGTAAACTACATAACCTGAATAGAATGGCCATTACCCTCGGCAAGGAGCGTCACGGCCTAAAAACAAACAGAAGAGCTGAAGCACAGACCACAATAATACAATAATCAGAACCTCAAGTGTAGAACAAATAGGGCGTCCCCAGGTAAATATACTGTCCTCTACAATGAAAAGATGGAGATTGGGACCATCATCGTATCCAGGAAACACAATACCAGCAAACAGACTTTAAAGGGAACTCCTTATAAAGCAGATGAATGCTAGAAGCCATTTGCAATGCAAACTCGCAAACAGCGTATCATCTATGGAGGATTAAGACGGCAAAGGCCATTTCCTAGAAGGTAAAATGGATAGAAGGTGGAGGATAACACATGGCCGACCAGACTGTGACTGGGGAGAGGAGTCAAAGGATCAATTAACAGTTTAATATCAGGTTAGAACAAGATTTTCTGTCTAGTTACACACATATAATAGGATCACTGGGGTATAATAGTGTCTAGACACACGTGGCCTTGGTCTGGGGTGATTATACACACACAATAGTGCAAACCTCCACATGTTACGTGCAAAACAACACAGTGTTGTAGTTTATAACCGTATAAAATTATAGGGCTTTTCTAGTTCCTAATACTGATGGATTATCCTTATTACATCGCCGAGGGTCCGGCAGCCGAGACCCCAACAGATTTGTTACTTGGGAAACAGCAAATGTTTACATGCTAGGAGCTGCACTGCTTACGACTTGCTGTGGTGAGGTTTGGTACTGCGGAGCATTTCCACAGAGATCAATGTGGCAGCCCAGCAGTACCGAATAGCAGATCCGTGATAGTCGTGGCTGGTAGGCCCTCGCAGATCTAATATTGATGACCTATCTTTATAATAGGAAAATAATATTAGAAACCACATTACTTCTTTAAGGCCTATCTGTGAGAACTTTGCAAAGCTATTTCGCCATTAAAGGGGTTGTCCCATCACAAGGATCCTATCTATACTGCTTGTTAATGTGGATGTAAGACTTTTCCTAAATACACTGCTTCAGCAAAACTGCTTTGTTTATCCACTATCTTACTTTATTCATTTCATTGTTGAATTGGGGGGGGGTGAAGGGAGGAGGGGCTAAGTGCTCAGGAGCGAGCCTGTGTCTCTAGCTATTCCTGTGTCTGCACCATGTGACCTAGCTTCCTGCACTCAGATAGGGGAGAGGAGCTGCTTTCATTTCTGAACTCGTCTTCTGTTCTCCCAGTTATCAGGCTAGCTAATTCAATTGTGTTCATTATGGCAGGCAGTCTCTGTATGTAACACAGAATGGAGTTGCTCCTGCCTGTACTTCATAGTCCAATATTGTGCATATAGTGTTTAAGGATCTTTGATGACATTCAGCCGCCCCATAGGATCACGCTATGCGGTGGGCGGAGCTACACACTAATTTGGGGGGTGGAGCTAAACAGCAGGTTGCATGTGAAACCCAATCAATCATCAAATAATGCAAGAAACCAGGAAGAAAGAAGATTTTACAGCAGTGAAGACTGGTGAGTATGCGACATGGGAATACCCCTTTAACATCATATAAGTTTGGCAAATGTAAATTTTGAGATTTTGTTATAAAAATATTGGGAAATCGTAAATTACACACAAAAAAAAACAAATATATCATGCCTCAACAATATTTGGCAGTCGCTGTTAGGCTAGGTTCACACTACGGTATTTTAGTCAGTTGTTCTGATCAGTCATAGGATCAGAACAACGAGCTCAAAAACAAAATTATTCACACACACAGTTCTACTTAGCCTTACAGTCTCATATACTGAATATACTCGAGTATAAGCCGACCCGAATATAAGCCGAGGCTCCTAATTTTATCACAAAAAACTGGGAACACTTATTGACTCGAGTATAAGCCGAGGGGGGGAAATGCAGCAGCTACTGGAAAATTTCAAAAATTAAAATGGCCAGAGTTTTTGGGTGCAGTAGTTGCTGGGGAAGGGGAGGGGGTGTTTTGGTTGTCTGTCTGCCCCTTCCCTGAGCTTGGAGACTGTTTCCCCACCCCCCCTTGGAATTCAGTCTGGCTGAATATAGGGGATCTGCAGTGCTCCTATTAACCCCTTCCTGACGGAACAGGAGCACTGCAGATCCCCTATATTCAGTAGACACAGGGATACCTAATGTTTCACACCTAACTGTGTTTCACAGTCTCTTTGTACTTTTATATGTATTCTAGGGAAAGGAGGGATTTACAACTTTTATTTACTTTATTTTTTAAAGCTTTTTTTTCCCCCACTATTTTATGGGAGATTCTATATATTACTATTGCGGCTGGTCATAGACCCCCCCCCCAAAAAAAAATAAAATAAATAAATAAATAATAATAATAATAATAATAATAATAATAATAATTTTGTTTTGCTTGACTCGAGTATAAGCTGAGGGGGGCTTTTTCAGCACAAAAACTGAAAAATTCGGCTTATACTCGAGTATATACGGTAGATTGTTTTGACTTACTTTGAATATTTTGCTCAAAAAAGTTTTATTTTCCTCCTATGAATATCTTTGCATATATGGCTATGTAAATCACATTGTTATTAATCTGTTCAATGCTTTTCTTTTCTGTAAAAATTTGAAAAACCCAATAAAAACTTTTGAATTAAAAACAAAACAAAAAAAAAAAACCTGAATTACGGGCAAAGACACAGTACCCCCTATGTTTGCATCCATTATTCTAATGCTAAAAACAAAATGGCCGTTTTCGTCATGTTTGGTTTTTCATTTCCAGTTTTTTGGACCGCTTTTATACAGATTTCAATGCTAGAATGAACGTCTGCTTTCTATCAAACTGCAAAAAACAAACAACAAAAGTCCCTATAAGTGATCAGCAGAGTACACGATACCATCTGCTCCAAGCACTGAGCTGAAGTAATAGCAAATAAACCACAAAACAATTCAGTGAATCCATTGACTTAGTCTTTCTAAGGTCAGTGTCTAAAGGACAAGGATGCAGCCAGTGTAAATAATAGCCAAGTCCGTGGCATTACTGAAGGTTGTGTCACATTCACCTGTTATTAAACATGATAAAAGAACCCAATGTTTCAAAAGAAGTAGGCGAAAAAACACAACACAAAAAAAATAAATAAAAAATACATTTCATATGTTATAGATAACCTGAAAACACAAGGAGGATTTGTCTTAAAACAAGTCTGGTCTATCCTTATGTAAATTAAAATTGAAAGGGGTTTCTGGGACGAAACTCCTGATAACCTATTCTTGTGAATAGGACGCAACTTGAAATTACCGTAAATCCGCTTATGGCTGAGTACCCACGTTGCAAAAAAAACACAGTTTTTTTGTAGCAGATTTTGCTGAGTTTTTTTGAGCCAAAGCCAAGAATGACTACAAAGGAATGGGGAATACATAAGAAGCTCTTATTCTTCTAACTTTTGCTCAATTTATTCCTGGTTTTGGCTAAAAAAAACAAAAAAACACCACAGCAAAATCTGCACCACCACAAAGCTGAGTTCTGCACCATGGAGCCTCAGCCTTAGGCCAGGATCCCATGTTGCAAAAACATACCAGCATTTTGTTGGAAAAAAAAACAAAAACACGCTGCGTTTTACAGTACCCGCAAAGCGGATGGGATTTTGGCTAATCCCAGAAAATTGCAGAAAATTCGCAAAATTGCAGAAAAAGATCTGCAGATGAAAAGTTATTTTTTATAAAAAAAAAAATCAATTTAAAAAAAAAAAATAATAATAATGCGTTTTTGAAAATTGGAAACATGTCAATTATGGAAATGCTGGCGGTTTCCGTATAGATATAATAGGGGCAGAAAGTCTGCAGAAGAAACTGCGCACTTTCTTTGAAAAATGCTGCAGAAAAACCAGTGATGCGTTTCCACCTTTTTATATTTGCTGCGGCTCGCTATTTGGGGCCTTTAGTCTTAATCTGTAAATTTTAAATCATATTGAACTCCCCATTTAAAGCACCAGTCTACTCCACAGGGCTGGCCAAGATGTCAATTAGCCATACACAGTAAACCGGTGTCTCTTGAATGCCAGTTCAGCCTACAGCCATTTACTCCAGTCCGTGTATGCACGCACTTGCCACAGGAAGAAGGGGATGACGTTGGCCATACATTTTATATATTTCGGATGGCCTATTGATGATGCAAACAATACAGGAACATACCCTCTATGAATGTTATAGGGTCACCAGGTCCCACAGAAATCAGTGGGTTCGACCTACATTCATCTAGAAAAATGATTAAAAATGGGGGGGGGGGGGGGACACCTGGCTTGCACGTGCTTTGTATTCCATCTTTGCCTTCTCACTGGAAGGCACCATAAAATTAAGAGCTGATCAAACGCTGTAAAATAGTTATCATCCTATGCTTTGTGTGATATGAAATACAAGAAGTGTAATTAACCATATACAATCCAGATAACATTAATGAAGACGCACTGCTTATCTAGATTCAACGCCATCAAAGCCTCCAAAAGTAAATACACATGCCACTCTCCCAAACTGATAGCACTGGTTGCCTGGAATAAGAGGTATTGTGGAGACACAAAGGCATTCACTAACTAAAAGCCAAGTTGGGTTCATAGGTCAGAAATATCCTGGAAATATGTTTCCAGGGTACGTTTAATGGAAAAGTCTAAGCATCATACAGTGAAACCTCTCCAAAAGGCCACCAATGTGAGAAGACCACCCTGACCACTGAGCTGCTGGCTGACATGATACACAGATTCTTTTTGGTTCTTTAAATGTCTGACTATGTGGCAGAGAGGGTCATAGTCACAAGCACCTAAGCTCAGGTAACGACCCCATCACAGGCAAGAGAGTAGAATCATAACATAGACAAATAGTACAATGGGAGGTGTACAATATCACATAAAGCAGGAATGTTGCAGAGCCACAGTATGGTAACATACAAGAAACTGTGTATAAAACTCTATGGGGAGGGTAGTGCAAAAATATAATAATCATCAAAGTTTTGTTAATATAGAAGTATACACTCACCGGCCACTTTATTAGGTACACCATGCTAGTAACGGGTTGGACCCCCTTTTGCCTTCAGAACTGCCTCAATTCTTCGTGGCATAGATACAACAAGGTGCTGGAAGCATTCCTCAGAGATTTTGGTCCATATTGACATGATGGCATCACACAGTTGCCGCAGATTTGTCGGCTGCACATCCATGATGCGAATCTCCCGTTCCACCACATCCCAAAGATGCTCTATTGGATTGAGATCTGGTGACTGTGGAGGCCATTGGAGTACAGTGAACTCATTGTCATGTTCAAGAAAGCAGTCTGAGATGATTCCAGCTTTATGACATGGCATTGCATTATCCTGCTGAAAGTAGCCATCAGATGTTGGGTACATTGTGGTCATAAAGGGATGGACATGGTCAGCAACAATACTCAGGTAGGCTTTGGCGTTGCAACGATGCTCAATTGGTATCAAGGGGCCCAAAGAGTGCCAAGAAAATATTCCCCACACCATGACACCATCACCACCAGCCTGAACCGTTGATACAAGGCAGGATGGATCCATGCTTTCATGTTGTTGACGCCAAATTCTGACCCTACCATCCGAATGTCGCAGCAGAAATCGAGACTCATCAGACCAGGCAACGTTTTTCCAATCTTCAATTGTCCAATTTCCATGAGCTTGTGCAAGTTGTAGCCTCAGTTTCCTGTTCTTAGCTGAAAGGAGTGGCACCCGGTGTGGTCTTCTGCTGCTGTAGCCCATCTGCCTCAAAGTTCGACGTACTGTGCGTTCAGAGATGCTCTTCTGGCTACCTTGGTTGTAACGGGTGGCTATTTGAGTCACTGTTGCCTTTCTATCAGCTCGAACCAGTCTGGCCATTCTCCTCTGACCTCTGGCATCAACAACGCATTTCCGCCCACTGAACTGCCGCTCACTGGATGTTTTTTCTTTTTCGGACCATTCTCTGTAAACCCTAGAGATGGTTGTGCGTGAAAATCCCAGTAGATCAGCAGTTTCTGAAATACTCAGACCAGCCCTTCTGGCACCAACAACCATGCCACGTTCAAAGGCACTCAAATCACCTTTCTTCCCCATATTGATGCTCGGTTTGAACTGCAGGAGATTGTCTTGAATGTCACTGGTACATGCACTGGGATTAAAGGATACCTTCAATATGTAATATAACTGCCAAAGTAAGTGATTTTCTTTATATTCATTCTTATTTTCACTTTTATGCCTCACCTTACTTTTATATTATTGTTTACTGTATATACTTGAGTACAAGCCGAATTGTTCAGTACAGATTTTGTGCTGTGAAAGCCTCCCTCGGCTTATACTCGAGTCAGCAAAAAAAAAAAAAATTTAATATATATATATATATATATATATATATATATATATATATACACACTCACCGGCCACTTTATTAGGTACACCTGTCCAACTGCTCGTTAACACTTAATTTCTAATCAGCCAATCACATGGCGGCAACTCAGTGCATTTAGGCATGTAGACATGGTCAAGACAATCTCCTGCAGTTCAAACCGAGCATCAGTATGGGGAAGAAAGGTGATTTGAGTGCCTTTGAACGTGGCATGGTTGTTGGTGCCAGAAGGGCTGGTCTGAGTATTTCAGAAACTGCTGATCTACTGGGATTTTCACGCACAACCATCTCTAGGGTTTACAGAGAATGGTCCGAAAAAGAAAAAACATCCAGTGAGCGGCAGTTCTGTGGGCGGAAATGCGTTGTTGATGCCAGAGGTCAGAGGAGAATGGCCAGACTGGTTCGAGCTGATAGAAAGGCATCAGTGACTCAAATAGCCACCCGTTACAACCAAGGTAGCCAGAAGAGCATCTCTGAATGCACAGTACGTCGAACTTTGAGGCAGATGGGCTACAGCAGCAGAAGACCACACCGGGTGCCACTCCTTTCAGCTAAGAACAGGAAACTGAGGCTACAATTTGCACAAGCTCATCGAAATTGGACAATTGAAGATTGGAAAAACGTTGCCTGGTCTGATGAGTCTCGATTTCTGCTGCGACATTCGGATGGTAGGGTCAGAATTTGGCGTCAACAACATGAAAGCATGGATCCATCCTGCCTTGTATCAACGGTTCAGGCTGGTGGTGGGGGTGTCATGGTGTGGGGAATATTTTCTTGGCACTCTTTGGGCCCCTTGGTACCAATTGAGCATCGTTGCAACACCAAAGCCTACCTGAGTATTGTTGCTGACCATGTCCATCCCTTTATGACCACAATGTACCCAACATCTGATGGCTACTTTCAGCAGTATAATGCGCCATGTCATAAAGCTGGAATCATCTCAAACTGGTTTCTTGAACATGACAATGAGTTCACTGTACTCCAATGGCCTCCACAGTCACCAGATCTCAATCCAATAGAGCATCTTTGGGATGTGGTGGAACGGGAGATTCGCATCATGGATGTGCAGCCGACAAATCTGCGGCAACTGTGTGATGCCATCATATCAATATGGACCAAAATCTCTGAGGAATGCTTCCAGCACCTTGTTGAATCTATGCCACGAAGAATTGAGGCAGTTCTGAAGGCAAAAGGGGGTCCAACCCGTTACTAGAATGGTGTACCTAATAAAGTGGCCGGTGAGTGTATTTATTTATTTTTAGTGTGTGTGTGGGGGAGCCACAATATTAATGTATAGAATCTCCCATAAAGTAGTGGGGGGAAAAAGGAAACTTTAAAAAAATAAGTAAAAGTTGTAAATCCCTTCTTTCCCTGGAATACATATAAAAGTAGAGAATGACTGTGACACACATTATACACATTAGGTATCACTGTGTCTACTGAATATAGGGTGTCTGCAGTGCTCCTGTTCAGTCGGGAAGGGGTTAATAAGAGCACTGCAGATACCCTATATTCAGCCAGACTGAGTTCCAAGTGGGGGAAAAAAAAGCAGTCCTCAAGCTCAGGGAAGGAGCAGACAGACAACCAAAACACCCCCTCCCCTTCCCCAGCAACTACTACACCCAAAAACTCCGACCATTTTAACTTTTGAAATTTTCCAGTAGCTGCTGCATTTCCCCCCCTCGGCTTATACTCGAGTCAATAAATTTTCCCAGTTTTTTGTGGTAAAATTAGGAGTCTCGGCTTATATTCGGGTCGGCTTATACTCGAGTATATACGATATATATTGTACTTTTTTTTACTATTTTTTAAATATTCTTTAAATGTTCTTTATTCTATTTTCACTTTTATATACTTACACAATCCTTATATATATTTACTTGTCCACATGTCATTTGTATACTATCTGTGGTGTGTTACATTGATCTCCATGTATTTTTGGTTAATACATCTATGCTTCTGCTCGCTGGTGACGCGGTCACGTGACTTATTGTCACGTGATGCCGCAACCCGCGTCGCCCGGCTTGCCGACGTTTTTACACACTCCCATTTCCGATCATGTGGCTCTACCACGTGATCTTGACTACGCGTCACTACACTTCGCATTGTATACACCGGTCTGTACTTACTGATACTTGCGCAGCTTATATGCATCCTCATGTGTTTCTATTAGCCTATTACCCTGGCATAAAAAAACCCTCCTTTTCCCCATTCCCGACACCACCCCCGAAAGAAGGCATTCGCAATGAAACGCGCATTGAGGTTAGGTCTCGGCCCCCTCCTCCTGGCTTTACGTACATCTGTAATATGGGTATGTGTCTTTATGTGGTTTTCCTGTATTTACAACTTGTTTTTCTAACATGTACAGCGCATATTTATATTCCTTTTCTGCCAGCCCCTGTGAAATTGACCTTATACCTACTTATGGTTGCATTACAAGGTTGTAGCATTACACCTTTATTACTTACTGTCTATCTTAGGTCTTTTCATTACTTACTTTGGCTGTTATATTACATATTGAAGGTATCCTTTAATCCCAGTGCATATACCAGTGACATTCATTTCTCACTTCTCCCTTCCAGGTTTCTGTGCTCCGTGGACCCTGACTCGTGTATAAGCCGAGGAGAGCTTTATCAGCATGAAAAATGTGCTGGAAAAGTCGGCTTATACTCGAATATATACAGTAGTTGCAAGAAATTGTAAGAAAATCTTTGAAACCAATTGTTATCCAGACACATATACCGCACTGTACCATAGCAGCAGGATCCCTGATAATCTGATCTATCAAAACAATAAATCCTAGGAAGGCTGAAACAGCCGCCATTCATCTACATGTGAACATACCTGTATCTGAGACATAGTCAACAGGATCAGGTTTTTTAACCTTTAGCGGCTTTGAAATCGGTGGCAAAATTTCCTGTGGCTTTTTTGTTTTTTTAACTGGTGGCGTGTCATCTTCGGAGTCTGAAGAAAAAGAACAGTTACTTTAGTAACAGGTTACATTCATTAAGTCCAGTGTTTTATATATCTTCAAGGTCTTAAAGGGATTGTCCAGGAACTAGCAAAGTTTACTGGATACTGATGCCCAAACCCCTGTGGCGATCATATCCCATATACCAGGTATACAGCTGGAACCAGCTCTGCTCCTATACAAGTGAATGGGAGCAGAGCTGCAGTTCCTGTACAACAGCTATTGTGTACGGAGCTCCTCACACTGCATACAGCTTCCTGTCTGTATACTGTAGTGGTGGGGCCAGGAACTACTGCTCTGCTCCCATTCACTTGAATAGGAGGAGAGCTGGTTCCAGCTGAAACAGCTGACCGTGCTGGGTCCAGGTATTGAACCCCAACCAATCGGATACAGATGACCAATCCCTATGCAGTGCCCTTCACCAGTCATCCCCATCCATACTTTTCCCACACCACTCTCATCAATTTAGAAAGTAGCATGAGCTGCAGAAGTAAGCAATATAGGGAGCAAATCTTAAAACGGCACCTTTTTCCTCTCAAATTTAGTTTAATGAATGTACCCCATTGGCTTTTTGCTTTGATACGTCAAGTACATAGCAAGTATGGTTGGAAGCAGAGTACTCTACTAAGATTTTGAACCCTTGTATGTTCTATGTCTCGGTAATGTATACTAAATTCTATTGCTCTCTTGCATGCTTTATCCATGCGCTTCCTCCACCAAACATGTCATTTTTTGGAATCTTGGACCCTAGCTGGTCTTCGAGGTACTTTCCTATAGACATGTAGCATTGTTATCATTTGTTACATTTTTTTTTTTTTTTTTTTTTTTTTGATTCCTTCATATGACAATGTAAGACCTGTAATTCTAGGTTTGTTTGGTTTTTTGTTTGGTTTTTTAAATGAGGCCAACATGCCAAAAAAATGACTCTGACCATGTGCCTTCCTTTAAGATTTATCAGTGTTCAGGTTCACAGGAAACATCATATCAATGGGCCAGCCAACTAAAGTCTCCTTAAGCGACAGGTTTTTTTCAATGTTGATAATACAAGATCAGTCCATAATTATCCATAAGGTCTTAATTAGAGATGAGCGAACACTGTTCGGATCAGCCGATCCGAACAGCACGCTCGCATAGAAATGAATGGAAGCACCTGTGACACTGACCTTGCCGGCGGCCGGCCGGCGTCACAGGTACTTCCATTCATTTCTATGGGAGCATGCTGTTCGGATCGGCTGATCCGAACAGTGTTCGCTCATCTCTAGTCTTAATACTGGTATGCAAAGAAATATGAATGTGGGGGGGACCCAGTCACCATCAGTGAGGACCACCCTCTAGTTATACAAAGTAAAGCCAATAATACCTGAATCATAAATTATCCTCTTCTTCTTGTTACTCTGTTGTTTATTCCTCAACCCATCATCACTTCCAGGACTTTTCAGCTAAAAAGAGCAGACAAATGCATATATTATGTTGCATCAATTTCCATTGCAGGCATTTATAGCATATCCACATGATATAGAAATGTCCCATAAGGACCTGTGCCAGAGCCCATAAACAGCTGCCCCCCAATCTCATAATGATAACCAAGTCCAAGGACTCTAAACCAGTTATGGAACAGAGAAGATACCACTTACCTTACTGTCTTTTGATTTCTTTTGTGTAGCAGCTCCATGAGAACTTTTGATATTCTCCTTCTTTTCTTTCTCATTAGTCGGCTTCTTGGAAACTGGGGTGACTCCAAAAAACTTTCGAATATCCTTAAAGAAATAAAAAGAACCAATACTGGTAAGGAAGGGTTAAAGAACTGCCTGCAAGAACAAAATAAACTCATACTTGGCAAAATCTTCATAAAAAAATGTTAAAACATAAAACTTCAAGTATACGTCAGATTCACTGTGCAAGTGTTCAACATACAGCGATTGCAGAGTGAAGCGAGATGTACTGCCTCAGAGACACACACGTGCCAGGAACACTAGATAGGAATCTAATGGATGTCACGGTCTTATCTTTTGTTGTTGTTTTTAGCCATTATTAGGATATTCTGTGCTACCCAGTTTCCCCAAAAATAAGACCTACCTGTAAATAAGCCAGGATTTTTGGAGTATGCTTGAAAAATAATCCCTAGTTGCATTCAATTAAAAATAGTATCCAGGCAGCTATACATGTAAAAATAAACAGCATATAGCAATACAGATACAATAGTCCCTTCATCAAGGAAAGCGGACACCCCCAAAAGAATTGGACATTAACCTTAAAGAGGCTGTCCAGGCAAAAATGGACAACCCTTAAGGTTTAAATCTGGGGCAGTGAAAAAAAAAAAAAAAAAAAAAGCATACTCACCTGTCCCTCTGGCGGTGTCTCCTGGGTCTCTTCCATAGGTCCGCTGAATGTGATGTTGGTCTTAGCGGTCACGTGACCACTGAGGCCAATCAGCGAAGGGTTTGCAGTGTCACTATTGGTGACATGACGGGTCCTCTTCCTGAGGCCACTGATTGGCCTGAGCAGTCACATAACTACTGAGGCCAATCATCAACTTCAGCAGAACTCTGGAAGAGACCTGGGAGATGTCGGAACAGAAGAATCGGGACGTGCGGTAGAACACCGAAGCAGCGGGGACAGGTGAGTATGCTTTTTTTTTTTTTAAATTTTATTCACTACCCCCCACTGATTTCAACGTTAAATGAGTTGTTCATTTTTGCCTGGACAACCCCTTTAACCTTAAGGAGCTATCTATGCAGGATGGCACTAGCGAGATAGTTCTCCACAACAAAAGGTTGACTACAGGTACTGCCGGGCTCTCACGTACAGATCCAGTAGTCCCGCTGGCATCATTCTGCTCCTGAACCAGAGCATTTTGGCTGCTTCGAGTCACCAGAGGGAGCCAACCGCTACACTTGGCTGCAGTGGAACGCTGCTGCAACGCAAGGTACCTGACAGTGACATGCCATTGACAGGAGTGACACAGATCTGTGTGTGAGATCACATTCGCCATTGGCACGTACTTATTTGATTCTTTTTTTATGTGCTATAAAACCTCTTTAAGTGCACAGGAAGTGTCCACTACTGATTTTCTACAATGGAAAAATCAGAAGCGAATTTTCCCATTCCAATTGTGCTGTGGCAAAAACCTGCATGAAATAGTTGTCGAGGAAGATCCTACATGGGGCCTTAGACTTAAATGGGAAACAAAACAGGAGGCAAGAGTGACTTAGAGGCTAGGTGCTAATTCCAATCACATCTCAGGGATCAGAAGCAACCCAGAAACCAGTGCTTTGTTTTTTGTACAAACCGGGGAGAACCCCTTTAATTATTGTTGGCTAGCTGAAGCATTCACCCTTTGTCATGCATGAAAACTGGTGAAGACTCACAGCAAAATTTGTCATAGTGCAGATGGAAAACATGCACATCAGGTCAATTTGTGCAGCGCGTAGATGCCATTTGTTTCAATCTCATCCACTTTGCTGCTACTGTATCCTACAGAGAGTAGCTTTCAGTACATGTCTACAGTGCCTAGTGTCTGCGGACATAGCCTTAAAGGAATTCTCAGGGACTTACATACTGATGACCTATTCTCCTGATAAATCATCAATATTTGATGGGTGGGAGTCTGAACCCCAGGACCACCACAGTTCAGCTGGTTGGCAGCTGCAGCATTAGGGGGAACACTTCAGCCTCTTTACTGAATGTCAAGAACCATACATATGGTTGACAGTTGGGTTTGGTATTGCTGCCTAGCCTCATTCACAGGACAGCTACAGTGACTCATGAACATGATGGCATCAGCAAAGAGACTGCAACCTCTTCAATCTTCTGATCTGTGAGGGAACTGAATTTCAGGCCCCACTGATCACATATTGATGACCCAGAAAACCCCTTTCATGTCCCGTAAGATGTATCATATTAAATGGGTTATCAATATTATATCTGCGGGGGTCCAACATCCAGGACCCCCATAGATCGCCAGTATAGAGACAGCACGGTTTATGAGTTTTTTGTTGTTTTTTTTTACATATCTTGAGCTGTGCTGTTCACTCAACATACTGCAGTGGTGTCCCATTGAAACCGGAAAACCCCTTTAAAGCTAACTGCCCATATGTGCCCTGCTCCCGTTAATTTCAATACCAATAACACTGCAGTGTCAGAGGGGCTGGCCTCCCAGCTACGTGTCATTACTGGGTGGTTGCGAGTGGCCCCCTTCACAGTACAAGTCTATAGAAAAGTACCGTCATGGTGGCATTTCTCACTATCCAGCAATGATGCTGAGTTTGGAGGTAGCTCCTCTGTCAGTGTAGTGATATGGGTATTGAAAACAACAGCACCATTATCCCTGGCGCCACCTCACATACATGAATTCAGCTCATAGATTGTAAGCTCTTATGAACAGGACCCTCACTCCAATGGTTTCACATGTTAACTCTTTGTCACATTGTTTGTAATGTGAAATCCTGTCTGTTCATGTTCCCTCTGATGTGTATAGTCGGCACCAATATAAATAACACTTATTATGATGCAACACACTGTCATGTTTGCAGCGGTGTGCAATAGGACACATCTTAGAGGACATGAAAGGTTCTTTTTAAGAAACTAGGTCATCTTGCCATCTGTTTTGGAACGTCGGGGAGGTTCACAGGAAAAGGGAGCGCTCCCAAATAACTGGAAGTGTTGCTAAATCTTTCAGGTGATGCTCAGTATACAATCACTTCTGTGCATGACACCAGTAGGCTCCAACATCAACCTCTGAATCCAAATACACGTCAGGGGCAAGGCTGTGCAAAGGGGTTTGGTCTGCAAAAAAAGAGGGGGTGCATATACTAAACAGACTATAGTAGGACATACATAGAAGTTGCCCTAGGGCCTACCTGCACTACTAGCAGTAGAATAACACATTATAGGCACAGCACTATATCCCTGCTTACCTGCATCTGTTCACCTGAACCAGTGATGTTGTTAATAAAGTTTCGTGACATTCAGAATAAAAAGGGGAACTGTAAGCAGCGGCGGCTACTGTTTACATCTGACATCACGTGATCGCCGCCCTGCAGCCAATCAGCGCCAGGCAGAGCGTTCGCGCAGTTGTCAGAGGCAGCAGTGACAGTGGCGCCTCATTACCCAGCATCCCTCCTAGCAGCATGGCCGGACCGATAAGAGGCTCCGTGCAAGCCGGGAACTACAAGCCCCAGCAGGCTAACCGGGAGACGTTACTGCCTGCCTGAGCGGTCACGGCATCAGGCCCCGTCACGTATCAGTGCGCTGTAACAGTCACTGGTGCGGAGATCCCCTCCGATCACTGTACTATAGAACAGGGATAGGAGTAGTAGTACATGCCGCTCATCTACACGCAGGCCCGGCCATCCGCACACGGCACACGTAGCCTGATCTCTCCGGTCTCCTACAGCCAGGCCTGTGCTTACCATGGCCGGTAGCCGCACTCTCCTCTCCCGCCGGTCCCCACGCTTCGCGCCAACTCTCCTCGCTCAAGCAGCAGCAGCCAGCCCAGACCCTCCCACCATCTCCGCCTCTGTGTGACAGACATGCGCAGGGGTAACGGGGTCACTAAACACCCCCGTCCTCACCTGCACTATAGAGCAGCCCCTGGGATGCTGCAGCTGTGCGCCCTCCATGATGGCAGTTGTATTATGCCAAAAATATTAATAAAACACTTCTAACCAATCATGTCACTGCTTCCATTTCTGTAGCTCAGGATAGAGTTTGCCCTGCACTGGGGGTCATTTACTGATGGTGGAGGGCTCGGGCATTTGGGTTTCCATTCATGTTTCATGCGGAAACCACACGGACCCCATTATAGTCTATGGTGTCCGCGGGTTTCATTAGGTAACCGCTTTTTTTCATGCGTTTAGGTTTGCGTTTGGGGGGCCACAAGTGGACTCCCCAAATGGAAACCTGAACCAAGATGTGAATCGGGCTTAATTGCTGGGACTTGTACATATCATGAGAATGGGAGGCTGTTCTACCCACATAAAAATTAGAACAGGGGTCTCTTGTACCCCCATTAGGGGCATAACTTGGGGTAGCGGCTGCCACAGGGCCCAGGACATTAGGTGCCTGGTGACAGCCACTACCGCTGCGTTTTTTTACTTTTTTTTAATAGGCCGTTAACTCCAGCTGGTACCAGGCCCTATTTACTTACCGATCCTGGCAGGGGCTGGGATCGGTAAGTAACACCCCACAAGCGCTATTATACTCGGGGGGGGGGGGTGTTTTCTGACCCCGAGTATAATGATCGGAGGCCCAGGAGAGGCAAGGGAACATAAAAAACAGTATTACTTACCACTCCGGGCAGGCTTCGAACCTAGTTGCATGACGGTCACATGGTCGGGACCTGCGTCCCGACGCAGGCCCCCCGCTCACATGATCTACCAGTCATCATTGAAGATGGCCGACAGAGTATAATAATTGATCATGGGTGTTCACAATGGAACATAATACTGTGTATAGGGGCTACTATGGAGTATAATACTCTGTGCAGGGGCCACTGTGGGGGATAATACTGTGTGCAGGGGCCACTATGGGGGATAATACTGTGTGCAGGGGCCACTATGGGGCATAATACTGTGTGCAGGGGCCACTATGGGGAATAATACTGTGTGCAGGGGCCACTATGGGGGATAATACTGTGTGCAGGGGCCACTATGGGGGATAATACTGTGTGCAGGGGCCACTATGGAGTATAATCCTGTGTGCAGGGGCCACTATGGGAGATAATACTGTGTGCAGGGGCCACTATGGGGAATAATAATGTGTGCAGGGGCCACTATGGGGGATAATACTGTGTGCAGGGTCCACTATGGGGCATAATACTGTGTGCAGGGTCCACTATGGGGCATAATACTGTGTGCAGAAATGCGGGGGGGGACCCATGTCAAAAGTTCGCCATCCCTAGTTACGCCACTGACCCCCATATAAATAGAGTGACTGGTGACACACACAAGGCTGCGCCATTCACTTCTCTGGGACTGCAGGACATAGCTGAGTATAGCACTGGCTATAACGGACAGTCCAATAGAGTAAGAATGGAGTAGAACCCACTGTTCTATTCAGACAAGGGAATTGGACATGCCAGGGAACTTTGATGATTTAAAGGGGTTTTCTGTGTTTATAAGGGTTATCCAAGGCCTATGAGTAATGTATATTCATGGCCTACTCACAGGATAGTTCATCAGTATCAGAACAACAGGGCCCTGCATCCGTCAACTGATTCAGCTTCCATAAAATGTCTACAAGATTTACAGCCATACGCAGTCCTGCTCCTATTGAATGGGATGGGATCAGAACTGCAGCTCCCGGCGCCATCGCTACAGTGTTTGTCTCTTTTATACTACATACAACTTCAGGCTCCGTTCACTGATGCAGTGGTACTGGAGAACTACAACTCTACTCCCATTCACTTAAATAGAAGGAAGGTTAATTCCTGCCTTCTATAACATATACAGCTGACGGCAGACAAATATGGATGTGTTTACACTACCATTGTCAATGTCCGTTACTATTTTCCATCACAGGATGAGAACAATGGGCATTAAATGATAGATGTATACAGAACCCCTTTCGTCTGGTGTCCATCTGCATTCACCCCAATGTAAGCAACATAATAGAAGATTACATACTGATAAGTTATTATACTGTGGATAGGTCATCTGTAGCTATTACCCATAGGTCTCAGACAACCCCTTTAATAACTGATGACCTATCATTACAATAGGGATGTGAAGCAGAAGCTCAATGCCATTTCCACTTATCCTATGGATAGATCATCAATTAATAAGTCCCCAAAAAAACCTTAATTTTGGATCAAGGAGGTTGGAACAAGATTTGTGGCCATAACAGTGTCTAAAAAATCTGGACTCACTGCGGCTTTGTGCAGGATGCCTTAGTTGCTACTGTTTCTTAAGGTTTCTTCCCGGAACAGAAGGTGGTGGAGCTCACAATGTGTTGATCATAAAGTGATAACATATCTTTGCTATATACATCATACCTCAGGCTGGGTTTACACTTTGCATATTTTCATTGACTTTTGCAGGTTGTGGAATCCAAACAAAAATTCTGCAACAAAAGAAATGTACAATGCAAATGTTGGTGAGGTTTTTTTGTATCTGTTTTAGATGTATTTTTCATTGCAAGTAACATAATACAAACAAGAAAAGAAGGTAAAAGGATTTAGACATAATAAGTGTAGTGACAACGCAATAAATGCAGCACCTAAATACACATGGCGACTGCTCAATGCAAAGCATGCATAGTTGTGATGTGGGTAAATAGCAACATGGTACATAGGTCAATTATCTGCAAGGGTACGTAGCAACCATACATGAGGCTGTGTGGGACACAGACATACAGGAACATATCAAATTTGTACAGGCACTCAAAATTATGATAAAGAACTTTCTCACAACCAGGCTGGGAAAGCTATTAGCCATTCAGCATAGAACTATGACTTTTCTACTGATAAAAAAAATGACTCTCATGGGCAGGGGCCACATGCAGCCTGGATGCAACAGATTAGCTGGCTGCTATCATGCTGTAATATACACTACCATAATAGTGGAGGGCATTTAAACAAATCCCATTCACACACTGCTGAAAAAAATAATTAGAGAATGCCACTTCTCCTCGTCAGGAGAGGAGCGAGAAGGGAAAAAAACGGCAAAGAAATAACCTGATTGATGTCGGCATAGGAGGGAATTTTAGGGAAAAAACCCGGCAAAACTCTTAATTGGACTCGGTCCGGAAAAAAACTGTACATAGGGCTCCACAGAGGAGAGGGCCTGAAGTTCTCCCACACGTTTGGCAGATATTATAGCCAATAAAAAAGCCATCTTGAAAGATAAATATTTCAGATCCACAAGTTCCAGTGGTTCAAAGGGAGGACCGCAAAGGCCCGCTAGAACTGTGATAAGGTCCCACTGCGGTACTGGAGAGCATATGGTTGGTCTCAACCTTGTAGCACCTTTAAGAAACTGGGCTATGAGTACATCCTTGGATAGGCGCCTGTGTAAGCGGGAAGATAGGGCAGCCACATGTACTTTAAGGTTGGCGGGTGAAAGCCCCTTGTCCAGCCCATCCTGTAAAAACTCCAGTATTAGAGAAATAGGCGGATCCTTAAAGGATCTCTGTTTGTCTGTACACCAGCCTTTGAAAACGTTGAAAATCTGGTCATAGGCTCTTGTCGTAGAAGGAGCCCTGGAACTGGCCATGGTGTTTTGGACAGCCACGGACAGATTTTCTAGTCCAGATACGGGCCGGTCAACTTCCAGGCTGTCAAGTTGAACCTGTTTAGATTTTGGCAGAGACTGGTACCTTGAGTAACCAGGTTGTGCACCGAGGGAAGCCTCCAATAGATCCCTCGACTCATCTGAATGAGTTGGGTAAACCAAGCCCTCTTTGGCCAAAAGGGGATGATTGCTATCACAGATGCTTGATCCTGTCTTACTTTCCCTCTGTATCATGGAAAGCAGAGGGAAGATGTAAGCCAGCCTGAACCTCCATGGGATCGACAGGGCATCTATCGCCAAAGGATCGTCCTCCTGGTAGAGGGAACAAAATTTCTCTACTTTGGCGTTGTATTTCGTGGCCATCAGGTCCATTTCTGGTAGTCCCCACATCTCTGTGATTTGATGGAATATCTCCCTGTTGAGAGACCATTCCCCTGAGACCGGACGGCCTCGACTCAGTTGGTCCGCCAATACATTCAGGGACCCTTCGATATGCACCGCCATGAGGTGTGTTAGATTCTCCTCTGCGCAGGCGATGATTAGACCTGCTTCTTTGAGGAGGGCAGATGACCGGGTGCCTCCCTGCTTGTTCAGGTAGAGGACTGCGGTTACGTTGTCCGAGCGGATCTTTACTGCCTTGCCCCGGAGCAGAATGGCAAAATGTAGGAGCACCATATAAATGTCTCTGAGTTCGCGCCAATTGGATAATCTGGTCTTCTCCATCCAGCTCCATGTCCCTCTCGCATGCATCTCGCCTAGATGGGCTCCCCAACTGGTAAGAGATGTGTCTGTAGTCAACAGGGTCCAGACCTGCTGGACCGTGGACTTCCCGTCCTTGAGATGGAACCACTACTTGAGTGACAGACGAGTATTGAGGGATAGTTGGATTGGCATGTTCAGACCCAGAGGGTTGCAGTCCCAAACGCTGAGGACCTCGCTCTGGAGAGGGCACATATGCCATAGAGCCCAAGGGACTGCATCTGCAGACGCTGACATGAGGCCGAGGACTTTCATGGCTGTCCGAATTGAGACTTCCCTGGTAAGGTAGAGGTGCCTGGTTGCCATCCTGATTTTCTCCTTTCTTCCGGGAGGAAGAGAAACTGTCATGTGGACGGAGTACAATACGTGACCTAGGAACACCTTCCTTGTAGAAGGAACAATATCTGATTTGTCCCAGTTGATCATCCATCTGAGATATTGAAGGAAAGAGATGGTCATGTGAAGGTGACAACGCAGGACCTCTTCTGAGTGGGCCTTCAACAACCAGTCGTCCAGGTATGGGACTATAAATAGTCCCTGGAGTCTGAGGACCGCAGCCAGTAGAGCGACAACTTTTGTGAAGATGAAAGGAGCTGAAGAAATCCAGAACGGGAGAGCTGTAAACTGGAGGTGGCGCAGACAACCGTGCAACAGGACCGGTATTCTGAGGTATCTTCTGTGAGAAGGTGCAATTGGCACATGAAGATAGGCATCTTTCAAGTCTAGAGGACATCGCCGGGTTGAAGAAAAGCGACCACCGACTTTACTGACTCCATCCAAAAATGCACCTTGCGGATGAACCTGTTCAGGTAACGGAGATCTATAACCATACGCCAATCCTCAGATGTTTTGGTACAAGAAAAACCGGAGAATAAACACCCAAGCCTCTTTCGTCCACTGGAACTGATTCTAGAGCGGCCTTGCCCAGATACTCTTGGACCGATCTTTCCAAGCAAGCCTGCTTTGGAGCGGAAAAAGAGTGGGTTACCATAAATCTGTCGGGTGGAGGAGACTTGAAGTCTATCCGGTAACCATGTTCAACTAGTTGGAGGACCCAGGGGTCCTGGACTGATTGGAGCCAGGCAGGAGAAAACAGGTTTAAACGACCTCCGACTGCTGGAGAGCCCTCCAGAGGGGGAGTACATACACCGTCAGAAGGATGGTTTCTTGGGGTCCTCCCTGGAAAAACGACAGCCCGGTCCCCGGGCCTGGAATCAGGACCTCCGCTGGGACTGGGGTCTAGGAGGAGACTGGCGCTGAAAACCTCTGCCTCGGGAAGGTCCAGATCTTCCTCTGAACGATTGGGCCCTCCATTATGTCATCCAACTACTTCCCAAAGAGCCTCCCTGGCTCAAAGGGGAGGGTGCATAGATTGTATTTGGATGCATTATCAACCCTCCACGGCTTCCGCCACAAGGGCCTCCTAGCGGCAGTAGATAAGGCCATACCCTTGGCGGCCACCTTGACTTGGTAGAGTGAGGCCTCCGTTAGAAAATCCACCGCTAAGGAGAGGGATGACAGAGAAGACAACAAGTCATCCCGAGGAACACATGAGACAATATCCCTCTGAAGACTGGCCAAGCTTGAGCGGAGGGTGTTTACCACCTCATTGGAGGCTACGCCAATAGTGGCCTGGGAAGCCGCTGCTGAGTAGATCCGTCTCAGAATACCTTCCGGCCTTCTCTCCATGGCCTCATGGAGGTTTGACACGTCCTCGGCCGGGACCACGGTACGCCGGGAAAGTTTCGCAACGCCGTTTTTAAAGAAGTCACAGACAGACACAAACGGGTGAATGTCAGGAAAAAAACGCCACAAGCAGCAGCAGAGCTTGGTCCGGTAACAGAGCAAGTACAGAGTGCAGGCTCGGAGGGACCTAAATAAGACAAGGAACCGGAAGAGGCGGGGATGGCCCCCACGCCCCTAACCCAAAATGATATACAACGAAAAGAACAGAAGTGAAAGGAGAGAGATTGAACCCGCACGTCACCGGCGCCTTACTACACTAGGCGCCGGAACAGAAAGCCGCCCAGAACAGAACATCGCTGTAGAGCAGCAGAGGGAAGAGACAGGCACGCGCACCCAGAGGCAGGCACGCGCGTATCCAACTCCCGGGAGGAAGCGTCCGCCGGGAGAACGAAAGTCAGACGCCGGGAAGCGCTGCATCCAGCAGCGCTGCTGAAAACTCCTCGCAGACTGCGGAAAGGATGGGGAAAGGGCCAGGTGAGACCCCAAACCATCTCACTTCTTTTTCCCGGAAGAAACGGCTCCCGGAAAAAGCTCCTGAGCGGCTCCCATTGATTTCAATGGGACTCGTCTTATTGGTCAGGATTTTGAGGTGATTACGGCCTCAAAACCCTGACCAAAAAATTCTGTGCGAACCCGGCCTTAGAACTGAAATATGCTGTTCCTCTCTTGCTCATCCTGGATCTGATAAATCCCTTTCCAATACAGATGCTGCAGTGATCAGCTGCAAGGGAGAATAAATATTATATGGTGGCCATAGCATTTATATACAGTGGTGTTTACAGGGCCGGCGTCAGCGCACGGCATAGTCGGGCAAGTGCCGGGGCCCACAGAGCCTCTGGGGGCCCCCCGGCACTTGCCTGTCACAATTTCAGCTCATCGGCGTTCGTCCGCCGATGAGCTGGAATACATACGCGATGCAGGAGCTGCGAGATCAGCTCCTGCTTTAAAGCTCCGGCCCGGCTTGCGTGTGTAGGCGCGATGATGTCATCGCGTCATGCCTACACATGCAAGCCGGGCCGGAGCTAAGCAGAAGCTGATCTCACAGCTCCTGCATCGCGTATGTGATTGGAGGGAGAGAGGAGCGTCGGGGGAACGATGGAAGGTGAGTGATAGAAGGTGAGTGTAAGTGTTTGTTTTGTATTACATATTAAGGTGAAACATAATGAAGGGGGCCCATGAAACTGGGGGGCAAATGAAGGGGAGGGGGGGAACGGCATGACACTGGAGAACATGAAGGGGGTGGGGAGAGAACGGCATGAAACTGGGGACAGAGATGGAGGGGGCCCAAAGAAACTGGGGGGCAAATGAAGGGGAGGGGGGAACAGCATGACACTGGGGCAGATGGAGGGGGGGGGGGACAGCATGACACTGGGGCAGATGGAGGGGGTGGGGAGAGAACGGCATGGAACTGGGGACAGAGATGGAGGGGGCCCAATGAAACTGAAGGGGCAAATGAAGGGGAGGGGGGGAACGGCATGACACTGGGGCAGAGATGGGGGACATGAAACTGTGGGCAGATGAAGGGGGAGAACGTGATGAAACTGGGGATAGAGATGGAGGGGGGACATGAAACTGGGGGCAGAGGAAAGGTGTATATGAAACTGGAGGAGAGATGGAGGGGGGCATATAATTTACAGGTCACTGTAGGAGGATTATACTGTGTGGGAGCACATAATGAATGAGTGGGTGGAATCAACATAAAAGTGGGTGGAGCTAAATTTGCAGCGGCGCGCAGAGCGCGCCGCACATTTTGCCCCTCTTTCTGCTCTTTAAAAGATTGGGAGGTATGGCGTTGGTGACGCCACACTCCTGCATGACGTCACTCGCTTCATCTGCAACGCACAGTGTCTCAACTCCCCCACCTCCTTTACAAGGGGGCCCACTGAGGCTCTGTCGCCCAAGGGCCCATAAAAACCTGGAGCCGGCCCTGGGTGTTTATATAACACAGACACTTCGAAACCACCAGCGCTGTACATAGTCATAAAGCAACTTTCTTGTTTGGCCGATGGAGGGGGCCATGAGTGGACTATTCTCATTCTTTTTTTTTCCTCTAGTAATGTCTATAGACCCTCATAGAGTTCTAATGTGATGTCCCCTTTGATGCCAAAAAAATGCTGCAGAAAAGACTGTGGCGGAAACGCATTGCAGTTTTTTCTGCAGATTTTTTCACAGACTTTCTGCTTCTATTATACCTATACGGAAAATGCCAGCATATCCATAGGAATAATTGACATTCTGCTATTTATGAAATCGCAACTGTTTTGGAAATTGCAGCATTTCCGCTGCAGATTATTTCCTGCAATTTGTGGATGGGATTAGCCAGAATCCCTTCCACTTTGCAGGTATTGTAAAATGCAGCATATTTGCAATGTGGGGCCCTGGCCTACAACAGACTATTATGTATATACCAGATTAACAGGACAATAAATAGGTACACACAGGTACATGGCCCAATAGAAGAAAGATGCATGTAGTGTTCCTGCTGTAGAAAACCATGCCTGGGTTTCTGGCAAGTGCCAGACCATAGAAAGTTCCTGTATTCATGGTCATACATTGCCAACCGATCGTTATATTTGCAAAACAGGTTTACATTTTAATTCTATACCAACATAAATATAATTCTAGTAATGGAGGAAACAACTTTAATAAAGACCCTAAATGTCACAACTGTAAAAATACGTTTTTGACTTTCCTTCCTAAAATGGTATTGTTTGCTTTTGTCGACCTACATTTTGCATTACTAAAATAATATAACGTAAAGGAAATACCATATTGGCCCCGACATGCATCATAAACATCACTCAGACATCTGGCGATACTGTAACCACATCCTGTGAGCGACACTTTCACTCAACATTATGAAGTCAGTGTTCATCCTTATTGTCAATGAAACTTCATGGTGGTCAACAATGCACTGAAAGTTGGCAAATAGAAACCTTCTCCCTTCTTTTGACTTCTGGTGAGAGAGTACAGAAGCCACAGAAAGTAGTAATACCCACGATATAACCTGTCATAGAAGCCATAGTACCCCAATAAAACCAGCCACAAGTGTTAACTTTATTCACAGACTGTTCTTGTTTTACCCTTACCATGGATCTACAGTATAGTAGTGGTGTATTTTGCCTCTGTTGTAGGTATACAACTAATATACAAGCTGTTTATATCAAGAATATCTGGACTGCCACTAATGCTGCTTACACCAACTATGCCAGTCTTCATAACTCCTGCAGCGGCGGAGGGTGCACCTGGTTTATGAGTAGGCGCACTACTCCTTATAGATCAGCTGCACCCTTCTCCAGGCTGTGCACCTGCAATGAACTCTATGCAACAGCTATCCCTACCAAGCCCACCATGCACACAAACACTTGGCTCAGCCAAGCATGCACGTCTTTTGAAAGAAGAGTGCAGAGAAATCTAACATCGGACATTTCTGGCTGTGGCTTTTATCCCCCTTGTTGAAATACAACATCCTGATTCTTCTTTTTCCTGATATCTGCCATTGAAGTTAAGTTGAGATACCCCGACACTGATGCAATGCACAGTCAATCTAATCTAATGTGTATGGTCAAATTTAGGTGCATCATTCGTAAATGGTTTTAGTAAATCTATGTTGATACATAAAATATTGATACAGTCTTATAAGATTAGGAACGTAAAATAAATGTATCTGGGCCAGTGTCAAGAAAGCATCAGTAGTGACTTGTACCACTGACACAACTGTCTGGTAGAGCTGTACTTTGAAAGCTGCTGTTTAACCAAAGATGGCCTAAAGTTGGTCGGTGCCCTGTGCACTAACTTTTATTAATTCCACCTTCCTGTGGTCTATATCTATGTTGGCGAACCTATGACACGCGTGTCAAAGGGGATGCTCAGAGCTCTCTCTCTGTTGGCACACCCACCATCGCCCCATCCAGGCTCCCTGATTGCTCCGCAATGGAGAATCCAGTACAGGCTCAGAGTAAAGTCAAAAACTTTAGCCGCCTACGCGTTTCAGGGTCAGAGCCCCTTCCTCAAGTCTTCGCCATGAAGAAGGGGCTCTGACCCTGAAACTCGTAGGCGGCTAAAGTTTTTTCGTGTAACCATTGTCCTATGTAACCCAAGTAACGTCTTCATGTAAGTGCTGTGTCTTTTTTCTATTTTTTACTGGTTTCTTGTTATTTTGGAATTTTAATGGTCTAATTAAAGCAAACAATTCTTTTAAGCTTACACTAGACTGGATGCTGAATTACTATTTTTTCTGGGACTGTTAAGCAGGACAGTCCTCAGATTCCGGGTCCTGTTCACTGTCTCAGGTGGCGAGAGGTAAGTGGCAGTTTCCGCTCCCTGCTTCACCATTCGTCCCCCAATCCCTACTCTGGGAGCAAAGGTTTTTAGAAAAGATCAGCAGGGAATGGGTCCAGGTGAGTATAAGTTTTTTGTGTTTGTTTGTTACCAGAAGGGGGACTTTAAAATGTGGGGGCAGCTGGAGGGGGACATTAAACAGAGAGTAGATGCAGGGGGACATTAAACTGTGGGAACAGATGTAGGTGCGACATTAAGCTGTGGGGACAGATGGAGGGGGGAGATTAATATGGAGGCAGCTGAAGGGGGAAATTAAACTATGGGGGTAGATGGAGGGGGACATTAAACTGTGGGGGTAGATGGAGGGGGACATTAAACTGTGGGGGTAGATGGAGGGGGACATTAAACTGCTGGCTGCTGCAGGGGGACATTAAACTATGGAGCAGCTGAAGGGGGAAATTAAACTATGGGGGTAGATGGAGGGGGACATTACACTGTGGGGGAAGATGGAGGGGGACATTACACTGTGGGGGAAGATGGAGGGGGACATTAAACTGGAGGCAACTGCAGGGGGACATTAAACTTGGGTCAGATGGAGGGGGCATTTAGAAGAGGGCATTATAATTTAGGGGCATATCTTGTTAAGATGACTGTAGAAACATTATACTTGTGTGAAGGCACAAAGAGAAATGGATGGAAAATAGTGGATGAATAAAAAGTCTATAATGCTGCTATTAAGTTAATGTGTCTGCCACCAAGTTTTCTCAGAAACTGATAAAATATATAGATTTAAAATTATGTAGCCCACCCCTATTCTTAAACCTACAGCCCATAGCCCCCTTTTTACCACATTTGGCTACACCCCAAACACGCTAAATATACCCACTGTACTCCTTACATATAAAAAACTGCAGCTAATCCCTCCACAATACATTTATAAATCACGCCCTACTACTACTATATAAATCCAACCCATAAAATACTTAAACGCGTAATCCAACCGCCTGCCAAGACAAGAGCAATCCAGGGGTACTTGCATCGCTGCTGTCTTCTTCCTCTTCCACTGTGTAAAGTCAAACTTTTGTCTTCGTCTCCGGAAATACTCCAAACGCTCACGGCGGTGATTCTAAAAACCCATTGAGGCCCCATGTTATGGAAACGCAACTTTTTTTGTTGCTAATTTTGCTGCATTTTTTTCCCACTGAGGGAAATCCTTGTGTCTGTGGATCTCATCCATTTGCCGCCTGTGCCATATTTCGATGGACCCGTTCCTGCACATGTTTGTATGCATTTACCCTAAATATTAGATAGGAAGTAATATATTTGAGATTCCTATTACCAACCCCACACAAATAATAATACCATAACGCCGCATATAATAGCTTTGATGACATGAATTATATATTCGGACTGGCTTGTCGGTAACAACCATACTGAGTCTGTTCATACAGAAGACAGATATGCGGCCATTTGGAGGTCTTCCCCATTCTGGCTTGCATTAGATTAATGAATGACCCCCACAGGGCACGTTATCCACGCTCCATGGCATATAAAATACGGCAGCTCCACCCTTAGAGTAAACCTATTAAGCAGACCAGTGGTCAAAGCAGAGCAATGTAGTTTTTCATATTGTCATCTGAGCAGTCATTTGTCATAGTCTTATGGCTACAAAGCTGAAGACAAGGAAGAAAAGACCAACCAAAGCTGCGTAAATAATTATTGATTTACTGCCTGACGTTCTGACTGAGATGGATGCCGTTCTATTTGTCAGGAAATTTTATCTATCTTTCTAAATAACGGAAACAATTTTGTACAAGGCACCAATATATACCATAGCGTTCTGAAGTGGGGGGAAGCAGTAGGCACGGAGAATGGCAATAGGGAATATAGGTTCAGATCGGTCACCCAGCCAGACGGCCTACTGATACAATGAGAGAATGGGATTGACAGGACAACTGTAATAAGGTCAGGTTGTATGTGTACCAAGCGCTTGGCGGTAATTGTAAACTTATAGGACACAAGCTTTCTTGAAGAAATGAGTTAGAAGAGCAGTTGAGAATGCTAAGAAATGGAATGGGGCCTGTACAAGCTCAGTACTTTTTAGACTATATATATATATATATATATATATATATATATATATATATATATATATACACTCACCGGCCACTTTATTAGGTACACCATGCTAGTAACGGGTTGGACCCCCTTTTGCCTTCAGAACTGCCTCAATTCTTCGTGGCATAGATTCAACAAGGTGCTGGAAGCATTCCTCAGAGATTTTGGTCCATATTGACATGATGGCATCACACAGTTGCCGCAGATTTGTCGGCTGCACATCCATGATGCGAATCTCCCGTTCCACCACATCCCAAAGATGCTCTATTGGATTGAGATCTGGTGACTGTGGAGGCCATTGGAGTACAGTGAACTCATTGTCATGTTCAAGAAACCAGTCTGAGATGATTCCAGCTTTATGACATGGCGCATTATCCTGCTGAAAGTAGTCATCAGATGTTGGGTACATTGTGGTCATAAAGGGATGGACATGGTCAGCAACAATACTCAGGTAGGCTTTAGCGTTGCAACAATGCTCAATTGGTACCAAGGGGCCCAAAGAGTGCCAAGAAAATATTCCCCACACCATGACACCACCACCACCAGCCTGAACCGTTGATACAAGGCAGGATGGATCCATGCTTTCATGTTGTTGACGCCAAATTCTGACCCTACCATCCGAATGTCGCAGCAGAAATCGAGACTCATCAGACCAGGCAACGTTTTTCCAATCTTCAATTGTCCAATTTCGATGAGCTTGTGCAAATTGTAGCCTCAGTTTCCTGTTCTTAGCTGAAAGGAGTGGCACCCGGTGTGGTCTTCTGCTGCTGTAGCCCATCTGCCTCAAAGTTCGACGTACTGTGCGTTCAGAGATGTTCTTCTGGCTACCTTGGTTGTAACGGGTGGCTATTTGAGTCACTGTTGCCTTTCTATCAGCTTGAACCAGTCTGGCCATTCTCCTCTGACCTCTGGCATCAACAACGCATTTCCGCCCACAGAACTGCCGCTCACTGGATGTTTTTTCTTTTTCGGACCATTCTCTGTAAACCCTAGAGATGGTTGTGTGTGAAAATCCCAGTAGATCAGCAGTTTCTGAAATACTCAGACCAGCCCTTCTGGCACCAACAACCATGCCACGTTCAAAGGCACCCAAATCACCTTTCTTCCCCATACTGATGCTCGGTTTGAACTGCAGGAGATTGTCTTGACCATGTCTACATGCCTAAATGCACTGAGTTGCCGCCATGTGATTGGCTGATTAGAAATTAAGTGTTAACGAGCAGTTGGACAGGTGTACCTAATAAAGTGGCCGGTGAGTGTATATATATTAGCTTTTACCCGCGTCTGCGGTGATTTGAGAATTGGGCGGACACAGACGTGTGAAACTGTAAAAGTGCTTTAAAAAGTTTGGTGGGATAGCAAATGTGATGTGTTATATTGTGTATGTAGTAATACAGACAATGTGATGCGTTGTATTGTGTATGTAGTGATACAGACAATGTGATGCGTTGTATTGTGTATGTAGTAAGGGCCGGCTCCAGGTTTTTATGGGCCCTTGGGCGACAGAGCCTCAGTGGACCCTCTTGTAAAGGAGGTGGGGGAGTGGAGACACTGTGCGTTGCAGATGAAGCGAGTGACGTCATGCAGGAGTGTGGCGTCACCAACGCCATACCTCCCAATCTTTTAAAGAGTAGAAAGAAGGGCAAAATGTGCGGCGCGCTCTGCGAGCCGCGGAAAATTTAGTTCCACCCACTTTTATGTTGATTCCACCCATTCTCATTCATTTATTATGTGCTCCCACACAGTATAATCCTCCTACAGTCACCCGTAAATTATATGCCCCCCTCCATCTCTCCCCCAGTTTCATATACACCCTTCCTCTGCCCCCAGTTTCATGTCCCCCCTCCATCTCTGTCCCCAGTTTCATCACGTTCTCCCCCTTCATCTGCCCACAGTTTAATGTCCCCCGTCTCTGCCCCAGTGTCATGCCGTTCCCCCCCTCCCCTTCATTTGCCCCTTCAGTTTCATTGGGCCCCCTCCATCTCTGTCGCCAGTTTCATGCCGTTCTCTCCCCACCCCCTTCCCCAGTGTCATGCCGTTCCCCCCCCCCCCTTCATTTGCCCCCTCAGTTTCATTGGGCCCCCTCCATCTCTGTCTCCAGTTCCATGCCGTTCTCTCCCCACCCCCTCCATCTGCCCCAGTGTCATGCTGTTCTCCCCCCCTCCATCTGCCCCAGTGTCATGCTGTTCCCCCCTCCCCTTCATTTGCCCCCCAGTTTCTTTGGGCCCCCTCCATCTCTGTCCCCAGTTTCATGCCGTTCTCTCCCCACCCCATTCATCTTCTCCAGTGTCATGCTGTTCTCCCCCCTCCATCTGCCCCAGTGTCATGCTGTTCTCCCCCCTCCATCTGCCCCAGTGTCATGCCGTCTCCCCCCCTTCATCTTCCCCAGTGTCATGCTGTTCCCCCCTCCCCTTCATTTGCCCCCCAGTTTCTTTGGGCCCCCTCCATCTCTGTCCCCAGTTTCATGCCGTTCTCTCCCCACCCCATTCATCTTCCCCAGTGTCATGCCGTTCCCCCCCTCCCCTTCATTTGCCCCCCAGTTTCATGGGCCCCCTTCATTATGTTTCACCTTAATATGTAATGTAATACAAAACAAACACTTACATCACTCACCTTCTATCACTCACCTTCCCTCGTTCCCCCGACGCTCCTCTCTCTCCCTCCAATCACATACGCGATGCAGGAGCTGTGAGATCAGCTCCTGCTTAGCTCCGGACCGGCTTGCGTGTGTAGGCGTGATGCGATGACGTCATCGCGCTTACACACGCAAGCCGGGGCCGGAGCTTTAAAGCAGGAGCTGATCTCACAGCTCCTGCATCGCGTATGTATTTCAGCTCATCGGCGGACGGACGCCGATGAGCTGAAATTGTGACAGGCAAGTGCCGGGGGCCCCCCAGAGGCTCTGTGGGCCCCGGCACTTGCCCGACTATGCCGTGCGCTGACGCCGGCCCTGTATGTAGTGATACAGACAATGTGATGCGTTGTATTGTGTATGTAGTGATACAGACAATGTGATGCGTTGTATTGTGTATGTAGTGATACAGACAATGTGATGCGTTGTATTGTGTATGTAGTGATACAGACAATGTGATGCGTTGTATTGTGTATGTAGTGATACAGACAATGTGATGAGTTATATTGTGCATGTAGTGATACAGACAATGTGATGTGTTATATTGTGTATGTAGTAATACAGACAATGTGATGTGTTGTATTGTGTATGTAGTGATACAGACAATGTGATGTGTTGTATTGTGTATGTAGTGATACAGACAATGTGATGTGTTGTATTGTGTATGTAGTGATACAGACAATGTGATGTGTTGTATTGTGTATGTAGTGATACAGACAATGTGATCTGTTGTATTGTGTACAATGTGATCTGTTATATGTAAATGTGAGTGAGTAGAGTGAGGGCTACTCCTGAGGTGACAGTAAGGAGTGTGCAGGCAGGTTGAGGCAGGAAATGCCAGGCAGTGTGTGTGAGTCTATAGCTGGGGCTAGGAGTCCTGCTTCTGTGAGTCTCCTGCTAGGAAGCCATGTGACTCAATCCTAAGGGAAAACTATGTTTGTGGAAAATTGCACGCAAATCCGTCCAGGCGTTTTAGCGTGATTGAGGAACAAACATCCAAACTCACAAACATCCAAACACACAAACTATTAGTAGGATATATATATATATCCGCACCAGTATAGGCATAGGGTGCTCACCAGAGTTGAGCGAACACTGTTCGGATCAGCCGATCCAAACAGCACGCTCCCATAGAAATGGAAGCACCTGTGACGCCGGCCGGCCGCCGGCAAAGTCAGCGTCACAGGTGCTTCCATTCATTTCTATGGGAGTGTGCTGTTCGGATCGGCTGATCCAAACAGTGTTCGCTCATCTCTAGTGCTCACCAATGGGAAAAGGATTTGTCCCGTTCAATATAACTCCAAAAAAAATGTTGACCGCTGAACATTTGAGCGGCGGTCCTGCTAGCGGTCAGAACATCTACTGCTTGTTGCTATATGCTATGTCTGTGTTCCTGGAGCGAGGAACTTATAGATAGACCCCTGATGATTCTCTCCCATAGAGAAGAAACGCGTAGGGTCAAATTGAGAAGTTATTGATACTACCCACACACGGACAATTTGAGCAGTGACCTGACCGATGGTACCTCCCTTCTCTGTTGGTGTGGCGTTAGGCCAGTAGCCTCAGAGGGGTGGGGGAGTATCCCATTGTGTCTGTGTATGCGGTCTTGCTCATATTTTAATCTGTGATGCTGTTGGTGGCTATCTTGCACTAAGTAGGGAGTGAGTGAGGTTTTGCAGGGACAACTAAAGCAGTACCTCCTTTCCCTATATATCACTCATTCTTGTAATAAGCGGGTATTGGTGATGGACAAAAATTTTTTTTATACTTTTGTTTGTGTCCAGTTTTTAAAGCATATCTAATAAAAGTAAAGTTTTATTTATTAATATTCCTATGGTGGATGTGTCTATCCCCCTTCAGTGCACTTTGTTTCAAAACATACTTTTTGGTGTGCCGCCTGCTTTTTTGTATATATATATGTACAGGATATGGATATAAGAAAAAGTCTCAAAAAGACTCAATGTCCGTTGTCTGACATGGTAAAGTCACTTATTTTTGCACAAGCTCCTTCTTTTTCCTAGCTTCTGACCTGTTCATTTTGCTGCATCTTAGGCTGGTCTTACACGACCGTACTGAATGTACGGTCCGCAAGTTGCTGATCGGCAACATAGACTCTGCAGATGTCCGTGTCCTGCCGCACTCGCCCATAGAGCTTTACTTCTAAGGTGCCATGACCCCTACAAACAGCTGATCAGTGGGAGTCCCAGGTGTTGGACCACTAATCTCTTATTGATCACCTTTCCTGAGAATAGGTCTTCAATTTAAAAAAAAAAAAAAAAAAAAAAAAAAAAAGGTCTGAACTACCCCTTCAACTAGAATGGAGAGAGGCTCTTATAATAAAAAATGTAATTCCATTTGTCAGTAACAATCCAGTAATAGAGGTCACTAGGTGACAGAAGGTTTTGTAGGTGGTAGAGGTCACATTGGAGTCTGACTTTATCACTTCACAAGTTAACACCAAATGGAAATCTGCATAAGGATTTATCTGAGAGGTAAATCAACAAAGACAGAAGGGAATGCATCAGGTATTATCAAATAATTGGATAGCAGAAAGAAAACAGCATGTGAAACTGTATCTGGGAGATTCTATTAGTACAATGTAACAATAGAAATCTATAGGCTCTGTGTGCTTTCTGTCTGTCTCATATTCTGAGTACACATGAACATTGAACTGGAAGGTGCAGGTAACCTCCATCAGGAGACAGCGTGGCTTTTATATTGGACTGTTTGTGAGCAGACCTTTTACCACAGTAATCCCAACCTCCAAAACCGCATAAAGAATTAGAATAATTAGTAGGGGGTTTTTTTTTGGTAAACACTCCACATGTATATAGACCACAGAACCCACAGGAAAGTATACGTTTCACTAGTGGATTTTGCTGTGGATTCACTATATCACACTGTTATACTGAAATGGAAATTCACAGGAATTTCCATTCTATGGGTGACAATTCAGCACCACAAGTCAGTTTCATCAACGTGTATATGAGATTTGTTAACGTCTCATCCGCTCTATTGCAAATGCATTCATACCTCCCAACTTTTGAAGAACAGAAAGAGGGACAAAATGTGCGGTGCGGCAAATTTAGCTCCGCCCACTGTTATGTTAACCCCACTCATTTTCATTAAAAAAAATTTCATGTGCCCTCACACAGTATAATCCTCCTACAGTCACCTGTAAATTATATGTCTCCACATTATAATGTTTCTTTCCAACTGCCCCAGTATTAAGTCCCTCTCCTGGTGCCCCAGTTTAAACTGGTGGAAACTAGAGGGGACATGAAACTGGACCAGCTGGAGCAGGACATAAAACTGGGGGCAACTAGAGGGGGACATTAAACTGTAGGGGTAGCTAGAGGGTGACATTAAACTGGGGGCAACTAGAGGCAGACAGGTCCTCATCCAGCTACCTCCACGGTTTAATGTCCCCTCCTGTTGTCCCCAGTTTAATCTTCCCCCCAGTTTAAGTGCCCCCCTTCATCTACCCCCAGTTTCATGTCCCCCCTCCCTTTCTCCCATAGTTTCATATCCCCCTTCATCTGCCCCCAGTTTCAGCTGCAGGTAGTTCTGCTTTGCTCTTTTCTGCACGGGACTGGACTGTAGAGGAGGAGGAGGGGGGCTCATAGGTCACATGTTCAGTCTCCTCTCCTGGCTCAGCAGGAGGTGGGGGAGGAGATGCAGCAGAGAGCCGGAAAATTGGGGCAAAGTGACTTTTTAAAGAGAAAACACTCAGGGGCAAAGCGGGACAATCTCTAAGCTGTTTGGGACGGCGGGACAGAACTGTAAATGCAGGACTGTCCCGCTCAAATCGGGACTGTTGGGAGGTATGTGTGTTCCACTGCAGATTTTCCACTCAAAAAATCTGAATAAAAATCTGCAGTATTTCTATGTGTGAACGTACACTAAGAGAACAACTTGTAGAACATAATTTGACAGAAGCTAGGCTGCAATACCACACATAACCTGTGGACAGTGTCAGCCTTGCCTACCTAAGTATTAGAGGAGTCTCTGATAGGCCCTAAAGGTGGGTTCATATCTTCATCAGAGTCACTGCTCAGAATATCAGTGTGACACTGTAGACATCTGTAGACACTGTATGTGGATATGTGTAGTGTTGTTTGGAAGACAGTAACAGTGTATTTCACCCTTCACCAGTGGCGTAACTAGGAATGGCGGAGCCCCAAGGCGAACATTTGACATGGGGCATAAGGATGCAAGCCCAGCCCATGTGATGTCCAGGACGTCACCAAGTAGGCCTGAAGCCAATCCCAGGAGCCCAGGAGAGGTAAGTAACAGTGTTTTTTATGTTCCCTCACCGTTCCTTGGCCTCCGATCATTATACTCGGGGGTCTAAAAAGACCCCTGGGTGTAATGATAGCGGTGTTTGTGGGGTTTGCGGGCCCGCAGCCTCACTTGCTGATCCCCTCTCATGCGGAGGTGGCCATGAGCAGGAGCGAGGATCGGTAAGTAAATAGGACCTGCTACCTACAGTACTGGAGATATGGCCTATTAAAAAAAAATTAAAAATCCACTGCGGTAGCGGCTTCTGCCGGCCCCCTAATTTCCTGGGCCCTCTGGCTGCTGCTACCTCTGCTACCCCAGTAGTTACGCCCCTGCCATTCACCCAGGAGAGTCTGGGTAGGAAAATCTAATTCATACATTGGTCCGATTTCCCATCCTAAACCCAGTCAGGAGACTGAGGCTTCTTGCATGATAGACCTCTTCTGTGGACCCCTTTACTCGCCGGATTTGACCCCACTTGATTTGTGGGGACATGTGACGTCCGTTGTGTACGCAACGTCTGTGCCAACCCATGAAGGGCTCGTGAACGGCATCCAGGCTGCGTTTGTCGCGGTGAGGGCCATGCCAGGAGTCTGTGAACGGGTGCATCAATCCATCTCCCGGCGTTGCACTGCTTGCATCAAGGCAGGCGTCCAGCACTTTGAGCAATTCTTGTAAATAAGAAACAGTGATTAAACTGATTTCCCATTAAAGCGTTTTCTCGTCTTCCTTTCTCCTTTCACATGGCGCAGTGAGGGATAGGAAACCGACATCTCAGTCTACCTGCAGCGCCACAACGGTGCATCTCCGGTCACATGTTCATTAATAAAAACACACTTCATATAAAGTCCACCCTTTCGTTTTGTATACTTACTTTCCCGACACCCTGTATAGGAAAGGGTTCTTTACGGTTGCAGTAGTCAAATTACGGAATGCCCTACTCCAAGAGGTCGTGATAGTGGAGCCGAGGTCAGCAGAAATAAGGGCCAGATACTTATGTAATAATAACTGTCATTGAAGGTTATAAGTAATCTTACAAGCCATAGGAATTAGATGTTAGAGATGGAGCGTTGAATGAGTGATCTATGTGGATTGATATATTCTCCCTAATATGTGGTCTTTGCTTTCTTCTGGATCAACACTGTAGGATTATAGGTTGTACTCATAGATTGTAAGCTCTTGCGAGCAGGGCCCTCAGTCTCATTGTGTGAAATGACTTTCTTTGTTATGTATCTTTCTGTCTGTATTTGAACCCTACAAATTGTACAGCGCTGCGGAATATGTTGGCGCTATATAAATAAAATGTATTATTATTATATTATTTGATGGACCTGCCTCTTTTTTCAACCTTATTAACTATATCATCTTTCAGGGGGGCTTTAAAATATGTTGAAGAAGATTTCTCTAGGTGGAGGGATGTCTTCTTATTTATATATTACTTACACACCATTTTTAGGTTAGATATATTTGCTGGCTATGTTGTAAAGCAGTCGTGTGGTGAATAACTCCCGTGTCTGTAACCTTCCAGGCAATACACAGTATGTGGCTAATTTAACCCCTTGACAACCAATTGAAGGCTGACCTCATGACCCCGGTGACCTGGTTGTATTTTCAGCATGCAGTGCTTACTTTAGGCTATGTCATGTTGGACATTCATGGCAATTTTTTAAGTCTTACTAAACTATTAGGGTGCATTCACACTACTGATACGCTGCCTGATTATGAACGTTAAAACACGTTCAGAATCAGTGCGTATAAAGCAGATCCCATTCATTTCAATGGGAGCCGGCATACGAGCGCTCCCCATTGAAATGAATGGACTGCTTTTTTCACTCCGAGCGCTCCCATTGAAGTGAATGGGAAGTGCCCGCGTGTACGGCTAGCTCTGCTCAGTCCGAGCCGTAGTTGGAGCAGTGGTTGGGCAGTGTGCACACCGCTACATTCATTTGATAGAGATAGTTGCGCGCTGGCGATCTCCGGTGCTCCCATTTAAATGAATGGATTGGTGCGTGCACTGCCTGACCATCCTACTAGAATGGGGAACAAAAGTCAGTAGGGTCTGATCAGTCAGACCACAATTGATCTGCAAATGATCCCCTATCCAACTTGCTTCATGGAAACCCCCCTTTAACTACTACATATCCACTTGTGTGGTTTTCTTAGCATTTATAGACCAATAAAACAAGAT
Organism: Leptodactylus fuscus; assembly: GCF_031893055.1. Taxonomy (NCBI): domain Eukaryota; kingdom Metazoa; phylum Chordata; class Amphibia; order Anura; family Leptodactylidae; genus Leptodactylus; species Leptodactylus fuscus. Next base: position 337,912,990 of record NC_134265.1, read on the forward strand.
ATGCTAAAAATCATAACTTACGCTGTCATCGCAACATTCCACAAATTCCCAGATAATGGTCTTGCACACTACAATTTCCTAGACGCTCCTAAGTCTGACAAGTGCATTAGAAATCATGTAAAGCTATACATTCACAAGGACACCCTGAATGATGGATGCAAATTCAAGTGCACAATCCCTGCACCGACACCCACACAGGCAAGTGACATAATGATGATGTAGAGCTCCAGAATTCCCTAATGATCCCTCACATACATTACTGTCCTTCCTGACATACCATATGTTGTTGGATGTATTTTAACACAGTAGTTACTGGATGATTCTCTTCACTTCAGATGTCTATGCCTGTATTATACTGGAGGTGTAACTGGAGGCTCTGGGTGTCCAATCCATAATTTGATGAATAACCCCTCAACTAAATACACATTTATAATACTGATGTTCTCTTATGTGTTAGACTGGCTGGGGAACTCATAAAGAAACAGGAAGAACTGCAATTTCTGCATCCCTTATACTTTATATAGTTATTCACACATATAGTGTACTTAAAGGGATTCTACCATTAAAACCTCTTTTTTTGTGGATAAGACGTCGGAATAATCTTTAGAAAGGCTATTCGTCTCTTACCTTTAGATGTGATCTCCGTCGCGCCGTTACTTAGAAATATCGTTTTTTACCGGTATGCAAATTGGTTCTCTCGCAGCGATGGGGGCGTCCCCACTGCTGCTCAAAAACAGGCTCCAGTGACGCCTCTATCTTCTGCTGGATCCTCCCCTTCTTTCTTCGTCTTTCTTCAGCGTCACCTCTGACGCCTGCGCAGTATGCTCTGCCAGTGAGACACTAGTAGAGCCGACTGCGCATGCCCGCAGCCATAGCTCCGACGCCGCAAATACGCGCATGTGCAGTCGGCTCTACTAGTGTATTTCTAAGGAACGGCGCAGTGGAGACCACGTCTAAAGGTAAGAGACGAATAGCCTTTCTAAAGGCTATTCCGACGTCTTATCTACAAAAAAAAGTTTTTAATGGTAGAATCCCTTTTCATGAAAATGGAGCTGCAATCCTACTAATATTATAAATGTGAAAGTTTGTGTGTTTGGATGTTTGTGAGTTTGGATGTTTGTTCCTCAATCACGCTAAAACGCCTGGACGGATTTGCGTGCATTTTTCCACAAACATAGTTTTCCCTTAGGATTGAGTCACAGGCTACTTTTAGTGCAATTAAACAACATGGCTTCCTAGCAGGAGACTCACAAAAGCAGGACTCCTAGCCCCAGCTATAGACTCACACACACTGCCTGGCATTTCCTGCCTCAACCTGCCTGCACACTCCTTACTGTCACCTCAGGAGTAGCCCTCACTCTACTCACTCACATTTACATATAGATTTCCACTACACATACACAATACAACACATCACATTGTAATTACATGTATCTCCTATCACTGCTATATACAGTACCTGATACATATATACTCCTGTACACAGGCTGTATATACTATATAATTACATGTATTACCTATCACTGCTATATACAGTACCTGATACATATATACTCCTGTACACAGGCTGTATATACTATATATTACATGTATCTCCTATCACTGCTATATACAGTGCCTGATACATACACTCACCGGCCACTTTATTAGGTACACCTGTCCAACTGCTCGTTAACACTTAATTTCTAATCAGCCAATCACATGGCGGCAACTCAGTGCATTTAGGCATGTAGACATGGTCAAGACAATCTCCTGCAGTTCAAACCGAGCATCAGTATGGGGAAGAAAGGTGATTTGAGTGCCTTTGAACGTGGCATGGTTGTTGGTGCCAGAAGGGCTGGTCTGAGTATTTCAGAAACTGCTGATCTACTGGGATTTTCACGCACAACCATCTCTAGGGTTTACAGAGAATGGTCCGAAAAAGAAAAAACATCCAGTGAGCGGCAGTTCTGTGGGCGGAAATGCGTTGTTGATGCCAGAGGTCAGAGGAGAATGGCCAGACTGGTTCGAGCTGATAGAAAGGCAACAGTGACTCAAATAGCCACCCGTTACAACCAAGGTAGCCAGAAGAGCATCTCTGAACGCACAGTACGTCGAACTTTGAGGCAGATGGGCTACAGCAGCAGAAGACCACACCGGGTGCCACTCCTTTCAGCTAAGAACAGGAAACTGAGGCTACAATTTGCACAAGCTCATCGAAATTGGACAATTGAAGATTGGAAAAACGTTGCCTGGTCTGATGAGTCTCGATTTCTGCTGCGACATTCGGATGGTAGGGTCAGAATTTGGCGTCAACAACATGAAAGCATGGATCCATCCTGCCTTGTATCAACGGTTCAGGCTGGTGGTGGTGGTGTCATGGTGTGGGGAATATTTTCTTGGCACTCTTTGGGCCCCTTGGTACCAATTGAGCATCGTTGCAACGCCAAAGCCTACCTGAGTATTGTTGCTGACCATGTCCATCCCTTTATGACCACAATGTACCCAACATCTGATGGCTACTTTCAGCAGGATAATGCAATGCCATGTCATAAAGCTGGAATCATCTCAGACTGGTTTCTTGAACATGACAATGAGTTCACTGTACTCCAATGGCCTCCACAGTCACCAGATCTCAATCCAATAGAGCATCTTTGGGATGTGGTGGAACGGGAGATTCGCATCATGGATGTGCAGCCGACAAATCTGCGGCAACTGTGTGATGCCATCATGTCAATATGGACCAAAATCTCTGAGGAATGCTTCCAGCACCTTGTTGTATCTATGCCACGAAGAATTGAGGCAGTTCTGAAGGCAAAAGGGGGTCCAACCCGTTACTAACATGGTGTACCTAATAAAGTGGCCGGTGAGTGTATATACTCCTGTACACAGGCTGTATATACTATATAATTACATGTATTACCAATCACTGCTATATACAGTACCTGATACATATATACTACTGTACACAGGCTGTATATACTATATAATTACATGTATTACCTATCACTGCTATATACAGTACCTGATACATATATACTCCTGTATACAGGCTGTATATACTATATATTACATGTATCTCCTATCACTGCTATATACAGTACCTGATACATATATACTCCTGTACACAGGCTGTATATACTATATATTACATGTATCTCCTATCACTGCTATATACAGTACCTGATACATATATACTCCTGTACACAGGCTATATATACTATATATTACATGTATCTCCTATCACTGCTATATACAGTACCTGATACATATATACTCCTGTACACAGGCTGTATAACACATCACATTGTCTGTATCACAACATACACAATATAACACATCAAATCACATTTGCTAGCCCACCAAACTTTTTAAAGCACTTTTACAGTTTCACACGTCTGTGTCCGCCCAATACTCAACTCACCGCAGACGAAGTCGCGGGTAAAAGCTAGTGCAGAATAAGGGAGGCATCTTTGAAAAGTGTAGAATCTACTCTACAAGATACTGCCATTAGTTTGATACTGATTTTCCTGCTGACAGACTCTATCTAAGCTTGGGCTATTAGATAACAGAACATGGTTAAAGACCAATAACCCAGGACAAGGCAGAGTTCTAAGAAATTATGCCCCAGCAGCATGTTCTAAAACAGACCCATTGGTCCTAGTTAAAGATGACCTTTCTTGTCCTCTGCCATTTGCCAAGTTATATACCCCTAGAAAGCAGACTTCATCGCACTGTCAGTATGTGCCCACGTTGCGGAGATATCGCTGCCATTAGTTTCGCACCGTCCGCTTTCTATATAACTCTGCCAATCTCTCTATTTAAGGGCTCATGCACTCAACATAACCCTGGATGGTGCCCTAGTAGGGAACTGGATGAATTTTGGGGGTACCTTTGCCAAAAAGGTTAAGGACCACTGACTTCAGGGAATGGCCTCCATTTACCCTTCCCCTCATTCCCTGTGTCTGGAATACCAGGAAAACATTGTTCCCCTCAAGGATGAAAATATGTGATCTTTGCCCATCCACTTCTGAGCGTGCAAAATACTCGAGATATGCACAGGTCAAAGTGTATGTAGTGAAAGTTTATCATAACAAGACATAGTAGATATATGACAGTTGTTATCGTAGCCTTAGAAGATAGTACATAACCTGGGAATCCCTACAGTCCACTAAGATGTAAGAAATCTGTGCATATAAAGCATAGTCGCCATGATACTACTGCCGTCACCTGGTCTTCATGTCCTCTTCTCATCTATTATCAGTTCTCCCATTACCGACTACATACAAGATGTTTAGATTTTTTATCTACCGGATCATATACAGTATATGTACAAAGATATATTTCTTGTGACGACTACATGTCATGCTGGAGGTTTACAGACAACAATAATGTACAGATGTAGCAGAGTTCAACCGACCTTAATTGGTTAAAGTGCTGCAGTGTGATATCTTATCACCGAAGACAACAAGAAACAATGAAAAGTCATTGAAAAATGTTTTCCCAATAAGATAAGATATCCTGCTGCAGCAACTTAGACAATTGCAGAACTTTGGGTCAACTCTGCTCCATTTGTGTATTTTATTTTGCATTAGTCAATTTTCATCTGTACAAGGGTCTACATACACCATCAGTCACCCATAGTCATGAGGATGGATCCCATAGTTTCTGATACCTGAGACCTGGCGTTCCGGTTTCCATTGGGGGATTCCACTTGGTGACCACCCGAACAGAAACCTATACACATAAAAAAAAGCAGTTGCCTAAGGAAAACCGTGGACCCAATATAATGGGGTCCGTGTGGTTTGCGCAGATGGAGGGGGGGGGGGACATGAAACTGGGGGAGAGATGAAGAGGGCACTTAAACTGGGGGGACATTAAACTGGGGACAATTGGAGGGGGCATTAAACTGTGCAGGTAGCTGGAGGGGGAACTGTCTACCTCTAGTTGCCCCCAATTTAATGTCACCCTCCAGCTACCCCTACGGTTTAATGTCTGCTTCCAGCTGCCCGATTTTAATGTCCCCCTCTAGTTGCCCCCAGTTTCCTGTCCCGCTCCAGCTGTCATTAATTTATTGCCCCCCTTCAACTACCCCCACTGTTTAATGTCCCCCTCCAGCTGCTCCAGTTTAATGTCCCATCTAGTTTCCACCAGTTCCACTGGGGCACCAGGAGAGGGACTTAATACTGTGGGGCAGTTGGAGGGGAACATTATAGTGTGGGGGCATATAATGTACGGGTGACTGTAGGAGGATTATACTTTGTGGGGGCACATGGAAAGATAATTGGGAATGGGCGGAGTCAATGTAGAAGTGGGTGGAGCTAAATTTGCCGCAGCGCGGCCCTCTAGCATAGTTTCAATTTCTTATGCGGCCCCATGGGAAAATTAATTGCCCACCCCTGGTCTATGGGGTCTGCAGGTTTCCCAAATAACCACTTTTTATGCATATGTTTCCCTTGGGGGGGGGTCCCCAAATGGAAACCCAAATGCAGATGTCAACCGGGCCTAAGTCTAAGGCTATTTTCACATCTGCACTGGAGTCTCTGTTGCAGAAACCCCTGCACCCCTTCAGTTTGAAAACAGTGGACACCCAGAGGACCCCATTATAGATATTGCTGATGTTCGTGTGTCACCGCTGTTTTAGCGGTCCAGGTCTCTGTGGTTCAGATACCCTCGCAGATCTAAACAATGGAGACCATAACGCTAATATAAACTTAGTATAATGCAAAGCCGTTATTTCATTATTTGCTAAAATCGCCATTGATTTTTATTTAAATCAGCCCATATACTGGTTACATAGACAGCTGGTACCGCTGTATACATATATATCCATGCTGAGATCCCAGTACAGACAGCACAGTGTGATGCAAAGCAGATCATATCGTAGCATGTCTTGTTCTGCTGAGATGCGACAGATAGACATCTTAGTGGAATGTATAATTGTCTGTCAGCTCCTCTATGCACCCGATGCTATACTCAGCACCAGTGTCTGCCTATGTACTGTAGATCAGGTTCTCCATCATAAAAATACCTGAGCACCAGAGCAGCCTTATCGCAACTCTGTGCTCCCAATATCACTGCTTTAACCCTTTGTATGTTGACACAGTTTCCATTACAACGCAACAAATATTTGTTTAACTGCTTCATGTCCAGAGTCCAGGACTGAGCACTTATCAGTAGTTTATGCAGGTCAGGACTGGGTTGTCTGTCTGGTTCAAGACGTTTTGGAATTGTTTCTGCACATGTAGTGAGTTATTGTGCCATATATCCAACTAGTGCAGGTAAGGGGAAGTTGGGAGACCCCCATACACATTATATGGAATTCCTCCTTTTCTAGTCTATTGAATGGCCAGTCTACAAAGTTAGGCAGTGATATATTCCCATACAACTCCATATATAAGCAGATTTACAAATGTTGGATATATGTCTGTGGACAAAAACTATGACTAAGGGCATGTTAACCTGAAACACATCAGTGTTCCAGTGTGTACATGGCTTTAATGTACTCAAATAAATGCTCCGCTTTTATTTGATCAGAGGTATGCTGGACTTTATTCCTGTTTTCTGTGCTGCTGACACTTCCTTGCACTCAGGTAAGGGTTGGTTGTATTCCGTCCGCAAGGAGTCCGCATGAAGACCCCCCCGGACGGAATGCAATCGCAATTGCAAGTGATGTGCTTGCAAAGCACATGGAGCCCATAGACTATAATGGGCTCCATGTTCTTGCTGCGCCCTGCCCGCACAAATGAATTGTGCAGGCAGTGCATGGCAAGCACACGGAGCCCATTACAGTCTATGGGCTCCGTGTGCTTAACTGCACAGCGTTTGCATTAGCATTGGTATTCCGTTCAGCGGGGGGTCTTCATGCGGATTCCTTGCGGACGGAATACAAGCGCTAGAGTGAACCAACCCTAAGTCCCGGTTCACTTCTGCGTTTGGGCCATTCCATTCCCCTCTCTGCAGGAAAAATGTAAAGAGAAAAATCCTGCGAGCAGCACTTTTCTCTATGCATTTTTCATGCGAAAACCACACGGACTCCATTTTAAGTCTATGGGGTCTGCGGGCTTCCTTATGTAACTGCTTTTTTATGCGGATTAGGTTTCCATTCTGGGGGGTCCCCAAGCGAAATCCCTGAACGGAAACCCATGCGCAGATGAGAACTGGACCTAATACTGTTTGGTAACTACAACTTCTATATGTAGTGAGCGAGACAAGAGTGGAAGTGCTCTATGTACTGCTCTATACACCTCCATACCTAAATATCCCCGCAGATGTGCAAGCATTTACAAGATACAATGTTTTGGCTATATTTTATGTGTCTATGGATAAAAAAAATAGAGAAAAATGTGAAGTCAATAAAGCCAAATTACTAGAGATGAGCGAACAATGTTCGGATCAGCCGATCCGAACAGCACGCTCCCATAGAAATGAATGGAAGCACCTTCCATTCATTTCTATGGGAGCGTGCTGTGAGCGTGCTGTTCGGAACGGCTGTTCCGAACAGTGTTCGCTCATCTCTATAAATTACTACTAAATATAAGATAAGAAAAGATAATCCTTTAATAGTCCCACAGTGGGGAAATTTCAATGATAATACAATAATAATAATAATAATAATAATAATAATATACTGTTACTATATTAACGCTGTTACTTTTGGAAGCTCCAACATACTTTGTGGTGTAGTACAGAGGTATAAATCATCTATGTATCGAATTGTGAGAAGTTGTCTATGGAAGATGTCATACTATTACCTTCCATAGGGCAATTAGCATGAACCTCGTGGGGTTTTTTGCCTTCCCCTGGATCAACATTGTAGGGATTGTAGGGTTATTGGTTGGACTTGATGGACTAATGTCTTTATCCAACCTCATCAACAATGTAACTATGTAACTATCTTATCCCCCATGATAGCCGCGTGGTCCTGTTTTTGTTGTGTCACGGGTATGGTCTACAGACTCCAGGTGGTAGCTATGTAAAATAATTTTTTCACAAACAAAACAGGGAATTGCGTTTCCAAGCATTACTAGGAATGATTTACAATTTGGAATGTCCAAGACTTTGCATTGCAAAAAGATACATTACTAAACAGACACTGAATACAGAATATGGAACCATAGGCGCAGGAATATTTTCCAATGCATCTAATATTAAGCATTCCTAGCACTAGTTAGTGCACATATAATACATAATGGAATATGGCTAGTGTAAAACAGTCACAAAAATTTTCAGACATTTGGAGATGGATAGGATGGCTGTAAGGGCTCGGAGGAGGCTATTAACTTTTTTGATGTGTTTTTAAATAAATTGTCTGAAGATTATGGCGGCATAGGAATACATTATGTATGGAGTCTTAACACGCCATCTGCAAAGTGTATGAATCCCTTCTGTACCCCTTTAGTCATACTGAAGTGATCAAGGCTTCAATAGGATTTAGGCTTTATATAAAATGTTGCAAAATGTTTCTGTTATCTCACTCCTGTAGGTGGGGTCATCTCTAAACATAGTTCAAGATGCAGCAAATGTATCAATGTTGTGCAACATTTTGATAAATATTATCTTTTCAGCAATCGTGACGTCAAAAATACCACACATAATGTAAATGCACCCTAATGTTAACAATAATAAGCATTTCTGACAAAAGTTTCTGGGAAAGCTGTGTGACAACCAATTTGCCCTTTCACCAATCTGGGAAAGATTGTCCTGTTTGCAAAAGAGGGGTATATAAGAAAATCCTGCATTTTTACCAAAAGGACAGAGGAAAACCCAAAGCCTATTATAGATTTTTTTGGCTGATTTGTGTGAATGTGATCTGCCCAAGACTGTGGTTGGTTTATGCAAAATGCATATTTTGTATAAGGCTTGGCTTGTATGCCAGTTTTAGTCTGCAGTTGGAGTCTTCTGGCACCTAGAGGGTTAAGCAGTATTAATTCCAACAGAGGCATACAGTATAGCCTGAGCTCAGTACAGTGATAGGTAACATCTCAGCCCAATATAAAAGCAAATGAAGTACTCAATAGCTGGTGCAAGGACACACCACCCCCCTCCTTCAGCGACCCCTCCTGGGCTCACAGTTCAAGCTAATCATTGACAGGACTTTTACAATCCAGTTCTATAGAGCAGCTGAGATAAGACAGTCCTGCTCCTGGAGCACAAGACAGCTGGAGGAGCTCTGGGATCTCATCATTCTCCCTGCAGCAGCTGAATGGAAGCTTCTCCATCCTTACACATGAAAGGAACCCCATAGGAGATCAGGGGGGACATAATGGCTGAATTTTGGCTGAAGGGTTATTACTGGATTTTATTGATTTGGACAAGAGAAGTCATTGGAAGTCCTGGAGAAGGTATACAAGTCTGGGAAAGACTCAGCCAAGTGAACCCTTTAAATGAAAGTCAGCTGTTTGCCCATGGGACATTCCCTCCTGACTTTCTTTGGGGTGTGGGCAGCTCATCATTGCAGATAGAAGATGACCACTCCAATAGGGGACCTTCTGTGTGGGACCACTTTCTGAAGACCCAACAGTCTTCCAGAGGCATCTCCACCATGGACCCTCCTGCAGACGTCTCAGACAGTTTCTCAAGCAAGGAGATGCCGGCTCTGGAGTTTTTAGGGGTGCATTTTTACCATTTTTCCATTTCTTGGCCGAGACTGTTCCCACAAGGAAATAGTGACCATAGCGAGCAGGGTGTGCGCTACTACAACCGCACCATCAATATGCTGCTCAAGAAGGGCATTCAGCCAGTGATCACTCTTTACCACTGGGACCTACCTGTGCCCATACAGGAAAAGTATGGTGGCTGGGCAAACCAGAGTATCATCCATCTGTTTAATTACTATGCCAGGTTTTGCTTCCAAAAGTTTGGGGATCGGGTCAAGTATTGGATCACCATGCACAACCCTTATCTGATTGCCTGGCATGGATATGGCACTGGGATGAATGCCCCCTGGATTAAGGAAGGTGATGCAGCCGTGTCTAGAGTGGCCCATAACCTGATCAAGGTAAAGAACTGGGCGCATGCAATGAATGCTATCGTGTCATTATTGATCTGTAGGGAATCAATGTATCAAGTACTAAGTCTCTAAAATTAATCAGAAACATTTGCAAATATTTTACAGTAAATAGTATTATGTTATACCATCTAAATTGGCACTGCTATGACGTATATGATATTACCATATTGTAATCGGCCAGGGTTACATCTTATGTAGGGATGTCCGTAACCCTATAGAAATAAGCAGGTGATGACTTTGGCACTTCATTCCTTTACCCAGGGCTATCTGCTGGTCTAAGGTTAGAAGAATATTCAATATTATCATATGAATAAATCAGCTCACAGTTAACTTAATCTTTTATGTAATTTTTGTTATTTTTTGATTTTGTGCACTTTGATTTTAGATGGAGAAATGATCCCGCACATTGATAGCGTCGGATTTCCCTACAATAACTTTCTGTTCCTTGTAATTTCTATAGCTGGCCGTAAATCGCTAACAATGCAAATAGTTTTATCATCACTAAGGATAATTGCTTTGTCTGAGACGAATGGTTACAACCAATGGAAGACGTATGTGCAATATTTGTCTTTCACTCTTCAGAATTCTTCATGGCCTTTATCTTACTATTGTGCAAGAAAAATACGTATCAGCCAAAGCATGATAAATCACATGACGCAGACGATTTTTCATGGGAAAAAAAAATCAATCTTAGGGAACAGCCGCACATAGCGCATACGCTGTGGAGATCCCTGATTTGTGGATGGAAAATCTGCAGTTTAGTACAGAAGTGGATGACGTAAAGAAATGGATGAGGTTACTAAAAATGTAAAAAAATAAAAGTACAAATTATCAGGTTGCCAATCATATAAAATGCAAAACTTGCTAAGTCTTGAATAGAACATTACCTCTTATGTGTATACATATTGTGTGGTTATTGCAGATATCTGTACGTGCGCTCGATGCCAAGTAGTGCAATGTAGTCAAACATGCCAAATCCCTCTGAATACTGAAACTGCCCTGAAAGTGCTCAGTTTGGGATTTGCCGCTGTCTCTAAGGTGACCGCACTCGGCTATATATGTTGCATGCTTTATTTTGGCCACATTCTTGATGTATCCATTGTTAGTGTGGACAATAAGGACTAGCTGTCACAGGGTCATCCATCTCTGACAGTGCTCACACAAGCTGGGCAGGTGCGTAAACTGCTTAGGGTATGTTCATGAGATTGTGCCTGTCCAGATTTAGGAGATAATATGGTGTTATCCCACAGAACACTTATATTCTGCAAAGCATAAAATATGCATTTTTAAAGTTCATTTTGCAATATATAATAGATAGATAGATAGATAGATAGATAGATAGATAGATAAATGATAGATAGATAGATAGATAGATAGATAGATAGATAGATAGGAGATAGATAGATAGATAGATAGATAGATAGATAGATAGATAGATAGGAGATAGATAGATAGATAGATAGATAGATAGATAGATAGATAGGAGATAGATAGATAGATAGATAGATAGATAGATAGATAGGAGATAGATAGATAGATAGATAGATAGATAGATAGATAGGAGATAGATAGATAGATAGGAGATAGATAGATAGATAGATAGATAGATAGATAGATAGATAGATAGATAGATAGGAGATAGAAAGATAGATAGATAGATAGATAGATAGATAGGAGATAGATAGATAGATAGATAGATAGATAGATAGGAGATAGATAGATAGATAGATAGATAGATAGATAGGAGATAGATAGATAGATAGTAGATAGATAGACAGATAATAGATAGATAGATAGATAGATAGATAGGAGATAGAAAGATAGATAGATAGATAGATAGATAGATAGATATGAGATAGATAGATAGATAGATAGATAGATAGGAGATAGATAGATAGATAGTAGATAGATAGATAGATAAATAGATAGGAGATAGATAGATATTGTCTATTTTCTGCGCCACATTATCAAGAGAGAGAAAAGAGTTGTTATTTTTTTTATGTAGATTGTGAGCCCTATATAGGGATACACATATAGGGATCACAATGTACATTTTTTTCCTATCAGTATGTCTTTGTAGAATGGGAGGAAATCCACGCAAAGACGGGGAGAACATGCAAACTCCTTGCAGATGTTGCTCCTGGCGGGATTCGAACTCCAGTGCTGCATGGCTGCAGTGCTAACCACTGAGCCACCATGTTGCCCAAGAGTTGTTATATTTCCTGATTGGAGTGATCCCGGAAACAAGTTATAATAACATATTATATTATATTATATTACATACCAGTCAACCATAACATGACCGTTGACTACCTTGTGATAATGGCACCTTCCAGAAAGTGAGATATATAAGAGCGTGTTCACATGGAGGAATGTGATTGGGCTGAAAAAAATGTGCTTCAAGAAATATGTTCCAAAATCTGGTAAAAAGCTCCATTTCTGCTCCCATTCATTTCAATTGGAGCGTTAACCAGAATCGGCCTAAGGAATAAGCAAGGTGCTTTAAAAGTCTTTGAAGGGTAGGATGGTTGGGGGGGGCACCCCAGAATTATAGTATTTGGGTGCCTGAGGCACCTCATTCTGATACCAGCTGGGTAAGAGCATCTCCAAAATGGCAGGTCTTGTGGGATGTTCTGTGGGTAGGACCTGCCAAAAACGGTCCAAGCAAAGAAACCAGTAATGCTTGTGGAAAATGAAGGCTAGCCCATCAGGTCTGATCCCAGAATCTGTCCTGTACTACTGTCTGCACACGCACAGTCCTGGCCTGGTTTCCACTTACAAATCCTGATACAAAATGCCAACCGAATCCGCATTGTGTGAATGAGGCCTAATGTCTCTTTCTTAAAGGAATGCGGTATATGCCTTGTCATCTCTGCTTACATATTCCATTAATTATTACTCTTTTCAATACCCTGCAGCTGTTGTATCCTTGACTTTTGGATCTTGTATGTGCGTGTGTATGTGGGTTGTACTTACTACAGATACTTGTTCCAAGTTTGCTACGATAGGGCTAGCGCTAACCAGTCTCAGCTAAGACTAGTACGGATATAATTTTAAAGGGGTTTTCTGGGCTAAGCTGTTTGACGACCTTTCCTAATGATAGGTCATCAATATCAGATCTGTGGGTGCTTCACACCTAACACTTACAGGTCAGCAGCTGACTCTCAGAGAATGGAGCAGGAAGCAGACAGCAAGCAAAGGGTAGCTGATCTGCAATACCCTGTATGGCCACTACACAAGAGAAAAGAGCTGACCTCAATGACTTATAATTAGGATTGGTCATCAATATTTTTAGCCCCAAAAACACTTTAAGGCTGGGGCTACATGTGACGTCAACTCAGTTTGGCCACAGTGTTTTACACTCCCTGCTTTCTAGTGAATCCCATCCACACATTGCGGAAAAATATGTGTAGCGGAAATATGTTGCAAATATGTTGCGGTTTTGTTAATTGCAGCATGTCAGTTATACCTACGGAAAAATCGACGGCTTCCTTATTGGTGTAATGGAAGCAGAATATCCGCAGCGTGAAAAACTGCGATGTACAGCACAATATATGGACAGTGAGACTCAGGCGTACATCACTTTGGTCAGAGGTCTCTGCATCTGCCATACGTTATATACTGTTTCTGGGTTCTTCTTCTGGCAGAGGTTCTTGCTTCAAGTGACCGCTAAGGCCAATCAGCGGCCTACAGAAAAGACACAGGATATCACTCTGAGGCTGCTTATTGGCCTCAATGGTCACTTGAGGTGAGGACTTCTGCCAGAAGTTATTCTGCTTCTCTACTGGGCAACAGGATTCAGGACATTAGCCATTGGCATTCTGCTACAAGGTGGTTACACTAGTAAAACCTAGTAAGGCTGAGGCCCCAAGTTGCAGAAACGCAGCTTTTTTTTGTTGCATGGTTTTTTTGATCCAAAGCCAGGAGGGGATTGAGCAGATGGTAGAATGATAAGAACTTCCTAGATATTTCCCATTCCTTTAGTAGCCATTCTTGGCTTAGGCTCAAAAAAACACAACAGAATCAGTTTTTTTTTTCTTAATTATTCTTTTTCCATTTTTCTCTAATTATTTGCAGCTATTAGGTCTGTAAAGCAGACGACACAGAACATTCATCAGTTTCAAAGCCTCAGTCTTGTTCCTATATGTGTGTTACATGTTCTCTGCAGCAATGGCCTACAGGCTGCACCACTGCAAGCAAGATAGCTGGTATCTATGAACCTTGAGTGCACACCTGTCATATAAGAGACATTCTCATTGCAGTATGCGCTGTTCCTTTGACTCCAGGGGAAGTATAATGTTCCAAGGCAGTGGTTCACACAGGGTTTTTTGGTCCAAGTGGTTCACTTGGGCCTAATCTGGAACGAAATTCTGCAACTGGATGCTGGATCTTATGTGATAAGACAGATTTTGATTGTAAGTAAAGGTGTCGTTGAGTTTCTTAGAATAGGCCATCAATATCAGATCTGCAGGGGTCCAACACTTGGGACCGCCACAGATCACCAATAATGAGGGAGCACGAGAGAGCTGTGCAAACTGTAATGGCGAGTGTAGGTACAGCAGTGCTGCCCCATTGACCCCTACAGATCTAATATTGATGGCCTATCCTAAGAATAGGCTATCAATCTTAGAAACCCAATAACCCCTTTAACAGCAGGTAAAAAATGCAGATAAAGAATTGCAAGGATCTGGTGCCAGAACAGTTCCACTGAAGTTCATTTTCCCAGAGTAGATCATGGAGATAAGACGCTGCATTTTCTCTGCTATCGCTTTTTTCTTGTCCACATACCTTCCAGGCTCACAGCTGTCAGTCCTACATCACCATCTTTGTATCAAGGGGTTGTCAGTGAGCAATGGGCTAGGACTCCTGGCCTTCCCCTCACAGCTACATATGAAGGGAGGCAATGAGAAGATTCTTGACATTTCTGGACCCCTAGACGACCATGGATTATATAATTCAAGATGTTTCTACCTATACAAGGAGCAATGGATTTGAATTACTAAATATTTTAAAGCTGTTGTATGTGATTTTAAGAAAATTGCCAATGTGTGGATAAGTTGATAAAAAAACCATAAACTTACATATGCAATTCCCTGACGCTTCAGTGCCATCGCTCCTGTGGTCCCCAATGGTCTCTGCTTGTTCTGTAATGATGATGTTATATACTGTACATCCACCTTCTGCAACCAAACATTGACTATACTCTACATGCTAACATGCATGCCCTTAGGTGTTTCTGCAAACCAGGTGTTAATCTATAGGGAGCTACCTTCCAATAGATGACGTTAGGAGCAAATTCCTCTTTTTCACCAATGCGGTCTTATTTGTACTACTTACCCAGAATTCTTAGTAGGACATGCTTGACGTAATAAGTCCCTATACCAGTCTCTCCCTAATGACAAAAACCCTGGACCAATTCTTTAATAGCCATTTTCCCCAAAATCAAGTAATCTCCCGAAAAATGAGTCATTGATTTTTGTTCCTTGAAGTTGGTATATCTTACCTTTTATCTGTTTTTGGAAAATTTGGAGCGAAAACACATCCCTCCCACAATCCTGAATGGTATATTACATTGTAATAAATTTTTACTTGTTGACACTGAGTTTTTTTGCATGTAAAAAATATCAATCACTGTCTGCTGACCGTGCCTGAGCCCAATTAACATATTGGGTGCTGAAACTAATAACACAGATTGCTTAAGTATAGTGGGGGTTCGGCTGAATCCACACAGGGTTTTTTGGACCAGATTTTGACAGAATCCGCCTCAGAATCCTGCTCAAAAAAACGCCTCCCGGAATCCGCGGCGCGACACTCCCTCCTGACGAGGCCCATTCATTTGGGCCTAATCCAGAGCGGAATGCTGCGACTATCAGAATGCAACAAATGTCAGAATGCCGCGACTGTTGGAATGCTGTGACTGTTGGAATGCTGCGACAGTCGCAGCTAGCGGCGGGGGGCCTTTTTTGATCCAGATTCTGAGGCGGCTTCCCGCATCAAAATCCGGTCCAAAAAACCCCGTGTGAACCCAGCCACCCAGCCTTACAGAGAAAGTTACAACTGCACCAGAATCAGTGGACCAGAGACCATTAAAGAAAGCAAAGAGCTGGAGTTGGTGAAGGTGGTAGTAATGGAAAAATACCAGGAAACTTCCATACCCCGAGCATGCTGCAATACTAAAAGTAAACAAAACTCCAGGAAACACCAAAAACAAAGCGGCAGAGTGTTTACTGTATTTTATATCTCAAAATAAACTTTCATGTAATATCTGCCTGCACAATTTTGGGGTGATAAAACATTTGTAAACATATCAGGAAATACACCATGGAAAATGCAATATTTTTGCAAAAAAAAATTCTTCATTTATACTAGTATATTTGGTGGTCTTTATTCTTTTATGGAATACTGTGTATTCAATTTCCAAGTCTAGTAGGAAATTCCATACCCATAGCATACTGGGGGAATATTCATCAAGATCGGTGTATTCCTTTGCACCAGCGGAGGGCGCTCTTAATGTATGATGAGGGAATTAGGTACTTTTGTAGCATAATTATTAGAGATGAGTGAGTACTGTTTGGATCAGCCGATCCGAACAGCACGCTCGCATAGAAATGAATGGACGTAGCCGGCACGCGGGGGGGTTAAGCGGCCGGCCGCCGTCAAAGCGGAAGTACCAGGTGCTTCCATTCATTTCTATGGAGTGTGCTGTTCGGATCGGCTGATCCCAACAGTACTCGCTCATCGCTAATAATTATGGTCCCTCCCAGTTGGAGAAAAGTGCACAAAAACGCCACCTGCGACTATTTTGGTTGCAAGTGGCGTTCAATTGATGCAAATCACTGATTTTTTTTTTCTAATCACTACTTTTTGATGGAAGCGATTTGATGCATTTTCCACCACAGTATGTTTAAATAAATAAATTTTAAAAAAACACAACCAAAATGTCAAATTACAAATGAACGAAAATTGTGTTTCTCTTAAAATACTCTTTGTAAAACCAGCCACAATGTATCTTATCTAATTTAATTGTGATAGTAGATAGTGGTATATCCTACTACGTAGAGAACGTGATCGTGTGTAATACGTGTCAGTGGTTTTAGATTAACTACCAAACTCATTGGCAAAAGAAGTGACTCTACTGCAGGGAACATGCCAGCTGTAATGTCACACCACAGCCGCGCTCGCTATCGATCCGGTTTCTTTCAGGCAGGTAAACATTTAGCTTTGATAAGGAGAAGTGATATGGTAGGCAGTATAACTGATTATATAGAAAGCATTTACCCTTACCATTTGTATTTTTTTATGCTTTAAGTATTAAATTTTTTTGTAATGACTGTTTTTCTATTTTTCAACTTTCAAATTTCTCACAAATTTTTTTTTAAATCTATGTAAAAGACTACTTCTTTGAGTAGACCAACGCCTTATGCAGACCAGAATTTCCATATATCATATCATATTATTTTATGATTTAGGCTGGTCAGTAGGGGGAGCAATAGCTGGGGGGCCAATCTGCTGTTCTGGGTTTCTTCCAATCCCCATACTACACAGTGTATCGAGTAACAGATAGCTCTGTGCCCCATATAGTGGCTGGATACCTCAACTGTATCTTTGTTCCCACAGTGGAATAGGCTATATATATATATATATATATATATATATATATATATATATACATATATATATACAGTCCTATGAAAAAGTTTGGGCACCCCTATTAATCTTAATCATTTTTAGTTCTAAATATTTTGGTGTTTGCAACAGCCATTTCAGTTTGATATATCTAATAACTGATGGACACAGTAATATTTCAGGATTGAAATGAGGTTTATTGTACTAACAGAAAATGTGCAATATGCATTAAACCAAAATTTGACCGGTGCAAAAGTATGGGCACCCTTATCATTTTATTGATTTGAATTCCCCTAACTACTTTTTACTGACTTACTGAAGCACAAAATTGGTTTTGTAACCTCAGTGAGCTTTGAACTTCATAGCCAGATGTATCCAATCATAAGAAAAGGTATTTAAGGTGGCCAATTGCAAGTTGATCTCCTATTTGAATCTCCTCTGAAGAGTGGCATCATGGGCTACTCAAAACAACTCTCAAATGATCTGAAAACAAAGATTGTTCAACATAGTTGTTCAGGGGAAGGATACAAAAAGTTGTCTCAGAGATTTAACCTGTCAGTTTCCACTGTGAGGAACATAGTAAGGAAATGGAAGACCACAGGGACAGTTCTTGTTAAGCCCAGAAGTGGCAGGCCAAGAAAAATATCAGAAAGGCAGAGAAGAAGAATGGTGAGAACAGTCAAGGACAATCCACAGACCACCTCCAAAGAGCTGCAGCATCATCTTGCTGCAGATGGTGTCACTGTGCATCGGTCAACTATACAGCGCACTTTGCACAAATAGAAGCTGTATGGGAGAGTGATGAGAAAGAAGCCGTTTCTGCACGTACGCCACAAATAGAGTTGCCTGAGGTATGAAAAAGCACATTTGGACAAGGCAGCTTCATTTTGGAAACAAAAATTGAGTTGTTTGGTTATAAAAAAAAGGCGTTATGCATGGCGTCCAAAAAGAAACAGCATTCCAAGAAAAACACATGCTACCCACTGTAAAATTTGGTGGAGGTTCCATCATGCTTTGGGGCTGTGTGGCCAATGCCGGCATCGGGAATCTTGTTAAAGTTGAGAGTCGCATGGATTCCACTCAGTATCAGCAGATTCTTGAGAATAATGTTCAAGAATCTGTGACGAAGTTGAAGTTACGCCGGGGATGGATATTTCAGCAAGACAATGATCCAAAACACCGCTCCAAATCCTCAGGCATTCATGCAGAGGAACAATTACAATGTTCTGGAATGGCCATCCCAGTCCCCAGACCTGAATATCATTGAACATCTGTGGGATGATTTGAAGCGGGCTGTCCATGCTCGGCGACCATCTAACTTAACTGAACTTGAATTGATTGTCCAAAATGCCTTTATCCAGGATCCAGGAACTGATTAAAAGCTACAGGAAGCGACTAGAGGCTGTTATCTTTGCAAAAGGAGGATCTACTAAATATTAATGTCACTTTTCTGTTGAGGTGCCCATACTTTTGCACCGGTCAAATTTTGGTTTAATGCATATTGCACATTTTCTGTTAGTACAATAAACCTCATTTCAATCCTGAAATATTACTGTGTCCATCAGTTATTAGATATATCAAACTGAAATGGCTGTTATAAACACCAAAATATTTAGAACTAAAAATGATTAAGATTAATAGGGGTGCCCAAACTTTTTCATAGGACTGTATATACATATATATCCCGGACTACACCTGTAAGGCTGGTCTTACACGACCGTAATGATTCTACGGTCCGCATGTTGCTGATCAGCAACACTAGTTGCTGATCGGAACATACACTCCGCAGATGTCCGTGTCCTGCCGCACTCGCCCATAGAGTTCTATGGGCTAGTCCGTGCAGTGCCGCAATTCATGGGCATTACGGACATGTTCTAAAAATTGCAGACCACGGTTGCAGCCCGGCCACGCCACAGATAAAATATCCGGTGGTGTAAGAGGCCACATTGAATATAATGTGTCCGCAATTGAAAACCCTCAATTGCGGACTTACATTAAGGTCGTGTAAGACCAGCCTAAGAGGAACACCCCTTAGTAGAAAACTTTGCAATATAAGATTGGATGATTGTTTCAGAGATTTCACTGTGTCCACCCCTACTGTAGCTCAATTTTGTCTAAAGACTCCAATTTCTCATAAACCAATACAATATTACAATATATCAGCAGAACCAGTGACAGGAAGCAATGCACGACACATCCACATTATATGTATATATATAATAGACATCTTGTGACAGAGTATCACTCATTATTGTGTTTTGACAAGCTGATCACTTCATGACACCCATATCTGGACATGTCCATCCAAGAGGGAACGTTAGGAAGGACACGTCTCTATATAAAAAAGGCAAGAGGGTCTCCATTCTACACAAAGCCCACCCTACTACTCCATACTACAGAACCTAGACCCTCCATGTGCCATCATACCGCACTCTATAAAAAAGTACTCTAGAAACCATGATACATAATAGAGAATCCATTGGAGCATGGCACAGTCTTTCCCTAGAAATTTGATATCAAATTGACGCTAGGGTGCGCCATAGACTTCTCTTCTACAGCTGCCAGTGTGTATTGGGCCATAATATGATGTCCATTTTTTTCAGTATTTTGGGGGTCATCGGTTGTGGGACCTGGGCAGTCTCCTGCACTCTTAATGGAGGATATCTTCTAGTCATAAGCCTCTTACCCTTGTACATTACCATATTAAATCATGTGAGTTTTAATCTCGCCAGTAATATATAATAAGTCATGTAATAATCTGATTGTAATTGCCAGCACAGGAGATAATCGGCTTCCTTAGTTAATCCATGTGATTGTTTTTCTCCTGGAACAATAGAATATCAGATTTCTCATTATACCGGAGCTCTGTGACATTTTTGGCAGGCCTAATGTTTTGGTTGTTATTGCGATGAATGTCGTCATTTGCTTCTTTAGACTCATTAGTACTATCCTAGGACTTCCATACATCTCCATGGATATCTCTATGAGCTAGGCTATATGTACACAGCTTTATTATGTTATTGGTTAAGTATTGTCCTGTCAGTCTATTACTCTAGGTTCACACTAGCATTCGGGCATCCATCCCAGATTCTGCTTAAAGGGATTCTACCATTAAAACCCCTTTTTTTGTGGATAAGACGTTGGAATAGCCTTTAGAAAGGCTATTCGTCTCTTACCTTTAGATGTGATCTCCGCTGCGCCGTTCCTTAGAAATACCATTTTTTACCGGTATGTAAATGAGTAATCTGGCAAGGATGGGGGTGGGCCCAAGCGCTGAAAATGTGATGGGGGCGTCCCCACTGCAGCTTGAGAACACGATCCTGCGACGCCTCTATCTTCGGCTGGATCCTCCCCTTCTCTGTCGTCTTCCTCCTGCATCACCTCCGACGCCTACGCAGTTGGTTCTGCCAGTGAGACACCAGCAGAGCCTTTCTAAAGGCTATTCCGACGTCTTATCCACAAAAAAAGAGGTTTTAATGGTAGAATCCCTTTAAAATCGGCAGAGAGCTCCCCCAATTTCAGTATAAGATCGACGGAAACCTGGCTGACCCCATTATAGTCTCGGGGTCCGTGGGTTTCCATATGCAGATAGGGTTTCCATTTTTTGGGTCCCCAAGAGGACCCGAAGGCTGGAAACTCGATCCTTAGTCTGTTATTTCATTTTACCCAATATTGCACTATCCACACTATATACGGTTTGTATCTGCAGGTTGAGTAACAAAGTTATATTGTTGTTTCAGGCTCATGCTGCAGTCTGGCATACCTATAACACACATTTCCGGCCATCTCAGAAGGGATATCTGTCCGTGACATTGGGATCTCACTGGCTAGAACCAGATAAAAAACATATTGACTCGTCAACAATTAACCTGTGTCAAGAATCCATGGACAACGTACTTGGGCGCTTCGCAAAACCTATTCATATTGATGGAGACTACCCAGAAAGTCTGAAGAGAAAACATGGCCCCATCCTTCCCAGGTTTTCTGAGTCAGAAAAGGCTTATATTAAAGGGACAGCCGACTTCTTTGCCTTCTCCTTTGGACCTAATAACTTTAAGAGGTCAAATGATATCAGCAAGTCGGTCCGCGTCTTACTTCATTTAAGAGGAGTGTTGAACTGGATCAAGATGGAATATAACAATCCCAAGATCCTGATAATGGAGAATGGATGGTTCTCAAACAGCAACATCCAAACAGAAGATACCACAACAGTCTACATCATGAAGAAGTTTATCAATGATATCCTTCAGGGTAAGATATCCGCTGCCTTAATACCATCCATTGCATTCAATTTTATTTAAAGGCAACCTGCCTCAACTTTTTCCACCATGATATTATAAAAGGAAAGGTTATAAGTCTCCAACAAGCATAACATATTATTAAAGGATCCATATATGACCATTAAAGCAATGATTGATCTGTTTTCTAATAGATCCCAATGAATGCTAACATATCCCATTGTCTTATATTCATCCTTGCCAACTAAGGATTGGTCATGTTGAAATCCAACTACCCAATCTTGCCAACTAAGGATTGGTCATGTTGAAATCCAACTACCCAATCTTGCCAACTAAGGATTGGTCATGTTGAAATCCAACTACCCAATCTTGCCAACTAAGGATTGGTCATGTTGAAATCCAACTACCCAATCTTGCCAACTAAGGATTGGTCATGTTGAAATCCAACTACCCAATCTTGCTAATTAAGGATTGGTCATGTTGAAATCCAACTACCCAATCTTGCCAACTAAGGATTGGTCATGTTGAAATCCAACTACCCAATCTTGCCAACTAAGGATTGGTCATGTTGAAATCCAACTACCCAATCTTGCCAACTAAGGATTGGTCATGTTGAAATCCAACTACCCAATCTT
The DNA here is from genome assembly GCF_031893055.1 of Leptodactylus fuscus. Lineage (NCBI taxonomy): Eukaryota > Metazoa > Chordata > Amphibia > Anura > Leptodactylidae > Leptodactylus > Leptodactylus fuscus. The sequence goes on from NC_134265.1 coordinate 337,935,480, forward strand.
GCCAACTAAGGATTGGTCATGTTGAAATCCAACAACCCAATCTTGCCAACTAAGGATTGGTCATGTTGAAATTCAACTACCCAATCTTGCCAGCTAAGGATTGGTCATGTTGAAATCCAACTACCCAATCTTGCCAACTAAGGATTGGTCATGTTGAAATCCAACTACCCAATCTTGCCAACTAAGGATTGGTCATGTTGAAATCCAACTACCCAATCTTGCTAATTAAGGATTGGTCATGTTGAAATCCAACTACCCAATCTTGCCAACTAAGGATTGGTCATGTTGAAATCCAACTACCCAATCTTGCCAACTAAGGATTGGTCATGTTGAAATCCAACTACCTGATCTTGTAAACTAAGGATTGGTCATGTTGAAATCCAACTACCTGATCTTGTAAACTAAGGATTGGTCATGTTGAAATCCAACTACCCAATCTTGTCAACTAAGCATTGGTCATGTTGAAATCCAACTACCCAATCTTGCCAACTAAGGATTGGTCATGTTGAAATCCAACACCCTGATCTTTCTTACCTATGACATCAGAGATGGGAGGCCCTATACATACAAGAAAATGCAGATACATAATACTGTATTAACATAAAATTGTTGCCATTTACTTTTTCGTATTTACTTTTTGAAAGCATTCACCGGTCTTTGCCAATGTAAAATTTCACATGAAATAACTGGAGCTTATTACTAACTAGTTCTTATCCTTAACTCCCAACAGCTATTAAATATGATGATCTAAAGGTCTTCGGCTACACCGCCTGGTCCTTGGTGGACAGCTTTGAATGGCAAGAAGGCTACAAAATAAGACGTGGCTTGTTCTACGTAGATTTCGCCAACAAGAACAAAGTGATAACTCCCAAGTCCTCTGCCTTATACTTTAAACAAATCATACAACAGAATGGGTTTCCAGATGAGGCGCCAGAACCAACATTTCAAGGACAGTTTCCATGTGACTTCTCCTGGGGGATTACAGATTCAGTGCTAAAGGTAAATATAGCGACTGATGATACCATGGTAGCTCGTACAGTAGTAAACCTATATCCATACAGATGAATTAGGTAACACCTCTGGCTTACAGCTTTAAGCCTATAGCAGTACAATAGAATTGTCATCGACTCTGCCTCCCTGTAATGATAATGAACAGAGATGAGCGAGCGGCATTCGATCGGATATCAGGCTGTTCGAGATGATCGATTCAAGTCGAACACCAGGTGGCATACTCACCTAAAATTCGATTCCCCTCCCACCTTCCCTGGCGCTTTTTTTGCACCAATAACTGCGCAGGGGAGGTGGGACAGGAACTACGACAACAGAGGCATCGAAAAAAAATCGGAAAAAGTAATTGGCTGGCTAAATCAGGTGACCTCCAATTTATACAAATAGTGGATTTAATATCCGGTTCATATGAGACTGTGAACTATGTGACTGTGAGACAGGGATAGATCTACAGGAAGGGTTAGCTAGGGATTACTTTTATTTAGGTGGGAATGTCACTCACGCAGCTCTTTGGGACTCTATCTGGTCGGGATCCCTGTCAGCTTGCGATATGCACGAGTTGACTTTTTCCCATAGGAATGCATTGACCAGCGTTGATTGGCCGAATGCCATACAGAGTACAGCATTCGGCCAATCAACACTGGTTCTGCCGGAGGCTCGTTTGTGAGGAGGCAGAGTCTAAGATCAGACCAGAATGGAGACTGCTATGGACCTGCTGTTAGATTCTGCCTCCTCCGGCAGAACCAGCGTTGATTGGCCGAATGCTGTACTCTGTATGGCATTCGGCCAATCAATGCTGGTCAATGCATTCCTATGCCGAGATGTAGCAGTGCTGGCTGTGCGCTCAGCACTGCTACACCGGAGATGAAGCAGAGCTGAGTGTGTGCTGAACCCTGCTGCACACTCAGCTCTGCTGAGATGCAGCAAAGCTGAGTGTGCAGCAGGGTTCAGCGCACACTCAGCTCTGCTACATCTCTGATGCAGCAGAGCTGAGTGTGCAGCAGGGTTCAGCACATCTCTGATGCAGCAGAGTTGACTGTGCAGCAGGGTTCAGCGCATCTCTGATGCAGCAGAGCTGAGTGTGCAGCAGGGTTCAGTGCATCTCTGATGCAGCAGAGCTGAGTGTGCAGCAGGGTTCAGCGCACACTCAGCTCTGTTACATCTCTGATGCAGCATAGCTGAGTGTGCAGCAGGGTTCAGCGCATCTCTGATGCAGCAGAGCTGAGTGTGCAGCACAGTTCAGTGCATCTCTGATGTAGCAGAGCTGAGTGTGCAGTAGGGTTTAGTGCATCTCTGATGCAGCAGAGCTGAGTGTGCAGTAGGGTTTAGTGCATCTCTGATGCAGCAGAGCTGAGTGTGCAGCAGGGTTCACATCTCCAGTGTAGCAATGCTGGCCGTGCGCTCAGCTCGGGTGCATCTCCGGTGTATAAGAGCTGAGTGCACAGCCAGCACTGCTACATCTCGGCATAGGAATGCATTGACCAGCGTTGATTGGCCGAATGCTGTACTCTGTATGGCATTCGGCCAATCACCGCTCGTCAATGCATTCCTATGGGAAAAAGTCAGCTCCCGCATATCGCAAGCTGACAGGGATCCCGACGTAATACAGTGACTTGGGCATGTTAGATGCCCCCAGACATGCTTCCCCTGCTGTCCCAGTTGCATTCCAGGGTGTTAGCATCATTTCCTGGGGTGTCATAGTGAACTTGGTGACCCTCCTGAGTCGAATAGTGGTTTCCCCCTAAATGAGTATTTATTCCCCATAGACTATAATGGGGTTCGATCAGGGGTGAACCTTCCCCTTTCGCCGCCCGAGCTAACTGCAGAAAGCCGCCCCCCCCCCCCTGCCGGGAGGAGGGGGCGGATCGGGGCGTGGCCGGGTGGATCGGGGGCGTGGCCGAGTGAAGGGGCGGGGCTTAGCCCCGTTCGCCGGCAGAGAGTAGGCCCGGAGACTGCCTGCTCTCTGCCTGAGCGTGAGGGGAGGCTACCGGAGCAGCGCTGCTTCAGTGGCCTCCCCAAACCACCGCTCGGTGATAAGCCAGTCCAGGACAGCTTGTCCTGGACTGGCTTAGGTTAGCAAAAATGCCGCCCTCCCTGAGGCCCTGGCATAGTGCCGCCTGAAGCGCTCGCTTCAGGTCGCCTCATGGGAGGTGCGGCACTGGGTTCGATCGAACAGTCGAGTATTGAGCGACTACTCGAATCGAATTTCGAACATTTCACTGTTCACTCATCTCTAATAATGAAATGACTCCCAAATGTTCAGGCCAAGTGGGTTCCAATTTTTTAACATAAAGCATGCAAATGACGCATGGATGATGTCCAAGTGTCATCCAAGTGTCTTCCATACTCCTTTATTTTGAAATGGCAGGTTCAGATATGTTTCAATCCATTTTCATGGGACAAGATAGGACTTGCCCTGTAACTATCGGAACCTCATGTTCAGGAGGTCTTAGTCCATTCTGTCCCCATCTATGCAAGGAAGTGTACAAGTGAGTTACAGAGTGAAAACAGTTATATTGCACATTTTGGTTTTCTTTATGCAGATAGAAAACGGGCATCAAAATGTAAAAAAATATATATTTATAATAAACGCCTGATTTAGAGACTGTATAATGTTGTGTGATTCTCTTCACAGGCAGAGCAGACCCCATCATCTCCTCAGTTTGTGGATCGTAAATTATATGTATGGAACGTTACAGGCGACGGCATCCTGCATGCAATAAAAGGAGTAGAGCTAAAGACTCGGGCGGCACAATGTACCGATTTCATCACCATCAAAAAGCAACTAGCCCTACTGAAAAACATGAAAGTCAATTATTATAGGTTTGCTCTCAACTGGTCATTGATTATGCCAAAAGGTGACTTGTCCATCATTAACCGAGAAGTTCTGAGATATTATCGTTGCATGATAACTGAGGCTTCCAAACTCGGAATCCAGACCATGCTAACCATGTATTATCCAACACATGGGTCTTTAAGTCTTCCTGGGCCACTGGTAGGACATGGAGGCTGGTTAAACAGAACCATTACCCAGGCTTTTAGTGACTATGCCAAGCTGTGCTTTCACGAATTTGGTGATCTGGTAAAACAGTGGATTACCATTAATGAACCAAACCGTCTAAGCCAATATTACCATAACAGCAGTAACAACAGCTACCAAGCGGTGCACAATGCACTCCTAGCCCATGCCACAGCATGGCATTTGTATGACAAGATCTATAGACCCCATCAACATGGTCAGATATCTGTATCTTTGCATACAGACTGGGCTGAGCCTGCAAATCCCTTCCTACATTCCCACACCGAAGCTGCAGAGAGGTTCCTGCAGTTTGACATTGCTTGGATTGCCGAGCCAATCTTTGGTTCGGGTGACTATCCTAGGCTCATGCGACAATACATTACCACCAAAAACCAGAAGGGAATGTCTAAGTCTTTTTTGCCCTATTTCACAGAAGAAGAAAGAAAAATGGTGAAAGGTACGGCTGACTTTTTTGCCATGAATCATTTCACCACTAGATTGGTGATTCACGAGCCAAAGAATGATAGCAGGTTTGAATCAGATCGCGACATTCACTTTCTGTCAGATGCGACATGTCTAATGTCATTCAACGGACTTGCAGTTGTACCACATGGGATAAGACGACTCCTGAACTGGATCAGGAAGAACTATGGAAACATTCCAATTTATGTTACAGCAAATGGAGTGGACGACAAAGCAATAGATAATGACGAACATAGAATATATTACCTGCAGAAATATAGCCAGCAGGTATTACAAGGTGAGTGGTCTTTGCAGTTATACTCTCAATAACTAGACAATATACCAAGTGTCAGCTATAATACTTATGCCTCACATTCTGGTACATACCATTCTTCTATCATCTTGTAAGAACAGAAGAGGATAGTATACCTAGGTACAGAGATGGGGGAGGATAGTATACCTAGGTACAGATATAGGGGAGGATAGTATACCTAGGTACAGAGATGGAGGAGGATAGTATACCTAGGTACAGAGATGGAGGAGGATAGTATACCTAGGTACAGAGCTGGGGAAGGATAGTATACCTAGGTACAGAGCTGGGGAAGGATAGTATACCTAGGTACAGAGATGGGGAGGATAGTATACCTAGGTACAGAGATGGGGAAGGATAGTATACCTAGGTACAGATATGGGGAAGGATAGTATACCTAGGTACAGAGCTGGGGAAGGATAGTATACCTAGGTACAGAGATGGGGGAGGATAGTATACCTAGGTACAGATATGGGGGAGGATAGTATACCTAGGTACAGAGATGGGGAGGATAGTATACCTAGGTACAGAGCTGGGGAAGGATAGTATACCTAGGTACAGAGATGGGGAGGATAGTATACCTAGGTACAGAGATGGGGAAGGATAGTATACCTAGGTGCAGAGATGGGGGAGGATAGTATACCTAGGTACAGATATGGGGGAGGATAGTATACCTAGGTACAGAGCTGGGGGAGGATAGTATACCTAGGTACAGAGATGGGGGAGGATAGTATACCTAGGTACAGAGATGGGGGAGGATAGTATACCTAGGTACAGAGCTGGGGAAGGATAGTATACCTAGGTACAGAGATGGGGAGGATAGTATACCTAGGTACAGAGATGGGGAAGGATAGTATACCTAGGTACAGATACGGGGAAGAATAGTATACCTAGGTACAGAGCTGGGGAAGGATAGTATACCTAGGTACAGAGATGGGGAGGATAGTATACCTAGGTACAGAGATGGGGGAGGATAGTATACCTAGGATAGGATAGTAGGATAGTATAGGATAGATAGGATAGGATAGTATACCTAGGTACAAAGATGGGGAAGGATAGTATACCTAGGTACAGATATAGGGGAGGATAGTATACCTAGGTACAGAGATGGAGGAGGATAGTATACCTAGGTACAGAGATGGAGGAGGATAGTATACCTAGGTACAGAGCTGGGGAAGGATAGTATACCTAGGTACAGAGATGGGGAGGATAGTATACCTAGGTACAGAGATGGGGAGGATAGTATACCTAGGTACAGAGATGGGGGAGGATAGTATACCTAGGTACAGATATGGGGGAGGATAGTATACCAAGGTACAGAGATGGGGAAGGATAGTATACCTAGGATAGGATAGTAGGATAGTATAGGATAGATAGGATAGGATAGTATACCTAGGTACAAAGATGGGGAAGGATAGTATACCTAGGTACAGATATAGGGGAGGATAGTATACCTAGGTACAGAGATGGAGGAGGATAGTATACCTAGGTACAGAGATGTAGGAGGATAGTATACCTAGGTACAGAGCTGGGGAAGGATAGTATACCTAGGTACAGAGATGGGGAGGATAGTATACCTAGGTACAGAGATGGGGAAGGATAGTATACCTAGGTACAGATATGGGGAAGGATAGTATACCAAGGTACAGAGATGGGGAAGGATAGTATACCTAGGTACAAAGATGGGGAAGGATAGTATACCTAGGTGCAGAGATGGGGAGGATAGTATACCTAGGTACAGAGATGGGGAAGGATAGTATACCTAGGTACAGAGATGGGGAAGGATAGTATACCTAGGTACAGAGATGGGGAGGATAGTATACCTAGGTACAGAGATGGGGAAGGATAGTATACCTAGGTACAGAGATGGGGAAGGATAGTATACCTAGGTACAGAGATGGGGAGGATAGTATACCTAGGTACAGAGATGGGGGAGGATAGTATACCTAGGTACAGAGATGGGGAAGGATAGTATACCTAGGTACAGAGATGGGGAGGATAGTATACCTAGGTACAGATATGGGGGAGGATAGTATACCAAGGTACAGAGATGGGGAAGGATAGTATAACTAGGTACAAAGATGGGGTAGGATAGTATACCTAGGTACAGATATAGGGGAGGATAGTATACCTAGGTACAGAGATGGAGGAGGATAGTATACCTAGGTACAGAGCTGGGGAAGGATAGTATACCTAGGTACAGAGATGGGGAGGATAGTATACCTAGGTACAGAGATGGGGAAGGATAGTATACCTAGGTACAGATATGGGGAAGGATAGTATACCAAGGTACAGAGATGGGGAAGGATAGTATACCTAGGTACAAAGATGGGGAAGGATAGTATACCTAGGTGCAGAGATGGGGAGGATAGTATACCTAGGTACAGAGATGGGGAAGGATAGTATACCTAGGTACAGAGATGGGGATGATAGTATACCTAGGTACAGAGATGGGGAGGATAGTATACCTAGGTACAGAGATGGGGAAGGATAGTATACCTAGGTACAGAGATGGGGGAGGATAGTATACCTAGGTACAGAGATGGGGAGGATAGTATACCTAGGTACAGACATGGAGGAGGATAGTATACCTAGGTACAGAGCTGGGGAAGGATAATATACCTAGGTACAGAGATAGGGAGGATAGTATACCTAGGTACAGATATGGAAGAGGATAGTATACCTAGGTACAGAGATGGGGAGGATAGTATACCTAGGTACAGAGATGGGGGAGGATAGTATACCTAGGTACAGATATGGAAGAGGATAGTATACCTAGGTACAGAGATGGGGAGGATAGTATACCTAGGTACAGAGATGGGGGAGGATAGTATACCTAGGTACAGAGATGGGGAGGATAGTATACCTAGGTACAGAGATGGGGGAGGATAGTATACCTAGGTACAGAGATGGGGGAGGATAGTATACCTAGGTACAGAGATGGGGGAGGATAGTATACCTAGGACTGCACAGACTAAACAGCGTAAAGCAAACCCTAACCTTATGCTCATCTTCAATAAAAACACCACACACGGAAGTTAAACTCAAATAGTTTGGTGGACGGGGTCGGCCACAGCTCTTTATTGATAACAACCTCTTAACGGATATCAGTAAACGTAAAGCGGTATCTCTATATATATATTACCATCATATATATATAAATTAGCATATATCTAAGCAGGCGTGGCGTGGTATGCCAGCCGTGAGACTCCCCACGAGCATGTCACCTCCACTCCCATATACACAATAAACCGCCAAGGAGGAGGCCAGTGTTTACACTGGGCTCCGACCCCCCCCCAAAAGAAACAGAGCTTGCTCGACCCCGTCTTGAAGGCCTGACAAAAAAATATCTAAACCAATGTCGTTTAGGTGCACGCCATCGGATCGCATCAATCTACGATTGTCGCCTTCCAGTTGTCTGTGGCGCACGACTACCCATCCCTTAGAACGAACGAAACGCGATAGCCGGGCATTAACTGTTCTACGCGCCTTTTCTACAGCAGCTGCATCCCTGGCACCCTGCCATGTAACTCGGGAAATCATTTCTGACCAAACTAGGATGACCTCCGAAAAATAACTAGCAATCCTTTCCATATCTGCCCTCATTAGAGTAATAAGCTCAGCAACTCTCATAACGCAAAGATCGTTCCCTCCCGCATGAATTACAAGAATCACAGGAGGAGGAGCTACTTGACCTATCGAAATGGCTTCCGGCAAGACCTGACACCACTTCAATCCACGGATTCCTCTCCATTCGACGTCCATTTCACGAAAGCCAAGGGACTTCCCCCCGGGTCTGACTTCCGCCCTCTGGGCCGCCCAAAAAACGTAACTGTGACCTAGAAAACAAATGTGAGGCCTCCGAAGACCTGTAAAGGGGAGGGAAAAATCACAACAGTTAAACCAACAATTCCGGACGAACATACCCAGCGTAGCAAGAAGACCTCCACCTGCCTATCCTCTGGACAGATTCGACTGACAAACCCGCTCTAGACGCCTCAGTGGCAGCTCCAATTCGAAAAGAGTGGGTACCATACTCGCTAGGATCAGCCCCCAGAAAAGATAAAGATTTGTTAAAGACAGACCGAAACTGAAAAGAAGTAACAGGAAAACCGGACTCGTGGACCAGAAAAGAAGAACCCTGAGCCCTCCGAGATAAGTAGTCACTAACAGACCGTACAGGACATACATCGCCGTCGACCCTCTGTAGAGGAATCCATGCTCCCTTACCTAAAGAATCCGTCTTCGATCTCCTGATACGGATACGAAGAGAGTCATTACAAAGAAGGACGTCCTCAAAAAGAAGCCCACCCGGGCGAGACCTAGAGGAAGGGACCAGCTCACCTAAACGAAGGGCCCCGAAAAAGGCCAAAGAAAAACAGGCTCCAAAAACCAAGGACTCATAACTAGAAGAACATATGCTTGGAAGAGCAGAGACAAGACGGCACAACAAAGCATACGACACCGGACGACGTGAATCCTTACAGACTACTTCCCTACGCCAACCCTTAAGGGCCTGCCGAAGAACAAAGGACTGAAACAAATTACCCCAACCCCGAAGTTGAAAATGGAAATTTAAACCAGAAATACGGCGGGACGCTACCGCAGCTGAAACACCCGAGTCACGCAACATAGACACATAACGATACACAACTTTCCACCTATCCTCCACAGAGACATCCACTCGTTCAAGATCGACACAATCACACCATTCTCTCCACGCCTTACCATAACCCGCCCACGTAGCTGTAGCTACTGAGTTCTGGACCAAGGACATCATTCTCTGGTCGGGATATCCCATAGGTAAGGGGGGCACTCCAAACCCACCTCCGATGCCTCCGGCAACAGCTCCCGAAATACCTGCCAATTAAAGCGAGATAAAGCGTCAGCAACGTTGTTCTTGCAGCCCGGGACATGACGAGCCCTGAACCAGATGTTCATCTCCAGGCATCTTAGGACCATGTGCCGGAGAAGGGACAGAACTGGGAGAGAAGAAGAAGTAAGATTGTTAATGGCATGTACTACGCTTTCGTTATCGCACCAAAAGGTAACTCGCCTATCGCGAAGAAGCGGACCCCAAAGAATGACAGAAACTACAATCGGGAACAGCTCTAATAAGGTAAGGTTCCTACATAAACCGGTTGCCGCCCACTCTGGCGGCCAAGACGAGGCGCACCACTCCCGGCCTAAAATAGCACCGAAGCCCAGGGAACCCGCGGCATCTGTATACAAGGATATGTCCTGATTGGACACTTCCAGAGATTGCATGCAGGTCCGACCATTGTATTTCTCCAAGAAGCTCAACCAGACAGATAAGTCAGATTTCAATGACCGCGTTAAACGAATTCTGTGATAAGGGGAAGAAATACCCCTAGTAGAAAGGGATAATCTGCGGGAGAAAACTCTACCCATAGGCATGACTCTACAGGTAAAGACCAATAAACCTAGCAGGGACTGCATTTGCTTCAAAGTGACCTTGGAGACCGCAAGAAAACCACGAAGCAAATCAGATAAGCGTTCCAGTTTGTCCCCCGGAAGACGGAAAACCATCGAAACGGAATCCAACTCAATACCAAGAAAAGAAAGAACAGTGGTAGGGCCAACCGTCTTCTCAGGGGACAAAGGAACACCGAAACGGGACATCAGGGACCTAAAAGAATCAAGGAGAAACTGACAGCGGGAATCGAAAGCTGGGCCAACAAAAAGAAAATCGTCCAGATAGTGTATAATGGATCTGGACTTGGTTTCATATCTCACCACCCACTCGAGAAAAGAGCTGAAAAGCTCGAAAAAGTGGCAAGATATGGAACACCCCATGGGAAGGCAAGAGTCGAAATAAAATTGACCGTCCATAGAGCAACCCAAGAGATGGTAGCATTCCGGGTGGACCGGGAGGAGACGGAAGGCCGACTCGATATCCGATTTTGCCATAAGGGCACCCGGACCCGCCACCCGGAGCAACGACACCGCCCGGTCAAAGGACACGTAAGAGACCGATGCCAAAGACCTGGAAATGCCGTCATTGACCGAAGACCCTTTCGGGTGAGACAGATGATGGATAAGACGGAATTTACCACTCTCCTTCTTGGGAACGATACCTAGGGGGGAAACTCTTAGATTGTGAAAAGGAGGAGAGGAAAACGGACCAACAATCCTACCCAAGCTAACCTCTTTATAAATTTTGTCTCGGAGAACCGACGGCAAATCACGGGCAGATTTGAGATTCCTAGAGAAATATGGCTGATCAGAAGGGATAAAAGGAATGAAAAAGCCAAAAACGAAACCATCACTCAGGACCGCGGAAGCTTCCCTGTTGGGGTAAAGTTCTAGCCATGGCTGCATCGCGGGGACGCTCACTGGAGTCTTTCCCTTCAGCGGTACCTGGAGATTTCGATCCGGGCTTGACCGGACGAGTGCATCGCAAAGCAGAATGGGCTCCTCCGCAGTGCGAGCATTCGTGCTTGTATTTACACAAGCCGAAGAACCGGCAGTGGCCTTCATTAAAAAGCCAGCAGGCTCCCGGCTTGCGAACGGCCGCCGAGCCGTGAGGAGAGGAGGGTCCGGCGGCCCCAGACTGAAAGGGCTGTTTCTGAGAAGTCATAAGGCGAAGCCAAACGTCAGTGGCCTTCACACCCCAACCCAGTGATGGCTGGAGAGCAAGGCGGCGACGGAAATCTTCGTCATACTTCCACCATGCGCTCCCTCCATGGGACTTAAATGTACTATAGATCGTGTCCATGTACAAAAATAGCTCGGAGCACCGCTCCGGATGACGCTCACCCATGACACAACCGAGGACAAAAAACGCCTGCATCCAGTTGTTCATAGTGCGCGCCACCTTTGGCTTGCGCTCTACAGGGCGATCAGAAAAAGGTCGCCTCTCACGGTCAATAGTATGTTGATCGGTAGAGATTAGCGACCAAATATCAACGAATTGATTATCCCAAATTTTTTGCTTAATTTCCATATCTAGGTGAGCCCCTAGCGGACTAACACCACAGTAAAAAGCGTCCTTGTGCAAAGCTGCTAGAGGGGGAGGGGGAGGAGGCGGAGGAGCGACCGCAGCACCAGGAGCTGCTGCAAGTAGGGCCTTAAGGGCCGGAGCAGCAGCAGCAACCTCCGAACCCGCCCCCCAAGCCCCAGCAAAATTAAACTCACCAGTAGTCTGCGGCGAAGGAGCAGGCGCAGGAGGCGGAGCAACCGCCGTGGGCACTTCAGTAACCGTGCGAGAACGACTCTCCCCACGAAACGGCTGGACAGCCGAGGAACGAGGCTCCAGCCTATGATCCCGACTGCGAGACAATCTACTGTAGCCACCAGAGCTGCAAGAGTCCTCACTTGATGACGGTGAACGCCAGCGGGAAGGCCGTGGTCTCCTCGAGCTGCGACTGTGTCGTGATGCACGCGAGCTGTGGCGAGAGCAGTGTCTATGACACCCAGCGGCTCTGCGGCTTCTATGCCCGTGCGAGCCCTGGGAAGAGGTCCCCGAGGATGACCTGGAACGGCGCACTCCACGAGACCTCTCAATAGCACCTTGGCTGGCAACCGGCGATGAAACGCCACCTAGGGAAGGATGAGCAACAAGAGCTGAAATAAGAGGGGGACCCACACCCATACTAGGGGCACTAGAATGCGCAGCATCCGCAGTAGCGGAAATTCCCTGCGCCATATGCAGCGCCGGCGGCGGCAGCTGAGACATAATAATCCCCGTAGTTACAGCAGCACCGGAAACTAACGGAGGAGCAGGGGCCATGCTGCTCGCGGGCACTATCCCAGAAGCCTCCCCCCCTCCCCCTGCAGCCTGAACTACAGGCAGCTGGCCGGGCACTACAGAGGCCGAGTTAACCCCATGCACGCCGGTTGCAGGATCATCCACCCCCGAAGAGGAACTATGGTGGCCACCCATCCCGCCGCGCACACTGCCCGGGGACGCCGACGATTCAAATAATAGAGGCGAGCCCGCGTGGACCGGAAGGCCTGCGAAAGCCCGCGAACCGGAAGTGACGTTTACGTCACCAGCCGCGGCCGCGCGCGCGCTCCCAGACTGGGAGCCGCGCGCCTCCCTAGCAACGGACAGTGCCGGCCGAACCCTGGAGGCCCCGGCTCGTCTATTACCGCAGGTAAGGGGAGAAGGGCTGGGACTAAGTCTAGCAGGGGGGCGGGACACCCGGCCAGAGCGACGCTCAGGCCGGGAACACTCACCAGGAACCGCAGGCGTCGGATCAGGCGTGAGCTGGGCTACCAAGCCCTGCAACCACCCAGGACCCTCGGTATTCATCCTGGTTTGCAGAATATTGACCAGGCTCTCGTCCGACATCCCTCAGGACACCACAGCCACAGGCAGAGAAAAACTGGAGGAAGACACTCGGTCCAAAGCTCTGCAGGGAGTCAAAGAGGCCAGGTAAAAATTAAACATAGTCTCTTATACATCAGGCTGTACCATAAATCAGCCAATTAGCAGCAGGGGGAACAGAACATAAAATAAACAAAACACAAACTCTAGTGCAAGGAGAAATAAACCCATATCCCCCACATCTCTCTTTCAAGTGGAATGCTCCAGAACAGGCTGAAGATGGCTAACAGAAGTAGCATAAAGGGGGGTTAAAATTACCAAAAAGGACGCTGTACAGTCAGGAACGCCGGCCCTATTCGGATTGGCGTTCAGTCAGTACAGAGATGGAGGAAGATAGTATACCTAGGTACAGAGATGGAGGAGGATAGTATACCTAGGTACAGAGATGGGGGAGGATAGTATACCTAGGTACAGAGATGGAGGAGGATAGTATACCTAAGTACAGACATGGAGGAGGATAGTATACCTAGGTACAGAGATGGAGGAGGATAGTATACCTAGGTACAGAGATGGGGAGGATAGTATACCTAGGTACAGAGATGGAGGAGGATAGTATACCTAGGTACAGAGATGGAGGAGGATAGTATACCTAGGTACAGAGAGGAGGAGGATAGTATACCTAGGTACAGAGATGGGGAGGATAGTATACCTAGGTACAGAGATGGAGGAGGGTAGTATACCTAGGTACAGAGATGGAGGAGGATAGTATAACTAGGTACAGAGATGGAGGAGGATAGTATACCTAGGTACAGAGATGGAGGAGGATAGTATAACTAGGTACAGAGATGGAGGAGGATAGTATACCTAAGTACAGACATGGAGGAGGATAGTATACCTAGGTACAGAGATGGAGGAGGATAGTATACCTAGGTACAGAGATGGAGGAAGATAGTATACCTAGGTACAGAGATGGGGGAGGATAGTATACCTAGGTACAGAGATGGAGGAGGATAGTATACCTAGGTACAGAGAGGAGGAGGATAGTATACCTAGGTACAGAGATGGGGAGGATAGTATACCTAGGTACAGAGATGGAGGAGGATAGTATACCTAAGTACAGACATGGAGGAGGATAGTATACCTAGGTACAGAGATGGAGGAGGATAGTATAACTAGGTACAGAGATGGAGGAGGATAGTATACCTAAGTACAGACATGGAGGAGGATAGTATACCTAGGTACAGAGATGGAGGAGGATAGTATACCTAGGTACAGAGATGGAGGAAGATAGTATACCTAGGTACAGAGATGGAGGATGATAGTATACCTAGGTACAGAGATGGGGGAGGATAGTATACCTAGGTACAGAGATGGGGGAGGATAGTATACCTAGGTACAGAGATGGAGGAGGATAGTATACCTAGGTACAGAGATGGGGAGGATAGTATACCTAGGTACAGAGATGAAGGAGGATAGTATACCTAAGTACAGACATGGAGGAGGATAGTATACCTAGGTACAGAGATGGAGGAGGATAGTATAACTAGGTACAGAGATGGATGAGGATAGTATACCTAAGTACAGACATGGAGGAGGATAGTATACCTAGGTACAGAGATGGAGGAGGATAGTATACCTAGGTACAGAGATGGAGGAGGATAGTATAACTAGGTACAGAGATGGAGGAGGATAGTATACCTAAGTACAGACATGGAGGAGGATAGTATACCTAGGTACAGAGATGGAGGAGGATAGTATACCTAGGTACAGAGATGGAGGAAGATAGTATACCTAGGTACAGAGATGGGGGAGGATAGTATACCTAGGTACAGAGATGGAGGAGGATAGTATACCTAGGTACAGAGATGGGGAGGATAGTATACCTAGGTACAGAGATGGAGGAGGATAGTATACCTAGGTACAGAGATGGGGGAGGATAGTATACCTAGGTACAGATATGGAGGAGGATAGTATACCTAGGTACAGAGATGGGGAGGATAGTATACCTAGGTACAGAGATGGAGGAGGATAGTATACCTAGGTACAGAGATGGAGGAGGATAGTATAACTAGGTACAGAGATGGAGGAGGATAGTATACCTAAGTACAGACATGGAGGAGGATAGTATACCTAGGTACAGAGATGGAGGAGGATAGTATACCTAGGTACAGAGATGGAGGAAGATAGTATACCTAGGTACAGAGATGGGGGAGGATAGTATACCTAGGTACAGAGATGGAGGAGGATAGTATACCTAGGTACAGAGATGGGGAGGATAGTATACCTAGGTACAGAGATGGGGAGGATAGTATACCTAGGTACAGAGAGGAGGAGGATAGTATACCTAGGTACAGAGATGGGGAGGATAGTATACCTAGGTACAGAGATGGAGGAGGATAGTATACCTAAGTACAGACATGGAGGAGGATAGTATACCTAGGTACAGAGATGGAGGAGGATAGTATAACTAGGTACAGAGATGGAGGAGGATAGTATACCTAAGTACAGACATGGAGGAGGATAGTATACCTAGGTACAGAGATGGAGGAGGATAGTATACCTAGGTACAGAGATGGAGGAAGATAGTATACCTAGGTACAGAGATGGAGGATGATAGTATACCTAGGTACAGAGATGGGGGAGGATAGTATACCTAGGTACAGAGATGGGGGAGGATAGTATACCTAGGTACAGAGATGGAGGAGGATAGTATACCTAGGTACAGAGATGGGGAGGATAGTATACCTAGGTACAGAGATGAAGGAGGATAGTATACCTAAGTACAGACATGGAGGAGGATAGTATACCTAGGTACAGAGATGGAGGAGGATAGTATAACTAGGTACAGAGATGGATGAGGATAGTATACCTAAGTACAGACATGGAGGAGGATAGTATACCTAGGTACAGAGATGGAGGAGGATAGTATACCTAGGTACAGAGATGGAGGAGGATAGTATACCTAGGTACAGAGATGGAGGAGGATAGTATACCTAGGTACAGAGATGGAGGAGGATAGTATACCTAGGTACAGAGATGGAGGAGGATAGTATACCTAGGTACAGAAATGGGGGAGGATAGTATACCTAGGTACAGAGATGGGGGAGGATAGTATACCTAGGTACAGAGATGGAGGAGGAAAGTATACCTAGGTACAGAGATGAGGAGGATAGTATACCTAGGTACAGAGATGGGGAGGATAGTATACCTAGGTACAGAGATGGAGGAGGATAGTATACCTAAGTACAGACATGGAGGAGGATAGTATACCTAGGTACAGAGATGGAGGAGGATAGTATACCTAGGTACAGAGATGGGGGAGGATAGTATACCTAGGTACAGAGATGGGGGAGGATAGTATACCTAGGTACAGAGATGGAGGAGGATAGTATACCTAGGTACAGAGATGGGGAGGATAGTATACCTAGGTACAGAGATGAAGGAGGATAGTATACCTAAGTACAGACATGGAGGAGGATAGTATACCTAGGTACAGAGATGGAGGAGGATAGTATAACTAGGTACAGAGATGGAGGAGGATAGTATACCTAAGTACAGACATGGAGGAGGATAGTATACCTAGGTACAGAGATGGAGGAGGATAGTATACCTAGGTACAGAGATGGAGGAGAATAGTATAACTAGGTACAGAGATGGAGGAGGATAGTATACCTAGGTACAGAGATGGAGGAGGATAGTATACCTAGGTACAGAGATGGGGAGGATAGTATACCTAGGTACAGAGATGGAGGAGGATAGTATACCTAGGTACAGAGATGGAGGAGGATCGTATACCTAGGTACACAGATGGAGGAGGATAGTATACCTAGGTGCAGAGATGAGGCAAAGATAGTACACCTAGGTACAGAGATGGGGAGGATAGTATACCTAGGTACAGAGATGGAGGAGGATAGTATACCTAGGTACAGAGATGGAGGAGGATAGTATACCTAGGTACAGAGATGGGGGAGGATAGTATACCTAGGTACAGAGATGAAGGAGGATAGTATACCTAGGTACAGAGATGAGGCAAAGATAGTATACCTAGGTACAGAGATGGGGAGGATAGTATACCTAGGTACAGAGATGGAGGAGGATAGTATACCTAGGTGAAGAGATGGGGGAGGATAGTATACCTAGGTGCAGAGATGGAGGAGGATAGTATACCTAGGTACAGACATGGAGGAGGATAGTATACCTAGGTACAGAGATGGGGAGGATAGTATACCTAGGTACAGAGATGGAGGAGGATAGTATACCTAGGTACAGAGATGGAGGAGGATAGTATAACTAGGTACAGAGATGGAGGAGGATAGTATACCTAGGTACAGACATGGAGGAGGATAGTACACCTAGGTACAGAGATGGAGGAGGATAGTATACCTAGGTACAGAGATGGAGGAAGATAGTATACCTAGGTACAGAGATGGAGGAGGATAGTATACCTAGGTACAGAGATGGGGGAGGATAGTATACCTAGGTACAGAGATGGGGGAGGATAGTATACCTAGGTACAGAGATGGGGAAGGATAGTATACCTAGGTACAGAGATGGGGAGGATAGTATACCTAGGTACAGAGATGGGGGAGGATAGTATACCTAGGTACAGAGATGGGGAGGATAGTATACCTAGGTACAGAGATGGGGGAGGATAGTATACCTAGGTGAAGAGATGGGGGAGGATAGTATACCTAGGTGCAGAGATGGAGGAGGATAGTATACCTAGGTGAAGAGATGGGGGAGGATAGTATACCTAGGTGCAGAGATGGAGGAGGATAGTATACCTAAGTACAGAGATGGAGGAGGATAGTATACCTAGGTGAAGAGATGGGGGAGGATAGTATAACTAGGTACAGAGATGGAGGAGGATAGTATACCTAGGTACAGACATGGAGGAGGATAGTACACCTAGGTACAGAGATGGGGGAGGATAGTATACCTAGGTACAGAGATGGGGAAGGATAGTATACCTAGGTACAGAGATGGGGAGGATAGTATACCTAGGTACAGAGATGGGGGAGGATAGTATACCTAGGTACAGAGATGGGGAAGGATAGTATACCTAGGTACAGAGATGGGGAGGATAGTATACCTAGGTACAGAGATGGGGGAGGATAGTATACCTAGGTACAGAGATGGGGAGGATAGTATACCTAGGTACAGAGATGGGGGAGGATAGTATACCTAGGTGAAGAGATGGGGGAGGATAGTATACCTAGGTGCAGAGATGGAGGAGGATAGTATACCTAGGTGAAGAGATGGGGGAGGATAGTATACCTAGGTGCAGAGATGGAGGAGGATAGTATACCTAAGTACAGAGATGGAGGAGGATAGTATACCTAGGTGAAGAGATGGGGGAGGATAGTATACCTAGGTGCAGAGATGGAGGAGGATAGTATACCTAGGTACAGAGATGGGGAAGGATAGTATACCTAGGTACAGAGATGGAGGAGGATAGTATACCTAGGTACAGATATGGGGGAGGATAGTATACCTAGGTACAGAGATGGGGAAGGATAGTATACCTAGGTACCGAGATGGGGAAGGATAGTATACCTAGGTACAGAGATGGGGAGGATAGTATACCTAGGTACCGAGATGGGGAAGGATAGTATACCTAGGTGCAGAGATGAGGCAAAGATAGTACACCTAGGTACAGAGATGGGGAGGATAGTATACCTAGGTACAGAGATGGAGGAGGATAGTATACCTAGGTACAGAGATGGAAGAGGATAGTATACCTAGGTGCAGAGATGAGGCAAAGATAGTATACCTAGGTACAGAGATGGAGGAGGATAGTATACCTAGGTACAGAGATGGGGGAGGATAGTATACCTAGGTACAGAGATGAAGGAGGATAGTATACCTAGGTACAGAGATGAGGCAAAGATAGTATACCTAGGTACAGAGATGGGGAGGATAGTATACCTAGGTACAGAGATGGAGGAGGATAGTATACCTAGGTGAAGAGATGGGGGAGGATAGTATACCTAGGTGCAGAGATGGAGGAGGATAGTATACCTAGGTACAGACATGGAGGAGGATAGTATACCTAGGTACAGAGATGGGGAGGATAGTATACCTAGGTACAGAGATGGAGGAGGATAGTATACCTAGGTACAGAGATGGAGGAGGATAGTATAACTAGGTACAGAGATGGAGGAGGATAGTATACCTAGGTACAGACATGGAGGAGGATAGTACACCTAGGTACAGAGATGGAGGAGGATAGTATACCTAGGTACAGAGATGGAGGAAGATAGTATACCTAGGTACAGAGATGGAGGAGGATAGTATACCTAGGTACAGAGATGGGGGAGGATAGTATACCTAGGTACAGAGATGGGGGAGGATAGTATACCTAGGTACAGAGATGGGGAAGGATAGTATACCTAGGTACAGAGATGGGGAGGATAGTATACCTAGGTACAGAGATGGGGGAGGATAGTATACCTAGGTACAGAGATGGGGAGGATAGTATACCTAGGTACAGAGATGGGGGAGGATAGTATACCTAGGTGAAGAGATGGGGGAGGATAGTATACCTAGGTGCAGAGATGGAGGAGGATAGTATACCTAGGTGAAGAGATGGGGGAGGATAGTATACCTAGGTGCAGAGATGGAGGAGGATAGTATACCTAGGTACAGAGATGGAGGAGGATAGTATACCTAGGTGAAGAGATGGGGGAGGATAGTATACCTAGGTGCAGAGATGGAGGAGGATAGTATACCTAGGTACAGAGATGGGGAAGGATAGTATACCTAGGTACAGAGATGGAGGAGGATAGTATACCTAGGTACAGATATGGGGGAGGATAGTATACCTAGGTACAGAGATGGGGAGGATAGTATACCTAGGTACAGAGATGGGGGAGGATAGTATACCTAGGTACAGAGATGAGGAGGATAGTATACCTAGGTGAAGAGATGGGGGAGGATAGTATACCTAGGTGCAGAGATGGAGGAGGATAGTATACCTAGGTACAGAGATGGGGGAGGATAATATACCTAGGTAAAGAGATGGGGAGGATAGTATACCTAGGTGCAGAGATGGAGGAGGATAGTATACCTAGGTGCAGAGATGGGGGAGGATAGTATACCTAGGTACAGAGATGGGGAGGATAGTATACCTAGGTACAGAGATGGAGGAGGATAGTATACCTAGGTACAGAGATGGGGAGGATAGTATACCTAGGTACAGAGATGGGGGAGGATAGTATACCTAGGTACAGAGATGGAGGAGGATAGTATACCTAGGTGAAGAGATGGGGGAGGATAGTTTACCTAGGTGCAGAGATGGAGGAGGATAGTATACCTAGGTACAGAGATGGGGAAGGATAGTATACCTAGGTACAGAGATGGAGGAGGATAGTATACCTAGGTACAGAGATGGGGAGGATAGTATACCTAGGTACAGAGATGGGGAGGATAGTATACCTAGGTACAGAGATGGGGGAGGATAGTATACCTAGGTACAGAGATGAGGAGGATAGTATATCTAGGTACAGAGATGGGGAGGATAGTATACCTAGGTGCAGAGATGGAGGAGGATAGTATACCTAGGTACAGAGATGGGGGAGGATAATATACCTAGGTAAAGAGATGGGGAGGATAGTATACCTAGGTGCAGAGATGGAGGAGGATAGTATACCTAGGTGCAGAGATGGAGGAGGATAGTATACCTAGGTACAGAGATGGAGGAGGATAGTATACCTAGGTACAGAGATGGAGGAGGATAGTATACCTAGGTACAGAGATGGAGGAGGATAGTATACCTAGGTACAGAGATGGGGAAGGATAGTATACCTAGGTACCGAGATGGGGAAGGATAGTATACCTAGGTACAGAGATGGGGAGGATAGTATACCTAGGTACCGAGATGGGGAAGGATAGTATACCTAGGTACAGAGATGGGGGAGGATAGTATACCTAGATACAGAGATGGGGAAGGATAGTATACCTAGGTACAGAGATGGGGGAGGATAGTATACCTAGGTACAGAGATGGGGGAGGATAGTATACCTAGGTACCGAGATGGAGGAGGATAGTATACCTAGGTACAGAGATGGGGGAGGATAGTATACCTAGGTACCGAGATGGAGGAGGATAGTATACCTAGGTACAGAGATGGGGAGGATAGTATACCTAGGTACAGAGATGGAGGAGGATAGTATACCTAGGTACAGAGATGGAGGAGGATAGTATACCTAGGTACAGAGATGGAGGAGGATAGTATACCTAGGTACAGAGATGGGGAGGATAGTATACCTAGGTACAGAGATGGGGGAAGATAGTATATCTAGGTACAGATATGGAGAAGGATAGTATACCTAGGTACAGAGATGGAGGAGGATAGTATAGTAACATCTGTATGATGTCTATATTACTTAATAACCTTAGCCACTAGACAGTGGAGTGGTTGTAGTAACTTGCCATATATTGGTCGTGTATAGTCAAAACACGGACTAGTACACCATTTAGCCAATGCCTTTCATAATAGTTAAAACATTTGTTCACGTCAGTTTTACAAAAATCTGATTAATACAACAAGAAGAGATGGATGGTATTTTGACTGCCAAGTTCCTTACAATTTCTATTCCTACGACCTAGTACTAATTTGGACCTTAGATGACCTAAAAGCACTTTAGCACCATGTACTACTATTGACCGCAGCAGGATCAACGCGTCTCTCTACCTTGGTTCAGTCCAATCTTTTCATTGTACTTTATTAATCAGATTTTTCAAAACCTGTTAAAAAGATGATAAAATTTGATACATCTAAAAACATCACACAAGATTATAAAAACTGATATGTCCAAGTATGGAAAAGTGGTTTCACTTATCCCATTCTCTCTGTGATTTGTTTTCTAGCCTACCTACAAGACAACATCAACCTGAAGGGATACTATGCATTCAAACTGATGGATAAAACCAAACCCCAGTATGGATTCTACAACTCCCCTATACACGACATGAAAGCCAAGGCCTCGGTGGACATATACCGCTCAATCATTACCGCCAATGGCTTCCCACTGGACCAAGTTAGAGATTCCTGTAAAATGAGTGAAGAGAAGTCTTGTTCGTTCTGTAAGTTCCTCGAGCAGAAGAAACCTCTCATCTTTTTTAGCTTCTGCTTGTTTTCCACGTCCACTCTTCTAATAACTGTTACAATAATCCGAAAGTACAAGCGGAAGAGGAGAAAACTCCGCTCGGTGAAACACCAGCATAACGCTTGCTTCCTCATCAAAAAGAAAGATGGTTTCAGCCAATGCTGATCTGGATTGCACCTCAATGGACTAGTTTACGATAAATTCACTCCATTCATTCTCTGAAGTCAAAGACATAGAAACTCTCAGATGTTCTTGAGCACATTCTTACAGGCGCGGCATCGCTTTGTCATATTTATATCTCTTTACTTGTGATACTAGCACAGGACCCTGATGTTGTCATGAGCAGAAGCTATACGGAAATTAATTTATGAACTCAAATTCTATTGTAAATTTTTCATTATTTAAAAAGAAAAAAAACTACCTTTCCAAATTCTTGGTATTTGTTTGACTGGTCTCTTCAGTTTTTACAGATTGGTAGCACTTTTTATGTACGTGGTGCGAATGCTGCTGGACTCGTGACTTGAGATATGAAGCACCTTAAAGGGATCCTATCATTTAAACCAAATTTTTTTCTGTTTATCAGGTTGGAATAGCCTTAAGAAAGGCTATTCATCTCCTATCTTTAGATGTCTTCTCCCTGCTGCCATTCTGTAGAAATCCTGTTTCCGCCGGTATGCAAATGAGTTCTCTCACAGCACTGGGGGCGGGATCCAGCGCTCAAAAAGCACTGGAGATGTCCCCAATACTGCGAGAGAACTCTCCAGCGCCACCTCCATCTTCTTCAGAAACGGGGTCCTCACACGTCTTCTTCCAGGGGTTGGCTTCAAACTTCTAGGCCTCGGGCCTAGGGCAAAGCCGACTGCACGTGCCTGACGGCCACAAGAAAATGGCCACTTACAATACTGTGCAAGCGACCGTTTTCTTGTGGCTGGCGGGCATGTGCAGTCGGCTTTGCCCTAGGCCCGAGGCTTAGAAGTTTGAAGCCACCGCAGGAAGAAGACACAAGGAGAAGGCGTTCCAGAAGAAGATGGAGGCAGCGCTGGAGAGTTCTTTTGCCCCCAGTGCTGTTTGAGCGCTGGGGTCCACCCCCACTGCTGCGAGAGAACTCATTTGCATACTAGCGAAAATCGGGATTTCTATGGAACGGCGGGGTAGAGAAGAAATCTAAAGATAGGAGATGAATAGTATTTCTTAAGGCTATTCCTACGTGATAAGCAGAAAAAATTTGGTTTAAATGATAGGATCCCTTTAATTATAGGGTTAATTATAAGGTGGGCAATAACACATACACACTATTTAATGGGCTGTTATTCCATTAATTTGTGTTTCTCATCCATTTCAAGCCAAGCACACCCTCATGAAAAAATTTACAACCAAATACCCCAGTGGACGAATCCTGCTCCCGTTCTCAAGTGGGGAACAACAAAATAGTGTGCATAGTGCAACAAGCAAATCTTTTGCACCTGTGGAAAACATAGAGTGAAAGTTCTGATGATCTTTTAGCTTCTATCCAGCTCAGATCATACAGTAGATCAGTAGTTATCTGTCAATTCAGCACAGAATGTGTGCTGCTATAACGGAGATCCGGTCTGTTAACCCTGACCCAATATCTTCCCAATATGTACCTGCCTATGTTTTGCAGCCACTGCGCTGCATTATTTGAAGATGGTAGGTGGTAACACTAACCGCCAGGAGCCTCAGACACCTTAGAATTCGCTACATGTGCCACTTTCAGAGCGCTGTTTATCAGCCATGGCACGTACCCCTTAGAATGTGCAGTGTACCCCTAGGAGTACACATACCACAGGTTGAGGAACATAGTGTTAGACTGACTATACACATCAGAGCACCGTCACCCAAACACTCATTTAGCCAACAACTGCTCCTTACAGTCACCTATGCACATGTATACTCAGGCCTGGTTCACATCTGAATTTGGTATTCTGTTGGGGAAATCTGCTTTGGGAATGGAATCCAATATGCATTAAAAAGCGGTTAGCTAAGAAACCACATGAACCCCATAGACTATAATGGGGTCCATGTGGTTTTTGCTCGGTTTCCTCACAAAACATGCAGAGAGAAAAGTGCTGCTTTTCTACACCTATTCAGAACATACAGTGACGAGCAAAAGGGTAACAATGTTTTGAACTTGTGACTTTCAGGCTCCATAGCTCATGATCCACTACAGCTTGGAACGCAAGACTACCATCATTTTATAGACAATCCCCTTGGCTATCTCATACATAAATTTGACTGACAACTATTTAGCATAGGATGAGTAAGGGTGCATTCAGACTACGTAACGCCGGGCGTGTATGAGAGCCGTACACGCCGGCATTACGGCAGACTGCCGAACACTTCCCATTCACTTCAATGGGAGCGCTCGTAAACGCCGCTGTTACGAGCGCTCCCATTGAAGTGAATGGGATGTGTTCGGCAGTCTGCCGTAATGCCGGCGTGTACGGCTCTCATACACGCCCGGCGTTACGTAGTCTGAATGCACCCTTATACAGATTATTGCCATGTAACTGCATTGTTACTGACTTGCTCCTAGTGATGGCAGAATCTTTTTCTTCTTGTATACTACACATTACACCCTGTTCTCACATTCTCTAATAGCCTGGCGTGGTTTTATGTTGATTCCCAAGTGGTTCAAAATAAGGATCAGCCATAAGGAAGATTTCCCAAGAAAAGAGAAACTGCATCATCTGGCTCATTGGCCAAGAAAATTACAAAATGACCTCATGTGAGTGCCATTAGAGTGGGAAGAATATGAAATGAAGTCCGTCCATAGAGGTGGTCGCCCAGGCAAAATATCAGAGTCAACAAGTCAACTCTTCACAAGTTCTATTAGTTCTGGCGCAACAAACAAAGTAGTGGTGGTGGGTTATGTGCTTTGTAATAGTAACAAGCACCGTGCGACACCCATTACACAGGTCTCGAATGGTAACCAAGCAAGAGCTTCTAGGAGCTTATACTCAACTGAGGAGAGATGAGCAGACACAGTTGATGAAACACTTGGTGTCCTTTAAGGTTTACCCTGTGATATAACTTCTCTCCGGAAACAAAGCCAGTGATCATTCAGAATCAGTTTTATAATAAATGGTATGTGGGTTATTTTATTCTTTGTTAGTGTCCGCTTGATGTATAGGCCCCAAGAAAAAAATATTCTGTGTACTTTTAAGGGTAAAATAAAACATCTAAATTCTAATCATTTCCACAGTCTGATCCTTAGCTGTGTTGGAAGCCATGTCAAAGGATCTTGAAAACTCTTTAAGACATAACTATTAAAGATGAGCGAACAGTAAAATGTTCAAGGTTCGATATCCGTTTCAAGTAGCCCCTCAATATTCGACTACTCAAATCGAATATCGAACCCTATTATAGTCTATGGGGGGAAAATGCTCGTTTCAGGGGTAGGCAACATTCGATCAAATTATACTTACCAAGTCCATGAGTGAGGGTCGGGCTGGATCCTCCAAGAAGTCTTCTCCGTGCAGCGTCCCTGCGGCATCCTCCGGCTCTTCATTCACTCTACCAGGCATCGGGCCTGGGCAGAGCCGACTGCGCATGCCCGCACTACAAGCACTACAAGCGGACATGCACAGTCGGCTCTGCCCAGGTCCGATACCTGGCAGAGTGAATGAAGAGCCAGAAGAACCAGAAGACGCCGCGGGGACGCTGCACGGAGAAGACTTCTAAAGCTAGAAGAACCAGCATTGATTGGCCGACTGTATAGCATTCGGCCAATCAATGCTGGTCCTGCATCGAACTTTTACATTCGAACAGCGAGTAGTACTCGATCGAGTACGAGTATTTCGAATACTGTAGTATTCAATCGAATACCTACTCGATCGAGTACTACTCGCTCATCTCTAATAACTATATTTAGTCTTATTGTAGTCTTACTCAGGGGCGCAGCTATAGGGGATGCAGAGGTGGCAATTGCTACTGGTCCGTGTAGCCTGAGGGGCCCAGAGAACTCTGCCACATGGTACACAAAAAAACAAATTTATTTATTTTATTTTATTTTTTTATTTTTTTTTTTGGGGGGGGTCTATTACCAGCTGCAATAGTAATGTATAGAATCTCCCATAAAATAGTTAAAAAAAAAAGAAGCTTAAAAAAATATAATAAAAAAAATAAACTAAATAAAAGTTGTAAATCCCTCCTTTCCCTAGAATACATATAAAAGTAGAAAATGACTGTGAAACACAAACACATTAGGTGTCCCTGTGTCTACTGAATATAGGGGATCTGCAGTGCTCCTGATCTGTCAGGAAAAGGTTAATAGGAGCACTGCAGATACCCTATAGTCAGCCAGACTGAATTCCAAGTGGGGCAAAAAAAAAACAGTCCTCAAGCTCAGGGAAGGGGCAGACAGACAACCAAAACACCCCCTGCCCTTCCCCAGCACCTACTGCACCCAAAAACTCCCACCATTTTAATTTTTGAAATTTTCCAGTAGCTGCTGCATTTCCCCCCCTCGGCTTATACTCGAGTCAATAAGTTTTCCCAGTCTTTTGTGGTAAAATTAGGGACCTCGGCTTATATTTGGGTCGGCTTATACTCCAGTATATATGGTAACCAGTCTATATTAGCTCGTAATGACATCTATTTTGTCCAATTTTGTGTCTCCAACAAGAAGACACCTCATGCACGGTATCTTAAAACGCCTCCATGTAAGGAACAAGGCTGCAAAATAGAAAATCAGATGCAGTAACTATAGGGATTTATATTCCCCTTTTTGGAAAGAACTTTGTCTTTGTACTTAGAGACTGTCATACAACATCCTTTAAAACCTGAATGTTTTTACTCCTCTTTTTTTTTCCAATTTTCAATTCCAATTTAAAGTAAATAAAACTTTCCTTGACTCTAATTTTCCCTTCTTTCTTACTCTTTTGAGATGGTGGAAGTTACGGTAAATAAAACAGCAAAACACTGTAGGGATTGTAGGGTTATAGGTTGGACTTGATGGACTCATGTCTTGATCCAACCTCATCTACTATATAAAGTCTATTTTATGAACTGTACTGTATTGGATGAGCCAAGTTACTGAAGCCGGGAATGTAAATGTAATAGAGTGACATGTGCATAGTTGTGATAACCTTCCCAGGTCATCTCATCTGATAACACCACCTACTGGTAGCAGGCCCATTGCAAACATCAGGAGAGATAAGATAAGTCCCCTGTGGCAGTGCACAGGACAGTAAAAGGTGGGGACTGTATCTCTCCATCATCTTCTAGTCAAGAGAAATTCCAACCAGGGCCACCAACAAATCCATCTCTGGTCTGTCGGTGTGACATGGTCCTTGTAGTCCAGTGATGTCTGCTGGTCCTACAGCTATAGAGCTGTATCTGCTCCTTGTCATGGCAGAGATTTATTAAAGGTCTGCCTCAGTCATAGCATAAATTTTTTGGCTGATGGGGTTGTAAATTTCCTGGGTTGACTGTTGGAATTCCACTTTAGGTATATGTCCCAGTGACATTCCATAGATAAGGAGGATTCTAGATAACATTGTGCTTGGTCCTCTGAGGTTATAGAACAAAAGGTGGACTGCTTACGTACATAGTATAACTAAGAGTAAATGATTCCTTAGCATGGGTCAGCTCTCACCTCTCTCTGCAATGTCCATGGATCTCGCTCTTTTTTCTCATTATACATTGGGTCGTGGTGGACTTATTTGATGCTTTGGTTGTCAGTGACATATATATGTTGCTGGTATTTCAATCTGTCTGTCTCCTTGTAACCTCTCTACTATATAGTGTCCTCTTTTGGTTAGAATCAACTGTTCTTCCCAACATAGCCAAAGCAAAATATTCTGCTCCTCCATGTCCTTTGGTTGTCCATTTATGGTCCACTTTACATAGCCAAGAGGGCAATGATCTGATCCCCATGTGCCGACAAACAGTAGTTTATGGTGTTACCAGTGCTTAAATTGATAAAAAAAAAATCTAGGGGGAACTCTGGAATAACAGATTCTTCCCCCTCCCGCCGAAGACCTTGACAGATCGACCAACGACCCCCTCCCCTGCATTCCTGTAGGGCGGCTTTTCCGTAGATATAATTGTAACAGAAAGTCAGCGGAGGAAAACTCTGTGAACTTTCTGTTCAAAGCTCTGTGGGAAGAATTGTGATGCATCCCGATGCATTTTTCCTGCAGTGCTTTAGTGCTGCTTATCGTCCTGTGGGGCCTTAGCTTGAGTCTTACTCCGCAAAAACCTGCTCCAAAATTGTCCCATGTCCTAACATCAAGGTTGAGCCTTGGGTTTGTGGTGCAGTTTTGCACACAATATTAGTCTCATACAATGGGTGAGGCTGCATGCCATTGAATCTACTGCAGAAACCATGGCAAGATTGTCACGGGGCTTCTTTTTGTCCATCACTGCTTCCCATTGGAAACAAAGACAGGCACATTAGGGCCAATTTTTGGAAAGTATTTTTGGAGTGGAAGACCACTTCAAAATTCTTTGCAAAAGCCACTGTGTGAACATGCCCTTATACTGCTGCGGGCCAGTGAATGGCAGCAATATGGGCATGCATTTACATCATTGTAAGTCTGCACTAGGGCAGACTAGGGCAGACCCCCGAGTATAATGATCGGCGGACCGGGAGAGGTAAGGGAACGTAACAAACACTGTTACTTACCTCTCCACGATCCTGCCAGGCCTCTTTCATACTTGTCTGACGTCTCTGATGTCACATGAACCCGGCCTGCGTCCCGGGTCATGTGACGTCCGACGTCATTAAAGAAGGACGAGAGCGGCGGCCGACAGCATAGGAGCCGGGGAACAGGCAAGCAACTGTTTTTTTAATGTTTTTATTCCCCCGGGTCTCCGATTATTATACTCTGGGGTCTGAAAAGACCCCAGAGTATAATGATTGTTTATGGGTGTCCAAAGTGGGACATAATACTGTGTGCAGGGGCCACTATAGGGGATAATACTGTGTGCAGGGGCCACTATGGGGGATAATACTGTGTGCAGGGGCCACTATAGGGGATAATACTGTGTGCAGGGGCCACTATGGGGGATAATACTGTGTGCAGGGGCCACTATAGGGGATAATACTGTGTGCAGGAGCCACTATGGGGGATAATACTGTGTGCAGGGGCCACTATGGGGCATAATACTGTGTGCAGGGGCCACTATTGGGGATAATATTGTGTGCAGGGACCACTATGGGGCATAATACTGTGTGCAGGGGCCACTATTGGGGATAATACTGTGTGCAGGGGACACTATAGGGGATAATACTGTGTGCAGGGGACACTATTGGGGTTAATACTGTGTGCAGGGGACTATGGGGCATAATACTGTGTGCAGGGGCCACTATTGGGGATAATACTGTGTGCAGGGGACACTATGGGGGATAATACTGTGTGCAGGGACCACTATGGGGCATAATACTGCGTGCAGGGGCCACTATTGGGGATAATACTGTGTGCAGGGGACACTATAGGGGATAATACTGTGTGCAGGGGACACTATTGGGGTTAATACTGTGTGCAGGGGCCACTATGGGGCATAATACTGTGTGCAGGGGCCACTATTGGGGATAATACTGTGTGCAGGGGACACTATGGGGGATAATACTGTTTGCAGGGGACACTATTGGGGATAATACTGTGTGCAGGGGCCACTATGGGGGATAATACTGTGTGCAGGGGCCACTATGGGGGATAATACTGTGTGCAGGGACCACTATGGGGGATAATACTGTGTGCGGGGGCCACTATGGGACATAATACTGTGTGCAGGGGCCACTATTGGGGATAATACTGTGTGCAGGGGCCACTAAGGGACATAATACTGTGTGCAGGGGCCACTAAGGGACATAATACTGTGTGCAGGGGCCACTATGGGGGATAATACTTTGTGCAGGGGCCACTATGGGGGATAATACTGTGTGCAGGGGACACTATGGGGCATAATACTGTGTGCAGGGGCCACTATTGGGGATAATACTGTGTGCAGGGGCCACTAAGGGACATAATACTGTGTGCAGGGGCCACTATGGGGGATAATACTGTGTGCAGGGGCCACTAATAGACATAATGCTGTGTGCAGGGCTTACTAAGGGACATAATAGAGTGCAGAGAAGGGTGTCGGTCGAGGTTTTCGGCGTCGGTGTCGGTTGGGGGGGGGGGGGCGCCATTCCTAGCTACGCTACTGCACTGGGGCATAATATATGGGTAGATAATATTATTTTACAGCATTTCCACTGCAACACCCTTTTTTTTTTTTTAATACCTTTTGCAATTTTGTGATCAGCTTAGAAAACCCCATATCTGCACAAAGATCTCAGACAACATTTGATACATCACAGACATGAATATTAGCTTAGTCCTATCTAGTTATTCGGAGTTAAAAAAAATCAATATGCTTATAGAAGAGACCGGGCTATGCCAGGAAATGAACAATTACGTGACTTACTCCCCCACAGATTTTATTGCCAATTAAAGTTTTTACACAACTTCCTTCCTTCCTTCCATGCCCTTAAAGCATGGTTGCTACGATCCCGTCAGCATGTAAACTGTATCTCACCTGACCTGCAGCTTACCTTGCCATTTCAATATGTCACATACTAATCCCAAATCCATGGAAACAGATACGCAGCCGGGATGTGTAATGGAAAAAGTCGAACACGATATCCCTGAAAAAAAATTGCTTTAATCTGAAGAAAAATGGTGGTAGTGAGTGTTAGGGTGAATTCACACTGAGTAAACGCTAGCTTATTCTGAACGTAAAACACGTTCAGAATAAGCGGCGTCTAAAGCAGCTCCATTCATTTCTATGGGAGCGGGGATACGAGCGCTCCCCATAGAAATGAATGGGCTGCTTCTTTCACTCCGTGCAGTCCCATTGAAGTGAATGGGGAGTGCCGGCGTATACGGCAAGCTCTGCTCATGCCGGAGCGTACACGCCGGCACTCCCCATTCACTTCAATGGGACTGCACGGAGTGAAAGAAGCAGCCCATTCATTTCTATGGGGAGCGCTCGTATCCCCGCTCCCATAGAAATGAATGGAGCTGCTTTAGACGCCGCTTATTCTGAACGTGTTTTACGTTCAGAATAAGCTAGCGTTTACTCAGTGTGAATGCACCCTTACTAATGTATTTGTCTGATGCCCTGTAGCAGAGACCCTTGTCTAACACAACATTGATTATATCAAGTGTAATGATGAGCTTGTGAAGTCTCGCCAGTGTTCACATTGCAGTAATAAAACCATGGTTATATGTACAACCTAGATAAAGCAGGACAAGATCTAGTGCCATATAGGCAATGTAACTAGTGGGCATATGACATAGGGCATACAGCTGGAAATGTAATAAAGATAAGCTTTGAGGTTTAATGGCCCGAAGTTTTGTACATAATGGGGCCCATTAGATTATTATTATTATGTTTATTCTATCTTAATCTCCCTAAGAGGAAAAATTGCTGTAAAGTAAGAATGTTCTCAAAAATAGAAGTGGTAATTAGGGTTGAGCCGATCTTGACTTTTCAGGATCGATTTTAAAATCTGATTTCCGATCATTTTTCATTCTAACCCGATCTCGATTCCAATTCCAATCTCAATGCAAGTCAATGGGATTTTTTTATTAATCGGAGATAGGATTTTGAAAGCAATCCTATTCACTATACAGCATGGAATCTAACAACTGAATGCTTTAATTGTTAGAATCTATGCTGTGTAGTGAATCACTAAGTAGCCAGAGGATTTTTTTTTTAATCCTCTGGCTACTTAGTCCCCCCTAGTGTCCACTTACCTGCAGAGATGGCTGGTCCGGTGTTCTTCTTTGCCTCGCTGCCGCTCCTCGCTGCCCCCTGCCTCCCAGGTTAGGAGAGTGTGGGCGGGTACTGGGAGGGGAGACATCACGTCTCCCCGCTCTGTACCTGCCCACACTCGCCCAAACTAATACGCAAACTACAAGCAGTAAGTGACATCACTTGTCCTATCTCTCAGGTCCATGGTTATGGTAACATTGTATAAACAATGGGAGGAAGCAGTTCACATAGCAGGCAAACAAAGCAGTATTCTTAAAGCAATATATTTAGGAAAAGTCTTCAATTACATAAGCTACCAGTATAGATAGGATGCTTGAGATGGGACAACCCCTCTAAGGACAGGC
This sequence comes from Leptodactylus fuscus, assembly GCF_031893055.1. Taxonomy (NCBI): domain Eukaryota; kingdom Metazoa; phylum Chordata; class Amphibia; order Anura; family Leptodactylidae; genus Leptodactylus; species Leptodactylus fuscus. The sequence continues at coordinate 337,967,815 of NC_134265.1, forward strand.
ACGGAGTGTAAAACAACGCACCCGATCTCCATTTAAATGAATGCAAAATGTCACGGACACAGCTAGTGTCCGCTCCTAATGTCCGTGCAAGATTTTGAACAGACATTAGCAGCAGACACTACCTGGACACCGATGGTATTGTGAACGCCCCCTAACATTGAAGATCTTAGGATAGGTGATCAATATTAGTTCTGCAGGGGTCCGACACCTTGGGACCCCCTTCCATATCACTAGTAACCAGACAGAGCTGTACAGAAGCCTCCCAGCTCTCAGCAGATGTCATATGTCATGGGAGATAAGGATCAGGCTGTTGGATTTCATCTGCCCAATCTTTTTGTTCCAGACAGGTCTCTCAGCTGCTTTCTTCCCTCTCAGAGCTCAGTACACATGCACAGCTCAGCGAGCGCTCTTATGTATGGCAGCATTTGGCACGATAGCGGTCGGCCGAACAACCAAACAGTTATCTAAAGTGTATGTCCAGCTTTATTGTTGCCCTGCTGAACTGACTTGTGTTGTTTCCCCGGTCTACAGGACAGGCTCTGGTCTAATAGCTCTGTCCGTCTCATGCCGTTATTGATCTCTAGGACACCGGTAATCTCATACGTCAGCAATGTTATATAAAATCACTGCTAATCCCTGCAGGGAATGTTTTCTGAGGCACACAAAAGCTGAGAACATTGTGTTTACAAGGCTTTACAGCTCCGCGGAGGTACATCGTGTCCTGCAAGGCTGCAGGTGATCTTCAATTATTGGAAAAACAAAAAACATAAAACTACACCATGCAATTTCAGACCCGTGATATCCCAAAAAGATGGAGACATTGAAGATGACTACGAGCTGAGCTGCCGTAACCTGGCATGACCACTATACAGTGTAGGGGCTATCTGCTTCCGATTCTGTACACTGTATTGCTGGCGCTCCAAAATAAAAGAGAATAACTGATCAGTGGGGAATGGGTGTTGGATGATGTTGATAAATGTGAAAATCGTATCCTGATTGATGTGTGTATTATGATGTTCTGCAGCAGCTGAGGTGTGCAGTGTGAGCTTCTGCAGAAGCTGAGCAGTGGAGGCGTCTATTACAATGTACTGCAGTAGCTGGTGTGTAGTATAAGGTTCTGCAGCAGCTGAGGTGTTTAGTATGAGGTTCTGCAGCAGCTGAAGTGTGTAGAATGAGGTTCTGCAGCAGCTTAGGTGTGTAGCATGAGGTTCTGCAGCAGCTGCGGTGTGTAGTATGAGGTTCTGCAGAAGCTGAAGTGTGTAGTATGAGGTTCTGCAGCAACTGAAGTGTGTAGTATGAGGTTCTGCAGCAGCTTAGGTGTGTAGCATGAGGTTCTGCAGCAGCTGCGGTGTGTAGCATGAGGTTCTGCAGCAGCTGTGGTGTGTAGTATGAGGTTCTGCAGAAGCTGAAGTGTGTAGTATGAGGTTCTGCAGCAGCTGAGGTGTGTAGCATGAGGTTCTGCAGCAGCTGAGGTATGTAGCATGAGGTTCTGCAGAAGCTGAAGTGTGTAGTATGAGGTTCTGCAGCAGCTGCGGTGTGTGGTAGGAGGTTCTGCAGCAGCTGAAGTGCGTAGTATGAGGTTCTGCAGTAGCTGAGGTATGTAGTATGAGGTTCTGCAGCAGCTCAGGTGTGTAGCATAAGGTTCTGCAGCAGCTGAGATGTGTAGTATGAGGTTCTGCAGCAGCTGAGGTATATATTGCAATGTTCTGTAGTAGCTCAGGTGTGTAGCATGGAGTTAGGTAGAAGCGGTGCCACTGATGAAATATTGAAAAACTGCACCTAAAAATGGTGGACCAATTACTGTAAAATTTTCCTCAAAATAAAATTGCAAAGACTTTAAATACTCCACCATCTACAGTACAGATCTATTCCCTCTCCTGGGACCTCTTCCCCTCCATAATGCTCTCTCCTTTCCCCTATATGCTTTATATCGGTTATACTGTGTTATTATTGTATATGTTATACATCGCATGCCGCTGCGTCAGAAACGCCTCTACGCCCCTTCCTCATCCGTTTTTACTCTTTTTTTCTAAACTCTCCTACTGTTGTCTTCCCACCCATTCCTAAATCTACCCCCTTCCTTATTTTTTCTGACCGGATCTACCGTCCACAGTTTTGGTTTATGAAAAACTTTAAAAAAAAACTTAAAACTTAAAAAATTTTCTAATGAAAAATAGAAAAACTTATAATTTAATTCCATGGCTGCTTTAACTATAGTGCAGACTGGGCCCTATGGTAGCTTTGGGTGGGATATGTTTAGATCTTCTGATGTTCATGCGGAATTTTGATCTCTTGTTCGTGACTAGTGGTGAGTTGCGCATGCGTTTTAGGAGAATAAGACGGGTCTGTTTAATGCGTGCTAGGTGGACAAGATGGGTACAAGGTCGTCAAGTCACTATAATACTTACCTTGGTGAGATATGTCTGGACCTTTGAGCATTCATTCAGAGTTTTTTGATCTCTTGTTTGTGACTAGTGGTGAGTTACGCATGCGTTTGAGGAGAACAAGACGGGTCTGTGTAATAACCACATGCATGTGTGTTAGGTGGATAGGTTGGGTTTGTATAACTAGCACACGCATGCGCAATTGGGACTTTCGTCGCTTATTCGGCCATCTTTGTTCCTGGCAGAGAAGTTGTCTAACATAGGTCTATGTATATTATTCCGTGCAGGCTTTGGTAGTATCTATTATGCGCCTTGGCTCCTTAGGTGGGATCTTACATCATACGGATCCACCTGGGATCCAATGGGTCTTTAGTATGAGAATATGTTTGCATTGAATTAATTAATGTGGATCACGCAGCATTATGTGAATGCCAATAGTAATATCTATAGTTGGTTTCATTTAGGAACGCATGCGGCTTAAGCATGCGGTTTATGAAATCTCCATTATGCGATTTTTGTAATGAGATGATGTATGTCATTTAACCATGTTTCGTCAACAGTTATAGTAATGATATGCTATCTTTGTTGTTTGGTCCTCTATGTTTTATTTAAATTATGTGTTTTACGTGTATGTTCATTCAATCAATGTTTATTGGTCTCAGTTGTGGTTTTGTGATTTAAAGGGGGTTGGGTGTAGCATACGATCGGGCTATGACTAAGGCACGCATGTGCTGAAACGCGTCAGCCGACGTCATTTCTCTTTTGGTGTGTTCGGGGGTAGGGAGTGGTGTTCACTGATCGCATGGACAAAACTTTTTTAATGCTTCCAAAATAAAGTATCTGAATTTTATGTACGTGGATGCCGGATTCTTCTTTTCTGCCTATGGTAGCAGGGCCTCCTTGGGACTGTCTATCGTTTAGCGTGCAATGGGTCCACGCCATCGACTCCAACTAACCGGCGACCTCTGGGCAAAGATCAGTTGAATACAATGGTGAAGCAGTGAGTCGTCCATTCCCCGATTCACCATTCAGTCTGTCTGTTGCTTCCCATGTCTTGTAGCGACATCACTTACATCACGCCCGTTGCTCCCTGAAGTCTCCAGCAGCACTGACTGGAGGGGACCAGAAAGGAGACATGAACTGCGGGGGCAACCAGAAGGGGGACATTATAATATAATGTCTGAGGGGCCACAGGATGGGGGGGGGGAGCCAATTTAATGTGTAACGGGCCATTATACTGTATAGGACTGCTGCAGAGGCATTGGACTGTGTGATAGGACACTGAGGGACATTATACAGCAGTGTGTAGGGGCGTTACAATTTGTGCAGGTCGCATATGTCTAATGGGTGGTGATGGGGAGGTCCAACAATGTGAATAATTCCCACTGACCTTGGGAATAGGAGCAGCACTAAATTTGAGAAACAGGTGACCACTACATGGGAAAACGCAAAGATCTGAACCAAAACATTACCAACACCCCATTTATGTATTCTGTGGAATGTCAGGGTTTGATTTGTCCAATTGTTGTTGCAGAATAAGCTTTATTACAACACAAAAGAATACAAACACAGATTTTCTAGCTGTGTTCCACAACATTCCCTACAAGCACCCTCTGGTGACCATACATGCCTCCTCTACCGAAGTGCAATAGGAACAGATATAGACACATTGTCAACCGGCAGCATGTCCCCCAGTAATTGGTATGGAAGCCATGGACATTATGTCCTGTGGACTCAAGAGGAGATGGACCATAATCCGGCTTACCAGCTGCATCTCTGATGGTCCAGGGTTGCCTCAGTGCCTATGTGGCATGGGCAGCTTAGATGTATTGAAAAGGGGTTTTCCAGCCCCAAACTGCTTTTTCATACTGATGACATACAGATCATCTGCTGGAACAGCCTCCAAGTACCAGAAGCAGCTGATGGACAAGGAGCGCATGCAGTACCTCTCCTAGAGACAAAAGGGGAGTGATTCGGGGAAATTGCAGCACCGCTCCAGGTGTTAGACCCCGACAGTCACATACTGAAGACCTTTACCTATGAATGGGTCGTCAGTATGAAAAATCAGTTTGGGGCCAGAAAATGCCTATAGGCTGCATTAATATTCTCTTGCAAATTCAGCTTAGACTAGATTCACATCTGCACCAAGCCCTCCCCTAGCAGACTCCAATGATGGAGAGAGCTGGACTACAAATGGTCCCCCCCCCATTGACTATATTAGGGTCCGTCTGGTGTACGCCATTTTCATATTGAAATGCATGTAGAGAAGTCCTCCGTGCAGGACTTTTCTCTCTGCAAGACTCCGCCACAGATGTGTACTTGGCCTAATAGACAAAAAAGCTTTGTATCTTTCAGCATGGACCACTATGATAAATCTGCTGCATTTTTACACCTTCTAGTCTAAGTATACACTGAGTATTAGACCTGATTAGGATCCATTCTCTAAGTATCAATGAATTTTTTTATGATCCTAAAATATACAGTGTGAAGCGTCCCATGCTGTATACAGACTGCATTCTTAAAATCTACCACTGGATGTCAGTGTTGTATCTGTTCCAAAGTTTCAGCAACACAATCGCACCAGGACTGGCGGTGACCGCAAAATCCACAGATATAACATTGTCTGTAATCGGCAGTGGACTGGTGCACCGCCACTCACGTGCCAGTCAAACATCTTGGCTTGTCTTTTGGCATTGATGTAGGGTTTTTGTATTGCATATCTGACCAGACAATCCTAGTAGGTCTCTTTTGGTCTTCCAGACTATGGTTTTGACATCAGATTCCCTTCCAGGCCATTTCACAGACAATTTGAGTTCTGGATTAATATCTGATCAGTACTTAGGATAGGTCATAAATATCAGATCAGTGGAGTCTAACAGCTGTCCAAAAGAGACCACAACAATCATGTGAGTGCTGTGTCCTCTTTACTGAATACTAAACAAAGTGCCACAAGGGCCAGCTCTGTCCTGGGGGGCCCCCTGGACCCAGTACAGGTGGTGGGTGACAGAAGGACACTGTCTGTGGTGAGCTCCATAAGGGAGAACAAATCCCACCCCATGTATGAGACTGCAATAGCACTGGTCAGTATTGTAACTGCTTCACCCCAAGTGTGAGAAGGAGCTATCGCAAGTCCTTCCTTCCAACCGCGATCAGGCTGTATAATCTACATCAGACCAAGCGAAGAGAGCTAAATGATCCTGAAGTCTTCTTTCTTTTTCTTCTTAGCTGCTATGGACTCCCAGTATATCTTCTCCTCTCAGCATATGTGTGCCTACGTCTGTATTATATTACTGTGTATTATCCTGTATCTGTATTACTATGCTGCTGTAACATACTGAAATTTTCCCACAGTGGGACTATTAAAGGATTATCTTATCTGTTGCGTTGGGGCTGAGCTTGGTATTGGAGCTCGGCCGCAGTCACTTGAATGAGACATAACTGGCCTATGAAGCTAAAGCAGCTCACGCCAAAGTACCACTGCCAAGTCGTGCTGCTGATATAATTATGAGATACTAGCTTTTACCCGCGACTTCGTCTGCGGTGATTTGAGAATTGGGCGGACACAGACGTGTGAAACTGTAAAAGTGCTTTAAAAAGTTTGGTGGGCTAGCAAATGTGATGTGTTATATTGTGTATGTAGTGATACAGACAATGTGATGTGTTGTATTGTGTATGTCGTGATACAGACAATGTGATGCGTTGTATTGTGTATGTAGTGATACAGACAATGTGATGCGTTATATTGTGTCTGTAGTAATAGACAATGTGATGCGTTGTATTGTGTATGTAGTGATACAGACAACATGATGTGTTGTATTGTGTATGTAGTGATACAGACAATGTGATGCGTTGTATTGTGTATGTAGTGATACAGACAATGTGATGCGTTGTATTGTGTATGTAGTGATACAGACAATGTGATGTGTTATATTGTGTATGTAGTGATACAAACAATGTGATGTGTTATATTGTGTATGTAGTGATACAATGTGATGCGTTGTATTGTGTATGTAGTGATACAATGTGATGTGTTGTATTGTGTATGTCGTGATACAATCAATGTGATGTGTTGTATTGTGTATGTAGTGATACAGACAATGTGATGTGTTGTATTGTGTATGTAGTGATACAGACGATGTGATGTGTTGTATTGTGTATGTAGTGATACAGACGATGTGATCTGTTATATTGTGTATGTAGTGATACAGACAATGTGATGTGTTGTATTGTGTATGTAGTGATACAGACAATGTGATGTGTTGTATTGTGTATGTAGTGATACAGACAATGTGATGTGTTGTATTGTGTATGTAGTGATACAGACAAAGTGATGTGTTGTATTGTGTATGTAGTGATACAGACAATGTGATGTGTTGGGACAATGTGATGTGTTGTATTGTATTGTATGTAGTGATACAGACAATGTGATTTGTTATATGTAAATGTGAGTGAAGTGAAGTGTAGTGAAGTGTAGTGGAAATCTATATGTAAATGTGAGTGAGTAGAGTGAGGGCTACTCCTGAAGTGACAGTAAGGAGTGTGCAGGCAGGTTGAGGCAGGAAATGCCAGGCAGTGTGTGTGAGTCTATAGCTGGGGCTAGGAGTCCTGCTTATTGTGTATGTAGTGATACAGACAAAGTGATGTGTTGTATTGTGTATGTAGTGATACAGACAATGTGATGTGTTGTATTGTGTATGTAGTGATACAGACAAAGTGATGTGTTGTATTGTGTATGTAGTGATACAGACAATGTGATGTGTTGTATTGTATTGTATGTAGTGATACAGACAATGTGATTTGTTATATGTAAATGTGAGTGAGTAGAGTGAGGGCTATTCCTGAGGTGACAGTAAGGAGTGTGCAGGCAGGTTGAGGCAGGAAATGCCAGGCAGTGTGTGTGAGTCTATAGCTGGGGTTAGGAGTCCTGCTTTTGTGAGTCTCCTGCTAGGAAGCCATGTTATTTAGTGGCACCAAAAGTAGCCTGTGACTCAATCCTAAGGGAAAACTGTGTTTGTGGAAAATTGCACGCAAATCCGTCCAGGCGTTTTAGCATGATTGAGGAACAAACATCCAAACTCACAAACTTTCACACTAAGGGCTAGTTCACACGTGAGTATAAGGGGAGGTTATTGACAGCGGATTTCGCGTCCAAAACCTCCCCTTATAATGGTGGTCTATGGAGACCGCCGGGCTTCTTCTCTCCGCTAGCGGCGTGCTGCTGCTAGCGGAGAAAAGAAGCGACATGCTCTTTCTTCAGGCGGAAGCCGCACAGGCTGCGGCGTACGGCTTCCACCCGGCTGCAGCACCCTCCATGTTGGCTCATTCATTTGAGCCGACAGCGGAGGTGAAAGCCGCGACGGTCGCGGAGGGCGGTTAGTTCACGTGTGAACTAGCCCTTATAATATTAGTAGGATATAAAAATATTATGTAGATATTGTGTTTATTAGACTCCCTAGGGGTCTTGAACTCCATAGAGCAGCCTGTCATACAAATTAAAGCCAAACAAGCCTGGGAACTTCCAATAGTCTCACAAATTGTCATGTCAATGGATCACCAGCGACAAATCTTGTTCAGGGAGCTAGGGATCCCACCCAAAATGCTGATGCCCATGGCACCTCAGTCACCTTTGACAGGGGTACCAGCAGCCTTAATTCTCAATCATTGTGGGCACTGACTTCGGGCATTAGTGCCAGGTCTCTGCTGTATAATGCAGCAGAGACCCTGTGGCTATGGTGGCCCCTCAGCTCCTGTTTCTACAAAGCTTGTGTGTACCTAAAAACAAATAAACCCACAGGAACCTGGACACTTGCAGATTTTAATTGCATGTAGTTTGGGGGGGTTTTTTTGTTTCCAATTCAGGCTACCATCACCTGTACATACTTCGCCGTAGTACCAGTCAGTAACTTTTCTGACTCCACAGCCCTGTTCATACACTGGCTTAGGAAGGCAAAACTGTCAGACCGTCTGATTAATCTGCTAGTGAATTGCATTCGGCTTGCTATTTAGTATATATACATATCAGCTGGAGAACCCAAGAAGTCCACTTTCAAGAAAAACAAATGCAAAATTTTATCCCAATTAAATAAAACAACTAAATCAGTTGAAAATTATTCACCCTGTCCATAACAGTCCCTGGTTGAATAGTGTGGGTACAGGCCATCTACAAGGCAACAGTATTAAAGAGGAACTTTCATGTCCTTGGGCACATGCGGTTTTATACACCACTAGAAAATTGAAATTTTGAAAGAAATATGCCATTTCGGTGCCCAATACGTTGCACTCACTTTGTGTTGTCAGAGACCTGCACTCCTAAAACTATTAAGGGGCCATCCCAAGGGGCACAAATGTGGGTGTAAACTGCTGCTTGGGCACACAGCAGGGCTCAGAAGAGAAGGAGCAGTGCGCTTTTTAGCTTTTGGGGTACAGATTTAGAGGGACCCTCTGGGCGCCATGATGTTTTTGCAGAGCCCTGGAGGTGACAGTAAACTGGAATTCCCCAAGAAGTGACCCCATTTTGTAAGGGCAATTTTAGAGTCTCTGGAAACGTGACATGGTGTCCAAACACCAACAATCTAAATCTGCACTCCAAAAGCACATAGCGCTCCTTCACATCTGCGCCCTGCTGTGTACCCAAATGGCGGTGTATGCCGACATGTAGGACACTGGTGTACCCCGGATAACGGACTTAATGCCATATGTGGATAGAAATGGCTGTTTGGGCACAGATGGGAAGGAGCGCGATTTTGGTTTTTGGACGTCACTTTTGCAAAGCCCCTGAATTGCCAATAAAGTGGAATCCAAAGACGTCACCCCCTTTTGGACACTAGCCCACTGATGGGATTTATCAAGTGGTGTAGCGAGTGTTTTTAACCCCTGAGTGTTGCATTTATTTAGTTTCCAGAAATGAAATCACAACTGATGAGAAGTTAAAAATTTTCCAAAGATTTGCCATTTCAATGCGCAACATGTTGTGCTCAACTTATGTCAGCAGAGACACTCCAAAAACTGGTAGGGGGTATCCCGGGCACAACAGCTTTTAGAGCGTTCATCTCTGATACAAGTCGGGCACAACATGTTACGCACAGAAATGACGGATTCCTGGAAAAATTGTCATTTTCACCTCTCACAATCAGCTTCGTATTCATTTATGGATAACTATCTTCTGCCTGTGACTTCGTCTGCGGGTTGTTGTTAACGATGAGCCGCTTATAATTAGGCAAATGTGGTTGGTGGTGATGCACCTGCGTCCGCGTGTCAGCTCTGCTACATCTGTGGATATGCGCAGCAGCCCCAGCTGTATGCACATCCGTATGGAGAGCAGAGGAAGTTGTGGTAACGCGCTGCCTCAGCTCGGCTACATCAGGCAATATGGAGCACAGGGGTTGTGTTGTCTGAGTGTCCTATCAGTGTCTGTGTTAACACTGTATACAGTAGTATATAGTGTTCTAGCAACACTTGGGGGTTAAAAAAGCTCTGTACCCCTGGATAAATCCTTCAGGGGTGTAGTTTCCAAAAAAAGGTCACATCAGGGGATTCCACTTTACTGGCGTTTCAGCTCTGCAAAAGTGTCATGGCATCCAAAAACCAAACTGTCTGTGCTCCAAAAACCCTTCTGTGTCTGGCTGTGCCCTAATATCAGTATATACCCACATATGACATTACGTCCGTTATCCTGGGTACACCAGTGTCATACATGTGGCATAAACTGCAGTTCGGGCGCATAGCAGGGCGCAGAAGGGAAGGAGCGCGATGAGGCTTTTGGAGTACAGATTCAGATGTTTGGTATCTGGACGCCATGTCATGTTTGTAGAGCCTGTAAGGTACCAGAAAAGTGGATTCCCTAAAGGAGTGACCCCATTTTGAAGTGAATTTTGGGTGTAGTGAGTATTAGTATCCCGGACGTGACTGCACAGCGGATGGTGAAGAGGGAATATATAAGCTGTGCGGAGGACATTGCAAACACCACATTCCCTACTATGTCCCAGGAGCTCCTATAATTGGTGGAGTCACTCCGGGGGTCACTTCTGGTGTCTTTTCCATCATAAGCTGTAAATCTGGGGTGTCCACTGATATTCGCTCCCACAGCTTATATATTCCCTTCCTGCTTCAGCCAGTCGTGTTCTAATAATTTGGCGACACCAACGCCAGCACCATCACGGGGGAGCAGGTCTTAGCTGTCAGATACAGCTATGTTCTGCTCCAATTACGTCGGCACTGACTGGGAATCCCGACGTAGTTTTACTATAGGGCAGTCAGGAAGGACCTGTCAGTGCCGACGTAGTTTTCCTATGGGCCGGTCGTTAAGGGGTTAAGGTATCTGAATAACCTGCTTAAGGCAATGTGACCTATGCATGTTGCCAATTCTTTACTCCATACTAGGCACCATTACTTATAGGGTTCTATTAACCAAGAATAGAACAGAGAGCCACAGACAAAAGTCTTAGATAAATTGTCTTTATTGTTGAATGCAGCACACACTTCAGATATCAGAGGACAATCTGTAAGACGGAAAAAGAGAAAGTCAATACAGTGACATTAGTAAATCACCACCATTTTGCACACTTAATACTACGTTACTCTACATGGATAGTTTAACCTGTGGTACTACTGAATACAAGTAACTCTCAGCCTGTCCACCATTACCTACAGATCAGAATCAAAACCACTGACTGCTTTATTATCACAACCAAATGCCTCCAAATTGGACTAGCTATGCCGAAATAAAAGCGGATGACATCAAACCAACCGCAAACCTTTACAATCTAGAAGTTGGTGCTGGCGATCCCAGCAGGAACTCCAACTAAAGGGGCCGATGGTTGTCAGCCGGCCACAGATAACTGAATAAAATGCAACTTTTCAGAGGACCTTTCAAGTTGTCTGACACACAATCTATCATATACCGCTGAAAAGATAACTGTGCGCCGGATTCATTGCACTGACGGCTTTGACGGTACACACCCAGGTACCAGTGGTTTCGGCACAGATATTCCTTCATCATTAGAAGGGCGAGTCTTACAGATCGGCGACATCGCTGGGCGGTAAAGAGCGCAATGCAACCCCCCCCCCAGTACAATGCTATGAAATGCTGGGGGGGGGGGGGGGGGGGGATGACGCCGAACATTAATGCCCACCCTTCTTACACTGGAGAGCCACTGATGTTGAAAACTAACATGTCCTGCACCCAGGTGCACATCAGGAAAGCTGACAGGGCACTGAATTCAGCGGACTCTCTGCCTTCTAGCAGTATATAATACCATGGGTGCCAGAGGACGTGAAAGGTATTCTTTATGTTTCGTGTCAATGCAGACTGGCCATTGCACCTGTACAAGTCACTTTATGAAGTTACCAACTCACCTTTTATTCCTCTGCCTGCTGAACTGTTCCCTTCTCGGAGACATAGATACCATCCAAGAACTTTCTGATATCCTTGTTCTTTACTGTGGTGGCTTGCTGGATCAGAGCGGCTAAAAGCAAAACATGAACCAATTAAAGCCATGCAAAACCATTACTGGAGAGACGTATGCGGCAAGACTTAGCGATCGCCATCCAGCCGCAACGCAATACAGCGACAGCCTCCTCTTAATGCTTCAGAAACTCATTCTCACCCTCTATACATCTATAGCAGGGGTAGGGAACGTACGGCTCTCCAGCTGTTGCAAAACTACAACTCCCAGCATGCATACTCACTCTGCTGTTCTTGGTACTCCCATGGAAGTGAATGGAGCATGCTGGGAGTTGTAGTTTCACAGCAGCTGGAGAGCCGAAGGTTCCCTAATCCTGATCTATAGTATTAGAACTGCCACAAAAATGATTAGATGCATAAAGATTGGTCTAAACTACGTTGAACTGACAAAACTACATGGAAGATATAAAATGGGAATTTTCAATAACCTTTTTTCAGACTTACAAGCTTTAGATTACTGAGTTACACCTGTCTAGCCCAGAGCTGTATTCACAATTCAGCTGCATGCAGTGGACACCATCAAACGTTCCCTAAAGACAACCATAGCCAGGAGATGCGTTCTGCCCATGGGATGGAGATTGTGACCATACATAACTCCTCACTGAGACTTTGCAATCTGCAGTTGGTGATGAATTACCTAAAGATCATCTACAGGTCAAAAGATCCAGCCAGTGAGGTTTTGTATAACTGTTTAATAGCTAAGGCTGCATTTTCTATTTGCATCAGGATTTCAGTTTCTCTCTTCCAATATAGAAAAAAGAAAACTGAAATACAGAGTAGAGTCTGTGACAAAATCCCACCTTCGCTGCAGGGTCTGCACATCACATACAACTTACCAGAGTTTGACACAAGCTCAATATCATTGCCTTCAAGAATGAGTTCATCCTTCTGGGCTTGGGACAGTGAACAGACCACACCTAAGAGGAAGGAAAACCAAGATATTATATTATATGTAGATGCTGCCGGAGAGGTTTGGAACGTACAAGTCAAATTCTGAAATAAAGTCATATTCATAAACTGCTTTCATACTGGTGTCATATCACCATGATGTTGTGCCAGATCCATTGTACAACAAAGTCTAATCTGACAGATACAGAATTCGAGTTAGGTCTGGAGTTTAAGCAGAAAGTGTGTCACGCTAACATAAATAGAAGGTCACATTTCAAGTTTGAACGGAGAACAAGTGCAGCTTTTAAAGATCTTCACAAGCCCTAAGAGTTTATAAATAGGTTTCCAACTCAAAGTATTGGCAATTCATTCTCAATTTTTGCATGATCTTCTGCAATTACACAGATCATTGCCGCATGGGGATGAACAAATTCATTCATATAATGTGTGCTTTATTTATGACCAGCACAAAGACAGGACATAAAGGAGAAGTCTGTTAGACTATTCCTAGTTAGACAAGCATTCACCTAGTTATTGAGAGCTACAACATAGAGTTAAAGATTCCAAACTTTGAATAAACCCATAGTACCATTGTCCGACTTGGATTTAGGTTTCCCCTTTTCTGTTCTCCCTGAGCTGCTGGTGGAGACTACTACCGGTATTAGTCTCCCATACACGCCACAAGTAGAGGACAATCAACGGTAACCCTATAAGCAGCAGCACAGAAAAGTACTAACCTGTACCGAGGTTTATAAGATTATGGGGATAATGTCACTTCTTAGGGAGAGACCACCTTCTCAGGTGTGTGGAGACTTATAGCCATAGTTGCTCCACTGCAAGGGAACATGGGAAGAATATGCAAATCTGTCTCCCAAGATGTAAACAGGGAGATAGTGCCTCTGTTATGAGAGCAGCATAACAGAGGCACTGTCTCCCCGTTTACATCTTGGGAGACAGATTTGCATATTCTTCCCATGAGGTCTATAAGGCACTTATGAAGACATACTAGATATTTGCCTCCAGGCTCTGCATCTCTCGCCTCCCCCTCTTACATTTCTAAGCAAAGCTGCAATATGATAAGTTAGGTGCAGTCCATCACTAGCAAGACTGATAAGCAGAGATTTCAGAGTGTCAGCTTAGCAGGCGAGAGCAGGAAAGAGGCATTGAGTGAGAAGACGTGTTACAAACTCTTTCACCTGTAAGCTGATTTTTGCCAAGTTTTACACTGGGGACTATTTAGTTTACTATCTGCAATAGTGGACCCCTTCTGATCAGCTGCTTGAAGTGGTCTCGGCACTTGTGTAGATGTGTGAGTTGGTCAGATGGCACAGCAGCACCTCAGTTCCATTCAAAAGAATGGGACTGAGCTGCCAGAAGAAATGCTGCCCCTACGCAGCATATGGCAGGCACTAAGTGTGATATTCCATGAAAAGCCCACAGTGCTCACCTGAATGTTGTGGCCTCTACATCAGGCTGCTCTGAGGCATCCTGTGTTAGACCTCAACCAATCATGTACAGCCTAAGGATAGGTCATACAAAACTCAGAGCACTGAAACCCCAAAAAGCTGTACACCTAAGTGTGCTCAAAGGACTTGGTCTGACCGTTGGTAGCCCCCCTTCCCACAGAAAAAAGGGCCATTGTTCCCCAAACTGAATGGAGTGGGATTGCAGATTGTCATCTACATGTAGCAGAGAATCATCTCACTACAGCGAGACCCCACCATGATCAGCGATCGTTTCTGCAGGACTAAGCGACAGTTTGACACATACCTGTTCTCATGCGCACCCTGCGGATGTACTTTTCACCCAAGAAGTTTCTGATCTCCACGAGTGCTCCAGCCTCCTGAATAACTACGTTAATGGGAAAGTGAGCGTACACAGATCTCATCTTGTAACGAAAACCCTACAAGAAACAACCACATGGTAAACATTAAATTGGTGTCAAAAAACAAAAAAACAAATCAGGTAGGGCTGAGCGATCATGACCCAAATAAAAAAAGATCAGACATTTGATCTCGACTACGATTATTTGGGTAACACCCTTTAAACTAGGCCCCTTTTGGTGCACAAACCCCACAAGTTTCGTAAAGAGCGCCTGGCCTTTGGACCAAACACTGCCAAACTGAAACGGCTATTATACTGACCACAAAGTATAACAAATTGAGCGCCAGGGGACAACTCCCTGCTGTCTTAGGTGCTACTGGCTGACGTCAGAACCGCTTCGGCATTATGTGGTGGGACACAGACGTACACAAAGCCATGCCAGAACCCAGGAGATGAGTGAGGCCTGGTTCACATCTGTGTAGGGTTTTTCCGTTTGGGGAGTCTGCTTCCCCCAAACAGAATACCAGGTGCATTAAAAAGTGGTGAGCAATGAAAGCACACGGAGGACCCTGAACCATGTGGAGAGAAAAGTGGTGCTTGAAGAACTTTTCTCTCCGCATGACTCGTACAGACGGACCCCACTATAATCTATGAGGTCCGTGTGCTTTCATTGCTTACTGCTTTTTATTGCGTTCAGTATTCTCCCTGAACGCAGATGTGAACCAGGCCTAACACTGTTTTATCACTTCCCCTCCCCTTATTACACTGGGGTCTGATGCAGTTTCAGTTCGGCCATGTTTGCTGCTAACGAAACAGCAAATGTTGTAATAACCTACATTAACAAAATCATGTCGTTCTCCAGGTTGATGTTTAGGTTTTTTTTTTTTTTTTTTTAATGACTGTCAAGCTCCAATCGAACCGTTTGTGCAACTAAAAAGTGTGTCTTACACAACAAGAACCACTTGGCAGCCATTGGCAGGAGTATTTGACCTGCCAGATTTAATGTACACATGGGCAACATTACTGGGTATTTCCATTTGAAATTTAGGGCATATGCACAGAATATACCATCGATGGCCTTGGTGGAATAGTCATTTTCACAGCATACAATGTATTAGTGACAGAAGACAACTCACCAGAGTGACACCCTTGATCATGTTCTGCACATGGCTGCAGATTGTGCGCACTGTGGCCAGCTCCTTCCTGTTACCCCACCATTTGTCAACACGGAGCTAAAAAAGAAAAAAAAAAAAAAACATGCAAAGTGTCAATATATGCAGGATAAGTACCAGAGGGGGGAAAAAACCTGACAATTACTACTGAGTTTTTCATGTCTCCAGCAAAGAAGGTTACAAAGTCATGTTGAGGCATCTTAAAGAGGTTATGCATCTTAAAAATGAATGGCCTTTTCTTAAGACAAGCTATCAAATGTTAGATCTGGATCTGATTGTTTAGCCCGTAGATCAGTTGTTTCCTGGAGAACGCTGATCCCACCATGTCTACATGCAGAGTGCCATGTTTCTCACTTGGTGTACTTTCATTAAAACGATGGTTATGGGTACTGCAACCCCACCCCTTAGACATTAATGGGACTCTGCTGCAGTACCCATAACCACTGCTACTAGAAAGTACAAACAATGCTGTTCCATGCTCTGGGAAACAGCTGATCTGGAGGTGTCCTGACAGATCCTAGGCCAATCTCATGTTGATCAGTGGCTGCTAAACATGCTGACACTGCTTAGCGGTAGGCGCTGCTGTGGAGAAGGATGTACCTGACTGGCTGTCAGAAACGCCCTTTTGACCGTAAAGCGCTACGGTACCGGAACCAATAGCGCTTTACCCGGGGCACAGATCAGGAAAGCCGATGTCAGCTTTTCAGCAGTATATAGAACTGCCTGTGCCCAATCTGATGAAAGGTCCTCTTTTAGGTGATATCCTAACTAGAGGATGACAGTAATCTCTATAGTAATCTCTCCCAATACTCACCCTCCTCTTCTTCCTGCCCAGTAAGCACAGTTCTACATTGATGTGGTTGAAGTTTTTCCGCAGGCTTCCTCTGGGTCCCTTCACAGTAACTGTGCGGCCCTTCAAGGAAATTTCAACTATGGAGAAACATATGTCAGTCAGATATCGCCTTCATAAAAGGGATCATTCTCATAATATGAAGTAACACTCACCCTTGTCAGGGATGTCAACAGTCTGGTTGCTGAGAATGGTCTTCATTCTGGAAGAGAGCAAAGTAACTGAGTAAAGCGCACAACAGAACATTGTATCATCAGAATAAAGCAAAATATCAATACTACGGATAACACTGAAGAAAACATGGCCATGAGTTACAGCCCGGACCTACAGGGGGCACCGTCATAGCTGCACATAACTTCTTCACCACATGTATAACAACTGGTTGCGATGGGGAAATCAAATTGCTTGACTTATTGGGGTATCTGCTTTCAAGATTAAGGTCAGAAATGCTAGCCCACCATTAAATAGTCTTGAACACTGCTACACAGAGAACACCCCATGTCCATAGGTAACAACGTCCACAAACCGTAGTATGCACAGTCCCACAAATAGAGCCTTGCCTGCACAATGACAACGGCCAATGCTTCCCTCCATGCTTACAAGCCTAGGCAGTGGCGACCATCTTTAGAATCTGCAGAACTCCTGGACACAGACTTAAGGATTACACAGTCCATTAGGTCGTCACACAACACCGCATGTCGTGTCTAGGACTTGGATGGAACGAGGACAACACCTTTAACCAGCAACATCAAGTCATATCCTAACTGTATACATAAGGAACACATTGTACACTGGTCTACAAGCACAAGGACCATTGCAGGGATTGTCCAAACCTTCTCCCCAACAACAAAACTCAGCTTTTCCTCTGCCCTGACCGTCCATTGTGAATGTTTTGCACCACCGGCCTGGACTTGGCCACCTACTCACATTTTCCATTGGGAAGTTTAAGTCCTGGGACACAACATGAGACAAGATCCTAGTAGTAAGACCACCATAAGCATGGGCATGATTAGAGGGGTCACCCAGAACCCTCAGAGACCTATGTAATGTACTAGAGAACCTCAATACAAGGGGCAGGCCGTCTACACTGATAGTCTATGGAGTCAGCACATACAGATGCAGCACTATAACCCACCACTATATGCAGGGGGCACTATAGCACTCACACACAGATAAATAGCACACTAAGCATGAAGTTACTGGCACAACACATGTACCCCAGCCTAGGCCAGTGAAGCTGCAGCAGCCATAGGCCCCACTAGGGGAGGAGACATGATCACACAGTAATCCAGCGATCCAACGCAGACAACAAGCCAATATATCAGCCATCACTGCCGGGACACCTTAAGGGATCGCCTCGTTATGTCGTTACACGCAGCGGCCACTGAATTCCCCCGGATGGCGACAGATTCCAGAGCCGAATCATCCACCGAGCGCCATATCCTTACCTCGCTGCTGACACAGAAAAGGGAAGGCAGATGTCGTCATCACGTTTATATACTGCCGGCGGCGTTCATCTAGGCCCCGCCCACAAGTCTGATGCGTAGAGTGCGCAGCCGTGACGAATCGATGGCCGATGTGATACCAATGATATGTTAGCCGCTTAACCCCAGTAGGCGAAAGGACCTTTGGTGACGTCATAAGCATGTGATAGGACTCTTCTGTGGGCGGGGCTTTTCTGGATTGTACAGAAGGTACGGCCTGTTTATGTGAGCTGGCCAAATACTGCTGCAGTTCAGGACTTGACCGCTAGGGGGCGCACACTGAGCCGGCTATTTACTATAACCCATATGGAGCAGGTCCTTACAGAGTCCCTGCACCCTGCACATCTCTCCAGGCTCCTCCACTGCACAGAATAGCATATTTCTTCATGAGCAAGGACCTTCTTATAAGAGAAGACACGCCTACCCTGTCATGTGACCTGATGACGTCAGCAGGTCCTTACAAGTATAGTCGTTGGCCTTTATCCTTCCTTAATATCGTACAGATTTCTAAAGTACACAAACTAGTCCTAGTGTGACATCACGACAGGTTGTGACGTCACCGCTATGGTGACAGAAGAACATTCATCTATTTAACAAGTCATGTGGACTTTGTTACGGGTGCCTGTAAGTGCCAAAGTTTTCGTGGAAAATGTTGATGGCGAAACGACACAGGCTCGATTAATCGATCGCCGAATAGCTAGGTGTCCTTACAAACCAGCTGCAACTGGGAAAGTGTGCGGGGCAGAATGAGGCTGATCGGGCTGAAGAGGGGGGCAGAGCTGCTGCGGATGTCAGGGGTGAGCTGTGCTCTGTGTATCATGTGTCAGCCATAGCTAATACGTATAATGCATGCTATACATAGGGATAGACACTCATGTTTGTTACCAGTCCTGCTTCTTGTTCTTTCTATATAGTCTACCTACAGGTGAGTGTGTAATGCTTCTATAGTGACAGCTTACCTGGAAGACACAAAAGAAACGTCTTGTGTGTGGCAATGTTTGCATTTGTAGTATGTGTGTCTTCCCCTTTAGGGTATGTTCACACAGTGGAAAATGGA
The DNA here is from genome assembly GCF_031893055.1 of Leptodactylus fuscus. NCBI lineage: Eukaryota > Metazoa > Chordata > Amphibia > Anura > Leptodactylidae > Leptodactylus > Leptodactylus fuscus. Next base: position 337,986,937 of record NC_134265.1, read on the forward strand.
TTCTGCGTGTGAAGTGCGCGGCTAGCTGATGCTGTGCACCGGCATCCCGTCACGGCATTCTGCTCCGGACTAAGCCTGGATAAATGGGCCTAATTGGGAGGGAGTCTCGCACTGCGCGGAATCTGCTGCAAAATAGGGCACGTCGCTTCTTTTTTCCGCTAGCCATTTTGGCAGGCGGATTTTGAGGTGGATTCCGCGTCAAAATCCGCTGCCAAAAAACTCTGCATGAACTAGCCTTTAAAGGTACTGTTACCCCCATTTTTACCTTTTTGATGCTAGAGGACTTGTCCTACTATAGACTCAGGATACGGGATAAGTGTCTGGAGGATAAACTGCTGGAACCCCCATCTATAAAAAGAACACTGTTTTTTGTAGGCAGATTTTGACGCAGAAGGCGCCTCAAAATCCAGCTGAAAAAACGACTCCCATTCATTTCAATGGGAATCGCTAGCAGTTTTTTTTCCTCTAGCAGTTTTTTTTCAGCTAGTGGGGAAAAAAAGCGACATGACCCATCTTCAGGTGGATTCTGCCTAGATGGTTTCTTAACTGCACACACAGCTCTGCTAACTCCATGCTCTGCCCACACCTACAATTCTGCTATGTTCATCTTTCCTCCCTGCCCTCATGTCCCCCTCCACACCTAGCACACACACATCCATATGTCCCCACACACACTCAGCGCTGTTCCTTCAAAATCCGCCCTTGACTCTGATAGGAAATTTAGATAGTGTGCCCCACTTGGGACAGTGATGGTAATATCTCTGTAAAATGCTTTTTTCTAGTTGGCGGAGTATCATACATCTTACAGAGTATTGGCCGGGTTATCGGATGACAAGAAGGACCTCATTCAAAATGGACCAGACTTACAAGATTTCATATCTGGGGACCTGACGGATAAAAATGTGTGGTCAGACTATAAAGGCAGCCTAAAGCGCCAGAAGGGAGAGAGGTGTGAAAATCTGTTGTTCTCATCCATATTTTTGTGATCCATTGAGGGGGGGGAGTTTAAGACTCTCATTTTATACATCAGTCTCAATAAAGTCCAGGCTGCTCCTGAATTGTTCAGAGGCCAGAATCTCCTATGCACAAAAATAAAAGTATACACCGGTCAGGAAGTGGCGCAAGTTTCGGCTATAGCACCAGATTTTTGGTGTGAGATCTGATAAATTTACTGGGATGAGGTGTCTGTGCCCCAGGCCTTCCACTTTGGTAAGAAGGGACGAGTGAGACATAGAAGGAATAATGTAGAACAATTTACACTCGTACAGATAACTGGCATAGATGGGTTAGTAAATTCCTCCATTGTATTTCTGCACTGTTTGTGCAATAGTACTTCTAATAGTAGGGGGATAATTCCAATAGCTCCTTCAGATGAACAGGGCGGAGAGGGGTTGCAGCAAAATGTGTATATTAAAGGGGTATTCTGCCCCCAAACAGAAATTAGTTGGTCAGGTAAAAGGTTAAAATAATAATAAAAAAATTAAATAAAAGTCCTCCACACCTGATCTCTGTCCCAGGCACAGCTCCCTGTGATCATGTGAATGCTACTGTAAAACCTTCCCTTTCCCCTCCCAACATGGCTGCTGATTCACCTACATCATTGCTGCAGAGCCTCAAACTTTGTAATGATGCACCCAACTGCTGCATTGACCACTGAGGTCAATGTGGGGGGTGATGGATGTCATCACTGAAGTGCCACCATGTATCCCTCTACATAGCAGACTGCATAATGTCATTCTGTGCTAAGTTCCTCAGCCCAGATCTCCGACCTCTCCTGAAGTTTGAAGCTTTTCGAAGCGGAAATCCTGTTTGACTTCTGTTTATTTTATTTGTATTTTCCATTTTAAGTTTCAAATATCTTGAGGATAAGTCAGGGAGAAGAACATCCTGCAGCCTGCTATGTCGTGTTATACATGGAAGCCACTGGAGTTGAATTAAACAATATATTTTTTTTAGTTAAACCCAATTAGAAATGTTTTGGCACGAAAGCCATATGCAGTTTATAAAAATAGAATGCAAAAAGGAGTCCATAGCCTTTACAAGGGGTCTCATATTTTAAGTACTTTTCATTAGAGATGAGCGAACAGTAAAATGTTCGATATTCGTTTCGAGTAGCCCCTCAATATTCGACTACTCGAATCGAATATCGAACCCTATTATAGTCTATGGGGGGAAAATGCTCGTTTCAGGGGTAGGCAACATTCGATCAAATTATACTTACCAAGTCCATGAGTGAGGGTCGGGCTGGATCCTCCGAGCAGTCTTCTTCGTGCAGCGTCCTCGCGGCATCTTCCGGCTGTGAATTCACTCTGCCAGGCATCGGGCACTACAAGCGGACATGCGCAGTCGGCTCTGCCCAGGCCCGATGCCTGGCAGAGTGGATGAAGAGTCGGAAGACGCCGCGGGGACGCTGCACGGAGAAGACTTCTAAAGGTAGGAGAAGAACCAGCGTTGATTGGCCGACTGTATAGCATTCGGCCAATCAATGCTGGTTCTGCATCGAACTTTTACATTCGAATAGCGAGTGGTACTCGATCGAGTATGAGTATTTCGAATACCTACTTGATCGAATACTACTCGCTCATCTCTACTTTTCATCTATTTTTCAGATTACGGCTCCCCCCTTGGGCAAAGACTGAAATTCCAATGGGAAAGAATTACAACAAACTGAAAAACACATTAAGAAGCCTGAATCTCCATACTGTGAGTCTAGAAGAGATAACAGAACACACCAATGATACACCCCGCTCTTGTAGTACTGTGTCATGGGCCGATTTACTGCTCAGGATATTCGGAAGGTTGGGGGCAGGAGATGGCTGACACTTTCCTTTCCGAAAAAAGAACTGAATAGGAGACTTTACTTATGTGCTCTTATATTATGCGGGAGTATATGTAAGACTATATACTGTATATACTCGAGTATATACGGTACCTAGTTACACAATTATAACTCATCTGCTTTTTCACATCCTTGAGTTTTTTGAAAAGCAGCCATATTTGTGTCTATAAGTGGTTGTCTTTGTTGAACAGGTGTGTGAAGAGGCCCGATGCCCTAACATTGGAGAGTGCTGGGGTGGTGGAGAATATGGAACTGCTACTGCAACAATCATGGTGAGTAAAGGCATACAGTAAGTGCCACGTCTGTATCTCATTGCATTCCACCCTATCATTCTGCGCGGCCACTTCCTTCTGGTCACAGACATGATTGTCTATGTTTGGTGGCTGCTGACAGGAAAGGTGACAGGACAAAGTCCAGCTACCTTCATTGAAGTTTTTTGGAATGGGGAGATTCTTGTCTGTTTCTGAAACTCACATAAGCCACAATATAAAAAGCTACGTTCATGCATGGTCAATCCTTTCTAGAGTGTGAATGGGGTAGAAGGGGACTCCCATACTCCCAGTTATTGGGAGGCCAGGTCCTATTAAACAGTTAGACTTTGATAAAGTGTATTTCCAAGCCTCAGATATTGATAAACTATCCTTAGGCACCTCCACCAGTCCGCTGTTTGACGAGACCTCAGATTTCACCAAGTGCTGCAGTCTCTTCATTGCTCACCAAGCACAGCACCATCTATGTTTTTGCAGCAGTGCTTTACATTACAGCTCAGCCCCATTCACCTTAATAGGACTTAGCTGCACACTGACCTGTGAAGCTGGGGTGGCGATCACTGCGAGCCAATGTCACGAAAACCAACTGATCTGTGTGCTGGGTCCACTGAATACATATTAATGACTTATTCTAAGGATGTTTTTAAACTCGTTTTATTGAAGAAGATATAACAAAATAAACAATACAGTCAGAAGAGAGCATATACAATACAAAATTTAGAGAAATAAAAAGGGTTCCAAACAAACAGACAAAGAACTGCCACAGTGCCACCCCAACCCAGGGCCGACCATTTCACGCAAAAAGAAGAAAGACAGAAAAGAAACACCTTGGTGTCGACATTCACAGAGAAACCCAGCATAAGGGGGGCTACAGTTTCACGCAACGAGTCACTTCTCAGGGCTCAAAGGTGCCCAATGCAGAGCGCATCAAGGGGGCAGAATACTGGGTAAGAGGAGAATCGCACCACGCTCCCCAAACCTTGACAAATTTCTGGGGGCAACCCCTACCTTTATATATAATCTGGTTGAACGGGAGGACCGAATTAATTAATTTCCACCATTGAGACACAGACAGGGATCGTGAGGCCATCCACCGTAAGGCGATGCCTTTCCTGGCGTAAAATAAACTCTCCCGAAGGAAAATCCGGGTATGATGCTGCCATATCTCCTCATCCAGTACACCAAATAAACAAACTTCAGGAGAAAATGGGACAGGGCAATTTAGGACAGCTGTTAGGAGGTCTACCACCTCACTCCAGAAGTCATGTATGACCGAGCAACTCCACATCATGTGCCAAAAATCTGCTCGGGGATACGGGCACCTAAGACAATTCGGACTCGCCAGCCTACCCATCTTATGAAGACGGGCCGGGGTCAAATAGCATTGATGTAGAATGAATATTTGGATCAGTTTGTTATTGGCCGAGGGTAAGATACAGGGGAGATTCCAAAATGTCCTGGAACGTCTCATCCGTCAGCTCGGGAATATTGGTGTGCCAGCGTGTCAGAGCCAGGGCCTCAGATATGGATACCTTGGCTCATAGAGAGCAGAAATGAGGCCCCCAGCACTCAGCTGGGTGGGGAATAGAGAGGAGAGGGCATGGCGTATTTGAAGGAATCGAAAAAATTGGTGGCGCTTCTAAGGATGTTTAAATCCTGGAAAACCCCTTTATTGTATCAGATTGGAAAACCTCTTGGACCAGAAAAAATGTCTATATAATTAACAGCACAAGGGGGAGAAGTTCATGATGGCACTGCCACCAAAGGTATCCATGGGTCAATCCAATGTGTCATTCGGTAGTGCTCAGCAGAGAAGTCATAGCTGAATCCAGTGAATAGAAGGTACAAGCGGCACTCACCGGCTAAACGTCCAGTGCTTTATTTCATGGTTGCAGGAACATACAGCCGGTGTCCAGCACATCTAATATAACATGTATTACACTTCTTCAGGCCTATTTAGGTGTGATACAAGCAAAACCACCACCTTAGCTGTGCCAGCTACCTGCTGTACATTCCTACTACCCTGAAATAAAGTATTGAAGATCTTACTGAAGAGGACGGGTGAGTATCATCTTATCACCAGAATAGCTTGCACATCATCCTTAGATTTAGTTGTTTTGTTTTTTTTTCAGATTCCCGAATCTGTAGTAGTCACACCGGTCATTTTCTTCTGTCTTATTCTCAGTTAATGGGAGACACTTGCACCAGGGGCTGCCGCTTTTGTTCCGTGAAAACTGCCAAAAAACCTCCTTCTCTAGATCCAGATGAACCGTACAATACAGCTAAAGCCATAGCGGATTGGGGACTGGACTACGTGGTCCTGACTTCAGTTGACAGAGATGGTTGGTATGCGCTGTCGGCCACGTTCTTCATGTACATAACTCTATACACCCAACAAGTTCTGTGCTGCTTAGTTTTACCTCTTTGCTATTGATTTTATTTTTGAGGGTTGGAAGGTGATATGTGACTGTGCAGCGTACCTATACAGTCATATTCCATAGCATGGCGTGGCTATAGAACAGGACTAGGGAATGTACGGCTCTCCAGCTGTTGCAAAAGTACAACTCCCAGCATGCATACTTGCTCTGCTGTTCTTGGAACTCCCATAGAAGTGAATGGAGCATGCTGGGAGTTGTAGTTTCACAGCAGCTGGAGAGCCGAAGGTTCCCTACCCCCTGCTATAGAAGGATCATAATAATAATAATGATAATATTATAGTACTGCTATTTTTGATAGTACCTAAGCAATGAGTACAGGTAGTTTTGGTGCTCTGCAATGTCAGGCAGGAGCAGGGAATGGGGTGTGATTCAGATCTCCATTCAGAGGTATACAGTGTCAGAAATCAGAATCCCTTCCCTTGCCTGACACCTGACAGTGCAGAGTCTAAATAGCATATGAGGCACCAAAACTAACAGAATGTATTGCTCGGTGGGGATTAGAGGAAAATTTGCAACTGGCAAGGACATATATATTACTGAAGAAACCAGTGTTGCCATGCAGCAGATCTAACCGCTGCACCTTGCTTCTGCCCTTTATTATTTTTCTGTCTGCCCTTTCAGTTGTTATTTTGCTCTTGTCTAGATCTTCCCGATGGAGGAGCCGAACACTTTGCAAGAACAGTGTCTCTTTTGAAAGAAAGGTATATAATAATAATAATAAATTTTATTTATATAGTGCCAACATATTCCGCAGCGCTGTACAATTTGTAGGGTTCAAATACAGACAGAAAGATACATTACAAAGAAAGTCATTTCACACAATGGGACTGAGGGTCCTGCTCACAAGAGCTTACAATCTATGAGGTAGAGGGGGTGACACAAGAGAAAAATGTGCAGCTATTCACATAATGAAAATTGACCTCTATCTCAGTACAAGCAAAATTATTGTACAACATCCTCTTTTAACGATATTATCTGTAATTGGGTTTTCATAAAAATATTCGACCATTTTTTATTTTTTTTTATGCAGCCTGTGTTCTCATCCATTACAGGTCGCTCAGTTCCCTTCAGGGTCAGATCTGCCATACAAGCCCTCCGATGGCTCAGTCTGTAACCCTTGAAAATGCACATAAAGTTTACGTGCTTTTTTCATACAGGTTTATTTTATTTGGTAGTAAATTATTAAAACCCAATGACCCTGATCTTAAGGGCCGGTTCACATCTGTGTTTGGGCCCTTCCGTTTCCCTCTCCACATGAGAAATGCAGAAAGAAAGTCCTGCAAGCAGCGCTTTTCTCTTGTCATTTTTCATGCGGAAAACACACGGATCCCATTATAGTCTATAGCAGGGATGCCCAATACGTCGATCGCAATCTACCGGTCGATCGCAAAGGACGTATGGGTTGATCGCGGGATGCAGCCAGGGATCCCCGGTGTCTGCTTGTTCACAGTGCAGGCTGAGAATCGACTCTCAGCCTGTGCTGTAAACAAGCACTCCGGACACTTGCAGGCTGGGCAGAAGCAGCTCCGGGGGATGACGCTCTCCCCGCTCTTAGGGATGGAGGGAGCCGGGGTGCTGCTTGTTCACAGCGCAGGCTGAGAGTCCTCTCCAGACACTGGCAGGCGGGGCTGCCTGTGCTGTGAACAAGCAGACACCGGGGATCCCTGGGCGGCCACAGAACACCGCCGTCTCCTGCTCTCACGCTCTGCCCGCCCCGCCCACATGCCTGGCCTCGCCCACAGACACGCCCACCCCGCCCACAGGCCCGCCCCAGCCCCACCCACAAGAAGTGGGTAGTAGATCTTTTGCCTTGGTCAGTTTATAAAGTAGCTCACATGCTGAAAACATGTGAGCACCCCTGGTCTATAGGGTGTGCGGGTTTCCCCAAGCGGACTACCCGAACGGAAACCCATGCTGAGATGTGAACCGGACCTCAGGTTGTATTCACATGATGCTAAGGAAAACTACGCCATTGCACTACACGAAATCACAGATCTATGGTATGCAGGTACTTATCTTTGTTGCCTATTTGTGAGAGTTGTAGTCACGGTTTGCAGTTATAAGAAACGTCTAAATGGCGGAATTTGGAGCAAAACTACCACTGTCTGCAATCGGTAAGAACATTTTCGTAAATTAGGGCCGTGCAAAATGGGTTAATTTCACTTCATACAGGATCCCACTTCATAGTCATTCATCACAGTCCATTGTATTATACATTTACATTATTACTGTGTTATGTGTTGCTTTGTCCCTTCATTACCGTTCTGCTCTCATAACAAATCTGCCTTTTTACTCAGGAATTCCAAAATCCTTGTTGAATGTCTTACGCCTGATTTCCGTGGAGATAAGAAAGCCGTAGAAACCATTGTCCGTTCTGGACTTGACGTTTATGCCCATAACGTAGAGACTGTCCCAGCTCTACAAAGGTATTTTCTCAAAATCTCTGGAGAGTCTCTTCTAAGGACTCTGCGTTCTTCTGTTATCATTATGGAAAGGGTTGACTTCTGTATATGTCTTTATAGATGAATATATATATATATATATACAACTTACTACTATACACATTCTGCACTGGTTTCGTCATCGGTTAAGCTGTAACCCAACTTTCATGCAACCTTTCATTTTTTGGCAGCATTTCTGTTATTATTAAATTTTGGAGTCTACTTTATTAACAATTTGTGAAATCCTCCATCTCTTTCCTCTTTCCCTTGTTCCTCTATTGAGAGCAGATCCCTGATGAAGAGAAAATGAGGTTGGGGAGGCATTTGATAAAGGTTCAGTCTTGTTTATGGTGTCATGGGACATATCACACTAAGGTTGTAGTTCTATCTGTATTATTTCCAGAGATATCACTGGTTGGAAACACAGTCAGGATTGAGAACGCCCTCATTTTGTCTTCCTTGCACACAGTCATATACTTTATCAAAATCAGGGCAGCTCACAATAGAGAAGGGAATGTATAGATATGTGCAGGATTTCACAGAAAGGAGCCAAACATTCTAAAATACTGCCAAAAAATTAAGCGTTGTTCTGTTTTAAGCCATGCAACAAGCCCGTCCAGATGGAGCGGCGGGACCACACTCATATTCAGTCTCCTTCATGGAAAAAATAGAACCTTCCCACTGTGCCTGCATTAGATTACAGAGCTCCAGGACCTGCACCTGTGCATTGTGTTTTAATGATGGAGGCAAAACGATGTGACTTGTCAAATGCCTCTCCATCTACTGCCATCTTATGCATGGGGGCAGTATTGTGTTTTAGGATTAGAAAACATGGCTGCTTTCTTCTTCTGAGGACGTGACATCACATCTGTTGGTCATATGGCCATGCTACAGCTCAGTCCTTTTCAGTTAATGGGACTAAGTTGTAACTAGAGATGAGCGAACACTGTTCGGATCAGCCGATCCGAACAGCACGCTCCCATAGAAATGAATGGAAGCACCTGGCACACAGACTTTGCCGGCGGCCGGCTGCTTCCATTCATTTCTATTACCATATGACCAACAGACATGATGTCACTTCTTGAAAATAAGAAAGCAGCCATGTTTTCTTATCCTGGATGTTCCCTTTAAGCAATATAGAAACTGCCACAAAATGTCACTAGTAAGTTGCACAAATGAATCCGTAACACTCAGCTATAAAGCGACCATCCCCATTAAACTATGTGGAAAATGTGATGGCAGAATAAATGGCAAGAACCCTTGTCAGTCTAATGTTAGGACATGGGTGCAGTGTTTATCATACTCCATGTGTGTATAACTTCGTCATATGCATTGTGAAAGCGGTTATTGTTTTTGGCTGCCCTTCCATTTGTAACCAGTCAGTACTAAGCTGCAGGAGACAATACACACCGTAGTGCCCTTGCCTCTTTTCTTACTCTGTTGTATGACCAGAGTATGATTACATATGGTGGTAGTTGCTGGACATCATGTTACTTGAAAGCCAAGCACCGGCAGTGACATTAACATTTCAATATATTTCTAGGCAAGTCCGTGACCCTCGTGCAAATTTTGAGCAGTCCATTAGCGTCCTAAAACATGCCAAGTCTGTGCGGCCTGACATTGTAACAAAAACATCCATCATGCTGGGATTAGGAGAGACGGATGAACAGGTCTATGACACCATGACAGGTGAGTTATTAGGAATTGCAACAGCACGGTGGCTCAGTGGTTAGCAGTGCAAGACTTGCAGCACTGGAGTCCTGGGTTCAAATCCTGCCAGTGACAACATCTGCAAGGAGTTTGTATGTTCTCCCCGTGTTTGCGTGGATTTCCTCCCATACTCCAAAGACATACTGATAGGGGGAAAAAATGTACATTGTGATCTCTATATGGGGCTCACAATCTACATTTAAAGTAAAAACAAAGGTGAGTTTCTAGGAATAAGCGCTGGGTTATGTCCCCACTAGTCGTGTGTTGGCGCGGTCGTGGAGCTGATCATATGTATTTTGTACCTTCTTAATAGCTTTACGTGAGGCAGAAGTAGATTGCTTGACCCTTGGACAGTACATGCAGCCAACAAAACGTCATCTCAAGGTAAGCCCATGCCCCAGCATGCAATGAGAGGACATATTGTTCCTCTAAAAAGGGTTTCTGGGAATTATGTGACTAATAATATTCTTTACATATGCGGTATATACCTTTCATTCATACTTCTGTTGTCTTCACACATCTGTTGTTATTGGTCGTCTGCAGGTTGAAGAATATGTCACACCTGAGAAATTTAAGCATTGGGAGAAAATGGGCAACGAGCTGGGATTCCTGTACACAGCCAGTGGTCCTCTGGTCCGATCATCTTACAAAGCCGGTATACTTATATACAGGTTTCAGGTTTAGCCAATACTAATATTACTTTTGTGTTCGTGCCATTATTTTTGAGAAAAAGGTCAGGTCATAGGTTGTAGACCCAACAATCCCCTGATGTCTGCACATGAACCTAACCTAGCAAGCATAGATATCGCTTTCAAGAACAGGAGGTGGTGTTTTAGTCTCTCTCTGGCCTTGCTAATATCAGGGTGCTGAATGTTGATCTCTTTTAGTTAGCGTTAGGTCTAAAAGGGGTTGTTCCACTACAGAGACATTCCCTATCCACAGATGCCCCTTTGTTACTGTGGGACCCTATAGAAGCCATGCACTGACCACAAGCACACTGGCAAATCCTAGGCGCAGTTCAGGGGAACTTTCTGTTCCCTGTTCTCCTGATCGCTGAGAGTCCCATCAGTCTGAAACTGTCCATAGGGGATATGTCTGGGTAGATGCACAGACCCTTTATGTTAGAGATAGAGATGAGCGAGTACTGTTCGGATCAGCCGATCCGAACAGCACGCACGCATTGAAATGAATGGACGTAGCCGGCACGCGGGGGGTTAAGCGACCGGCCGGCGTCAAAGCGGAAGTACCAGGTGCATCTATTCATTTCAATGCGTGCGTGCTGTTCGGATCGGCTGATCCGAACAGTACTCGCTCATCTCTAGTTAGAGATCCTATTGAAGTTCCAAAACCAGGCAACCCTTTAACTTTGTGTGTGCAGTATAACGCTCTCACATAATCTGCATGCCTGTGTCTACCATATGGTATAATCCATTAAATAGTTGCTAACCGTGCCGGAAAATGGGTGAAAAGGAGAGTGGCCAAAAGCAAATAGGGTGGGGTTTCCGTAAAATATCCCATGTCTGTGATCTGGCTTTATTTAGCTTTGTCATACCCTTAGTTCACATCTGTGTTTGGTAATCCGTTCGGGAAGTCCGCCTGTGAACCCCCCAAACGGACTACCGAATGCATTTGCAAGCGGTGTGCAGTGAAAGCACACAGACCCCATAGACCAGACCTGGGCAAAGTCCGGCCCCCGGGCCACATCCGGCCCTCTGACTGATTCAGTCCGGGCCAGCACAGCTTTGACTAGGGGGGCGTGTCTTAGTGCCGGCCGAAGATGGAGATGTGGAGCGTGTCATAAAGTACTGAGAGATGTAAGGTGAGCTGCAGGGTGGAGAGAGAGAGAGAGAGTGAGTGTGTGTCTATATGTGTCTATGTCTGTATGTGTGTGTGTCTATATCTGTCTGTCTGTCTGTACGTCTGTGTGTGTCTCACCAACCTAGGGGCAGAGATGGAAGGGGAATGTTATACTAGGGCAGAGATGGCAGATGGAGGGGGGGGACATGAAACTGGGGGAGAGATGGAGGGGGGGGGACATGAAATGGGGAAAATAAAGAGGGATATGAAACTGAGGGAGAAATGGAGGGGGGGGACATGAAACTGGGGGTAGATGAAGAGGGCACTTAGACTGGGGGGACATTAAACCGTGGAGGAAGCTGTAGGGGGACCTGTCTGCCTCTAGTTGCCCCCAGTTTAATGTCACCCTCCAGCTAACCCTACGGTTAAATGTCTGCTTCCCGATTTTAATGTCCCCCTCTAGTTGCCCCCAGTTTCATGTCCCGCTCCAGCTGTCAATTTATTGCCCCCCTCCAACTACCCGCACTGTTTAATGTCCCCCTCCAGCTGCTCCAGTTTCCTGTCCCCTCTAGTTTCCACCAGTTTATACTGGGGCACCAGGAGAGGGACTTAATACTGTGGGACAATTGGAAGGGAACATTATAATGTGGGGGCATATAATGTACGGGTGACTGTAGGAGGATTATACTTTGTGGGGGCACATGGAAAGATGATGGGCCCCATGGGAAAATTAATTGCCCACCCCTACCATAGACTCTAATGGGGTCCGATTGTGAAGCACTTTCCTTTCCGTATGTTCCCTGCGGAGATCTGGCGGCAAGCACACAGACCCCATTAGAGTCCCCATGCAGACTCACTGAATGGATTACCAAATACAGATGTGAACTAAGGGTATGACATCTGGAAGACGAACGGATTACTAACACAGATGTGAACAAGGCCATAGGCCTGTTTAGGGCCTAGTGTAGGCCTAGCCTCGTTGCCCATTGCAACCTATCACAGAACAACCTTAAAGGGATTTTTCCATGAACATAACATTTATAGACAATTATTTTAATTGTAATTAACATTTTTGCAGAGTTGTAAAGATTCTCTAGCCATCTTAGTAAGGACGGTCTGTATTGATCAGTTACCAATGGATATAATCGTGAATTCAGGAAACTTTCTATGATCTGGGACCATCTGGGAACCCAGCCATGACTTCCTTTTTCCTTTGCATTCCTTCAAGGAGATGCAGCTGCACTCGGCTCATATTCTAATTCAGGCATGTATAGGTTACTTGCTGGTTGCTGTACATACCCAGTCTTCAGATTTAGTGGAAAGTTACCGTGCAGGGACACACATTTTTAGTGGATATGACACTGATTGTGTTTTTCATATTTATTAGGTGAATTTTTCTTGAAGAATTTGGTGGAGAAAAGGAAAACAAAAGCGATATAAAGGAGACCCTGCTATACACGTTTGCCATGGAAGAACAATCTGTTTCAGAAAGCGGAATCTGTGTTATGCCATGTGGTATAATGTAATAGGTGTGAGCAGTAACGTGGTCTTGGAGGGTTACCTGAAAGTCGGCCATTGCTGCAAACCATAGAGGAACTTTAATTTTACTTCTGCTCTTTAAAAGCAGAAAATTTAATGAAGTTTGTATTAACAGGAAAATTGCAGGTGAATCTGCATGCTTAGAGGGAGCAACAGTGCGAACATAACTAGGGTGACCGTTCTGGAGGTTATACAACCCACAAGTCTTATAGGCTCGAGCACCACGATCACAAGTTTACACTGAATGCTCCAAACCCCTCCAATCTGAGTGAATGTGCTACCATCTTTTCAGGAGACTGCTTGGGCCATCCCTCAGAGGGAAGGGGTAGAGTTAGGGAGCCATCACACGGAGTAAACGCGCATGTATTTTTGCAAAATACAAGTGTAAAAATAAGACTCGCATTGACTTCAATGACATTTTACAGGCTTATTTTTACACGTGCAAAAAATATCATTGAAGTCAATGAGAGTCTTATTTTTACACGTGTATTTTGCAAAAATACACGCGCGTTTACTCCGTGTGAAGGCTCCCTTAAGTGCAAAGGACTTCAGAGCCAGACTCTGTCAAGGATCAGAATCCTTTTGTTAATGTCATATTCTATTTCTCACATGATCCGGCACACTGGAGGTTTTCCATCACTTTCTCTTGTAAATATCTTGCATATACTATATTTAAAAGGGGAAAAAATGCATTTCATTCTCAATAAACTATAGTGCCTATATTTTCATTGCAGATGCTGTGCTTTATTGATAAATCACAGTGAAATATAGATGATTTTCAATATCTAGAACAATTTCTCATAAACAGTCACTCTGTACGGGGTTTCATTGCTATGGGGCACAGCAGTACATGGTATTTCCCCCTTGACAACTTTATACAAAGCCTAAATTTAGGTAGCCATAGTGCAGCCACCAGCTGTGTTTGTGGCCACAGATCCCCCTCCTGACTAATCGGGGCTGTGTAGTAGCAGGACAAACAATCAACTCTGACACCTGTAATAATTAGAGATGAGCGAACACTGTTCGGATCAGCCGTTCCGAACAGCACGCTCCCATAGAAATGAATGGAAGCACCTGGCACGGCAACTGGCCGCCGGCAAAGTGTACGTGCCAGGTGCTTCCATTCATTTCTATGGGAGCGTGCTGTTCGGAACGGCTGATCCGAACAGTGTTCGCTCATCTCTAGTAATAATAGTATACTATATGGTATTTTTTTTTTATACAAAAAGATGCATCCCAAATAAAATTAGGAAAAAAAATATTTCATATCAATTTAACCTTCCATGGTGGTCAAAATGGAGTAGAGGGATCAATGTGACTAACTAGTATGCCAAAGAAGATAAAGGGGATATCAGTTAGCTAACAGTTAAGTCACACATATACAAAATTCATTAGTGGCCTTCACATGGTATTTGTCCTATTGGTTCCTCCACAAAATACAAATGCAGAATTATACTGTCTAAGTGGCGTCAAGTATTATACTGTGAGTGGGTACTAACATGGCACCATACTGTGTGTGTCACTAATGGGGAGTTATACTGTTTATAACCCCACAGTATATTCCCTACCAGTGCTCCCACATGGCCCCAAGTGTCCCCCGTAAATAATGTTCCATTACTGCCCCCTACAGTGTATTGTTCCTTAATGCCTCCCCCCACACGCAGACCCTGACACCTCCTTATTGCTCTGGTTTTAGCAGTTACGCTGGGTTCATACTGGCGTTCGGGTCTCCATTCTGAGCTGTCCGTCTTCTGCATGCAGATCGGGTTCGGCCGTGAGCGCCGGTAAGCGTTTTATGCTCTCCGCCGCGAAACCAGTTTTTTTAAAATCGGACACAGAGTACTGCATGTTCGTGTCTGGTTTAAAAAAAACTGGTTTCGCGGCAGAGAGCATAAAACGCTCACTGGTGCTCACGGTCGGACATCTTTCAAACCCATTCAAATGAATGAGTGAGAGAGTCCTGCAGGTTTCCGTCCCCTGCTCTGTTTTGTGCAGGAAACAGAAACCTGCAGAACAGAGACCGGGCACAGATGTGAACAAGCCCTGACATATATAGCACCCTACTACTACCCATATATAGTCCCTACTGGTGCTATTGCAATGTAATGCAGCTAACTGATTTAATTGGGAATTTGTGCCAATAATGCGTTTTATACAGAATTGAAAAAATATCCAAAATAGTCAACCATCAAATCTGAACCAGGACATGAATGACAATGGTAAAAATACCGATGCAAATTCTTTTATTTAGAAATTACAATAACATGTAAAAAAGAGACATTCAGATTGACCATGATCCCATAGACAGAAGTCAATGACACCCAGCATTGTTACAAGAATAATTAGTAATATTGCAGAAAGAGAGAATAACCATGTTCAGCATGGCCAAGCCCGACTGTCCCATCTCAGACCTTTAAGTTAGTGTTCATCTGGCCCTAAGCAGAAAACCTTGAGTAGTGATGTAGACTAGTGACTTGTATGGGGATGCCAGAGACAGCGGAGTACAGCACTCAGCCATCTCCTGCAGTCCCATAGAGAATAAATGCAGTGCATAAAATCAACCTGCGGTCCATTCAGACACTGTACAGGACTCATTCTTGTGATTGTTAAGGGTCCTAGCAGTCCGAAACCCCCTCCCAACCAGCGAGTTCCACGGCAAAGGGAGTAACTTGGAATATCCTTTTATACAATAGTAAAGAATACTGTTGCTCTTACATGCACCAAACTAAAGGCAACTACAAAAATGAGTGTACTAGTTACTAATATGGATTACAACCCCCTCCTCATACACATATATGCCCAGTGAGCCTGAGGGGGTTGTCTATCCACAGTCCTGTTTTGGGATAAGGTCTGGAATATTCTATACAATCATGCTGGGCTTTATATTCTGGGAAAGGGCATCTGTTACATTGTAATGTATATTTAGTTTTGTTCATCTCGGATAATACATAGTAATATAGGGTTAAATAAAGTTTCTGTTTCATGGTCTGGTCAGCACATTTTCTGTGCTAACGTTGATACATGGCGCTACGCCTTTCCAATACTGTGAAGATAGTCATGATCAGACTGTAAACCTGTCACTTATTTCATAAGAAAACTAGCTCCATGCACTGTCAATAGGTGCAGGAGAGAGGAAGCATGATACAAAAATATAAAACATTCCAAAAATAGATCTGACTCCGTGTCCCTTATACATAACCGTATACAAAAGAATGCACAAAATCCACCCCCGCTGTCCCAATATGAAGTAGGAGCCGGATAGAGTTACTGCGAGCCCCTCTATACACGACGAGGCTTCAAAGGATAAAATGCTTACATTCTGTAGGTCTATAAAAATATCAAAAATGCTTGTTTGGTCTTTAAAGGATTTTGGAAGATAATGGAGAAAGTGAATTATTTACAAATAAATTATCTATTGGTGACATTGAGAAATTAACCGAGTGCAATGCACCTATAGGAAAGAGACATGGTCGCTCCGTATGGAGGGCGGAATACTGAAGGAGGAGCAGGCAGCTGACAGATCAGTGAGATGTTCATTTATGGTTGCAGTCGCGTTCGTGTAAAGCTGTGGTCGGTCCGGGATTTATACTCTGGCCTTCTTGAGAGGCACGTCACCGAGGTTAATCTTGGGCATGTCAGCGGTCGGTGTGAAAGGGATCCTCTTGGTAGCCACCTTTTTCCCAATGGTCTCAACCTGTAAAAATAGAATTATTAGAAAACTGGACATGTAGAACATGAGTGACATTTTGGGCAAAATCCTTTTGTTTGCTAAACTATGGGGCACGGGACTGCGTATTTTGGTCCTGATTCTGATGCGGGAAGCCACGTCAGAATAGGACCAAAATGCTCCTGCCATGACTGTCGTTGGCTTCCGACAGTAGTTACTTCCCACTCCGAATGAATGGACCTAGTCCGGAGGGTGCTGTCGCGAGGCGGACGCCGGGGCTGACCCAGCTGTGGAATCCGCCTGAAGAAAGGGCAGCTCACTTCTTTTTTCCGTAAGTCGGAACATACCGCTCACGGAAAAAAGGAAGCTAGCGGTCTACATAGACCTCTATGGTGAGGGGGTGGATTCGGCATCAAAATCCGCCCCCTCTTGCCCCGTGTGAACGAGCCCTTAGGATGTGCTTTTTCCACTCCAGTCTGAATAATGCTTGTTCTATCACAGTTTGCTCCTGGTTTATGGACAACGTGCCAGTCTCATCATACAAGGTGTATCCTCCAGGGTCTGTGCACCTAAACAGATATCTATACCCGCTCCTTGCTCGCATAGATTTCTGGCATTATTTATACCTCCTTAGAGGAAAGTGGGATAAGGTGCACCGAAACTTAGGTTGTAATTTTTGTGCAAAACTTTGGACCTGGATTTTTTTCATGGCTTGTGACCCCTAAGCCATGATAAATCATCCCCAAAGTTTATTAATGTGAGCATGCATGTATATTCAAGTATGGCATCTACCTGTTTGTGCAGTGAATTAGAGATCCAGTAGCCTTTATATTATGAACATGGTCACCTTGACATTAAGCGAGCCTGTCAACTTGTTTCACGTCACGAAATCATTAACAATTGGATAGGTCACATAAAACAAGTGCAAACAAACTTAGGCACCTCAATAGCACTAGCATAGCTGAAGAAAGTAACTGTATCTCAGTCGTTCACCCCTCCCCTGGCTTTTTATCAGTAATCCCTTAACTCCCCTCTTCCAACCTGATTGACAGATTTAAGGCTTCTGACATCATACGAATGGCCGCGACGGGGAAAGTCACTGCTGGAATCCAGTGGCATTTGCACTGAGGTTATGAACAGTAAGCCCGTTGTTTATGTGATCTATCCAGCATTATTAAAGGTTTATTAGTGCGAATTATCCTGACGGACTCCCTTTAATGGCTAGCAGATGTTGGAGAATATCCAGGATACGTTTAAGCAGAGTTCCCATCTTTGGCCTCTAGGTGGCAGCGCATACAAAAGAAGTTTGTGCTGCTTCTCTGAACTAACTGCGACACAATTACGTTGCTTGAGAATCCTGTCCAAGATTAAAGGGGAAGTGTTTATATTAAAAAGTCACTAAATAATGTAAAATAACAAGTTTTTAGTGTTTTATTTGGATGATGCAGTGAAGGTTAGAACGTCATTAGGAGTCAATGTTCAGACTCTGGTGTGAGTCATGCTAAGAGGAAAGTACAGATCATTTCTGCTGATCCCTTCGGTCACTTATGTGCACATTTCAGAATGTCTGTACGGTTACACCCATCTAACAGGCTGCGTCACCCACAGGATACATTCCTTGCGTCTCACTAGTCACATTTTATGTCGAAAAATCTGTCTGTGCCTAAATATCATGAGGTTGTAGATAGGGAAGGTCAGCGATATGAACATGATACCATAATGACATGGACAAGGATACAGCCCAGCTTAGGTAGTGGCCTATTACATCAACTTTACAGAAAAAGCTTTAGCTACAGTGTACTCCTCTATGACTCAGGGGAAACTACGTAAGAAGGACATACTCATTCTATATCAGACATGAGGCACAGACAACAAATTTGGATAAATTACATGAATTACAGCAGAGGACTGCCAAGTATCAGCTCTGGCAGACCAACCCATCCTGCATGACATGGATAGTCATTCACTTTAAAGGGGTTTCCAGGCTTGTTAATTCTTAGGATAGATTGTCAATTGAAAATCAACGCCCCAGACCCCTGCAGATCAGTTGCACTCCTTGAGCGCCATATCTACTTCTCATTTAACGGCCACATGAGCTTTTCGCAACTCAGTCCCATTCAAGTGCAATACCAAGCACATTTGGTATACAAATATATGGCACTGTGCTTAGTATTCAGGAGAGAGGCCGCAGCGTTCACCCAAATGCTGAAAATGGGAGTCCCAGTTGTTAGAATGCTGCAGATCTCCAATTGCTTACCTAACCTTGGAAAATCCCTTTAAAATGGGCACTTCTCCTGGCAATAAGTTTAAAACGCACTCACTATTGCAGCCTGCTCTCTGACTACATAAATAGCCCTACCAAGGACAGAATATATCCCATAATGCTTGGTTATTCTATGGGGACTAATGTGTACCTGAAAACCAATGTTCTGCAGCTCCCAGTGAAGATCATCCAGAACCCGTCGGCCATCGAATATGAATGCAGGCTTCAACATCTTGGAATGGATGCGCTGGAAATCCAGTTCCTACCACAACAAAGACAAGATTATCAGCTTTCATATTTCCCTCTATGAGGATGTAGATGTACAAATCCTTTAATATTTTTTTGCAAATTTTTTATGGGAAGACTCACCTTAAACATGTCCCATTCTGTACAGATGACCATAGCATGAGCCCCCTCACAGGCCTCATATGGATCTGTGGAGATATGGACCAGCTTCTCCACTGAAAGAATTAAAAAATACATTAATCCTCACTAGGTATGGTAACAAATGTGAAAAATCTGGAAATAATTCAGCGTAATGTCCTACATAGTAATAACATGTGTACTAATGATGTCAGGAAGGAGCAGCCAAACACATGGGAAAGATCAAAGCCTTCAATAACTAGAAATAAACAGCAATCGTGACAATAGAGGGCTTCTAACCTCTCCCATATGTATGGCTTCTATATGGAAGAAGCAATTCTAGCTGCGGCAGTCCCAGATTACTTACCTCGGTCATCAGCAGACACTCCGGGCTGGGATAAGTCCATGACTATCTGTTCTCTTGGTACCTTGGGGTCATATATGTGCAGCTTGGCACCTTCATCCATTAAGTATTTACTAATGTAGATACTGGAAGACTCTCTGTGGAAGAATACAGAAACAAATTCAGACAATACTAGTTACATCAATTGATCCAATTATATGACCGGGTGCATCTATATACAGCCAAATAAAGGCGCTATACAGTCAAGAGGTCGGACGTTGGGTTGTCTTTCCTATACCTGACCTCAAATACCAATCTCAAAAATTTCAAGGGATGGCAAACAATACGTACAGGGACTACATAGAGATTTATGGTAAATTGCTTTAATGGCATGCTACAGCACTTGCCAGATAGACAAGGCCGGAGCCTTAGTGTCTAGTAATGTCACTTACCTTGTGTCGCCGGTGTCCTTCTTGAATGCAAAACCTAATACAGCAATTTTTTTGTCTGCTACCGTGTTAAAGAGACAATCAATAATCCTGGAGGTAAACCTTCTCCTCTGGTAGTCATTCATGTCAATGACCTGGTACGAAAAAAAGAATATAAATTGTGATGCAGGTTGTGGTGTAGACATACAGACACTGAATGCTGATGTGTAGTCCAAGCAGGTCAGAATGATACATTGTACTCTCCAAAGAACAATGTATAGTCATACAAAATTGGGTTTAAATTCACAATACTTCACTATAAAACTAATGGGAGTGAATGGCAGACATCTGTACGTACCTGTTGCCAATATCTTGCAACTTCGTGCAAATTTAAAACTTCACACAAATAAACTAAGTTCAGGACGTCTTTTTGGAAGCAGCTACCACCAAAACCTATACGTACACAGAACATTAGGTTATACATAGGATTACACAGAGCGGATATATATATATATATATATATATATATATATATATATATATATAATCATTATTCCATGACTGACAACAAGATCGACTATAGACCAGTGACCTATACCTACATCCACCTTCCTATCTAGTGGTCTCCTTACAGGATTTGGAACGCACTGAAGTTACATAGTTACAGGATATTCAGTATTATGGAGCTGGAGCTAAAAGGGAAGACTGGCCATTAACTTTAGTGCAAGTCTATGACCTGAATGAAGCCAATGGTGTGATATTCCGCAGCCCTGTTATTTAGCTATTGCTTGGGGGACAACAATGCAGTTTCTTAGGCCAGCCATGCACTGTGGTAGATGCTAGATGAATGACAACTATTCCTACCAAACCCCCAGTAAAGAATACATGTATTCCCAAAGGGGAAAGGAGAATAAATTACACCTCTGGTGGTGGCCATGAAAACAAAAGGATCAGGCATATTGAAATTTATCAGCCCGATCCTTCAATCCCACTGATATCTGCTGTTGAGGGAGAGCTGGTAAGACATATACACATCAGATGGTCTTCCCGTCTTCCCAAAATTTGCAGGTTTGGGCAGCATTGACCTACGGTGTACAACCACCATTAGAGCTTGTGCTATTGTGCAATCAAAGATCCACGTGCTGCCCTTCCACTCCTTCACTAGTATAAGGGAAAGGAGTCATATTGTGACCCTGAGGGTAACTTCTTCAAAAAGATTGAGCAATACTGCTGCATAGAGATGAGCGAACACTGTTCGGATCAGCCAATCTGAACAGCACGCACCCATAGAAATGAATGGAAGCACCTGTGACGCTGACTTTGCCAGCGGCTGGCCGTGTTCGCTCATCTCTACTGCTGCACTCTCAGGGTCACATTGCGACTCCATTCACTTACATTAGTGAGAATCACAGGATGACATGGTGATCTTTGGACACGTGACAGGAGTCTCCAGGACATGGAGTTCACAATAACTGGTAACATAACACGTACCCCTACAACCTGACACTAACTCTTAGTAGAATAGATTCCTGCATGGGATAACTTCACATTTTAAGCCTTACAATACCAGGATCAAAATCACCCACCTGGAAGTGTCTATTGTACAGAATGACTAATACAATATATACAGTACTAGCTGGTACCCGCGACTTCGTCTGCGGTGATTGTAGCAATGGGTATATACAGGCACGGGTAAGGTTTTCGTAGTGTGTATAAGGTATGGGATATGAAATGTAACTTTGTATCTTGTTTTTGCTGTAATTCTGAGAGCACATGAGACTTTTGTGTTGAAGTTAATTTGTATTAGAGCTGCTATACGGTGTTGTGAGAAACTTTACATAGTGACTGTGGGACAGAAGTATTTGAAGTTAACCCTTTCCCGCCAATGGCATTTTTTGATTTTCGTTTTTGACTCCCCTCCTTTTAAACCCCATAACTTTTTTATTTCTCCGCTCTCAGAGCCATATGAGGTCTTAATTTTTCCTGGGACAAATTTTTCTTCATGATGCCACCATTATTTATTCTATATAATGTACTGGGAAGCAGGGAAAAAATTCTGAATGGGGTGGATTTGACGAAAAAATGCATTTCTGCGACTTTTACGGGCTTTGGTTTTACGGCGTTCACTGTGCAACCAAAATGACATGTGCCCTGTATTCTGTGTTTTGTTATGATGCTGGGGATACCAAATTTATATGGTTTTATTTACATTTTGACCCCTTAAAAAAATCCAAAATTGTGTTAAAAAATTTTTTTTTTGAAAAGTCGCCATATTCCAACAGCCGTAACTTTTTTATACGTGTGTGTACGGGGATGCATAGGGCGTCTTTTTTTGCGGGACCGGGTGTACTTTTTAGTTCTACCATTTTCGGGAAATGTTATTGCTTTGATCACTTTTTATCAGAATCAAAACAGTGAAAAAACGGCGGTTTGGCACTTTTGACCATTTTTCCCGCTACGGCGTTTACCGAACAGGAAAAATATTTGTATAGCTTTGTAGAGCGGGCGATTTCGGACGCGGGGATACCTAACATGTATGTGTTTCACAGTTTTTAACTACTTATATATGTGTTCTAGGGAAAGGGGGGTGATTTGAATTTTTAATCCTTTTTATTTGTTTTTATTTTTTTTTAAACTTTTTTTTTTTGCATTTATTAGACCGCCTAGGGGTATTGACATGGGTGGGCGGTGTCGCGGATTGTCAGAGCGGTGGGGGTTGGCAAACATGGCTGCTCCGGAGCGTTAAAGAGAACCTCCTGGAGTATCGGTAAGGTGAGGGGCAAAGTGGTAAAGTATATGTATATGTGATTGTGTGGGGTTAGGGGCGAGGCTGCAGAGGGCAATATGAATTTTGTGGCTTGCTATGGTCCAAAGTGTGTGAGATTGCAGAGATGGTGGTGTGAGTTTGGGTTTTGTGGGGGTCCTGGCACAAATGTATGTGCGCTATTGTGACGAAAAGTAGCCTATTACGCAATCGGGTGTATTAGCTATGTTTGTGGAATATTTCAGCCAAATCGGTCGAGCAGGTTTTGCATGATTGAGTAACAAACATCCAAACACACAAACCCACAAACATCCAAACTCACAAACTTTCACATTTATAATATTAATAGGATTCTTAAAGGACATACTTACCGACACTGGCTTTAAGGAATTTATTTCCAATTCTCTGGTCCATTCCAATCGCCCTGGCCACTTCTTCCACATCTGCACCAGTTGCCTCACATAAGGCACTGATAGAGTTAATACTGCTGATCCTCTGAGCAAGGAAAGCATTAGCAGCCTAAAAAAGGAACGAAAATCAACTAATGACGTTAACATATCACAAGGCCCCCTGCCATTTTCTCATGTATGTGTATGCACTTACCAGCTTAGAAAGCTCAGAAGACCAAGTGTTGGTTGTTATGATCTTCTCAGAAGGGACCCAGTGTTCATAGACCGCACACAGAGCACGCACCGCTTTCTGTCCCTCAGGGGTCTCATCTCCTCCAATTAAGACCCTGTCAGGGTTTTTAAGATCCTTGATAGCTGTTCCTTCCGCCAAAAATTCTGGGTTGGACAGCACCTTGGGTGAAAGGGAGATCAAATGATTGCTACAGGCGAAATCAAAGAGTACTGTACTTGTGCAACCACTGAAGCTGGCGAAGGGTGTGACGCATATATGTATGCTAGCTTGTCGCCTTTGCCAAAGCCGCAATATTTTGTGCAAAATCATACTGGAGTGACATGCCACAATATGACATGCCCCTTCTACCCGCGGATTCCGTGGCCAACTCAGCCACAACATCTGTGGCGCGACATTCCCTCCCGATTAGGCCCAATCATTCGGGCATAATCTGGGGCGGGATGCCGTCGCGGCTAACAGCACGGTATGTTCACATGCAGAATCCATTTTCCGCCATGTGAACATACCCATAGAAGTCAGGGAAAACCTAGGAGGATGTATGCTGGATTTTAAAATAGTCTGATATGAGGATTCATTGTTAGGGTTACCTGGAGATTAAGATTGGGTTTTGTGTTGGCATCAAAGATCCTGCGTATGCTCTCTGCAGCTCTCACAGGCACGGTGCTCTTCTCCGTCACAATTTTGTACCCATTTGAGTTCTGCACAATCCTTCGGGCACAAGCTTCAATGTATTTAAGATCTGCGGCTCGCCCTTTTCCCATACCATATGTTTTTGTTGGGGTGTTCACCTGCCCAAGAAAAAGTTAAAGTTCAGAGCTATTCTAAATTATGCAAACGTCAAATAAATTTAGAAATATGGTGTCAGCAAATAACAGAGGAACTCGTCTGGCAGCATTCTGTCTTATATATTATTTCACCCAAGGGTTATGTACTTTTTTTTAAACTCGTCTTATTGAAGGAGAAGTAACATAACAAACGATGCAGACAGGCAAATACAGGCAAATAAGTTCAAAAATAAAATACAAAGAAAATTTCAAACAAACAAGCAAAGATCTGCCACGACGCCGACCCACCGCGGTCCACCACTAGTACACATACAGGAAAATGCAGCAAGGAGCAAAGCAACTCGACAGCTCCTACTCAAGGTGCAAAGGCGCCCAGCACATGGAGGGAGGAGAGTACTGGGTAGCAGGAGAAGCACACCATGCTCCCCAGACCTTAATGAATTTCTGGGGGCAGCCCCTACCCTTATATATAATTCGATTAAATGGGAGGATTGAATTGACCAGTCATCGCCACTAAGATACCGATGGAGAGGCTCTATGAACCTATGGGAAGCTCATGACATGCATGCTCGGTCTTATAACATTAACCTAATTGAAGAACCCAAATGATTCATTGCAATATGTACCTTATTAGAATAGAGGTCTGGAGGGGGGGGGGGAGGCAGGAACGACTCTGCTGGTATATGGATTTATATATCAGCGGGTTTGGCTTTTACAGATCTGCCTTCTCCATCCTCATCCAGGAACCCCTATGTATTCACACACCATAGCAACACTTTAACAGGGCCTATATAAAATTAATTTGTTCCCCCCCATCCTTGTGCATACACCATGTAACCTCTCTTATAGATTAATGTTGGGGCCCCCGTATTACTTACAGAAATGAACACAAGATCGGCTTCTTGTATGGCTTTATCAATGTCCGTGGAATAAAACAGGTTCTTCCCTCGGCAGGACTCAACCACTTCTTTCAGTCCAGGCTGCACAAAAAAATTTAAAAGAAAGTTATATAAAGGTAAGAAAATCCCATCTTATAAGAACGTTACAAAGAACAGACCGCGGCTCAGAATATCATTGAAAAATCTGGTTGAAATGTCACTCAGTTCAGTAGTGATCTGTATGGAGATTTAAAGGATTTATCCAGTTGTTTGGTTTTTTTTTAATATGGGCCTAATAACAGGATGCATCAATACAAAACACTTCCTAATGTATATCCTATTGAAATTCAGACCCATTTATCCGATTTATTTTATGGTCAATGAGGTTTCATTTACAAGCCCACTACTCCTCCCAGCAAGCAGTTCAACCAGCAAATGAAACGGCACAGCAGAAGGTGACACCAAATGTGGGAATAATTTATTAACTGTGTTTTCCTTGCAGGGGAGAGTGGAGAAGGGAGGGGTACACAGGTACAAGAATCATGGGAAATGTAGTCTGTCCACAGAGTCACTGCATGTAAATAACAACAATACAAGGAGCAGCAAGTAAAATAAAGCCCAGCAAAGGGTGCACAAGGGAACAGTGAGGATTTATCAGTATTTTGGAAGCTGGATAACCCCTTTATGAGGGGGTCAAATTCAAGGACAATGAATTGTGATCTGGATCGTATAAGCCTGGGTTCATATACAATGGTTATATTGTATGTGCAAGAGCCAGACACAACCGACCACAATGTTATGCACTGGTCCAGAGTCCGAGGTCAGTAGTAAAATGTACGGACACATCCAGTCTTTGGATATAAAACTGATCCTATTAGAAACTACGAGATCTGTAAGTTCTGTCCTCAGTTTACAGCTAGCATATTGCACTACACTGGCTGGATAGACGAGACACGGGCCTAGCAAAGATGTAGAATGCAACTGGGAAACAAAGATCTACTTTATGTGACTGTAACCTTATGACCTTTACTGAATGATGAATTATTCATACTGCCTGGAAACATAAGGTTCTCCAATGTGAACGTTTCTGCATCTACAGTAACTATACTATTTAACCACTAAACTGCCATCTGATCTGTCGGGAAACAATGTATTTGATGCTCTAGGACACTTCCTGTAATCTCTATGTGGGGGGGATTTACAGCTCTGAGCTCAGAAGTGCCAGCTCAGCAGAGGAAGTGAGGGATATCTGCCCCTAGAGGTCAGTGCCAAAACTGCAAGCTATTGTACATAATCACATCTACCGTGCTTCTCCAAAAATAAGACAGGGTCTTATATTATTTTTTTGCTCCGAAAGATAGGTTAGGGCTTATTTTTGGAGAAACATGGTAGCAGTGGATATATAAGGTACGTAAAGAGTAGCTGGGTGATGATGTAGAAGAATACATGCATCTTGTGTCACCCCCTCTACCTCATAGATTGTAAGCTCTTGCGAGCAGGGCCCTCAGTCCCATTGTGTGAAATGACTTTCTTTGTAATGTATCTTTTTGTCTGTATTTGAACCCTACAAATTGTACAGCGCTGCGGAATATGTTGGCGCTATATACATAAAATTTATTATTATACGTTACTAATAAGAATAGCAACATGAATAAATCACTTGTATCACGTTTTTTGTAAATGTGCAATTCCCCAACCTTAAAGCCGAAGCCCCATACTGCCGAAACACAATTTTTTTGTTGCAGATTTTGCCCCCCTTTTTTTTTTGGAGAAGTATAAGAACTTCCTATATATTTCCCGTTCCTTTTGCAGCCGTTCTTGGCCTCAGCTAAAAAAAACCCCACGCAACTAGATCTGCAACAAAAAAAGTTGCGTCTCCGCAATGTCAGGCCTTAGCCTAAAAAGGGTTATGGTGGGATAGAAAATTATTCTCAGTGCATTCCCTGCTGTACAGAGGAGGGTCTCCCATTAACCCTATAACTAGCTTTGTAGTGGCGCCTATGTCCAGACTCTTCTGTTGCGGGTCTGTGTGATGTCACTAACAGCGCTCTCCTCCTGCTGCTTGTACATACAGTAGTGCAGCGTCAATATGTCAGTGGGTGAGGCTGAGGAGTAAAGCCCCCTACCCTGCTGTGCTCTATAAAGCCAATTATTGGGGTGCTGGGACACCCTCTTCTATGCAGTAAGTTTACACAGTGCAGTATAGGCTCTGCAAAAAATGTTCTATCCCTATATTGCTCTTTTAACCTTATAATTTACATTACATGAGTGGTCTCCATACACTGGTGGTGATGGGTTTTATTCCCGTTATACGCTGATGTTAATCACTATCACAGCACATTACATGCTGCCATGCTTAGTCGGTATGAAGAAGCACATGAGCTATTACAGAGGCGTTTGGACAGAATTCATTAAGATTGTTTATCTCTTGAAAGATCTTGTGCCCTCTGCACCACAATGTACACAGAGACTATTGTGAACTGCTGTGAACTTCACCGGTACTTGCGGTGGTTTCCTGGCCTGTACAGGTGAAGCACGGCAAATGGCAGTAATATAGTGTAATATAGTAATATGTGTGGTTATTGCAACGCTGCCGCAGCATAAGAGACTACAGATTGTATAGCCAATGCTTTGTCCTGTACATCTAACATAACAGAGCATGTATATACAATGGCAGACGGTGCATAAAGAAGTGCTAAAGTTCACCCAGTGATCAGGTTACATACGCCTCCATATAAAGCATACAAAGACACTGCTGTATGTACACACATATAGAACAGAAAGCCAATGGAACCGTTGTACGGTAGATCTAAGGACATAAACCTCGCACATTGAAGAGTCCGTACCTCATAGATGGGCAGGGTGTCAGAATTCCAGGCATTTATTCGAGCCTCGTTCACATCCACCACTGTCACCCTGATATCGGGGCACATATGAGCGATGACACTGCATGTTGGACCCCCAACGTATCCGGCACCAATGCAGCAGATCTTCTTAATTTGAAACATTGTGATCCTGCAAAATAACCATCGACATCATATTCTTAGTACACGTGTACTACTGCAAATATAAGGATACTGTAAGTATAAATATAAGGCGGACAAGGACCTCTAGGACTGTACAAGTTAAATGGTGACTAATGCGATATTACTGCATGGGGCTTTAATACAGAATATTACTACAGCCATTCAGGTCTAACTGTAGGAGAAAAATCCAGATTGACTACCAAGCCCAAGAACGGGGAAGATTTCCCAAACTGATGACTGATCCATACATCACTGGGTCAATGATTCATGTAGAAGAAGAGACAGACGCTACCAAAATCTTGAAAGAAACTGATGGCTGAGTTTTGAGTCCCATAAGTGTGGACTTAGACTAAAGCAGACCCTACAGATTACAGTAATGTTAACCAAAAATGCTAATGTCTATGGTGGGATCCCAACATTAGGTGGTGATAAGCCACTGCCAGAACACATGCATTCTCATCCAAACCAAGTGTGCAAGTGTATGGGGATGTCAAGAAAGCTAGCCATCAGCCAAATGAACATTTTCACTCATGGGTTTCTACTGTGCATAACCAGCCTTAAAGAGGATTAAGCTATTTATGGTCTATCCTCAAGACAGGCCATAAATACGCCCACAAGCTGGGCCCCCAGACTGATCAGCGGCATAGAGCTGTCCTATACACAATACAGGACCAGAGACCGAAAGCTCTGTCCCCTGTATAGCGGCTAGTGCCGTCATGACAGCTCAGCGCTCATTGAAGTCAGTGGGACATGAGCTGCAGTGATGGCATCCGGTCACTATACAGGGGAAGGACGGGCACTCCAAAATACCAGTGCGGCTCTTGGCCCCCACCACCAATCAGGCATAAATAGCCCGGACAACCCCTTTATAATGCAACCACACAGCACCAAGCCTGTACTGAGATACTTGGGGCCCTAAAGGTGCCTATACACATTAGTCTAAATGAATAAAATTTATTAATAGGAGATGCACATGAATTATTAAGGATTAATATTATAGGAGGTCCCGTATACCAGAAGTGAAGTCTACGCTAGTAGATCTGTTGGGTGAATGTATCCGCGTCCCAGCCCTGTTCTCAAAACCGGCAAGTTGGCCAGAAAATTGAGTAACACATAACTTTTCTTTTTGGGCGAAAATGACCAACCATCAGAAACCTATGATTGTATATACACAGTTATACGAAGAGCTGTCAATCTCAGCAGGACTCTCATTGTCTGTACTAGGAGTCTGGTCAATTCTATAACCTTATATATCACAAAGCCTGGTGTTTCTTTTCTTCCTCTGTCCTATCCAACTATCAGATAGGGCAGAAAAGAAAAAGATATACATTATATCGCCCAACAGGTTCCTTTTATCTACACAAAGCATTGTCTTGAGACATGATCTTTATCTAGCAGTAAACCTTTAAGACTTAGCGAATAAACCTCCTTGGATTCCTGCTTGGTCTTACATTACCATTAATCCTATTACAAATGCAATCCTACATCAAGAGGTAGACGCCTACAGGGATTGTGGGACCCCATGCTGTCTATTACTCAAAGACCCTGGCCATTAGTACTGAGCCCCCACCCCCAGCTGATGTATACGTTACACTCACCAGTATCTCTATCATTGTGTGGGTTCAGTAGAAGGAAATGTACGTCATAAGAAGGAGGGGGGACCCTGGGGAACATTGTATACTGAGGCTGTGGTGTCAGCAGTCAGCGTGAGCGCTGTACTACAGGGCTTTCATGTCAGGGGCCTGATATATTACATGGTACATATGGTATGTGGCGTGATATCGTATGTAACTGAGGCCTTATAACACTGAGAAGTGAATGTGGATATGACAATTGTAATACAGAACATAGGGGGGGGGGGGAGACATATGGCTACGTAACCCCTGCTGTGCCACAGACTTATGTAGGAGGTACGTAAGGGGTCAACTCAAAGGTGGTGAAACATATGTGCGCTGCATACAATGAAGGCAAAGACTTCTCAGAACAATCTGGGGTGCCATAGACAATACTATTCCCAGTTGCTTAGTTTTCTCACTTTCTGGGAAAGCTGGGTACCTACTAGCATTCAACGTTTTAGAGTCGAGACAAATCTTATACAGAATCACCATGGCTGGATTTTGCATTCAGACGTGTAGGAAAGCTGGATGACAAAACAGGCCAAAACAGCGGTCACCCAGCTTTCCTAGTAACAGATATCTAATGGCTGACAGGGCCTATGTGTATAGCAAAATCAGAATTGTAGAAAATCAAACGCATACAAATAATACAATAAACTAGTATGAGGTATCACTACTAGTAAGATGGCGCAGTCATGTATAGGAGCATGAACACAGATGTAGTGTCAGGAGCCCCCAGACGTGCAGACGGCCTCGTCCGTGCAGGTAGTAAATGGCTCCTTTCATCCGCTCTGTGAATAGGAAGCATTCAGAGGAACATTGGGACCTCATCCAGTGTAAGCACATGGGATAAGGGACGCTATGACGGCAACTGATACCAATGGCTGGGCAGTAAAATACTCTGATAAATGGATGCAGGGTCACATTGCAGTCTGTAGAACTACAAGTCACACAACTGCCTGTTACTAGTGAAATCTCATATCACATAAGATATAATAAAACCCCAGAAGAATATCTTAAAGCCCTTGGGCCCCAATGAAGAATTTGTAATAGGGCCCCGCTTATCATGTATATTATAGTTCTAGGGTCTTCTTATTTTATGAGAGGCCTTTGGGTCCCGTCAGGCTCCAGGGTTGTGTAGTAATTGTACCTTTACACCCCCTACACCTATGTCCCTGGGTGACCCCATAGCAGTGATGACATTGGACAGCTTTTTGATTCGAGAAACTAAATGGTTAACTTATTAGTCTTTGATGTGGGTTGCATCACATTCCACCTGGCATATAGCTATGGCTGAGGTCAGGGCAGGGCATCATGTCAGTGGGCACATAGGAGGGAGAGCCGTGCATGTACCCCTGACCTCCAGGTCTAGATACCCTTCTATGCGAGTGGTTATCCTTTGGATGGTGGTAACTCCTAGTAAAAAAAATTAAGAAAAATCCTGACCAACCCTTTGGTACCCATTCCCTTCAATGGCTGTTGGCTATTCCTCCTGAATCCCTTATATACATACACACTTAGTTCATACCAAGAGTGCATGTGTGGAATAAGCCTCTGCCCCTACCAACAGCTTCCACCCCAAGAGGAAAAACATTGGGTGTTGAAATTCAGCATGAATGAGCCTTCAGTATATTGTTTGCAAATGCAGATAGTATATGAACCCATTGATTTCTTCGGCCCCATTCACACGACCGTGGTGGTTTTCAGTATATTATCCACTATTGCAGAGATAGACATCTCCATGGCCCCATATACACGTCCATAGTATTTAATGATCAGTGTCCTATCCATAGAAACCATCTGCAAAATATGGGCAGGTCCTATACTTGTCTGTACTCGCAACGCAGGCTCACAGATACAAGTGAAGGGAATCGTGCCGGTCTTTTAGTGGATCCGTGATCGCAGATGACATTGATGCGGAATACGGATCCATTTTGGCAGACAGTAAAAAACACCACCATCGTTTACATGAAGTCTTAAGGGAATGTCGGGAGCCCCCCATACACATTATAAAGGTAGTGATCACTTGTAGTGATGTACAGTGGTCCCTTGATGTTCGTGGGTCCGACCTTCGCGGAAGGGCTATACCACGGGTTTTAATATTAATAGAAGGATACTCCGTTGTTTTTTCGAACACCACCAATCATCAATATCATCAGAAAAGTGATGGTGAGTACCCATATCATTCATATCATATCATATTCTGTACTGTACTGTACGTAGACTATTTTGGATATGAACAGTATTGCAGGACATGAGATTAAACACCGCATCTCCACTTCGCAGAAATTTGACTTTCGTGGGCGGCCTTGGAACGTATCCCCCACAAAAGTCAAGGGACCACTGTACAGATAATGTACCGTCTGAACTCTGGCAGATACTAATCCTATACGTATAGCCAGTTTACAAGACGTTACTCTGCAGGGTTTATCAATAGATTCTACTGTAACTATCAGGCAGCCACTATTCTCCATACACATAACATACTATACCATCATGTCTTCTATACAACTCCCTATTCCGCTCTCTTAAAGGGACCAGTGACTTATAACAGAGACCTCATTGTAAGTACCGGATGATCCCTCATCACCTGGACCCCACACACCCCCTACTCTTAGTCACTGACTATGTCACATCCATTACACATAGCGGGGGGCACATATGGAGATTGTGCAATGTACAAATCAAGTTTCCAAAGTAAGTGCCCCCCTGTAAGGCCCCATTTCCTGGTGCTCATGAGGATGTGATCAGACAATCTGGAGACAATTATAAGTCACTGTAATACAGAACAGATGGAGAGAAGAACTTGTCTGTATCAGACTGTATCTGGCAGCCAGGTATATACACTACATGGATACAGTGTATACAGATGAGCATGTAGCAGAGCTGGAGCAGTGTGACAGAGCAGCAGATGAGTGCGCACTTACCTGGAGAGTGCAGTGCAGGTCCGGGCGCTCAGTCTCACTCACTGCCGGTGCCGGGTCTGGGCTCCTGCTCCTCATACCCAGATGATAGACCCACCCCTGGGGAGGAGAGGAGGAGGGCTGGGGGGCTGAGAAGGTGATGAATGGAGGCTCCTGCTCCGGATGTAGATGGCGGACCCTCCCATAGACGACACCGAGCATGTGTGCACTGCCCCCGGCTACGTCTGCTGCTGCTGCTAGACTGCAAGCTCCTGGGCCAAGTCACTGCAGCTCGTATTAGGACAGAGCTAATAAGAAGGAAGAATCTTGTATTACTTATAATATACACTCAGTCATTCCTTCTACACACTCAACTATCAACAACAAAATCACTGGCATATAGAAAGTGTAAGGGATTGTTCACACAGGACAGATAACTCTGCAGTGACATCACACCTGGTGGGGGAGATACAGTATTTGTGCTCTTGTCTCTGCATTGTAATGCTTCTTACTAGTGCTCGAGTCTCCTTAAGAGACCGCAGATTCCGCTTAAAATTGGCAGAAGTCTTTTCTCTCTAGCGGTTTCAGTAGAAAATCAGCAGAAGTCAGACCCCCATTATAGTCTATGGCAGTGATGGCGAACGTTTTAGAGACAGAGTGCCCAAACTGCGACCCAAAACCCACTAAATTATCACAAAGTACCAACACGGAAATTTAACCGTAATACAGTGCGGATCCACAATTGTGGAGAAATACGTCCCGCAAAATACAGTTGTGTGAATGGGGCTTTACAGAGCGTTCAATGATACAAACAATTTTGTATTGGAAGGTAGAGGTCTCTGCATTTGGTACTTCTGAACTATTAATGTTTTCTATTTACATCGCACAGGATCTGTTTTATAGTGAGCGTGCATTGTTATTATAAAACAGATACTATGTGATATAAATAGTGAAAGGACCCCAGACAGTACAATCTGCTCCACAGTGATCCCCAAACAGTACAATCTGCGCCACAGTGGCCCCTACACAGTACAATCTGCCCCACAGTGGTCCCCAGACAGCACAATCTGCCCCACAGTGATCCCCAGACAGTACAATCTGCTCCACAGTGGTCCCCAGACAGCACAATCTGCCCCACAGTGGCCCCTACACTGTACAATCTGCTCCACAGTGATCCCCAAACAGTACAATCTGCGCCACAGTGGCCCCTACACAGTACAATCTGCCACACAATGATCCCCAGACAGTACAATCTGCTCCACAGTGATCCCCAAACAGTACAATCTGCCCCACAGTGATCCCCAGACAGTACAATCTGCTCCACAGTGGTCCCCAGACAGCACAATCTGCCCCACAGTGATCCCCAGACAGTACAATCTGCTCCACAGTGGTCCCCAGACAGCACAATCTGCCCCACAGTGGCCTCTACACTGTACAATCTGCACCACAGTGGTCCCCAGACAGTACAATCTGCTCCACAGTGGCCCCTACACAGTACAATCTGCCCTACAGTGGCCCCTACACAGTACAATCTTCCCTACAGTGGCCCCTACACAGTACAATCTGCTCCACAGTGATCCCCAAACAGTACAATCTGCCCCACAGTGATCCCCAGACAGTACAATCTGCTCCACAGTGGTCCCCAGACAGCACAATCTGCTCCACAGTTGTCCCCAGACAGCACAATCTGCCCCACAGTGATCCCCAGACAGTACAATCTGCTCCACAGTGGTCCCCAGACAGCACAATCTGCCCCACAGTGGCCCCTACACTGTACAATCTGCACCACAGTGGTCCCCAGACAGTACAATCTGCTCCACAGTGGCCCCTACACAGTACAATCTGCCCTACAGTGGCCCCTACACAGTACAATCTGCCCTACAGTGGCCCCTACACAGTACAATCTGCCCTACAGTGGCCCCTACACAGTACAATCTGCCCTACAGTGGCCCCTACACAGTACAATCTGCCCTACAGTGGCCCCTACACAGTACAATCTGCCCTACAGTGGCCCCTACACAGTACAATCTGCTCCACAGTGGCCCCTACACAGTACAATCTGCCCCACAGTGGCTCATACACAGTACAATTTGCTCCACAGTGGCCCCCACACAGTACAATCTGCTCCACAGTGGCCCCTACACAGTACAATCTGCTCCACAGTAGTCCCCAGACAGCACAATCTGCCCCACAGTGGCCCCTACACAGTACGATCTGCCCTACAGTGGCCCCTACACAGTACAATCTGCCCTACAGTGGCCCCTACACAGTACAATCTGCCCTACAGTGGCCCCTACACAGTACAATCTGCCCTACAGTGGCCCCTACACAGTACAATCTGCCCCACAGTGGCTCATACACAGTACAATCTGCTCCACAGTGGCCCCCACACAGTACAATCTGCTCCACAGTGGCCCCTACACAGTACAATCTGCTCCACAGTGGTCCCCAGACAGCACAATCTGCCCCACAGTGGCCCCTACACAGTACAATCTGCCCTACAGTGGCCCCTACACAGTACAATCTGCCCTACAGTGGCCCCCGCTTAGTATTATTCGCTACACAGTAGGCCCTCCCACACAGTATTATATGGTCCAGAGTAGGTCCCCACACAGTATTAACTGCTACTTAACTAGTATGCAGTCCCACGAAGAGCGTCATCCTTTTTTTCCTTCTGACTGCAAGCACTGATGACTTATGTCAATGCACATGTATGCAGTCAGTGTAGGCCATGATCACGCAGACCCGCGGCCTACACATACAGCCAAAAGCAGCGATCGCTCACTGTGAGCAATTGTGATAGTGACCAATCAGGGTGACAGTGCATGTGTCTGCGCGCCCTCTCTGGCACATGTAATAAATTTAAAAAAAAATCACCTAAATATAACACATAGGTTGGAACAAAACACAATAATGAAAACGCGTGCCATAGGTTCGTCATCATGGGCCTATGGGTTCCCCTGAGCACACAAAGGACAGAAACCCAAACACTAGTGTGATCCTAGCATACAGTGTGAAATTCTCTATGAATTCCAAAAATTTCACAGGTTATAGTGTATTGTGGGACTGTGCATTTTGGTAGGGTCAAGATGGACCTGTAGAGGGGGAAGCTAGACGTCAGCAGAGAGGGGTATGTTGTACTGTAGGACAAACATGTAACTTAGGCCTAGTTCACATCTGCGTTCGGTATTCCATCCACTTGGAGACCCCGCAAACAGAATACCGAACGCATTAAAAAGCGATGAGCAATGAAAGCACATGGACAAAAAGGTGATATAAATGTAGACAAGACAGTCGAAAGATAGACTAAATTTATCCTCCAGTCACTGTGATAAATGTGTCAACTGTTTTCAGACTGTCCGTGTTTACATTGGCTAACTCTTAGTAAATCTGGGCCATTGTATTTCCTTTGGTCTACAGATCTACATATATTGTTGTTTAACTTCGTCAGCCCCCGCCTAGCCAAGACAAAAGGCCCAGAGAAAGTTGTGAGATGACAAATCGGCGGGTGGTAAGAGACTAAGGCCAGAACAATACAGTATGTTTAGCAATCAATAAATAAGACACAATGGGGCACATAGAGCTTTGCACTGTCTAAGGCCGGGTTCACACCTGCACCATAGTCTCCGTTTGGAGAAACCGCCGAAAAAATTGGAAGAGAGAAAAGTCTGGCCGATTTCAGTTTAAAAACAGCGGACCCCATTATAGTGAATGGAGTCTGCCAGTGTCTATGTATAACCGCTGTTTTAGCGGTCTGGTCCACTGTCGTTCGGATTCGAACAACGGAAACCACAGCGCCATTGTGACCCGAGTGTAAACCTATTTTGAAATCTATCATACGGACCTTCATAAATCAGTCTCACTTTCCGATACGCCAAAATTCTGTGTCATTTTTCTGATGCGTCAAAACAAAAATCTTACATCAAAAAATCTGTGCCCCTTGTGCATGCACGAAAATTCTCAATTCAAGTCTCAATTGAATCTTCAACTAACTTTACACCATTTTAAACTCGGTCTACTTTATACAAGAAAATCTGCGCCATATTTGTTCTTCTCCATTTCATAAATGTGACGTAAAGTGAGACTCTTCTAAACCACATCCTTGTGGGTGCCTGTTGTATCTTTCTGGTCTTTCTGGAGCATACTGTTCATAAATATTTGAATGGTATTGCCTGTAAATTTTGGGGCAAATGTAGACCAAGACCACTTGTGTCGCCAATAATACCTCTTAGTGTTGTTTGTGATGTCCTACAAGCTCAAGTGTGATTGCCGTAATGTTACAGAGTAAGAGGAGCACAGTAGTGCCCAGTAGGTGGTATGTGCACCTTGGAGCAACCCAAAAGATGGAGCAAATATTATAAATATCTGGCGTCTTGGCTGTTCAGTATAGACATGCATCAGAGTGGGGGGCAGGAGGAATCTAAGGCCCGGTTCACATCTGCGTTCAGTATTCCGTTCAGAGAGTCCGCTTGGGAACCCTTCTCCCGAACAGAAACCTATGTGCATTAAAAAGTGGTTAGCTAAGAAACCACATGGACCCCATAGACTATAATGTGGTCTGTGTGGTTTCCCCTTGGTGTTTGCACGAATCATACGGAGAGAAAAGTCCTGCAGGCAGCACTTTTCTCTTCGCATGATTCATGTGGAAACCATACGGACCCCATTATAGTCTGTGAGGTCCATGTGGTTTCTTAGCTAACCTTTTTTTTTAATGCGCATAGGTTTCCGTTCGGGAAAAGGGTTCCCAAGCAGACTCCCCAAACAGAATACCAAACGCAGATGTGAACCGGGCCTATGGTGTAAAGCAATCAATAATGTGAATTTACTTTACGTTGTCCATACAATTCCGATCACACATTATTATGCGAACCTCTGAGAATTAACTAGCCAATAAGGATACATATCATGTTCTCCTATAAGACGTATATTAGTGAGCGCTTAGTCTAGTCTGGGGCTGAGTTGTCCATATTGTAATTGTATTAGTGGGTCAGTAGATGAATACATGCGGTGAGGTCCCATGAACCACTTTAGGGTCTGCAGTACCACTGCTTGTTTTCATGTCCATATACCGTACATATATACTGTATCCATGAGGATCAGGTTCTACATCATGCATGTATCAGTCCTTGGCAGGCATCTTGTCTGCTCGTCTCTAGTATGTGCTTTTTACTCCTACTCAGTGTTGTCAAATAATCTGTCCGAGGGGAAGTGAGTAACGTGCTGACCTTTTCTGACAGTCATCCAGCTTCACCCATTACTGTTTTTTTGTTTTTGGGTGGAGATGGCCGTTACTATGATTTCTAAGGCTGGGTTCACATGCTGCAGTCTCTCTTGATCTTGCTGCAATCCATATAGTAACTTGGATTTCAGTTAAAGGGGTTTTTAGCGATGATGATGATGATGATTATATTTTTAAGGCTCTGTTATTTCAATGGTGCTGTACATGAAAGATGAACATTGATACATACAAGAACAATAGACTAACTTAGTGACGGACTGGCACAGTGGGGTAGAGGGCCCTGTCCGCAGGTGTTTTCCAATCTCGGAAAACCCTTTTAGACTGTGTGCATTCAGTGCAGTCTATAGTGGCAGCATAATGGGGGAGATTTATGCGTCTCCTACCCTGCAGAGCAAAGTGACCTGTGTTGCTGGATGTAAGGGCACACTATGTATATTATTGCTGTGTGGTCCAAGCGTTGCAAGCTGTGGGAAACCTACAAGTGAGCTGAAGCAGAACCACATGATTTCAGGTGACTTATTGCTGCAGCTTAGATTGGGGGGGAATAAGGTGCACTTAGGGGGCATTCACACGGAGGAAAATGGTGCTGAAGTTGGTGTGGAATCCACGTGAGATTCAATGCTGAAAAAAAAGCCTCCCATTGACTTCAATGAGATCCTTTTTCTGCTAACAGAATCAGACACAGATTCCACACCAACTTCAGCACCATTTTCCTCCTGGTTTATGTCAATGTAGAAATGATTACCCAACAAATGGACAGAGACTCCTGGTGGGTGAATGAATCAGTTATGTAAACAGGGCGATGTGCTGCGACAAATGCAGACTGTATCGGGGTAACAATTGGATCATCCCCGTGCAGTGCGGACAATCTGCTGCATTTAACCAGTGGGCAATGAATGTCCTTCCCCAGCTCCCTTGGTTGGCATGCGTGTAAAGGGGCCTTTAGTCTTTCACAAGTAGAATGTAGTAGGTTGAGAGAAAATATCAAAACGTGAAATAACACCCCAAGATTAAACACTTCTTTATGATGTTTTTTTTTCTAACTACATAAGCTCCGCCATAGGAACCTGCGTCCTTTGCTCCAGTTCTGAAATGGGAACTCTCCTTTGATGTTCACACGTTGCATAGACATCCCCTGAAGAATGTCATTATTTGGTGCAGTACTTGCACAACCAGTCTGACAATCCCATACATACAACCATGACATGAACATAATGTTTACTTGGTGTAAGGTACAAAATATCCATATATACTGTATAAACAGAGTACATTAAATAGTAGTTCCCTATTACATTGCATTATTAGGGGCACTTCACTTACCCATACGAGTGTAATTATACTGATCATACCTAGGGTTGAGCGATCGTGTTCGGAAAAGATCGGATTCTGATCGGCGATCGAGAAAATTTCACGATCCCGATCTGAATTCCGAACACGATCATTTTAGGTGGGATTGAGATCGGTGATTATTTCCCACAATGCTTTGCTACTGGCCAAGCATTGTGGGAAAAGCTAACAATGTTAGCCTTCACACTGAGTATACGTTCCGCTCATTCTGAGCGGAGTGTAAACTCAGTGTGAAGGCTCCGCTGCGGTTCCATAGGAATGAATGGAAGCAGCCGGCACACAGGCTTAACCCCTTGTGCGCCGGCTGCGTCCATTCATTCTAATGGGAGACTAGCTAACATCTCTATTAGCTACTTACCTGAAGAGATGGCTGGTCCGGTGCCCGGTGTTCTCGTTCTTCTTTGCCTCGCTGCCCTTCCTCCCAGGTTAGTGTTAAAGAGCTAGGAAGAAGGTGGGGCTTGTGGCTTAGAGTGTGGGCGGGTACAGGACGGGGAGACGTGACGTCTCCCCTCCCAGTACCCGCCCACACTCTTCTAACCTGGGAGGCAGGGGGCAGCGAGGCAAAGAAGAACGAGAACACCGGGCTGGACCATCTCTGCAGGTAAATGGACACCAGGGGGGACTAAGTAGCCAGAGGATTAAAAAAAAAAAAAATTCTCTGGTTACTTAGTGATTAAAAAAAAACTCACAGGGGCCACACGGTGGCTCAGTGGTTAGCACTGCAGCCTTGCAGCACTGGAGTCCTGGTGTTAAAATCCCGCCAAGGGCAAAAAACCATCTGCAAGGAGTTTGTATGTTCTCCCCGTGTTTGCATGGATTTCCATCCCATATTCCAAAAAAAGACATACAGATAGGGAAAAATGTACATTGTGAGCTCTATGTGGGGCTCACAATCTACATTTAAAAAAAAAACAAAAAAAAAAAAAAACTCACTACACAGCATGGATTCTAACAATTAAAGCGTTCAATTGTTAGATTCCATGCTGTATAGTGAATAGGATTGTTTTTAAAATCTGATCTCCGATTAGTAAAAAAATCCCATTGACTTGCATTGGGATCGGAATTGGGATTGAGATCGTGTTCGAATGAAAAAAGATCGGAAATCGGATTTCAAAATCGATCCTGAAAAGTCAAGATCGGCTCAGCCCTAATCATACCGCCATTGTATAAGTGACTGGTTTTAAACAATCCCAATATATTCTCCTACTGTCCCGATCTCGTCCTTTACACCAGAGCCCCATACTAGAATGCAACGCAACATCACCCAAAACCCATGTTTATGGAGCATATAACAAGTATACATAGATGATGCCTAATGTTTCAAATAAAAAAAATTCAATGTCTGTAAAAAAATTCAATTGAGACTGTTCATTCCTAAGGCTTTATGTTGCACAGGAGATTAAATTGTCTTGCCCACAGAAAAGCTCCTATGAAGTGTCTTGAAGTGACTTCTCTTCCTTTACTCATTGAAACATACCCACTTAGCAGAGTATGTTTGTGTGAGGATGAGGCCCCACGTTGCAGAAACACAGCTTTTTTTGTTG
This sequence comes from Leptodactylus fuscus, assembly GCF_031893055.1. Taxonomy (NCBI): domain Eukaryota; kingdom Metazoa; phylum Chordata; class Amphibia; order Anura; family Leptodactylidae; genus Leptodactylus; species Leptodactylus fuscus. The sequence continues at coordinate 338,027,778 of NC_134265.1, forward strand.
CAGATTTTGCTGCATTTATTTGAGCCAAAGCCAGGAGTGGATTGTGGAGAAGGCAGAAGAATAAGAGCTTTTTATATATTTCCCGTTCCTTTTGTAGTCATTCTTGGCTTTGGCCCCCCCAAAAAATGCAGCAAAATCTGCAACAAAAAAAGCTGCGTTTCCGCAACATGGGGCCTCAGCCTAAGGCATTGATACCCAACAGGGCTGCATTGGAAACCCGCTAGTCATAAAAAGTAGAATACCAGTTCCACATAAGCAAAGCTATGATGCTGTTGGTTTGGATGATGAAGACGGCCCTGAATTTCCATCCATATTGCAGCATATAAAGATGCCCATATTACATTCACATGAAGTCTGCCTCTGCATTTCTATATGAAACCTGCCCTATGCAGAATGTATACAGCCAGCATTGTTTGATCCATGGTTTATTGTGAACTAGCTATAACCCGCGACTTTGTCCGCTGTCCCCTGCAGCACGACCTGTGTCCTCCCACGGCCCTTTCCTTGCGGCCGGCACTGGGCCCTCCCACAGCATCATGGGCCGGGACCCAACGGCCACGCTGCTGCACCTCCGGCCCCCTTTAGAGATCACAGTCACCTCCTACATCTACCCCGTCCCCCCCACCACCAACCCGTGACCCCGGTTACCCTCCCCCCCCCCCCCTATTCACATGTGCAATCTGGCACCCCTCCCCCCTACTTACCTTCTGCCCTCTATCACTGGCACACATGCAGATGAGGTTTCAGCCACTTCTACATGAATGTGCACCCTTAGAGTATATCCTCATATACTGAATAGCACTAATAGTGAGCAAAATCATGCCTATAGCAAAAATCTTGGTTTTCCTACTGGCATTATTATGGATCACAAGTATTTTGCCAGTCGTCATGATGAACTCAGCATCTTTATATTTTTTAAGGACAAAAAAAGTCAGAAGAGCAAAGTGTAATGATTGTTTATTAAGTCAATAGAAAGTGCATAGTACAAGCCCTTTACTCTGTATTATTTGTCATCTACATGGCACAATCAGCAGGTTCGGTTTGGCAGAATTACTGGAAGCCACTGGAATCATCCATTAGATACTGTTCACAAGGATATATTTATTATTGAACACAGCGATACAGTTGCTACATACAAGGTGTGCAGATATGGTTGGAAGTAGACAATGAGGTGGGATCATTAGTTTTAGGTTTCCATAGAGAGCAATGATTCATGATGATACCAGAGAGCTGCGTCATCGGACCGGGACTAGAAAGGGATCGGTTACAGCCATGTTCTTCTGTTGATGGGTTCAGCCTTGGCTATACAGTAAGTGAAGTCAGCTCCCCGCTTACGTATACTTTCATCTCTATGGTCTTTGCTTTAGTTGGCTTGGTTTAGGCTAGTTATTAGCCAACTTTAGGGCAGTGGTCTCAAACCTGCTGCAAAACTACAACTCCCAGCATGCTTGTTATATTTCTACAACAGGTCGGGGATCACTGACATGAAGACTGTATACTATACTGTATATTTCCTTACGACTATACACATGTCAGGTTCAGGATTCATTGATAAATCATCAATATCTGATCAGTGGGGGTCCAACACCAGAGACCCCAGCCGAGCAGCTGTTTAAAGAGACCACCCCATTCCCTGTGCTGATGACATCATGGCACTCATTGAAGTAATGCCACGGAGATGGAATATCAAGCACAACCCTTACACAATGTGCATTGCTGTTCTTGGTATTCAATGGAAAGGCCATAGCACTCATTGAAACACTTGCAGCCCCTTCAAACAGCTGATCTGTAGCTGCCCCTGGTGTCAGACCCCCACTGATCACATATACTATATATAGATGACTTTTCCTTATTGTAGTCATCAATAAGTCCTGGAAAACTCTATCAAATAGACATTAGCCTAAAAAGCCAATATTGGCTTGTTCTCTATCGAGAGGATATCTGATGAAATGTTGGACGTTTTGTACAGGTAGGGTTACCTATACAGTTTGGCACGGCGCTGAAGTGTTGACCCAGTTTCATAACACCATTGGACCAGGCTATCATGTTCAAATGGCAGTAATATAGCCTCATTTATACTAAGGCCACAAAATCTGGACTCCCTGTGGTGCAAGTGAATGCATTTTAGATCACCATAGATCCTGATACTACGATCTGCTGGAGTTTGGAGGAGCCCAAGGATTAAAAAATAAAAAATATATGCACTTTTTGTTTGTTTTTTTACTGAATACCATTGTCTGGAGTAGCACATATAGACACATACAGGCCAAAGGGGACACTTTTCACCTTTGTCAGCCAGATGTAACACTATGGACAAGTTCTGGGTGTATGTTGGGAGGTTTTACAGTGTAGATTACAAACACTATGTGAACAGAACCTTCATATTAGAACAGCCAGGTAGGAAAGATGATTTCTGTAGTGCTACAACCATGTACGTTACAGTTTATGTAATCACAAAACGTACCAAAGTCATTTCGGACTCTCACAGTGATATGTATGGAATCAGAAGTTATATAAAAGCAGAAAATATAGTGGAAGAGGCCTCCACCTGTACAAGGAGTAGGTGTCGGGCTTACTAGCCACAACCAACATCCCAAAAAACAGATAATTCTTTGGCAGATCCTCTATAGTATATCACTACACAACAGAACCATTAGTAAATTCTGCTCGCTCCACAAGCTTGTAGGCTTAGAAGATTATAATATATATGGATTAATGTAAACATAATGGTTGTAGGTACGTGAAAAACTGTCAGTATATGGTCACACTAGAGGGAAGAAGACTTAGGGTTGCGAGTCAAGTCTATAACATCACGTCCTGGGTATGGGGTGTCCAAACTACTCCCTATGACATAGGAAAGAGGGACAGGCTGGTGGATTTCAGCATACCTGGTTATTTTTATTCCATATCAATACGCCCCTTACCCCATCCATAACACATGCAGGCTCAGTCAGGTCAAATGACTACGGGTGTACAAATATTCAGCCAACAGCTATCTAATGTCTATGGCGAGCTTTACTATAAATGGTGTGAATGTATAAAAATATATTTTTATTAGGGGTGACAACTACATGAAGCTGGTTTCACTATGTGATGCTTTTGGTACATGAGTAGATGACCACACTTGCTCCCCTAAATAATAACATATATGATTTTGTTCACTGACTGTCATGAGAGGGACAGATGTCCAAATAACCTTTGGTTGGAGGTTAATTCATGTCTACAGCCAACGACACGCTTGTCCCCTTCCTGATCTTTCTCAGATTACTGCAGGCCGCTGTTGCCTAACCTTGGTGTTCCTGAAGAAGTGTCTGGTCATGCCAATTACAGTTACCATTTTGTTCCTTCACCTCCATTGTTCATCATAGACAAACCTCTTTGTGTTCTTGGGGTACCATAAAGAACCAGCACATCTTAGGGGTGTTCAGCAGTGAGGGGGTGCATGAGGAGATATACGCCATAACGTAAGGCAGAACCTCTACCTATGGGACATTCAACACCCAATGCCTTGGCACTTCAGCTAACCGTATTTAGTGAAAATTAATACAATTATTTAGTAATAGGTTGTACAAACTAAACAATATGTAACAATAAAGACAGGATTTGGCAAATAACCAGGCAACTGGACTTGTCTGACAACTAGAGGATTACCACAATATTCAAGGTTTATGTCAGCCTGAGTCAGGAAGAAGGGGCTGGAGTTATATCACATATACACACCGTATGGACAAAAGTTTTAGGCCTACTACAATACTGGAGCCTTTATGCCACCCCATGCTATATTGATTTGGTCCCCCTTTACAGCAAAACAGCTTCCACTCTTCTTAGACTGATCCATGTCCGCCTAAAAATCCTGACCAAAGAGACGGCTCCCATTGAAATCAATGGGAGCCGGTCAGTTTAATGGACATGCTCCTTCTTCAGACAGAGTCGCCTTGCTGCATCCGCCTGAAGACAATCCCTCCTAGGCCCATTCATTGGGCCTAATCCGGAGTGGAGTGCGCGACCGGATACCGCAGTCGCAGTTACCCGTTTATCTCTATATAAATAGCTCTGTTCTATATACACTCACCAGCCACTTTATTAGGTACACCATGCTAGTAACGGGTTGGACCCCCTTTTGCCTTCAGAACTGCCTCAATTCTTCGTGGCATAGATTCAACAAGGTGCTGGAAGCATTCCTCAGAGATTTTGGTCCATATTGACATGATGGCATCACACAGTTGCCGCAGATTTGTCGGCTGCACATCCATGATGCGAATCTCCCGTTCCACCACATCCCAAAGATGCTCTATTGGATTGAGATCTGGTGACTGTGGAGGCCATTGGAGTACAGTGAACTCATTGTCATGTTCAAGAAACCAGTCTGAGATGATTCCAGCTTTATGACATGGCATTGCATTATCCTGCTGAAAGTAGCCATCAGATGTTGGGTACATTGTGGTCATAAAGGGCTGGACATGGTCAGCAACAATACTCAGGTAGGCTTTGGCGTTGCAACAATGCTCAATTGGTACCAAGAGGCCCAAAGAGTGCCAAGAAAATATTCCCCACACCATGACACCACCACCACCAGCCTGAACCGTTGATACAAGGCAGAATGGATCCATGCTTTCATGTTGTTGACGCCAAATTCTGACCCTACCATCCGAATGTTGCAGCAGAAATCGAGACTCATCAGACCAGGCAACGTTTTTCCAATCTTCAATTGTCCAATTTCGATGAGCTTGTGCAAATTGTAGCCTCCGTTTCCTGTTCTTAGCTGAAAGGAGTGGCACCCGGTGTGGTCTTCTGCTGCTGTAGCCCATCTGCCTCAAAGTTGGACGTACTGTGCGTTCAGAGATGCTCTTCTGGCTACCTTGGTTGTAACGGGTGGCTATTTGAGTCACTGTTGCCTTTCTATCAGCTCGAACCAGTCTGGCCATTCTCCTCTGACCTCTGGCATCAACAACGCATTTCCGCCCACAGAACTGCCGCTCACTGGATGTTTCTTCTTTTTCGGACCATTCTCTGTAAACCCTAGAGATGGTTGTGTGTGAAAATCCCAGTAGATCAGCAGTTTCTGAAATACTCAGACCAGCCCTTCTGGCACCAACAACCATGCCACGTTCAAAGGCACTCAAATCACCTTTCTTCCCCATACTGATGCTCGGTTTGAACTGCAGGAGATTGTCTTGACCATGTCTACATGCCTAAATGCACTGAGTTGCCGCCATGTGATTGGCTGATTAGAAATTAAGTGTTAACGAGCAGTTGGACAGGTGTACCTAATAAAGTGGCCGGTGAGTGTATATAGCTCTGTTCTACCTCATCCCAAAGGTATTTAATGGCGATGGGGCTGGCGTCAGGGCTGTGTGGGCCACTTAGGTTCTTCTACAACAAACTCAACTTGTAGAGACCTTGCTTTAGGCACTGGGCACCATCATGCTAGAACAGTAAAGGATCTTCATTCAATGGTTACCCACAAAATTACAGGCCTACAATTGCACAAAAAGTCTTGGTATACAGAAGCATTTAGATTTCCCTCTATTAAAACTAAGGGGGGGCAAACTCTCCCCATGAGACTACCAAATAAAGACGTGAGGTTCATCACTCCACAGATCACGTTCCCACCACCCCATTTAACGCTTGTTATTCTGCTTGGTGATGTCAGGCTTGCATGCAGAGTCTCGGCCATAGAAACACATGCTATAACGGCACAATCTTTGCACTGATGTTAATGTCAGAGGTGGTTTGGTACGCTGCAGCAATTGACCCCACTCTGTAATATTACATTGCCTGTTCCTTTATGGCAGAGTTGCTGTGGTCTGTAAACAGTTCCTCCACTTTTCAATAGTACCATGTTCAGGGATGGTGGAATATCTAGGAGGGACACCCTTATCACAATGGTGGCATCTTGTTACAATACCATGCTGGTATTCATTGAGTGACCCATTTTAGCCAAGACGTAGGGCTAGATGTTGGAATTTACACCCCCAAAGGAGGTGAATAAGAGCGGTGTCCTAAAACTTCTGTCCATACAGTGTGTATAGATGCACCAATATAACAACATTAAATGTTTTCATCATTTAGGAAATGTATAACCCTCAATCCTATGAGAAGTCACTGAAGAATATGTATATAGCTTCATAGTAAACAATGACATACATACGTGGTATGACAAAAAATCATTATAACGCATCTACAGAGTTATATTAAGGCTGATAAGTCCAGACACAGGTATTAGCGGGAGGAAGGTTGCAGTGTTAGATTTGGCCTACATGTAAAGGAAAAGAGTTATTGTACTGCAAGGAAGTCTGGAACAAAACAAGATGCTCCGAACACCCTCGATCTGCTAGGGATCTCAGGATATGGAATGCCGATAGGGTTGTCCGCATCGGTAGAAAGGAAAGAGAGAATAATCATCCGTTTCAGAGTAGTCTGGCCATTCTGGATTTATTTGGTCGTGCAAATCTAAGTATGGAATCTGGTGGAGGTGGTGCTAGTCTACTGGTGGTGGTGGTGCTAGTCTACTGGTGGTGCTGGAGGTTCATGGCCGCGGTCCTGGAAAGAAAAAAAGAAAAAGTTAACTGATTATACAGCGAATTGCTATATACTGTGTCACCCCCTCTCCATCATCAGTCACTGGTTATATGTAATATCTGTAGAAACATCACATTCTGTTGTCAGATCCTGACAACTATACAGAGATGATGGGTGCTGTATAACCATTGATATGTACGGTTCTCTGTTCAAGAGCTTCTTCAGCAGCTGCAGCATGTAGTTATGATGTATTCCAGCTGCTACAAAATAAGATTTTAGCCATTGTAGAAATATACATCACAACAAATTCTGTAGATAGTGTCAATGTAAATCACTTTCATATAATAATTAGAAAATTTTCCACTATCCGTTCTCAGCAACTGATAGAGAGAATGGAGCAGGAAGCAGACAGCTCTGTTCTCTATGTAGTGGCTGAACGGATGTACTGCAGCTTAGCTCACATTCTGTTCAGCAACTCCTGCTCCATACCATGCTGCCTGCAGATTGGGCTGTTTTTTTCAGGAGGACCTATGACAGATTTGATGGCCTATCAAGGTAACTCATGGTCGTGTTGTGGGCGCCCACACCATCACTGCCCTGGGACATTACAGGGTTACTGTAGTTAATAGTAGTAGCCTACCTATTTCTAGCACACAGAAGAAAGCAGAAGTGCATTCCAACACATTAGATGTGAAGTTACAAAGAAAGCAGAAAGGACGGACAGGAAAGTGTCCCTGTGATGTAGATCATGTGCTCTCTGACCACACCGTTCTCTGATATATCACACTGACTCAGTGGAGAAAGTCAAGCCCTGCATGTGGATGATCCTTGGAATTAAGAAGATCTTTCTTTTTCTTCCAGGAGTGGCAGGATGGGGCCCATAAACTGCTGGTGAGATACAGAAGATCACAAAGGAGAGGTATGGTGATCTAAATACAGCCACGTCTCAATGACTGTCATTGTCAGCCAGATACGTTCCACTTTACGACCGATCTAAGTTTATTTAAGCATGCACATTTTTCTCATAGCTCATGGTCATTTACCATAGCATTTAATAGGAAGGCTAGAGGAATAGATTCTACACAGATAGTTGTAAATACATTGCATTTCTTATTATATTCTGCTCCTGACTTAAGCTATGTTCACACGGCATCATTCGGATTCCACTTCAGCTCCAAGTTCCACCTTGTTTTCAATGAGAGGTAGAGATTGAAGGATGACGCTAAAAAAAAAAAAAAAATAAGGCCACAGGTTCTGCAAGACGCTCCTTTGATTCGTCCCATTAATCCAAGCCAGTGAAAACTGCGGCGGAAATCCTACCTCAAATTCCTCTTCTATTTTCACTGTGTGAACAGCCTCGTGCAACTAATAGGCTACAAGCAGACATAGTAGAAAGCTTTCCCCAGAATATAGCATTGTGAAAATAGGGCATGCTCCAGATTATTGTACTTTATTGCATCTTTACTACAAAGTGGGCACCAGAAAATTGGAAACAGATCTTCTATTACTGAAAAGGGCCTTGCAGAATAAATCCGCATTCACAGATGATACTAAAAATTGTAAGAGAAGCCATCATCTAACACAATGCCACAGGTTTGTGGTAAGAAGACACTTTTCAGAATGCAAATAGTCAGTTATGCAAGAAGATTTCAGCTCTGAAGTCTGCTGGATTATGAATGCAGCTAATGTTATCTATCAACGCCATTAGGCTCTAATGAAAATATCCAAAGTTCCTGATGGAGACTACAAATACTGATGTGAGCAGAACCAAAAACACTCAACGTAGGGTCCTGAACTTACGTTATGGGGACTAGTGGGTTTTCCAGTTGCTCTTGATCCTCGGAGACTCCTGGGTCTCAGTAGATATAAAGTGAGACCGATGACAAGCCAGGCCATGGCGATCATGGCAATACTAATTCCACCATCACTAGAAGGATTGGGTCCTGGTACTGGAGAACAGATAAAGACAATTGGATTAAATCAGTTCTTGTAACAATAACCATTAAAGGTTTCAGCCAATAGTGTAAGAGGTGACATAATAGAAAGGCAAAACAGGCTAAAACGTAAGAGAGTAAAAACCAGAGCGGCTTCTGTTCTAGTAGATTCATCCTTGTAGCACATGAACAGCCTACTGGTCCGAATGGTTGGCAGGTAATACTACAAGAACCAGACTCCACAGGGTATTGTGCGGCTCATCTCAGTTTTATATATTATGCTGTTATATACGTTATTCAATAAACTTTATATATTTGTTTTTATGCTTTTCTCCATTTCTGTCTTTGGTGCTGGCACACAAAGGGCATAATGTTACGTACAGGAGGTTGCTAGTTTACCAGATAGAGTCCGTTTTTGGTACAATTTACATCCATATGCTGTTGCATTTATTGTGCAGACCTCCTTTATCTGGTCAATAAATAATGGACACCGCTGTTCGATCTAGAAGATCAAGAGTCAATATGGTGTTTGGAGACCTAGAAATGTAAGCTTTACCCCCTGGGGATACTCCCAAGTCTGGGGGGAACTAAGGACTTCTGTGGCCTGGTTCTGCAAATCTCCTTGAGCTTTATGAGAAGAATAGCTCTGGACCAAAAGTCACCACCTACAGCAATGTGCTGCAAACTGTAAAAGGACTGTGCCGATTGGCTAAAATAGCATTTTGGAAATGTACCTGTGATGGGCAGTGTATGGGCTGGGCAGGTACAGCCACACACAAAGTTACCTTATAGGTCCGATGTTTGGAAGCTCCTTTTTGAGCTCCCCCTTCCAAGCAATGCCTGTGATATCAGATTCAGACTCCTGAGACGGAGGACACTTTTCCCATTCCTTTTTTTGACTTCTACTGTATTATTTTATCCCGATATTCTGTGATCCTGCCATGTATTCTATACACTCGTTCGGTTCCCATTTCTGCATTTCATAGTAGGGTCTGCGAGTTCCTTCCTTTTGTGGCAGTGACATCCCTAGAAAGGTTACACCGGCATTGTCTCCTTCCAGTTAGCCCTTGCCATCTACGCAGTAAGCTACTTATTACTATTTGGGGTAGACCAGATGACACACAATGTAGTTTGTGCTTTTACCTAGTTTAGGACACTTAGATAGATTCATTGCTGTATTTTTCCATCTTGATGTTACAGATTGTTCTGACATACCTTGACTTGGTGGAAAAAAAAAATAAAAAAAAAAATACACACACACACACACACACACACACACACACACACACACACCTCACAACATTTCCAAATACACCTTTTTTGAGGTTTTAGAAACCTATCCCTAAGGGCCTTGGCCGTGAAATCATTAAAATTGACAGGCAAAGAGTAGCGTGTTCACATTCCTGGACGCACCTACACGGCCAGACACAAACCTGTCACCAACATTCACTACATAGATGGGCAACAACAAAGGCCACTTCAACATAGGGCTTGTCCACAAATAAATCAGTTCCAGTCTTTAAAAGTTGCACTTTGCAGCCGCAGGAGATGAGGGCTAGTCAGAAGGACATCACTTGCCCAATACAGGCTACTATTGTTAAACAGACCCAGGTCAGCTCTCAAATATAAGGGCAAAGGCAAAAAAATAGGTGCAAGATAATAAGGATAATCATAACTGGTATTTTAAGACCATAGTTGTGTGTGGGTCCATGGAAACCGAATGGATTGCACATGGACGTTCTCTCGTCTTCCTCACTCCATTAATAGAATAGGACCTGCTCCATATTTTGTAGCTCAGACCAACGGCCCACCCATATGGACCTGTAAAAACTACATAGGCAGAAATGAATGGGTCCATATGCCATCCATTAAAGGGATTCTACCATTTAAACCTCTTTTTTTGTGGATAAGACATCGGAATAGCCGCTATTCGTCTCTTACCTTTAGATGTGATCTCTGCCGCGCCGTTCCTTAGAAATACTGTTTTTTACTGGTATGCAAATTAGTTCTCTCACAGCAATGGGGGCGGGCCCTAGCGCTGAAAATGCGATGGGGGTGTCCCCACTGCAGCTCGAGAACACGATCCTGCGACGCCTCTATCTTCGGCTGGATCCTCCCCTTCTCTGTCGTCTTCCTCCTGCGTCATCTCCGACGCCTGCGCAGTTGGCTCTGCCAGTGAGACACCAGCAGAGCCAAGTGCGAATGCCGTCTGGCGGCCATTTTTGGGAGGCCGCTCCTGCATTGAACTACAAGAGCAAGAGTGGCCTCCCAAAAATGGCTGCCGGCCAGCATGTGCAGTTGGCTCTATGGCAGAGCCAACTGCACAGGCGTCGGAGGTGACGCAGGAGGAAGACGACAGAGAAGGGGAGGATCCAGCCGAAGATAGAGGCGTTGCAGGATCGTGTTCTTGAGCTGCAGTGGGGACGCCCCCATCACATTTTCAGTGCTGGGGACCGCCCCCATCGCTGCCAGAGAACTAATATGCATACCGGTAAAAAAAAAAAAAAAACAACCAGTTTTTCTAAGGAACGGCGCGGTGGACATCACGTCTAAAGGCAAGAAACAAATAGCCTTTCTAAAGACTATTCCGACGTCTTATCCACAAAAAAAGAGGTTTTAATGGTAGAATCCCTTTAATACAGGCTCATAACGGATATCACACCAGACTAAAATTATGATAGTAAACATCAGGCCGAAAGTTGTACGACATGTCTTCCAGTCAGGAAGAGCCATTTTAATGTAAGACATGGATAGCACTGAGGCAGAGGTATCCCACCACCACTTTTGTACATTTTCTCCCTATAAAATTTGTTAAAAACAAAAAACGAATGTATATTTATTTATATTATATAAAGATATACATATTTAATAAATTATATATTTAAAATATTTATATTTAATACTATACTAATATAAATAAACACACACTTTAACAACCCATCTGTACTAAAAATATGGACATTAATAAAAATAAATAAATAAAATCCTGGCCATGAGGTGGTTAAGATAAAAGTATAACATTTCTATGTGCTCCGTACATACAAGACCTAGCCTGCAATTTTTTTTTTAACCAAAGATAGGAACCAAAACAATTCAGACAGAGGAAATCAAGGAGGAATTTCCCAGAGACATCTTCATATCTATACTGGGGCATAGAGAAAATAATACAAATTGCATAGAAAAGGGTAGTGGTATCTGTGTAGTTACTCAGAACAAAGACGAAACAATTTTTGTTATGTGTGTCATCTGGCATTTATACAGTCATGTTCTTTTAGTAACTATTATTGACTCTTTGAGCTTCACATTCGCTGTAGATGTCATCCCAGTCGTGTAAGTACAGGTATAAGCTGCACCCCTGCAGACTGCTAGTCATGGAGAACCCGTTATAAAATGGTTAACAGCCTGACGACAACTACCGATTATTTCTATCGCCTGCCACCATCCACCTGTACCCAGGAGACAAAAGTGAATTTACAGTCAGCTCACGGGTATGTCAGTGATGTCACTAATACAAGGAGTTCCTACCACGAGATTTCATAACAGGCCTGGAAACCAGTAGATCTAGTTTGCCCTCCATTCTGGTGGAAGGTCTTACATTCTGGAGCGCACCTTTATTCTGACAAATATTTGACTAGTATCATCCATGCCCTCCACGAATGACACATGAATGGGCACAGAATGGGCAAGGAAGGTTTCAGCACTGAACTAGGACTAACCCCAAGAAGAGACATTGGATGACAATAGACACCTGTAATCCAGCTTGTACATGTAGGAACGGCGATCGTAATGCTACCAGATTTTTGTTACCCTGTTCACACTATGACAAAACAAGAACAATTCAGATAATATGGGTGGGGGTCATAGACAAACTGCCAATTTTAGAATCCCCCTTTGGTTAATATAAACCAAAGGGGGATTCTAAAATTGGCAATATATCTTCTTATAATATACGATTTCTAATATTTTCTAAGTATCTGGTGTATAGTTTGTTGCATCTAAGGTTCTATTTCAGACAATAGAAAAAATAAATCTATTTAGGTTTCCTCAGTGTTCTACAGTAGGAGAAGGGATAATACCAGCTTCCCCAATGCTCACAGGTAGGGGAAAAAGATCGGATTCCGATCGGCAATCGAGTACTGTATATACTCAAGTATAAGCCGAATTTTTAAGCACAGTTTTTGTGCTGAAAAAGCCCCCCTCGGCTTATACTCGAGTCAAGCAAAAAGAATTTTTTTTTTTTTTTTTTAAATATTTTTTTGGGGTGAGGGCTATGAGCAGCCGCAATAGTAATGTATAGAATCTCCCATAGAATAGTGAAGAAAAAAAAAGAAGAGAAGCTTTAAAAAAATTAATAGAAAAATAAAAATAAATAAAAGTTGTAAATCCCTCCTTTCCCTAGAATATATATAAAAGTAGAAAATGACTGTGACTCACAAACACATTAGGTATCCCTATGTCTACTGAATATAGGGGATCTGCAGTGCTCCTGTTCCGTCCTGAAGGGGTTAATAGGAGCACTGCAGATGCCCTCTATTCAGCCAGGCTAAATTCTACGTGGGGGAAAAAAACCCAAAAAAACTCAGTCTTTAAGCTCAGGGAAGGGGCAGACAGACAACCAAAACACCCCCTCCCCTTCCCCAGCATCTACTGCACCCAAAAACCATTTTAATTTTTGAAATTTTCCAGTAGCTGCTGCATTTCCCCCCCTCAGCTTATACTCGAGTCAATAAGTTTTCCCAGTTTTTTTGTGGTAAAATTAGGGGGGGGGGGGGGGGGGGGTCAGCTTATACTCGAGTATATACGGTAAATTTCACGATCGCGATCAGAATTCCAACCCGATCTTTTCCAGCAGGATCGAGATCGGAGGTTATCTCAAGATCGGCTCAAACCACAAGTGACTTTTCCCATAGAGAAGCATGACTAGGGTTGAGGATCGGGATCGGAATAAATCGGATTCTGATCGGCGATCAAGCAAATTTCACAAACGGGCTGGAAAATGATCGGAAACCCTACTCACAGGTGCTATGGAGGACAATGCCTGCCTCCATGATGGGTTAGGGTATTTAACTGGGCTATGGAGACGGAGTTGTGGAGTCAGGACCGATTTTGGGTGAAATGGGAAAATAAAAAAAATGTTACAGTCTCCGGCTTCAGAATAAAATTATTATACAATTATTATTATTGTAGAACTAATGATATACATAGTTTGTTCAATCACTGGCTTTTTAATGAACACACACACACATACACACACACACACAGTTATCCTTCCTTTTACATATATTATACATGTGGACAATCTCATGAAGTCAACTCCGACTGGCTTATTGGAACACATCTGGCTTGTTCATAGATCAGAGGTTATAAAAGGGAGTCTATGACCTCCCCAAAGCATATTCAACGGCCACCATTACCGTATTACAGAGCACATTACTGTGATAAACAACATACCTTTGTTATATATTGTCACTTTTGTCGATTTGGAGAAAAACAACTTCTGAAGAGGAGGCAGTAGGTGCACTGGGGGCGGGGCTTCAGCCCTGTGAGCACTGCACTTTGTGCTCAAATAGAAGGAATGATGTTATGATAGTGGAAGGATCAACTAACTAAACAGGCTAGTGCAGGATGCAGATGGCAGGGGCCTTTGTGCCAAGAGCAGTGCTCCAGGGAACTGAAGACCCGCCCCCAGTGCACCCACTGCCTCATTTCCATTAGATTTCGCAGTTGTTTTTCTCCAAATCTACAGAAATAACACACATAAGAGATACGTGCTCTGTAACACAGTAGTGATAGTGGAATATGCTTGGAGAAGGCGGTAAACTCCTTTAAATGGCAGCTGCAGAGTGTAGCATTACATGCTGGCTTTTCAAATATATATGTTACAGGCAATGTATGAAAAGCAGGTAGTCTATAGAATACCTAGGCATTGTATAGAATGCCTGGCGTTTTTAGGCAAGGTATGAAATGGGAGAATCGTTACATACTTTGCCTACGCATTATATAGAATACCTAGTCATACTATAGAAGGCAAAGTATGAAAAACCAAACCTAGAATGAGAGCGCCATTTCCCAAAAATTGCTGAAAATACAATGAAAGTTGTACAAAAGCCAAAATGTATTAAGGGCCAAAGCAAATGCTGTTTTTGGCAGCATTCCCTTTAATTTTGGACAGTTCCTCGTCGAATCATTGTTTCATGTCCTTCTCCAACCCTCCAGCTTGCTCCTCCTTCCACATTTTCATGGACAGTCACGAACAAAACTAAGTCTAAGCCTGAGACAACAGTAGAGACCGTCGTATCGCGTGTGCGCAGGAGGCGGCTTCATGCTAGAAGCGCGCGATCGGAGATGCTGCTAGTGCCTTGCCGAAGAGAGAATGTCACCTAGTTCATACTTTGCCGCTTTCTCATTTGGTATTGTATAGAATGCCTAGGCAATGTGTGAAATGACGAATAGTTTATACATTGCTGGATAGTTGTAGGCATTCTATAGAATGTCGGATTTCATACATTGCCAGTAATATCTTCAACCCCTTTGTCTGCATTTGCTCTTAAAAAGTGGATTATAATTTCAGACAGTCAGGTTTTTTTTTGCAAATCCAGTAATATACTCACGTTCTTGTAAGCATTCCGTGTCGGTGCAATAAGACTGAGACTGCCTTAGCTGTATGAAAGGAGGGAAACACAGGGGTTAAATAGGATCTAGAGAGTTGTAAATGATAGATTTAATAAAATTAACATAGTTCTGGAGAATAATATTGTTATAAGATCCTAGTGCACTTCCCAAAAGTAGTGCTCTACCTTTGAAGTACAACAAAAGGGGTTGTCCCAATGGGACACTGATCCCCAGACCTCTTAAAGGGAGTGGTCTTTTGCTTGGATTAGGTTTGGTCCTCAGCAGACTCCTAATGATCACCTGACCACATCGCAGCTTACTATAAAGCTTATCTACCAATGAGCCGCAGGTTACAGGCTTCATAAAACAGACAAGCTCCAGAAACTGCAGGGAATTTTTAGTTTACCTTCAAATTTACAGATTTTGCAAATTAAATATGAAAAAAAATATTAAATCTGATAATATGCTGGCGATAAAATAATAATAAAAAAAAAAAATGTGTGTTACCCTTACCAAATTTATCAGTCTTCGCATTGCATAGTCGTGGGAGCAAATGCACTCACAAGGATCAAAATTGCCGTCCGCCATCTTCACAGCGAATGTGTCTACAGGAACCTGCGAAAAGCAATGGAGGTAAACGCTTTATGATCAGAATGGGATGTGAAATTGCATACAAAATCTAGGATCTCCCCTGACTGATATTGACAGCATGCACCTAAACTTATCAATGGCTCAGATGTCCCTGACGGAGCATATGGAAAGCTGATGTCTTTAAGAGACGACCCCTGTAAACCACCCATGACCAGTGACAGCTGGCCGCTCTCACATCTCCTCTGGAAATGCTCTTCTTCCAGGAAAATTAAGGATTTGGGCAAGTTGGCTGACAGCGCTGTGGATTATGTTGGTGCTATACAAGTAAGAGAAACAAATAAAATGTGCCCAAGATGCCCGAAATGAAACTGCAATTTTATGAAACTGTGAGGTCTATTCAAACCCCAAAGTTTAATGAGCAGAGGCCCAGAGGAGGTGAGTAAAAACAAGGTTATTCCCCTCTCCTAGGCTCTTTCTTCTCTTCGGCACTACTACTTGTCATCAGCCTGTGGTTGGGTCTCAGCAGTCACGTGGTGTCGCAACGCTTGCATCTATGTACCACAACGCCACGTGACTACTGACACCCAATCACAGGCCTCAGCAGTACTGGACCTCAGTCAGAACCACCAAAGACAGCAGGGAATCTCACCAGAGCCCAGGAGAGGTGAGTAACACTATTTTTTCGTTGATCACTTCCCGTGCGGTTCTCTCAGTGATTAGTCATACTGTAAAAGGGTGTGGTTTAAGGGGGGGGGGGGTGTCCTAAATAATCACCATTAATTATTTTCGAATTAAAATACCCAATTAATCCCAATATTGATTTAGGTCACAAATTCTCAGCCCTATTGGTCATCACATGATCCTGTAGCTTTCAATGCTGAATCCTACAAATCGTACATCTGCAGCTGTACGTACAGAGATATTCAAGTTCAGACATTTCTTTATTGGTCATGTTTTTCTTTTTACTAAATTAAAAGAAAAAAAAAATTCTCTATTTTGCGGGAATATTCACATATTGTGGTTGAGTCGCAGAATACAAGCTCAACATTACACAGTAGCCAAAAGAAATAAAAATTCACATCCTGTTTAAATGATCTGCAAATCCTCCGAAACGTTACGACGTCACGAGAATTTAAAGAAGGAATCCTCAATCTGTGACCTGTATGCTCCCTCTAGTGGCAGAAATCACACATACACTGACTCAGTATACTGTATGTTGTCTACTGGCAACCAGGCTATAGAAGGCTATAGAAGCCCTGCGGCTAACACAACATTTAACCCCTGATGGGTACACGGATGGAAAGGTTTATAGTATGGTTATAGTTTGCATTGCATCCATGGGGTCTCATGCTGTATTTTCTATTGGTTTCGTACAAGTGGCTTATACGACTACTACTGGAACGCAAATTGATACTTGAGGAGTCATATAGTTTGCATAGGGATCTATAGCTATGTGTAGATACATATATGTATATAAACCACTCACACACACGTAGATGGTCCGCAACATTAGGATAATGGAGAATTGTCATAATCCTGGGGGCCTGCAAGTCCCCCTGGAGCCTCCTGTACGTGTTCGGTGCTCCATTCATTGTTATGGGGCTGCTGAAACTGCAATATCTGGCAGCCTCCTAGAAGTGAATGGAGCGGCGGCGCCATTTTTTGAACCTTCATCATCCTGATTGCTGGGGGTCCCAGAGGTCGGACCCCCATTGGTCTGACGCTTATTCCCTGTCCGTAGTCAATAAAATCATAGACTTCTATCTGGAGAACATTTCTGACCAAAATCACAAATCCTTGCAGCTATTAAAGACCTAAGCGCCTGATCTGAAGGGATTCTCGGAGTACAGGACAGCAGCGCCGCGGCAATACTGTGCACTGCTTTTTAACAGAATCCTTAATCTCATTCTTCATAGTATATCTTATTTCTGGGTCATCTTCTCCAGTCCATCCGGAGACTCTGTGCCCTTTAAGATCCGCTCATGATTTCATCAGATGTTTCCACACTCGAAGGGTTTACACAGGCTGCTCCAATGAGAGACACATACGTGGAGGAGCACAGCACTGAGCAAACAAATGACCGGCCAAGATTTACCATCAGACTCACATGAGGAAATAGATGAACACCCAAATTTCCTGGTATAATGCATTTGTCTTATTAGAATAATAAACAGACTTTCTGCATCGTATACTTACTTATACTGAACTCCGTAAGGGTCTACAACGACTTGTAAATAAATCTATGCAAAGGAGGCAAAGTAGTGTGACCCTGAGCTGCAAGGAGAAGACGCTGGGAGAGATGGATCAGGGCTGAAGTATACAAAGAGTGGAGTAGCTGCCTATAGCAACCAGAGCACATCCTTCATATTCCCTCCTAACAAATAACTAAAATATATACACACTATGTGATCAAAAGTATCCAGACACCCCCATAAACATATGTTTTTCCTATTAGGTGCATTGTGCTGCCCCCTACTGCCAGGTACTCCATATCAGCGACCTCAGTAGACATTAGACATGGTGAGAGAGCAGAATGGGGCGCTCCGCAGAACTCACGGACTTCGAACGTGGTCAGGTGATTGGGTGGCACACATCACGCAGATCAATGCCAAACGATGCCTCGCTTGGTGTAAGGAGCGTAAACATTGGATGACTGAACAGTGGAAAAACGTGTGGAGTGACGAATCACGGTACACAATGTGGCGATGTGATGGCAGGGTGTGGGTATGGCGAATGCCCGGTGAACGTCATCTGCCAGCAGTAAAATTCGGAGGCAGTGGTGTTACAGTGTGTTCGTGTTTTTCATGGAGGGGGCTTGCACCCCTTGTTGTTTTGTGTGGCACTATCACAGCACAGGCCTACATTGATGTATTAAACACCTTCTTGCTTCCCACTGCTGAAGAGCAATTCGGGGATGGCGATTGCATCTTACAACACGATGGAGCACCTGTACATACTGCACGGCCTGTGGCGGAGTGGTTACACCACAATAACATCTCTGTAATGGACTGGCCTGCACACAGTCCTGACTTGAATCCTATAGAACGCCTTTGGGATGTTTTGGAACGCCGACTTGGTGCCAGGCCTCACCGACCTACATCGATACCTCTCCTCAGTGCAGCACTCCGTGAAGAATGGGCTGCCATTCCCCAAGAAACCTTCCAGCACCTGATTGAACGTCTGCCTGTGAGAGTGGAAGCCGTCATCAAGGCGAAGGGTGGGCCAACACCATATTGTATCCAGCATTACCCATGGAGGGCGCCACCAACTTGTAAGTCATTCTCAGCCAGGTGGCCGGATACTTTTCATCATATAGAGAGTGTGTGCGTGTGTATATATATATTCTAATAAAAAAGAAAAGAGAACTAGAATCTGAATGGTTACTAAAGGCAATTGCACCAGTTTTGATAAATCTCTCCCATTGAATTTATCATATCTGAAAATATATTACATGCCATATATCGGGGTCATAAGTATGAAAATTCCATAAAATCTCCATAGGGAGCACAAAGCCCTGCTCATTGTAAGGATATGAGTGTAAAGCTATCCTATTTGTAAAGAGTTTTGCAGTAAGAAATCAGCAAAGAAGAAAAACAAAAGTATCCCAAACTGTGTAATATGATAAGACCCCTGTTCCCCTTTTAGTCTACAAATGTAACAGACCATAAAGGAAATTTACATAGCAGACAGAATTTGGTCACATTCACAAAGTGTCAAGTGCTACAAGCAAAAAGTATGAAAACTAAAGTCTGAATAAGGTAGTAACAATATTCCAGGAAAGTAGCCACGAAGGCTGTATATCCTGCTTATTCCCCATATAGAGAGTGTAAGGACCAGACAATGGCCCACATTTATTAGTCACTTTACACCAGTCTAAAGGGATCCTATCATTGGATACCCTTTTTTTTTTCTCCCTAACACGTCGGAATAGCCTTAAGAAAGGCTATTCTTCTCCTACCTTTAGATGTCTTCTCCGGGCCACCGTTCCGTAGAAATCCTGGTTTTTGTCAGTATGCAAATGAGTTCTCTCGCACCACTGGGGGCGTCCCCAATGCTGTGAGAGAACCCTCTCCAGCGCTGCCTCCATCTTCATCTGGAACGTCCTCTTCATACGTATTCTTCCAGGGGTTGGCTTGATACTTTTAGGCCTTGGGCAGAGCCAACTGCACATTCCCACGGCCACAAGAAAAATGTCTGCTTACACAGTAGGTAAGCGGCCATTTTCTTGTGGCCTTTGAGCACACACGGTCGGCTTTGCCCTAGGCCCGAGGCCTAGAAGTTTGAAGCCAACCCCTGGAAGAAGACGCGGTGAAGAGGACGTTGCTGAAGAAGATGGAGGCAGCACTGCAGAGTTCTCTCACAGCATTGGGGACGCCCCCAGTGCTGCGGGAAAACTCATTTACATACCGACGAAAAACTGGATTTTAACAGAACTGTGGGGCGGAGAAGACATCTAAAGGTAGGAGACGAATAGCCTTTCTTAAGGCTATTCCGACATGTCAGGGAGAAAAAAAAAAAATGTTTTTAATGGTAGAATCCCTTTAAAGCTGGGGATACAGTATACGTGTGGTGGATGGGATTTAAGCACTGCCCCCAAAAAATTTAAAAAAATACCTGCAACGCTAATTATCAAGTTAATTAGTGCTGCAGATATTAACCTTTCCAAGGCAAAGACTGTGACCCCATAAGAAAGTACCCCCATGCAGCTAAATTTTGCTGAGGGATGACTCAACTTAGGGTGTATCCACATGGAGAAAAAAAAATATGACCCAACCACACCATGTGTCCAAGAACCATGGAAAAACCACACTTGTTTTTTTGCCACAGTTCTGCAGTTTTTTTTTTTTTAAATGATCTTCAGGTATGCCGAGTATACTACTGCCGCACTATATCCAAGTTATATGCCAATTACAATATTATAACGCACTCAGCCTGTCTCCATATAAATCCATGATAAACAAAAGGAAGAACATTAGTTCCCGATCACTGCCCATTGTAAACATTGCCGTGATCAGCCATGATGCTTATATATAGGCATAAAACATAGCTGCACATGTCTACCTGTAACCAGATGTACCGCTGATAGTATGCATGCTATATGTGGGCATTAAAATCTAGCACTAAGATGTGTTAATGGGAGTCTGTCAGTGCTAACCTATGATAGTGCCAAGCAGGGGCCTTTACTAGGAGAAGACACGTCGTACCTATGTAACCAAAATAGTGCCATGTAGGGGCCTTTAATAGGGGCAGACGTACCTATGTCACCTGAAACTGATGAAGCAATAGAGAATCTTTCTTATGGATATATAAAGCAGCCTACAAGCGGACCAGGACTGGACTGATTTGCCTAAAGACAGATGCAACAGCTCCAAATGTTCTATGTCCCAATGCCACGATTACCATTTTCAGCCTGCGTTACATCTATCTATAGACAAATCTGACACAGGCCCGGCCTCATTTGCAAGCTGATTTGCAGAACCAGAAAAAGATGACGATCTCCATACGCATCATTGGTGTTTGGCCTGAACGGTAGGTTTATGCTATTTACTATTACTGGATTGGGAGCCATTTTGAATCTGATAAATTGCCTTTAAATGAACCTGGTAGTGACCAAAAAACTACAGAAGCAGCAAGATCAAAGTTTCTGCCCACTCAGGACTGGAACGCCAATCCTGTACTTGGCTTACTATAGGGCAGAATATCTTCCTAAACTAACCATTACTGGGACCCCAGCATATCCGATAGGTTAGGGTCACCGGAATCAAACAGTGGTTTTCCTTGAAAATCGCTGGCTCTGTTGTCGAGAAAAAAAAAAAGAAAAAGAAGTGACATCTCAGAAACGGAGGCGCCGATTCACAAGGGGAAACATTGTTAGGTGAGGGCGACTGAAATCGTGGGCCTGTGATGATATATTGGATTGGGGGGGGAGGGAGAGAGACTCCCTTTAATGTATAAGATGCGTCGTTATGGCTGACGTATAGTGAAAGTAGATTGTAATAATTCTCAATAGGCGCACATTACAAATATGGCGTAACTTTAGACACCAGTTAAACCACACTCCTTTTATATGTCAAAATTTGCACTGTGTGAAATAGGCTTTTCACTAATGAAACCGGTTCCCGGAAGATAAATTGCATCATTCTTATTCTCCAAGTCCAAACAATTGCATGCAATAAAACTTGACCAAAAGCAGTGAGGCTGGCTTCACACCAGGGTTGGCTCTCCGTTTGGGGATTCCATTCTCCTCTCCGCTTGAAAAATGTGGAGTGTAGAAACCGGGCAGACCCCATTATAGTCTATGGGGTCCGCAGGTTTCTGAAGGTAACCGCTTTTTTAAGCGAACTAGGTTTCCGTTCGAGGGGCCCCAAGTGGACCCCCGAACGAAAACCCAAACACATATGTGAAACTAGCCTCAAGCTCCTAATAAGCGAGTGATCTAATTTCTATGACTATAAATAAGTAACAAACTATGTATCTAATTAGATATAATTGTATAATGTAATTAAATAGGACCTTTCACCTCCTGGGGCACATGCGGTTTTATATAGTACTAGAAAGTCAACAGTGCGCTAAATTCAGCGCTCTATCTGCTTTCATGTTCTGTGTACCCGGTGAAGAGCTATCGTGTCGGTACTGTCAGAAGGGTGTTTCGAACAGTCAGTCAGGAACGCCCATCCTCACAGTAGCGTCTATTGACGCCAAGTCTATGGACGTCTAGTCTATGGACGAGTAATATCAGGAGTAGGGGAGGCATTCCTCACTGCTCAGCATCATCACTGGGCGGTAAGCAACGCTCTCTCTCACACTACGGTGCTATGACTGACTGTCAGAAATGCCCTTCTGACACTGAAGAGCTACGGTACCGGCACCAATAACTCTTCAGCGAGGGCACAGAAAGGGAAAGCTTTCTAGCGGTATATTACACCGCCATGTTCCCCAGGAGGTGAAGGGTCCTCTTTAAAATAATTCACCATTTTATTCTGGAACTGCAGTCAGTAACCTTTTTCCAACAGATTCCAACGTTCCCAAAATTGGTCCCTACTAAGAACCCCTGGAAAACAAAGCCTAAACAAATGAATAACTCACCTCTGGCCTCCTCTCACCAATATGGCTGCAATAATAACATATAGCAAATACTTATACATTTCTACATTCCTTGCCCCCCCGGTCACAGTATAACTTGGGGAGTCCTTGCCATTTAGGAGTCTCCAACCACGGAGTTCGCTGCTGAATCAGCTGTGGAATCCATAGTAAGATTGAGTAGGCTTATTTTATCCGCGTCCTGTTTTGATCATTGTTTTCAATGGGTGGAATCTGCAGATTTTGGTGCAGAATGCACCAAGTTGGGGCTAGGTTCACACTTAGGCTGGGGCTCTCCAGTGTTTGGGTCTGCTGGGGAACCTAAACAACAAAGAGCAGTCCGCTTAAACAGAGGTTACCCACAGATCCCATAGACTGTAATGGGGTCTGTTGGGTGTCCGTCAGGTTTTCGCCGTTTTTTTATTTTATACTGAAGCCAGCAGAGAGAAAATTCCTCTGTACAACTATAAAGATTTGGGGTTTTTAATGCGGTCATGGACGGTCTTACATCAGGGCTATTTGGGACACTGCGGGTTGTTTAGTGTCACTTTATTTCTTCCTTTAACTGATCCACACCCAAATTTGAGTATTTCTTTTTATACCAGCAATAATGTGAATTGATAGATTGGAAAAATTGCTTGTTCATGGCTATATTCAGATAAAACGCCCACAAAATCATTATACAAAAGATATAGAATTCCCAAGGAGACAGAAACATTCCTTACACAGTTCAAGACAAAACAGCTGCAGCTCCCACAGGAGTCCTATAACAGCTGTACAACCCTGATCCTGACGTAACCGTTCGGTTCCTACCTTACAGACGTACATGTATTAGAGTGGATTTAACACAAGTAAACATCATTAAAAAAAATAAGAACATTTCTTCTGCGACTCGCCCCAGACTGACACCAACTCAATTACATAGACTGTAAGCCCTCGCGGGCAGGGGCCTCTACCCCACTGTGCCAGTCGGTCACTGTTAGTATTATATCTACCTGTATATTTTGTGTACTGTATGTAACCCCCAAATGTAAAGCACCATGGAATTAATATAATAATGTAAAGCACCATGGAATTAATGGTGCTATATAAATAAACAATACTAATAAAAGAAGTTATCCGCTATTCAGATTGGAGAATGCTGTCCCAGTAGCAGCTAATGTGTAAGGGGGAGAGGGCTATCCTGAGGGCAGACGTCAGGTGGGGGATGGATTGGGCAGTGGAATTCAATATACCTGATTCTTTTGTTTTCAATGGAGATAATCCAGTGCCAGAGAACACATGCACCCATAGATGAAGTGACAAAGTGTATGTTGGGGGAGGCAGAAAGAATGTGACATGCATGGCCGCCCTAAAGGTGCTATGAGGACAAAGACAAGCTTACCAGTGCCTTCGCTCATTCCTCTGCCTCCCGTTCTAGGCCACATGACCGACTCCTCTCTACTCTATGTACAAGCAGCAGGAGTAGAGCAGAGTTGGTGACGTTACTCTGAGCTGAAGCGACAGCAGGAGAGGCTCAACTCAGGGACTGCACTCTGCAAAGTAATAACTGGGGACTGCACAAGTAAACATTTTATTATTTCCATATAACCCCTTTAACTCCAACTTGCCTAGAAGTCCTTGTGTATTCTTCATTTTACTGAATACAAACCCCTCGTCACCAAGTCCTGCAAGCAGTGCTTTTCTCTTCGCATCTTTCATGCGGAAACTGAATGGAAACCACACAGACCTCATTATAGTCGTGGGGTCCGCAGGTTTCCAAAGGTAACCGCTTTTTGATGCAGATTAGGTTTCCGTTTGGGAAGTCCCAAGCAAAGTCCCTGAACGGAAACCCATGCACTGATGTGAACCAGGCCTAAGACTGGATGCACACGGCCATTTTATGTCCATACTATATAGTCTAATGACCTGAACTAGCAGCATCGTGAGGATCTATCATGTTGGAAGCTCAGCTCTAAAAACCCTCAAACATCAATTATCAAAAATGAATAGTTACGCATATCCCCGGGACAGTCATGTGACCGCCCCAGGGACAATTTATGATTATCCGGTGACGATCCGTTTTCCTATTTCTGGAAACTGATTGTCACCATTACCCTCACCTTCGCCCCATCCACTACATTATACTTACCATTCAGGCTTCTTCCAGAGGGACAGCGCCTCCTGTAATGATGCGGCCTGTGCGCACCGCCACCGGTAATTCACCTCTACTGCGCTTCCACGCATGCACAGTAAAGATGATTCATCGCTGCTGAGGACCAACACAGGGGAACAGTACAGGAGGAGCCATCGCGCTGATCAAAGCATGGAGGAGTAAGTATAGAATATGGGTCGGGGGCTGGGCTGAGTAGGTAGGGAAGGGCAAGATAGCTAGAGACAGGGGAAGGAAAACCCCTTTAAACCCATAATCAGGATGGGTGCTATGGATATGTGATGCAATGTGAATTTAGCCTAAGATCATAGAACTCCTGAAATACGTCAGCTGACATAGTGACAGTATATTCTTCACTAGAACGCCCCGGGTGGTTTTTCTGGTATGGTATACAGAAGTAAACGGGTAAAATGTCAGAAAACAATATGGCATGCACTCAACACAAATGGCAGGAAATGTAATGTAACGCACTATAGGCTGTAATATCTGACGGGATGCAAAATAATCTTACAAAGGCTGAACAGGAGAAAACAGGCCATGAAATAATTCCCAGCCTGAACCTAGTCTATAGTACAGCAGAGCCTTGGGGATGAAGGACTCCTAGCCTCATAGACCACCAGGTTACTTGGAGTCTGGGTCTCCTGACTGGGTTTGGGCTGGAAAATCCAGCTGATCCCAGTGGTCAGACCCCCACCTATCCAGAGAATGGGGGTCCCCTGCACCCTTTTCCTCACCTGCAGCAGATGTTGTGGATGAGACTGGCACAGATAGCTGATCTCTATATTGGGCACTTTTTGGCGATCACAGATAAATAATAGGCTTGCACAACCTCTGGTCCATTACAGGGGACCCCTGATGTTGGGGATTGGTGGGGGTCCCAGTGATCAGACACTATGGTGTACACAGATCATAGGTTGGGCCACAAGTTCAGGTTGTAAGGACTCCATACAGGGCTATAGGTTCCAGCTGGAGGCCACTAGGTGCCATCTGAGCCGCAGGATGCCCTCACACCTGGCATGGCTACAAGGCAGACAGGACATCAAATTCTGAGTGCTGCAATAGACGCAATAACTAAGAAGGGAACAGACAGGGCACAAGCAACACTGCAAAAAGCAAACCGGGCGGCGAGTAAGCCAAGGCTACCACTAGCACTGTATGATGTGCCCGAGCACTGCACTGCACCATAGCCACACACCCCAACCATGTCCGACCAGTACCGGTGCATGCACCCAGAGCCCTCACCTATGTGCGCTGTCCGGCCGGGAGCCTCCAGTCTGCAGCACCTGCTCTGTTTTGGTCCGGTTGTACACGTCATGCTCGTCCACAAACCCGGATCTCCCCGGGCGTCCCCGCCCCAAAATAAGCGCCTGCGCGCCCCCGCTGCCTCCGGCTGACGCGCGTTCACGACCCTCCACGTGATGCGCCTCGGTGCGCCAATCCTGATTGAGAGAGAGGCGTGCAGGTGGGCGGGGCTGAGAGGAGCCAATCAGAGGATGCCAGAACCGGCTAGACAGAGCTGTGCTTTATTGTGTGGCCACTAGAGGCCGCTGTGGATTGTGCTGCTGTATTGAGAGCGGTATTATAATGTGTGCGCCTTGTAGGATCCTGTCCTGTCCATAAGAACAATGTAATACAGTGCAAAGGAAAGAATAACAGCTGAGCTAAAGGACAACAGGACATGAGAGCGCCTCATAGGCTACCATGGGGGCCTGCAGAGAGGGCTCCATGGCCATGCTGGCTGCTTCTCTATGTGTAACCCCTTCTTACTCCTCCCTCCGCACAGTATAATGCCGGCTTATTGCCCCCACACTGTGGAAACGGAATACCGAACGCATTGACAAGCGGTGAGCAATGAAAGCACACAGACCCCATAGACTATAATGGGGTCCACGTGCTTTCCGCACAATGTCTCCACAGAACGCGCGGAAAGAAAATAACTTCATCAACTAATTTCCTCTCCGCATGACTTGTGCGGACACTGACAAGAAGAGCAATTATTATTATACATTTTTTTTATTATTGTTTATTTATATAGCACCATTAATTCCATTGTGCTGTACATTATTATATTAATTCCATGGTGCTTTACATTTGGGGGTTACATACAGTACACAGAATATACAGGCATACCTCCCAACTTTTGAAGTACCGAAAGAGGGACAAAATGTGCGGCGCGCATAGCGCGCCGCAGCAATTTAGCCCCGCCCGCTTTTGTGTTGACCCCGCCCACTCGTTAATTTTTCATGTGCCCGCACACAGTATAATCCTCCTACAGTCACCCGTAAATTATATGTCCCCCCTCTATCTCTCCCCCTGTTTCATATACACCCTTCATCTGCCCCCAGTTTCATGTCCCTCTTCCATCTCTGCCCCCAGATTCATGTCCTCTCCATCTCTGCCCCCAGATTCATGTCCCCACATCTCTGCCCCCAGATTCATGTCCTCTCCATCTCTGCCCCCAGATTCATGTCCCCACATCTCTGCCCCCAGATTCATGTCCCTCCATCTCTGCCCCCAGATTCATGTCCCTCCATCTCTGCCCCCAGATTCATGTCCCTCCATCTCTGCCCCCAGATACATGTCTCCCATCTCTGCCCCCAGATTCATGTCCCCCATCTCTGCTCTCAGATTCATGTCCTCTCCATCTCTGCCCCCAGATTCATTTCCCCACATCTCTGCCCCCAGTTTCATGTCCACTCCATCTCTGCCCCCAGATTCATGTCCTCTCCATCTCTGCCCCAGATTCATGTCCCCACATCTCTGCCCCCAGATTCATGTCCTCTCCATCTCTGCCCCCAGTGTCATGCTGTCCTCTCCTTCATCTGCCCCCAGATTCATGTCCCCACATCTCTGCCCCCAGATTCATGTCCCTCCATCTCTGCCCCCAGATTCATGTCCTCTCCATCTCTGCCCCCAGTGTCATGCTGTCCTCTCCTTCATCTGCCCCCAGATTCACGTTCCACCTCCACATTAAACTTACCTTCTCCTCCGCTCCCTCGCCGCTCTCTGCCCGCCTCTCTCACTGACACATGCGGCTGAAGCAAGGAGCTGACACAGGTCAGCTCCTCGCTTCGCCGCTACCCATCTCTCTCCCTGACACACGCAGCTGAAGCTGCTCGCGTGCTCGTGCTGCGTCTCTCTCTCGCTGACACATGCGGCTGAAGCGAGAAGCTGACCTGTGTCAGCTCCTCGCTTCGCTGCTGTCGCCGGCTCCTGGCTTGTACATCGCGTCTACAAGCCAGGAGCCGGCGGCAGCGGCGAAGCGAGGTGCTGACACAGGTCAGCTCCTCGCTTCAGCCGCATGTGTCAGCGAGAGAGAGAGACGCAGCGGCGAAGCGAGCACGCGAGCAGCTTCAGCTGCGTGTGTCAGGGAGAGAGGTGGGCAGCGGCGAAGCGAGGAGCTGTGTCAGCTCCTTGCTTCAGCCGCATATGTGTTCAACTCAGATCTGCGTCCTCTGGACGCAGATCTGAGTTGAAATCGGGACATACCTCCCTCCAACCGGGACCGCGGGACATGTCACCCAAATCGTGACTGTCCCGCGGAAATCGGGATGGTTGGGAGGTATGTACAGGTAGATATAATACTAACAGTGATCGATAATACCGACAGTGAACAATAACACCGATAAGCCTGTATCGGTCCACAAATCACACAAATATAACCAGGGTCGGACTGGGGTGTCTAGGGCCCACCAGTGGAATTGTTTCTAGGGGCCCACCACCAGAACCCTGCAGACCAGCAATGCCGAGACAGGGCAGCTAAAGGTAATACCATTTCGGGAGCCATGCTGCTCACCTGCCATACAATGTGCAACAACATACTACCTAAACCTACTGCTACACTCTGTATGGAAAGTGATCAGCATGGCTCCTAGAAATGTCACCATTACCTGCAGTCACACTGTCCTGGAAGAGCTGATCTGCAGAGGTCCTGGCTGTTGTATCATCACAGATGTAATATTGACGGCCTATCCTAAGGACAAAAAGCGCCTTCACCTGTCCCCATTGTCCGCCGCCAGTGTCCATTTAGTCTTGTGCCGGCGCCTCCATGCTGGGAGTCCTGCACCTCATGGGACCACTGAAACCAATTAGATACAGGATTTACAGAAATAAGGCCATGAGACTGAACAGACACAGGCAGGAGGATAACGGGGGGCTGGGGACAAAAGCTCAATGAAAAACACTGCGTCTCACTGTTGTGCCTAATCCTTAAAGAGGACCTTTCACCATTTGGGGCACATGCGGTTTAATACTCTGCTAGAAAGCAGACAGTGTGCTGAATTCAGTGCAGTTTTTACGTTCTGTGCCCCGGGTGAAGAGCTATTGGTGCAGGTACCATAGCTCTTCACTGTCAGAAGGGACAGTCAGTCAGTAACGCCCTTCCTCACAGTAGCGTCTATTGCGCTGTACTGTGTGAGGGGTCTTTGCTTACCGCCTAGTGATGACGCTGAGCGGTGAGGAACGCAACCTCCCCCCAGTACACGTCTATGGATGACCATTATCAGGTGGGGAGGGGGCGTTCCTCCCCGATCTCACAGTACAGCGCAATAGGTGCTGCTGGGAAGAAGGACGTTCCTGACTGACTGTAAGAAACTCCCTTCTGACAGTGAAGAGCTACGGTACCGGGACCGATAGCTCTTCACCGGGGGCACAGAACAGGAAAGCTGCACTGAATTCAGCGCACTGTCGGCTTTCTAGCGGTGTATTAAACCGCATGTGCCCCAGGAAGTGAAAGCTCCTCTTTAACATCTCAATATACTGTACATCACACTATAAGGATAAGACCTAACACAGCATCCCACAGCCAAAAAGCGCTGCAGGAAAACCCCCGGCGGCAACATATCAGTTTTCCTGCAGTGCTTTTTGCAGAAACTCCACAGAGGTTTGCTCTGAGGACTTTCTGCTTCCATTATACCTATAGGGACACTGTAGGTGTTTCCGTAGGTATAAGTGCTGCGATTTCCAAAAACTGCAACAGTTACCTACACACTCATACATATACATTCATATATACTCACTCACTCATATACATATATATATATATATATATATATATATATATATATAGTTAGCATAGCATATACACATTTATATACATTCATATACCATATACTGTATACTATATATACTCACATATATACATACACTCACACATTATTATAGCATACTGTATATACATACACATACCTGTATACAAACATACAGTCCTCACACAGTATACAAGACACATGCTTTAACCCTTAAGTACTATCATGGTGTCTATCATAATGATATGTGTATGGTAGTGGTGTATGATAGACACCATGATAGGACTTAAGGGTTAAACAAATATACATATATACATATTAATTATTACATTTTACCAAAAAAAAAAAAAGAAAAAAATATACTCACATTTGTGAAGCAGCAGCAGACTCCTCTGTCCCCACACGGTCCGATGTAAGCGATGACTCACTCTGAAGAGGAGGGGGAAGGGGGAAAGTCCGGGCTGCAGAGAGATCGCTTCCTAAGACTGCAGGGATAGCAGCTGACCCTGGTATGCTTCCCATGTATGAATAAAGAAGCATGGCTGCCAGCAGTTTCCCAGGGCCCCGACACTTACACAGAGGGGCCTCCTGCCAGGGGTATACTATATTAATAGGGAAAGTATAGCACTGGCAGGACTCAGGAGGCCCCTCTGTGTAAATGTCGGGGCCCTGGGAAACTGCCGGCAGCCGTGCTTCTTTATTCATTACAGCGCTGCCTGCAGCCTGGGGCCCCGAGCTTACTGATCGGGCCCCTGCCACTAGCAGTGCTCAGTTTATCAATGCAAATGCACTGGACAGGGGCCCGAACCAGCCCCTGACATCCCGATCGGGCCCCTGACCAGTGCTTCTGCATTGAGGAAATGAGCACTGTCAGTCAAGGCTCGGGGCCTACCGGGGGATTCCCCGGTTCCCCGGTGGGCCAGTCCGACCCTGAATATAACAACAGTACAATACAGAAATAAAA
Organism: Leptodactylus fuscus; assembly: GCF_031893055.1. Taxonomy (NCBI): domain Eukaryota; kingdom Metazoa; phylum Chordata; class Amphibia; order Anura; family Leptodactylidae; genus Leptodactylus; species Leptodactylus fuscus. Next base: position 338,058,660 of record NC_134265.1, read on the forward strand.
CAATATCAGGCAATAAAGTCAATAAAAAAGAATCCACACAGAAAAAAAACAAACAAACACCAACAGAGAAGAACACGACGAGACAGGAGAACAAGAGGGCAAGAACGACAAGGGAATACCAACAACAAGGTAGAGGAGGATCCAGAAAGTAGCCTATCACAAAGGCTGAGTGACCCAAAACACGTCCCACAGGTCACTGGGAAATCAGAAAAAGTGCCTGGCGTGGCCACATGACCGCCCCAGGGATATTGTGGGATAATGAATCTAGGGCAAAACATGGACATATCATCAGTATGGTCTGTTAGGTTATTTGTGAAGAAACCCATATATAATACAGTATATTCTAGTGGCAAGGGGCGACTAAAAATGCACCTCCAAATGCCTTCCCTTTGATTACCTTTTTTTAAGGGGTTGTCCAGGATTTGGAGACTTTAAGGGCAGCTTTAGATGGAGGTGTAAAATAAAAATAATGGACATACTCACCAGTTCCTGGCACTCCTGTTCCTGTTTCCCTGTTTTTTTCTCAAGTCAGGACTCACAGCGGTGGAAACCATGAGGCTCACAAAACCACTGAGACCACTCAGTGTCCTCACATACGTGACTGGGACCAGTGACCGCTGATGCCACTGATTGGACTCAAAGCTCATGAAAGCCTGGCCTGAAGATGGAAGCCCAGAACGAGATAGAACGGAAACAGGTAGTGAAGAACAGAACACCAGGGATAGGTGCGTATTCCTAGTTTTAAAATTTATATCCACCCCTGCAACCACTGTAGTTGCTCCAAATCCTAGACAACACTTAAGATCTGTAGCCTATGAGGCTTCTGCTTTATGATATACAGTCCTATGAAAAAGTTTGGGCACCCCTATTAATCTTAATCATTTTTAGTTCTAAATATTTTGGTGTTTATAACAGCCATTTCAGTTTGATATATCTAATAACTGATGGACACAGTAATATTTCAGGATTGAAATGAGGTTTATTGTACTAACAGAAAATGCGCAATATGCATTAAACCAAAATTTGACCGGTGCAAAAGTATGGGCACCTCAACAGAAAAGTGACATTAATATTTAGTAGATCCTCCTTTTACAAAGATAACAGCCTCTAGTCGCTTCCTGTAGCTTTTAATCAGTTCCTGGATCCTGGATGAAGGTATTTTGGACCATTCCTCTTTACAAAACAATTCAAGTTCAGTTCAGTGTGATGGTGGCCGAGCATGGACAGCCCGCTTCCAATCATCCCACAGATGTTCAATGATATTCAGGTCTGGGGACTGGGATGGCCATTCCAGAACATTGTAATTGTTCCTCTGCATGAATGCCTGAGGATTTGGAGCGGTGTTTTGGATCATTGTCTTGCTGAAATATCCATCCCCGGCGTAACTTCAACTTCGTCACTGATTCTTGAACATTATTCTCAAGAATCTGCGGATGCTGAGTGGAATCCATGCGACCCTCAACTTTAACAAGATTCCCGGTGCCAGCATTGGCCACACAGCCCCAAAGCATGATGGAACCTCCACCAAATTTTACAGTGGGTAGCAAGTGTTTTTCTTGGAATGCTGTTTTTTTGGACGCCATGCATAACGCCTTTTTGTATGACCAAACAACTCAATCTTTGTTTCATCAGTCCACAGGACCTTCATCCAAAATGAAGCTGGCTTGTCCAAATGTGCTTTTGCATACCTCAGGCGACTCTGTTTGTGGCGTACGTGCAGAAACGGCTTCTTTCTCATCACTCTCCCATACAGCTTCTCCTTGTGCAAAGTGCGCTGTATAGTTGACCGATGCACAGTGACACCATCTGCAGCAAGATGATGCTGCAGCTCTTTGGAGGTGGTCTGTGGATTGTCCTTGACTGTTCTCACCATTCTTCTTCTCTGCCTTTCTGATATTTTTCTTGGCCTGCCACTTCTGGGCTTAACAAGAACTGTCCCTGTGGTCTTCCATTTCCTTACTATGTTCCTCACAGTGGAAACTGACAGGTTAAATCTCTGAGACAACTTTTTGTATCCTTCCCCTGAACAACTATGTTGAACAATCTTTGTTTTCAGATCATTTGAGAGTTGTTTTGAGTAGCCCATGATGCCACTCTTCAGAGGAGATTCAAATAGGAGATCAACTTGCAATTGGCCACCTTAAATACCTTTTCTTATGATTGGATACATCTGGCTATGAAGTTCAAAGCTCACTGAGGTTACAAAACCAATTTTGTGCTTCAGTAAGTCAGTAAAAAGTAGTTAGGGGAATTCAAATCAATAAAATGATAAGGGTGCCCATACTTTTGCACCGGTCAAATTTTGGTTTAATGCATATTGCACATTTTCTGTTAGTACAATAAACCTCATTTCAATCCTGAAATATTACTGTGTCCATCAGTTATTAGATATATCAAACTGAAATGGCTGCTGCAAACACCAAAATATTTAGAACAAAAAATGATTAAGATTAATAGGGGTGCCCAAACTTTTTCATAGGACTGTAACTAGTGCAATGCAGTGACGCCATTGTCGCACTCTGTGCTATGCCGCAGCGTACTACAGGTTGGAAAAGACGTGTGGCCTACGCACCTCCGTCCATTTTGGAACTGGATGCAGTAATTGGGTACTACACTCCTCCTATTCCCATAGGTATTACTAGTGCGGGCTTAGCTAAGGATGTGCCTGCCAAGGGTGAGGGAAAAAGAACACTGGATTCCTTCTTCCCAAACATCAGCAGCCACCAAGGAATTTATAATACTTCAATGGGCCCAGTAAAAATAGGTCAATAGTGGATAATAATATTTAGTTATGATTTCAATAACCAATATTAATTGTTCCCTTATTTTCACCTTTTCCTAGCGATTATCTGTATTACACAATATGACAATGTATACTTAGTGTAGGATAATAAAACATGTTTATTAACTAACATAAGACAATACAAAGTCAACATAAATTTAGAATGCAAATTAACAATAACCTATTCCTATATTTAAGGAGAGCTGAGCGACTTAGAAGAGAGGAGGAGAGGTGAGGAGGAGAGACAGCGCTAGGTAGCTGTATTAGGGGAAGGGATATACTAAGTCTGCCTGTGTTGGAGTAGTCAGATGGTCTGCGCTCAGGACCTTCTAATCTCTTCTATATCCCCTGAAGCCTCTTTATTTTCCATATTATAGCCATTGAGTATAATGGGGCCCATCCATCAGATAGTTGTTCTTCTGCATTGGAATGTCTTTGTATATTCCCAGATATGGAAAATTGGCCTTTTATCCTGACTTTTGGTTTGGCCCCAGACACCAAGTCTTTGTTCTCGTACACAAAAGAATTAGATACGGATCAATTCACTGTGTACTCTATCCCACCTCCTGGCAGACCCAACATAATACCTGGTCTTTACTGTTCTGGTACATAAAAGAACTAGTAAATAAAGCCATATTGTCACTGTGGGGTGTATGACCTCCGTCCACACCCGTATTCATCCCTCCTGGGCGAGTACAGGAATCTTAGAAGAACATGATGTTTGGTGAGTGTACCAGTTCTATCCACCGTAATATAAACTTTATATTCACTGTTTTACCACTCAACTGCCAACCCTGGAATACCTCATACCCAGAGTATAATAATCGGAGACCCAGGGGGAGAAAGCATGAAAAAACTCTGTTGCTCACCTATCTCCTGGCTCCTACACTGTCGGCCTCCACTGTAGTCCATCTTCAATGACGTCAGACGTCACATGACCCGGGACGCAGGCCGGGGTCATGAGACGTCAGACGACTACGCCGAAGCCTGCCCGGATCATGGAGAGGTAAGTAACAGTGTTACAGTGTTTTATGTTTCTTACCTCTCCCGGACCTCCGATCATTATACTCGGGGGTCTGAAAAGACCCCTGAGTATAATGATAGTGTTTGTGGGTCCCGCGGTGTCACTTACCGTTCCCGGCCCTGCAAGGATCGGTAAGTAAATAGGGCCGTTACCGGCTGGAATAACTCCAGCTGGTAAGGGCCTATTAAGAAAAATGACCAATGAATGACCAATGGAAATGTATGCCGATCAATATTTTATATTATTGATCAGTGCTCATCAGACCAACAGTCGGGCCTTGAAAACAGGCTTTTAGTTGCAGGGTACACCGAGGGCACAGCTTTATTTCGTATATAGTAAGGTCTGATGTTTTATTGGTCTCGAAGCTCCAAGTCCATCCCCTTGCAATGCTTTATAGACATGCTAGGAACATGATAAGCTAGAATAAGGTAGAATTTGCCCTTTTCCCACAATCTTTAAATTTGCAAGCTTAGATAGTGATATCCTAGGATAGCAAGCGGCTGAGATTCCAGAACAATCACACAAGGCACATGAATGAGGAATGAGTTCAGCGGCAGGCCAGCTTGACGGCTGCCGAAACGCTGGAGCAGGTGGAACATCAACACCAACAACACGCTCATTATATGGCGTCCCAACAAACTGCTGAGATGCCGGAGAAATCACAGGTATGGCGCGAGGAACAAGTTCAGCAGCTGGACAGCTTAAGAGATGCCGAAACGCCAGAGCAGGCAAACCATAGGCGGCAGAAATTTGCTGAATATAGGCGGATCATCGACGCCAACAACACGCAGACAAGTCGTGGGCAGGGGCGCTATATATACAGTCCTATGAAAAAGTTTGGGCACCCCTATTAATCTTAATCATTTTTAGTTCTAAATATTTTGGTGTTTGCAGCGGCCATTTCAGTTTGATATATCTAATAACTGATGGACACAGTAATATTTCAGGATTGGAATGAGGTTTATTGTACTAACAGAAAATGTGCAATATGCATTAAACCAAAATTTGACCAATGCAAAAATTTTGGTACCCTTATCATTTTATTGATTTGAATACTCCTAACTACTTTTTACTGACTTACTGAAGCACAAAATTGGTTTTGTAACCTCACTGAGCTTTGAACTTCATAGCCAGATGTATCAAATCATGAGAAAAGGTATTTAAGGTGGCCAATTGCAAGTTGATCTACTATTTGAATCTCCTCTGAAGAGTGGCATCATGGGCTACTCAAAACAACTCTCAAATGATCTGAAAACAAAGATTGTTCAACATAGTTGTTCAGGGGAAGGATACAAAAAGTTGTCTCAGAGATTTAACCTGTCAGTTTCCACTGTGAGGAACATAGTAAGGAAATGGAAGAGCACAGGGACAGTTCTTGTTAAGCCCAGAAGTGGCAGGCCAAGAAAAATATCAGAAAGGCAGAGAAGAAGAATGGTGAGAACAGTCAAGGACAATCCACAGACCACCTCCAAAGAGCTGCAGCATCATCTTGCTGCAGATGGTGTCACTGTGCATCGGTCAACAATACAGCGCACTTTGCACAAGGAGAAGCTGTATGGGAGAGTGATGAGAAAGAAGCCGTTTCTGCAATCACGCCACAAACAGAGTCGCCTGAGGTATGCAGAAGCACATTTGGACAAGCCAGCTTCATTTTGGTTGAAGGTCCTGTGGACTGATGAAACAAAGATTGAGTTGTTTGGTCATACAAAAAGGCATTATGCATGGCGTCCAAAAAAACAGCATTCCAAGAAAAACACATGCTACCCACTGTAAAATTTGGTGGAGGTTCCATCATGCTTTGGGGCTGTGTGACCAATGCCGGCACCGGGAATCTTGTTAAAGTTGAGGGTCGCATGGATTCCACTCAGTATCAGCAGATTCTTGAGAATAATGTTCAAGAATCAATGAAGAAGTTGAAGTTACACCGGGGATGGATATTTCAGCAAGACAATGATCCAAAACACCGCTCCAAATCGACTCAGGCATTCATGCAGAGGAACAATTACAATGTTCTGGAATGGCCATCCCAGTCCCCAGACCTGAATATCATTGAACATCTGTGGGATGATGTGAAGCGGGCTGTCCATGCTCGGCGACCATCTAACTGAACTGAACTTGAATTGTTTTGTAAAGAGGAATGGTCCAAAATACCTTCATCCAGGATCCAGGAACTGATTAGAAGCTACAGGAAGCGACTAGAGGCAAAAGGAGGATCTACTAAATATTAATGTCACTTTTCTGCTGAGGTGCCCAGACTTTTGCACCGGTCAAATGTTGGTTTAATGCATATTGCACATTTTCTGTTAGTACAATAAACCTAATTTCAATCCTGAAATATTACTGTGTCCATCAGTTATTAGATATATCAAACTGAAATGGCTGCTGCAAACACCAAAATATTTAGAACTAAAAATGATTAAGATTAATAGGGGTGCCCAAACTTTTTCATAGGACTGTGTACATTATATATATATATATACCGTATTTTTCGGACTATAAGATGCACTTTTTTTCCCCAAAATTTTTGGGGAAAAGAAGGGTGCGTCTTATAGTCTGAAGGTGGCGCCTGGCATCCGCTGTAATAGAGAGGCGGAAGCCGGCAAGTGATAGACGCCGGGGCCTGAGACATCGCTGCGCTCCTCTGCCTGCATGAAGCCAGCAGCGGCAGGGGCTCCTCCGTCCCCCCGCCGCTGGCTTCATGCAGGGCAGGGCAGCGATGTCTCAGGCCCCGGCGTCTATCCCTCACCGGCATCCGCCTCTCTAGTACAGCGGATGCCGGGTCAGTATCCGTGGCCCCTTCTTCCCCGGGGCCGGTTCCCACCGGCCCCGTACCTGTAAAGATGCAGGCCGGCTCCTGCGCGGCGATATCGCAGGAGCCGACCTGTTCGGGTGACAGCCGGGAGCCTAATGAGGCTCCCAGGCCTGTCACTGCTGTATTAGTATTGCGGCTGGTCTCTATGACCAGCCGTAATACTAATAGACAGAATGTCCCATAGACAGCAATACACTTGTATTGCCGTCTATGGGACTTGCGATCAAGTGACCGCAGGCTCAAGCCCCCGGGGGGAATAAAGTAGTAAAAAAAAAAAAAAAAAGCTTTAAAAATATGAAATAAATAAAAGTTCTAAATCACCTCCTGTTTTTTTTTTTTTTTCAATACAAGGTGATCTAAGCAATAGACATTCCCCAAAATGGTATAACTAAAAAGTACTTCTAGCCCCGCAAAAAAAACGCTTTATGCATCCCCGTACAGCTGCAGGGTCACCTGTCAATGTGGCCTTGCAGCTGTTGCAAAACTACAACTCCCATATATTAAATATTTTACCATTTTTTGCTTCAAAATTTTTTTTCCCTATTTTCCTCCTCTACAACCTAGGTGCGTCTTATAGTCCGAAAAATACGGTATATACAGTCCTATGAAAAAGTTTGGGCACCCCTATTAATCTTAATCATTTTTTGTTCTAAATATTTTGGTGTTTGCAGCAGCCATTTCAGTCTGATACATCTAATAACTGATGGACACAGTAATATTTCAGGATTGAAATGAGGTTTATTGTACTAACAGAAAATGTGCAATATGCATTAAACCAAAATTTGACCGGTGCAAAAGTATGGGCACCCTTATCATTTTATTGATTTGAATTCCCCTAACTACTTTTTACTGACTTACTGAAGCACAAAATTGGTTTTGTAACCTCAGTGAGCTTTGAACTTCATAGCCAGATGTATCCAATCATAAGAAAAGGTATTTAAGGTGGCCAATTGCAAGTTGATCTCCTATTTGAATCTCCTCTGAAGAGTGGCATCATGGGCTACTCAAAACAACTCTCAAATGATCTGAAAACAAAGATTGTTCAACATAGTTGTTCAGGGGAAGGATACAAAAAGTTGTCTCAGAGATTTAACCTGTCAGTTTCCACTGTGAGGAACATAGTAAGGAAATGGAAGAGCACAGGGACAGTTCTTGTTAAGCCCAGAAGTGGCAGGCCAAGAAAAATATCAGAAAGGCAGAGAAGGAGAATGGTGAGAACAGTCAAGGACAATCCACAGACCACCTCCAAAGAGCTGCAGCATCATCTTGCTGCAGATGGTGTCACTGTGCATCGGTCAACTATACAGCGCACTTTGCACAAGGAGAAGCTGTATGGGAGAGTGATGAGAGAGAAGCCGTTTCTGCAATCACGCCACAAACAGAGTCGCCTGAGGTATGAAAAAGCACATTTGGACAAGCCAGCTTCATTTTGGATGAAGGTCCTGTGGACTGATGAAACAAAGATTGAGTTGTTTGGTCATACAAAAAGGCGTTATGCATGGCATCCAAGAAAACAGCATTCCAAGAAAAACACATGCTACCCACTGTAAAATTTGGTGGAGGTTCCATCATGCTTTGGGGCTGTGTGGCCAATGCCGGCATCGGGAATCTTGTTAAAGTTGAGGGTCGCATGGATTCCACTCAGCATCCGCAGATTCTTGAGAATAATGTTCAAGAATCAGTGATGAAGTTGAAGTTACGCCGGGGATGGATATTTCAGCAAGACAATGATCCAAAACACCGCTCCAAATCAACTCAGGCATTCATGCAGAGGAACAATTACAATGTTCTGGAATGACCATCCCAGTCCCCAGACCTGAATATCATTGAACATCTGTGGGATGATGTGAAGCGGGCTGTCCATGCTCGGCCACCATCACACTGAACTGAACTTGAATTGTTTTGTAAAGAGGAATGGTCCAAAATCCCTTCATCCAGGATCCAGGAACTGATTAAAAGCTACAGGAAGCGACTAGAGGCAAAAGGAGGATGTACTAAATATTAATGTCACTTTTCTGTTGAGGTGCCCATACTTTTGCACCGGTCAAATTTTGGTTTAATGCATATTGCGCATTTTCTGTTAGTACAATAAACCTCATTTCAATCCTGAAATATTACTGTGTCCATCAGTTATTAGATATATCAAACTGAAATGGCTGTTATAAACACCAAAATATTTAGAACTAAAAATGATTAAGATTAATAGGGGTGCCCAAACTTTTTCATAGGACTGTATATATATATATATATATATATATATATATATATATGTACTTGTCACTAGGGAACAGATTTAAAGTTAAAGTCAGATTTATATTTTTTTTCTATTTTTTTCCAAGTCTTCAGTTACTCTTAATGGTAGTAAATGAAATGATCTTTGTTTTGGGGGCTCATACTAATAAATGAGGGTTTAGATATTTTAGACGTCCAGCTTCTCCACATCATTGGACTTCATTCCTAACAACAAAAAAACCCCTCAAGGATCTAGTCCAGGATTATAACGTGTGTAATTCATGTACATTTACACCTCCGCACATTACTCCCATTACTGCCCATACAGTACACCAATCACCAGGGAATGTTCACACCGAGTTATTTTTGCAAATGGAATTTCGAGTGGAATAGACATGTAATAGGCCTAAATTAACAAAACCCCTGGGGACCTTCCATAGGCTCTTGGCTGTCATTGTAATGGATCACTTCCCCTGATCTTGCTTCAGGGGGGACAACCCTATGCTGATGTGATATCTCTGAAGGGTTAATACCCACAAACAGAGCTGTATAGGACAATGGAATCCCAGGGGCCATGGTGGCTGCTCATCTCCTGAGCTGAGTTAGGGCTTAGGCCACATGTAGTGAAATACAGCAAAAAAACAAAAACCCAAAACCACAGTGGAAACGTGTGGCATCTACTTCTGTGGACTTTCTGCTCTTAGACTGACAACACCAGCATTTCCACAGGTACAATTGACATGCTGCGATTTTCAAAAATACAGATTTTCCACTGCAGATTTTTTCTGCAATGTGTGGATGGGATTAGGTACAAACCCACCAACATTGTAGGTACAGTAAAGCGCAGGGTTTTTTTGCTGGTCAAAATGCTGCTTTTTTTCAATGTGTGGTTCTGGCCTTAAAAAAAGAAATTCTCTACTAAAGTTATTTGTAGTCCAAATTACATGCAATTAAATAATAAAAAAAAACACATTTAAAGATGTCCATATCCTTTAAAACAAGGGCATAACAACAAGATGTAAAATCACTGATGTATGAGTGGGAACACGCTGGGATCTTGGGAAGCCATGCTATACTATTAGATAACATGCATTTACACCTATGGTATTGAGAAGAAACAAGTGTTGCCCAACCCAGCCATACCATAATACTCTCGACTCACTGTGGCTGGATTCACATCTTTTGCAGCCTCCACTGGAGAGCCCATCGCAGAAACCACCAAAAATAGGCGGAGAGAAAAGTCCTGCACGGGGAACTTTTCTTTCCGCTGCTTTCTGTTTATAAATTGCAGACACCCAGTGGTCCCCATTAGAGTCAATGGTGTCCTGGTGTAACCGCTGGTTTAGCTGTCATTTAGGTTTCCTGGTGGATCCGAATGATGGAGACCACAGTGCTAGCATTTTTACACATTGTCTACCAGTAAGTATTTGGACACCCACGCAAATGAAGAGATCTGTGGTCATAATATACGTCACACCTTGGTCCCAGTGCATGGTAAACTCAACGCCGACGCCTATTGTGCTATTTTAGATAACAGTGTGCTTCCTACATTATGGCGGTTCTATGGGTTGGACCAATGATGACAACGCCAGCTGTCATGTAGCGAGGTCAACCATGGCTTGGTACAGTGACAATCAGGTTAACCGACTGGTCTGGCCTGCCCAGAGTTGCACCCTATCAAGCACCTCTGGGATGAGTTAGATCGTCTAAGGCAGGGGTAGGGAACCTTCGGCTCTCCAGCTGCTGTGAAACTACAACTCCCAGCATGCTCCACTCACTTCATGGGAGTTCCAAGAACAGCAGAGCCAGTATGCATGCTGGGAGTTGTAGTTTTGCAACAGCTGGAGAGCTGTACGTTCCCTACCTCTGGTCTAAGGGGTGCAGCAGCTGTCCAAAATGGGTGAAAGACCTTACCTGTCTTCTCCAAGACCACTAGTCGACATACAAGGACTTGTGGAAAGCCCCGGAGGGCTGAGGCTGTAATTGCCGCTCATGGAGGTTCTACCAACTATTGAATATGAATGTTATTTCTATCCAAATACTTAATGGTAGACAGTGTATAAGAGACAAGGTAAGATCATCTTAAAGATAAGAGGCCTAGCGTCTCAGATCTCTGCTTGGAACACAAAACATTTGATGACAAATACACAGACAAGTTAAGGTTTAAAAGTTTCTTTTTCAGATTTTTTTTTTTCTTCATTTTAACTTTATTTGTTGAACTATTCCAAACATACCAAACCTTTGTCAGACGATGTGGAATGTACCACAGGTATGCAAATAACAAGATTTCCATAGCTTAAACATTCGGGCTACTGAAAATGGCACAGACCTAGAAAATGTGCAGAAAAGAAAAAATATACATCCGGTACAATGTTTTCCGCTTTTATTATTTATTTATAAACTTTTTTGGAGCACTTGGTGACATGTTCTAGAAAGGCCAAGAGATGAGTAAGCAAATCAGCCACCGGACACACGGCCTAGGCATTCTCAGGGTAAGGAAGGGGCGATGAGAACCTCAATACAGATCAAGCTATTACAGGGTATTATACAGTTCTCAACGACTTGAAACCAGTTCATGAAAAGTTCTGCTAAATTGCAAGAATTGGTTCCTGAAGTGCTAGCAAAGTCTGAATGAAGGCCTGTGCTCTCGTCTGAGATCACAGGAGAACATACAAGGACATTTTTCTTTCTTTATTCACCCATTGCTGGGATCCAAACAGCAGAGACTTCTGTAAAGACGGTGGGACTGCTCCCTTAAAGGGCTTGTCCACAATTTAAAAAAAAAACAAACAAAAAACTAAAAATGCAAAAAAAAAAAACCCAGCACCAACACCTGTTCCTAGTATTGCATCTCATCTCTGTTCAGGCATTTATGATCTATTTTTTTTACTAGAATATTGTGGGGAATATCTTTTTGGACATGCCCTCTACTGCCGGGAGCGCTAGAGATAGAAAACATTTAAAGGAGCATCTTTAAGATATCTCAAGCTCCTTCTGTGATAACTAAGCAGAACAGAGTGTCAGGGTACAGGTGGCCGCCAGGGTGCCAAGATGAAGTTGTACTGTTGGATTTACGACGACTGTTAGATAGATCTGAAATAATTCATGATACGTACAAGGTAATATTGCCTATAGCCGCCAGAGCTATACATTCATTTAAAAATCGGTGCAGATTTTTGCCTGAACCCTTTGCTTTTGCACCTCTCAATCTCATTCATTATACAGACAATACTGTGCAATTACCACCTTGTGCAGACAATCATTTGTTCTTGTTCCAATATATCTTAAAAAATAAATAAAAATTCAATGTGAAAAATCTACTGCAGTCCTGTGCGCCCCTATGGCGAAACCTCATACTTCTATCTGTAACCACTTCATGCTAATCTATCAAGTCTTAGGAAGGGCTAAAGAGGTAGCAGATGGAAGAGTAGGACTGTAGGATCGGCCTAAACCTGGAGACACACAGGTCTATATAGCAGAGGTAGGCACAAAACCAAAGATTTTTTTAATCCAAAAAATTAACAATTTATTTAATTTTTTTTAAGACACACGGGAGCGATAACAAGACAATGAAATTGGTTGCCCAAGTGGAACTAGTCTAAGAAAACAAGTGGCAGGATCAGGATAGATTGCAGGGGTGATGGGTCAGAGCACCAATCTGTATAGTAGCTTCTTTACAGGGTATCGGCAATACCCCGCACGGCTGCTACTAAAGCTCTATGCACACAAAGGATAGTCACACAGATCGATCGAATCTCTTATTTTTCCATATTCATAGATCCCTCAATAGACTCAAATCTATGAGGGATCTATGAAACCTTGTGCCCTGTGGATGCAAAATAGCGATTTTACAGCTGTTCTGCACATTCATCATCTGAATAGAGCCTTGCAGGAAGCCGGAGCAAAGTGCAACAGCCAAGGGAGCGTTCACACTACCGTCAGTGTCCGACAGCTAGTGTCCGCGCAAAATCTTGTGCGGACATTAGCAGCGGACACTAGCTGTGTCCGTTACATTTTGCATGGATTTAAATGGACATCGGGTGCGTTCTTTTGCACTCCGTGCCTGTCCTTAACTGTCCGTTCCCAAAGATGTCCGACTTCTCAAGCGGACAATAAAAACCTACATGTCTGGTTTTGCTGTCCACTTGAAAAGTCGGACATCTTTGGGTACGGACAGTAAAAGAACGCACCCGATGTCCATTTAAAATCAATGCAAAATGTCATGGACACAGCTAGTGTCTGATACTAATGTCTGCACAAGATTTTGCACGGACATTAGCAGCGGACACTAGCTGTCGGACACCGACGGTAGTGTGAACGCCCCCTAAGAGTCAGACCCCCACCATGGATATCCTGATCCCAGAGAACTCCTTTAAAAGGACATTAACTATTGCAGCCATTTTTAATCTTCATTTGCTTTCCCATTGGTTGGCTCCTTTCATTATCATTTTCATCCATTTTCCAAAAATTGTTGTGTGGAGGTTAAAATAAAGCCAATATAATCGAGTGTGTGGAGGACAAACGTCATTCTCTCGCTCTACCTGACATCTATCGAGTAACACCGGGCACACCACAACACGCCTATGCCTGGTTTGGAGAAACCTTACTTCTCATGTCTCGAGTACCCCGAGAAAGAAAAGGAAAGGAAAAAAAACAAAACAAGTACCAAATATATTACAAATGAAGAGTTTGGACAAATCAATGTAACCCAATGTTGTGCATGCATGCAAGTCCACAGACACAAGGGATGGCTGGTACTAGCAGTACGGTAGACAGTGACTGGCAAAATGAAGGCCTAGAACCCCAAAGAATGAGCCTGCTGACACGTCCCCTCTGATACAGGAGACCAAAACATGGGGGGAGAGAAACAAAAAACAGAACCACTCGGGGCATTGTGCCTCTCTTGGTCACATAGGAAAACAGAAATGCATATTTTTTTTCCATTGGTTCAGCTCCAAGATTAGGTTTTTTTTTCACAATAATTAAGAAAAAAAAAATGATACTCATACCCCTCCCCTTAGTTTGGTTGTCATTTAATTTACATGTTTAATTAGCTTTATTTACAGAGCATTCCCCCATCAGTCTCCAGTATGGCCTAAATAGCATTGTCACGCAGGAGTGCGGTTTTATTTTTGTGTTTCGATTCTTTCCTCTTTTATGCAGATTCTTAAAAATAACAGATGTCGAGCTCTTGGGAAGGGGCGAGCGGGGACCAGATGATTTCTCTCAGTTACTCAGCAGAAGTTCTGTTGCAGTCTCTACATCCCATGCCTTTGATGACAAAGCAGCTATTACTGCATTCTGTAAGAGGAAGCAAAGAGACAAGTGAGGCTTACACAGACCTTAGAAAATACTACATGTGGCAATGTGCTAGTAAGTGCTGGCTCACCACCTCGGGCACATGCGGTTTTATATACCGCTATAAAGCAGTCAGAGCGCTGAAATCAGCGCACTGTCGGCTTTTACGATCGTTTCCCCAGGTGAAGAGTTATCGGTGCCGGTACCGTAGCTCTTCACCCTCAGAAGCGCTGTACTGTGAGAGCGGGGAGGAACGCCATCCCAGTACTCGTCCATAGACGAGTACTATCAGGAGGGGAGGGGGCGCTCATTCGTGAATTCAGCACACAGTATATAAAACCGCATGTGCCCCAGGTGGTGAAAGGTCCTCTTTAAATTAGGGCTGGGTAATTATGACCCAAATCAAAGTCGAAATTAATTGGATATTTTACCTTAATTATAATTAATGATTTATGTAACGATCTGTTAAACCACACCCATTTTATAGTACACAAAAGTGTTGGACAATGCTCGCGAAAAACACTTCCGAATCGAAACAGCTCTATACTCTGGTCTGGCGGGGAAGTGATCAAACAAACAGTATTGCTCATCTCTTCTGGGCTCCGGCATCATTTCCTGCCATCTAATTTATGCCAGGGACCACTGAGGACTGTGACTCGAGGCCTCAGTGGTCACATGGGTCATGCAATGTGTGACGGCAGGGCTCAGTGGTCACTGATTTCAGTCAGTAGTGCCAAAGAAAAACGAAGTCGAGCTGGAGCCCATAGGAGGTGATCGCCTCCCTGCGCCTCCGCTGAAGAGACCCCACAATATAAGAATAGAAGTTCCGATTCGGACAAGTTCGGTCATAATAAAATAGAAGGTAGAACCTAGCAACTATTGTAATATCCGAACCGAAATAACAAACGGGAACAAAATCGGTTTAAGTTTGGTTTCGGTAATTTTTGATAAATTGCCCAGATAGAAGGCAAAAGCTGCAGCCATCAAATAAAGGAGAAAATGAGACATCCTTTATATGTACTTGCCACTAGGGTTGAGCCGATCTTGACTTTTCAGGATCGATTTTGAAATCCAATTTCTGATCATTTTTCATTCGAACCCGATCTCAATCCCAATTCCGATCCCAATGCAAGTCAATGGGATTTTTTTTTACTAATCGGAGATTGGATTTTAAAAACAATTCTATTCACTATACAGCATGGATTCTAACAATTAAAGCGTTCAATTGTTAGAATCCACGCTGTGTAGGGATTTTTTTTTAATCCTCTGGCTACTTAGTCCCCCCTGGTGTCCACTTACCTACAGAGATGGCTGGTCCGGTGCCCGGTGTTCTCCTCCTTCGCCTTGCTGCCCCCTGCCTACCCGGTTAGGAGAGTGTGGGTGGGTACTGGGAGGGGATACGTCACGTCTCCCTGCCCTGTACCTTCCCACACTCTCCTAAGCCACAAGCCCCGCCTTCTTCCTAGCTCTTTAACACTAACCTGGGAGGCGGGGGCAGCGAGGCGAAAAAGAACAAGAACACCGGGCAATGGACCAGCCATCTCTGCAGGTAAGTAGCTACTAGAGATGTTAGCTAGTCTCCCATTAGAATGAATGGACGCAGCCGGCGCGCAGGGGGTTAAGGCTGTGTGCCGACTGCTTCCATTCATTCCTATGGAACCGCAGCGCAGCCTTCACACTGAGTATACACTCTGCTCAGAATGAGTGGAGCGTATACTCAGTGAGAAGGCTAACATTGTTAGCTTTTCCCACAATGCTTGGCCAGTAGCAAAGCATTGTGGGAAATAATCACTGATCTCAATCCCACCTAAAAAGATTGTGTTTGGAATTCAGATCGCAATCGTGAAATTTTCTCGATCACCGATCTGATCTTTTCCGAACACGATCGCTCAACCGTACTTGCCACCTAATTTTCAAATCCGAATCAAGTGGATTTTTATTCTGCAATACAGCCATAATGGTAAGTATTCACACATTTGTACACTTCCTTTAAAATAAAGGATATCATTGAAGGGCTTTTCTGAGGCTTAGATATTGATGACCTATACTAAGGGCATCAATATCAGACTGGTAAGGGGTAGGACACCTGGCACGCACACTAATAGAAGTAGCACACAGTGTACAGAGCCGTGCTGACCAGAAGACACAGCTCTGTACACTGTAGTGGCCAGGCCAAGTTACTACAGCTCAGTCAGGACTGCATATATAACAGGAAGGCAACTGTACCAAACACAATACTTACTCTATCGAAGCCCATAGCACAAAGATTTTCTATTTTTCTTGTGTATTCTGGACTAGTGACTGGTGCGCCTGCGTATACATGTGCCCACAGCCGAGCTGTCTGTTTAAACATGTCTGGATTTTGCTTGTACTAGGGGAAAAAAAACAAAAACAGAGTCAGCAAGGGAATTAAAGGGTATAAGGAAGACGTTGATAATTTGGGCATTAACGCTTGTTGTTATAGGACAAGGCCATTCAATTTGGGGTTTCTGCATGACAAAGAATCGTTTTTGGATTCCTTTTTTCTAGGAGATGAAATGACAAAAAAACCCAAACCAAACAACAATTTGCACATTGTGTATTTATCTATTATCTAAGGAGTTATCATCTATGGTAATAGTCTCACCTGGTTAGCCACCACTGCGTCCTGCGGGTCGTCTGGTTCTGCTGCAGCCAACAAAGCTTGCAATGATAACAACACTGTCCTTAATGTCATGGCCGCTGCCCTGGGGATGACAGAAGAGTAACAAGTTAGTAGAGTAATACACATATTACTTATACCTTAGAAGGGTTATCTACGACCAGATAATGATGGCCTGTCCTTAGGATAGGGCATCAGTGTCCAGTCAATGGGGGTCAAACACCCAGCACCCGCACTGCTCATGTGATATCTACACAGTGTATAGAGCCACAAGGATTCTTACACTGTATAGTGGTTGTGCTAAGCCATTGCAGCTTTACAGACATTGTCACCGCAAAGCAACAGTGATAAACACTGAGCCATTGAGCTGCCCATTCTCCAGGTCCCTGGGGGACCCCCAGCAAGGTGACACTCATCCCCTTAACCTATGGACAGTGTGTTGATAAAGGGACAACCCTTACAAAACACATGTATACCCAAGTCCACAGGTTAAGGGGATGAGTGCTACAAGAGTGTCAAGATTAAGACCCAAACCACTTTCTCCATAATAAACATGTAACAAGCCTTTATCCAGGTCTTACCATTGATCCTTCAATATATCCAAACAGATGGCTCCCGTAACTGAACTAATATTTGGATGCCAAATTTTAGTAATAAACCGCACCTGAAATAGAGACGTCCCATTAGTACAGCAATGTAACCACATTCAACCTCCTGCAAATAGATGTTTCAAGGTCTCGGCATCTACTGCATCTTCTACGTCTGGCCATACAGATACATGAGCTGCAGCCAGGTCCCTCACCAATAAAAGGTTTTCTCTAAACACAAAAATGAAGGTTCTGAACAAATCCTGGAGGAACAAGGAAACCGAGACCCAGAGGACATGACATTTTATCTTATATATTTATTTGTGTGAAATTGTATATACAGTGAATTGCCATGGTAAGATCCCCTAATATCAGCTGCCCCCCTAAGGCTGGTCTTACATGACCGTATTGAATGTACGGTCCGCAAGTTGCTGATCGGCAACATAGACTTTGCAGATGTGTGTCCTGCCACACTCTCCCATAGAGTTCTATGGGCGAGTCCGTGCTGTGTCGCAATTCACGGCCATTACGGACATGTCCTATAAATTGAAGACCACCGTTGCGGCCCGGCCACACCATGGATAAAATATCCGGTGATGTAAGAGTATTAAATATAATGTGTCTGCAATTGAAAACCCTCAATTGTAGACTTACATTACGGCCGTGTAAGACCAGCCTAACACAGGACAACAGTCTACAACCCCCAGTATGTTCCGGTCACCTCTGTGCCAATACTGAGAACATGCATGCATGCTGGGAGGTGTAGTTTCACAACAGCTGGATTATTGTGGTTGCTGATCCCTGCTGTAAAGGTATCAGGCCACAATGGGTTGCACGGCTTAAAAAAAATAAATAAATAAATAAATAAATTGGTGGCCATGTCTGACATGTTCTCTTTAGTAAATACTTTAAATGGTGAAAACCAATTCCACGGGATTTTTACTTTTTTATTTTTAATTAGAATTGTATTGTGCCATTCCTGTTATTCCTCCCAGAAGTTTATATATCAATTGGCAACCAGGTGCTACCATTCTCAAAGAGGCGACTTCTGCATTTCATTGTGTATGGAGTCTAGATGTTTCACACACAGCATACACATCCAGTCATTTACATTTTTTCATTCAGACTTTTTTGTTTTACAGACTATTAGTCTGTAACACCAGCCCCCCAAATACTGTCCAGGGGTTGCATCTAGCATTACAGACCAGCTTCATTCACTTGAGTGAAACTGAGGTGCAACACCAAACACGACTCAGACAGGGGTGCTGCTGCTTTTGGAAAAAGGCCTCCACGTTCCTGGACAAACCCTTTAAGGCCTCATTCAGATGGTAATACTCTGGTCAGTATTTTGCATCAGTATTTGTAAGCTAAAACCAGAAGTGAAACCAAAACACAGAATAAGTGAAATTCCAACCATTCTACTTTTTCTGTATGTGCGTGCACTCCAAGGTTTGGCCTACAAATACAATGACCAGACTACTGCTGTGTGAATGAGGCCTTAAACAGTAACAGTGCCTGGCCACTATCTGCTTCTGGCTGGATAGTGCAGGAAACGGACGTACCCCTGAAAAGTGGATTCATACCAAGGCCCGCTGTCTACCCTTTAGACTGAGGCCCACGTTGCGGGAACGCAGCTTTTTGTTGTTGCAGATTTTGTTGCAGTTTGAGCCAAAGCCAGGACTAGATTAAGCAGAAGTTAGAAGTATAAGAGCTTTCTATATAATTCCGATTCCATCTGTAGCCACTCTTGGCTTTGGCTCAAGAAAACGCCACAAAAAAACAAAAACAAACAATTCCAGCATCTTCTTACCTTTGGTGGATTAAAAGGGTATGTTTCTGGGATTTTAATTTCTAACTGATACCGCCCACCTGTAAGAGAAGAAAAGCGGATACATCACTACAATAACCATCCCGTACGTCTAGTACAAGTATATATCACGTAACCCAGGACTGACTATTATTTCATGACAAGTTCTAGAACTTCTCCATAGATGTTGTGCTTCAATTCCTCATCAGTTCTGAGGTCTCCATGTGTCATCATCAAATGGAAATATTCTTTACACACAGAAACTAAATACCCTTCAGCCCTATTCACACAACGGAATTCAGATGCATTTTAGCACATCAGTGCAACCCCATCTGCATTCACAGATGAATTTCTTCACCTTATTTTTCTTGCTGCGGGAGATAAAGTAGAACTAAATTTTAGAAGAACTTTTGATTTCCTGGCAGTATTTGTGCGTCTGGGCCACAGAACAGAGACACAAAATATGGGGAAGGTCCTGCACCATCCATAATTTTTTTTTTTTATTTTAACAAACTTCCTATTCATTCAAGTGTATGGGTGAGTGCAAATCATGGACAGCACACGGATAACAATCTATGTGCCACCTGTTCTGTTTTCACGGTGTGTGCATGGGGCCTGACTATTCACTGACAGAAAGCAGAGATCTGAAACATGAAGAGCAATTATAATACATACACTATGTGATGAAAAGTATCCAGACATCCGGCTGAAAATGACTTACAAGTTGGTGGTGCCCTCCACCGGTAATGGAGGGGGCTTGCACCCCTTGTTGTTTTGCGTGGCACTATCACAGCACAGGCCTACATTGATGTATTAAACACCTTCTTGCTTCCCACTGTTGAAGAGCAATTCGGGGATGGCGATTGCATCTTACAACACGATGGAGCACCTGTTCATACTGCACGGCCTGTGGCGGAGTGGTTACACCACAATAACATCTCTGTAATGGACTGGCCTGCACACAGTCCTGACTTGAATCCTATAGAACACCTTTGGGATGTTTTGGAACGCCGACTGGGTGCCAGGCCTCACCGACCTACATGGATACCTCTCCTCAGTGCAGCACTCCGTGAAGAATGGGCTGCCATTCCCCAAGAAACCTTCCAGCACCTGATTGAACGTCTGCCTGCGAGAGTGGAAGCTGTCATCAAGGCTAAGGGTGGGCCAACACCATATTGTATCCAGCATTACCGATGGGGGGCGCCACCAACTTGTAAGTCATTCTCAGCCAGGTGGCCGGATACTTTTGATCACATAGTGTAGTATATTAAGAAGTTGCAGAACTTTTCACTACATCATGAACAGGACACCAGATAATACTATTGTCAAAATCTAGATGTAAAGCCATTGACAGATGTATAGTAGACATACATGCATTAGATATATACAGGGAAGGGTCTTTCATCAAACTACAAAGGCCAGGGGTCTGCCACTACAGGACAGGTAGATACTGTCAGCAAGCTGGACTCTCTAAATGCATTCACTATTACACTGAAGTGTGCGCTTCTGGGGAGGGGTTTCCATGATAAGACATTGGGCTAAGACAGCAGGATTGTAGTTTAGTTTTATCAGCAGTAATCTCTTCTGGATATTAATGGCTGTAGGATATACCAGAAATATCAGTGGATGCAGATCCCAGAAGTAGGACTTGCATCTATCACAAGAACAGGGGACCACTGACCCCCGGGCTGTGGTCACGGTGCAGGTCTCTACACGGACTTGTACAGGAATAACAATATTTTAGGCGGTCTTCTGAGCCATTTTCTGAACTTCAGAATAAATGAATAGAGAGATCTGTGTACATGTGGCCATCTCTTCCTTCACAGTAGACATGAGACAAGGGGTCAGGGGACCTCAGCTCTTGATGTAGCTGCTGGTATTTATGGCAAATCCTACGTGGACCCATAAATGGTAAAATGGGATTACCCCCGTAAAAGTCAGGGCACACTATTCACATATCTACACTACATTTTTCAGCCATTTGCTCTCAGCCTGAGACAGAATGAAGACAATGGCATTGCTAAGCGGAAGAATTTCCAAATAAAGTGAAATCAATATTTGGTGTGACCTTTGCCCTTTGGAGTCCTGGAAATGATGATACTACCGCAATAGAGCCCTGATCTCAGCGTCATCCAGTCTGTCTGGGATTACATGAAGAGACAGACAGATTGGACAAACCTACATCTACAGATGATCTGGGCTTAGTTCTCCAAGATGGCGGAACAATCTCCCTGCCGAGTTCCTTCAAAAACTGTTTGCAGATGTATCGAGAAGAACTGATGGAAGGCAAGGGACTGATCTCAGCAAATATTGATGGATTTAATTTAGATTGACCTTTTTCTTCATTCACTTCATTTTATTAATTCTGCAACCAGAGCCCAGCCCTGCAGATAGACGGATTCAGGTGACCCCAACCTAACCGTGCGAATTGTTGCCTCCATTGCCAAAATACTGCTTTGTGTGACAATATGCAAATAAGCCTTTTGCAGCAATGGCGGTGCTGTCACTTACCTCTTTACAGGAATGGCAACTCCCTTGTTGCGCCAAACATGTTTATTCACATATAGGAAAAACAGCGATATCTAGGCAAATAGAGACACCCTAACCCAAGGGTAGGGAACGTACGGCTCTCCAGCTGTTGCAAAACTACAACTCCCAGCATGCATACTTGCTCTGCTGTTCTTGGAAATCCCATGGAAATGAATGGAGCATGCTGGGAGTTGTAGTTGCACAGAAGCTGGAGTGCTGAAGGTTCCCTATCCCTGCCCTAACCTATCTATCTGCAGGGCTTGGTTGATATGTTTGATTCTGCTGACAGACTCCCCTTTATCCCTTCTATTTCTGAAAACATTATTTTGCAGAATTTTTTTTTCCATGCCTGCCTAGAACTCTTGCACAGGACAATATGGTCATCTTAAAGGGGTTTGTCTCATTCGAGGATATGGTTGTGAAGGAGGAGGATGCCCTTGCTTTGCACCTGCATGCAGGAGAGGCTACCACTTTGGTAGACTTGGCCCGTCAGGCAAGGCGGTGGAGATGTAAGGAGTACAGTACATGGCAGCAGACATGAAAGAAGTAAACCTGAGTAACTGGAGAAGCTTTCAGTGCCCACATCTATGGTACAGATTTGTGTGGTAGAGAATAAGAGTGAATGCATTTCTACAGAAGGCCTCCGCCACTACTCTACAAGATAAGTAAGGTGTACCTGAATAATAGAAGTCACTGGCAAGGGTGTCAGATGAGGAGGGAACAGCCGGTAAAAGAAAGTAAACCATCTTAAGTAAGCTAAAGAAGTAGTCAGAAGCCATTGGATGCAGGCCTACTACTAGAAAGCAAGCGACAGCTGTGTGATGTGTAGAAGATGTGGCAGGCTCTATGGACAATGTGACGCTATGGAGGAAGCCGCCATTGACTCTCCTTTGTTGCAGATTTTGCTGCGTCTACTTGAGCAAAAACCAGGAGCAGCTTCAAAAGGAATGGAAAATATAAAGTATGTACGTACAATTCTCCATTCTGTAAAACCCACGTGTGGCTGTATACTTCCGTATGGGGATTCTAAGTCTGCATGCCCTGCAGCAACTAACAGCAGAAGACAGGGGGCGACGTTTATTTACTAGCCATTATCAGGGACCCCCAACCCCCAGACAGAGGATATGCATCGGTGATAATGTGTTCAGTGGGAAGCCCCATTTACTGGAACACTAAATATAGAAAAGTACAAAAACTATCCAAAAACACTTCCTCCTTCCCTTGGCGCTGTTATCTCAAGTTACAAATGTGTTCCTTGCAGTTCTGTGGCATGTAGTAAGACTGGCTGGAGACTCCCTGCTGTGGTCTGTTCCTTGGATAAGGTCACCTTCACTCCTAAACTACCTGTTACTCACTCCAGAGCGACTCCATCTTCTCTTCTGGACTTGTCAGGGACTGCTGAGGCCAGCGACTGGGTGTCAGGGGTCATGCAGCGTCACAATGTCACAGCCTCAGTGGTCCCGGACATCAGTCATAGGGGTCACTCTGGAGCCCAGGAGAGGTGGGCAACACTTATTTATGTTTGATCATCTCCCCTGGGTCTCCACTTATACTCACAGAATAGAATAGACATTTCGAATTGAACACATACTGTAAAAGGGACATAGCTTTAAAGGGGCGTGGCCTAAATAATCCTAATTAATTGTAATCACGGTAAAATGCCCAATTAATCTCAATTAATCAACTAGCACTATGTCACGTGATGGGGAAGAATCAAAATGTAACTTTAGTAGAAATCTTCCATCTTAGGGGGCGTTCACACTACCGTCGGTGTCCGATGCTAATGTCCGCGCAAAATCTTGCGCGGACGTTAGCTGTATCTGCTACATTTTGCATTGATTTAATGGGACATCGGGTGCGTTCTTTTACCGTCCGTGTCTGTCTTTAAGTGTCCATTCACAAAGATGTCCGATTTCTCAAGCGGACAGCAAAACCCGACATGTAGGTTTTTGCTGTCCGCTTGAAAAATGGCATTAAATGTAATCAGTGATCCACAGACCAAATACTTAGTGGTGAGATTCACGGGCAGAGCTGGTTGCTACCGAAGTGCGGCATATGGAGAAAACAATAGGATGACATCAGCTCTCTCCACAAAGAAAAGAGCTCAGAACTAGATGAATCACACAGAACATCAGAAATACTGGAAATAAAGTCCGGAGCGAGATGATAACAGAAGCCTGTAAGAAGCATGCCATGCACAGGGAACACGCCCAGGGAAAACATCAAAATGTACAGCACATATTTCACTTTCTCTTATGCGGCAGTGAAGGCCGTATTGTATGTGTTCTATGTACTTGTATTTACCGACTAGGAGACCAGTCACCTCCCATGTAGTGGAATGAGAGGGACTTTCCTCCTGCAGCCATGAGCAAACAAGGAGGAGAGGACGGGTACTATGAGTAGCATGGCGACCCCACACAAGATATGGCGGCGGTCCCCCAGTACTTGTCATCTCATCCCGGCTTCACTTCCAGCGGTGTACATAGGAGCCGCACGCCTTATACAACATTAACAGCCATTCAATATTCTAGTGATGACAACGGCTCTGCTTTCAATGAATATAGATGAACGACTATCATGGCTCCGATACTGCCGAGCGAACGGCACTGAATGGTGGAGTTTATAGGGATCTATATTGTCCTGTTACAGTTCATTTGTAACTATTGTTTCCTTTGTGTTCTTAGGCCCGGTTCACATCTGCATTCGGTATGTCTGCATGGGGACCCCCAAATGGAATACCAAACACATTGACAAGTGGTGAGCAATGAAATCACACGGACCCCATAGACTAGAATGGGGTCTGTGTGTTTTCCATGCGGTGTCCACACGAGTCATACGGACAGGAAAGTAGTTCATGACGTATTTTTCTCTCCATGTGTCTGGTGTCCGCACGGAACATATTATAGTCTATGGGGTCCATGTGCTTTCATTGCTCACCACTTGTCAATGCATTCGGTATTCCATTCTGGGGATCCTGAAGTGGACTTCCCGAATGGAATACCGAACGCAGATGTGAACCAGGCCTTATGCTTAAAAACTTTAATAAAAATGTATACAGAGTAGAGGCGTTGCAATGTTTTTGTTATATGTAGGCCTGGAAAAAAGAATGCAGATAAGGCTTCCTCCAAAAAGGAGAAAGCGGTGTCTATAGTGAATCCCTCTGCCATAAAGTAGCACTCCTCTGTCAGAATGTAGACTCTCAATGCATTCCTATGGAAGTCAGAACTCAGCTCCTATAGAAAAGTATTTCAGATTCTGAGCTGAGTGTGACTAGACAAGTCAGATGGACGGTCATGTGCAGAAGCGCCAGACCCGATATCTGCAGCATAGAGCAAACTAAGTTTTCCAGTATGATTTGTTTTTCATAGGTTCTCACCTGTTCTGTTCCACAAGTAATTTTGGATTTAAAATCTGCATCAAAAAAGTCTAAGGCTTTATTCCCACATCCACACATCATGTACGCGTGGCATCCTCATTTTTCATGGATGTCAATGGGACAGATTTATGAAGACTCGCCTTGTTCACCAATCTTGTTGACGGAGGCACCCACCTCCTCATAAACGAGGCAACCCCCCCCTCTGGGCCCTGCACGCAAAATCTAAGCCAGTTCATAACGGTGGTAGATTTCCAGCTACATTTATACAAGATTTCTGGTGTAGATGATGATAAGTCCGGCTCCACCTCACTGCACGTCCTTGCCATGTTCCTTTTGCAGGTGGTACCGGATGAAAACCGGATGACAACTGTGTCATAGATATTGGATGTGATGTGAAAAGCAGATCAACCATGGATAGCACAAAACCCACAAAATAGCAGGTTGGGGTGCTGTCTGTTAATCACATGGACCTAAAATGTGAATGAGTCCCTATGTGAGCTTGGCATCACTGCAATTAAAAACTGCATGAAGTTCTTCATCAAAAAAGCACAGTGCAAACCCAGCCTTAACATATGTACCTACCCTATAGCTTATACAAAGCTTGCAGAGTCTGAATACTTTGCTGTTCCGTGCAAACAGGGACATGGACCCCATTGCCATTATTGATGGGGGTTCCAGCAGTCGACCGCTCACCAATGAGGCACTGCTTATTATGTTGGTTATAAAACACTACGAGCACCTAGCCATAGCAAGATATTTCTCTGCAGAGACCCCCCCCCCCTTCCCCCCGAACACAAATAACGTCAAATGGATTAATTCCCTTGCCAAACAGAAATCAGCAGGTACAATATTTATATAGCTGTACTTACCTTCATACGGTGTGTCTGGAGGGCCGGCAATTTCACCTCTCAGCTCGGAGAAATTCTCATCTACTAGGTCTACTTTGATTTGGTTTTTGCTAGTCTTTAAAAGAGAAAAATAACAGGTATAAGAACAGGGATTTTACCAGAAGAGATTCACAGTCTGCACATGAGAGCCAATACAATAATGTAACACTGTGCTAGCTAGATACAGGGCAACACCTGAATGATGGAAGCAAGCATTGATGGACTAACAAAGGGCTAAAACAAGAAGGATCTAGTGCTACAATGTACATAAAGCTGCAAGTTCACTCAGATGTAATGGCAGAAGAGAGAGCAACACGAACATCTGGATCATGCGATTCCCTGGGCTGTGCAGGTCAGCAGGTGCAGCTGGCACAGAGAAGGGCACACGGCACAGGCCGCATGTTCTGAATAAGGAATCTGTAGTCATTAAAGTACAAAAGCATTGACCCAGAGTTCACGTGAGGTAATATACAATATCCCTGGACCGCAAGCCGAAAATAGCTGCTCTTCTAAGAAGACAAATCTGGATGTATCCAAGAGGCAAGAACAGATACAAGAGTCTCTCCGGCTGGATACAAAACCCTTCTATTCAGTAACATTGTATGGGACGGATCCGGGCACAGAAGGCAATACAGATGAAATATCTGAAGCCTATGTGCCGTCCTAAAGCCTGATGGGAACACATGGGTGCCCTAATTCATTTTGATGGGTATGGCCGTGTTCACATCTATGCTGGAGTCTCGGTTGCAGTGCCTGCCTAAAATTCAGTGGATGAAAAAGTCCTCAGCTAGTTTCCGTTTTAAAGTGACAGTGACCCCTTTATAGTCAATGGTGTCCACCTGACTGTGCGTTACTGCTGTTTGTTGTTCTGGTCCTCCCATAGACCAGTACAGAGGAGAGGTGATGCTAGTGAGAACCTGGCGTAACTAGTATACAGTACAATAACATTGGGACACCGACTACGCTTATAGGGGCTCTCATATAATATGGGGTTGGGGTCCCACTGGCAGTAAAAACAAATTTCACTCTTGTGGGAAGGCTAACTACAAGAATTCGGGGAGTCTGGGGGAATTTTTGCCCATATCCAGAAGAGTATTGAGCACTGGCCATCAATAATTATGTTTAATTAACCTTTATTAAAGTAATTATCAAATATAAGAGCAAATACCACCAAAGGCATAGACTGGTGAGCCAAAGAGGCCAAAACGACAAAGTACAAGCGCATCAATATTTAATGGGGTTTTCCCAGTGACATAACTATATCTAATATTGTACACAATTAAAAGCAATAAACTTTTTTTTGCAAATGTACCGTATATACTCGCATATAAACCAACCAGAATATAAGCTGAGGCCCCTAATTTTACCGAAAAAACTGGGAAAACTTATTGACTCGAGTATAAGCCGAGGGGGGGAAATGCAGCAGCTACTGGAAAATATCAAAAATTCAAATGGTCGGAGTTTTTGGGTGCAGTAGGTGCTGGGGAAGGGGAGGGGGTGTTTTGGTTGTCTGTCTGCCCCTTCCCTGAGCTTGAGGACTGTTTTTTCTTCCCCCCACTTGGAATTTGGCTGATAAGGGCTGAGATCGGGAGTCCGTTACCTCTGTATGTAATGCAAATTGACTCAAATCCAGCTCTGCTACATCAGCTTCATGCTGTGGCAATTCATTTACAACCAATCTTGTGCAAGTGAAACCCCGCCCACCTATGTGCTGAGAAAAGCAGGAAGTGAAGAGAGCACAACAGCCTGCAGGTTAGTGAACAAGCGTCATGGGAATACCTCTTTAAGCTCTGTAATGCCAGGTGGGCGGTGTCATGCAGGGGGTGTGATTCAGAGCTCCAATCAGAGGTAGCCAGTGTCAGAGCTCAGAGTCACACCCCTTGTCCGCTCCTGCCTGACTCCGCCCTCCTGACAGTACAGAACATTAAAGAGTATATCAGGGACCAAAACTAACAGCAGTGATTGTTCAGGGAAGGTGGGGACTAGAGAAAAAATTCCAACTGTTCCAGAAACAGAGGAGCAACAGCTATTGAATGATGTAAAGATTGAATGAAACAAACCCCCAACCACATAGCTCAAGTAAATGAGCTTTGAAATAAAAAAAGGAGGGAGGGGACTGGTTCCGATCTCATGACACTGGTTTAGAACCAGCCTGAAACACTAGGATCCAGCATGGAAAAAAATACAACAGAGGAAGTCAGGGAAGTTTAATTCCTTGGACAACCCCTTTAAAGATATATGTCATTCCAATAGACATATCTGTAGTTTCTAACCAAAATGGATTGGATTCTCTTGGACATTCTTCAACAGAGTTCTACCATACATATATATACACACACACTCATACACACACACTCATATACACACACACACACGCAGAGTGCATGGCTGGGGTCAGGGATTCACCATAGGCTTTCACTTTCTACCTCTCGGTTACAATGAGTTAGATGAATAAGCATTTCTGGAACAGTTTACTAACTATAACACAATCTACTTGCTGACTCTGGGGTTTGAAAGAAGGGATCTGTTCTGTTTCACAAGAACCTATTGCCTTATTACAGCCCGTAGAACAAGAAGGATCTTTCACAACCACATATACATATAGCTTCAGGAAAATTAAACCATACACACACACATACTGTATATATCTATATAGCTAAGGACGAGTTCACATCTGCGTTCGGCAGTCTGCTTGGAGACCCCGAACAGAAACCTATACGCATTAAAAAGCAGTTAACTACAAAACCACACGGACCCCATGTGGATTCCGGATGAAACATGTGGAGGGGAAAATGTTGCTTGAAGTACTTTTCTCTCCGCATTATTCATGCGGACACCAAGCAGAAAACACATAGACCCCATTATAGTCTATGGGGTCGGTGTGGTTTCTTGTGGCCGCGGGCAAGCGCAGTCGGCTCAACCCGAGGCCTACAAGTTTCACTGCATGCGCCGGAAAACGACACGTGACGAGGACGTTCCTGAAGAAGATGGAAGTGTCGCTGGAGATTTCTCTCGCAGCATTGGGGACGCTCCCAGTGCTGTTTGAGTGCTGGGGACCGCCCCCAGTGCTGCGAGAGAGCTCATTTGCATACCGACAAAAAACGGGATTTCTACTGAACGGGGACGTGGAGAATACATCTAAAGGTAGAAGAATAGCCTTTCTTAAAGCTACGTGTAATCAAGAAAAAAAAAAAAAAAAAAAAAAGTGTTTTAATGGTAGAATCCTTTTAATGCGTATAAGTTTCCTCCTGGGCGGGAGGGGCATGGGGGTGCCCCCAAACAGAATACGGACGTGAAACGGGCCTATGTAAGGGTGCATGCACACTGAGTAACGCCGGGCGTGTATGAGAGCCGTACACGCCGGCATTACAGCAGACTGCCGAACACTTCCCATTCACTTCAATGGGAGCGCTCGTAACAGCGGCGTTTACGAGCGCTCCCATTGAAGTGAATGGGAAGTGTTCGGCAGCCCTGCTGTAACGCCGGCGTGTACGGCTCTCATACACGCCCGGCGTTACGTAGTGTGCATGCACCCTTACAGTTCACAAAAATGTGCTGGAGTCTCTGTTGAAGACTCTGTTGCAGAAACCTCAGAAAAATCATCAGAGAGAAAACCTGCATGAAAGACTTTTCTCTCTGCCGGTTTCAGTTTTGAAAAGGTGGACCCCCATTATAGTCCATAGGGTCCTTGGGTGTCCGTGTCTAATGGCTAGAACAGTGGTGTGACTCTTTGTTGCTTGGGTCCCCCAGCAGACCAGAGAGCCCGATGAAGATGTGAACATACATATATATATATATATATATATATATATATATATATATATATATATATATATACATATATATATACACACAGGCCCTATGCACGGTTCATTTTGTGTACCAGTAAAAAAAAAAAAAAAACAAGAAAAAACCCCATATACCTATGTCTTGAATCACATTTGTCTATGTCTTTCTATGTCTATGCCTATGTCTTGAATTACATTTGATTTATCACTAAAGAAGGGTTCGGTGAATGTGCATATGAAACTGTTGGGCTCGGTACCTCAAACAAGCTTAAGAACCTCTGTTTTAGGATTATCCCCCATTTTTGCACAGCCACGTCCCTTATATATAGGCCAATAAATTCTGGTTTCATTTAGTCAATCCTGACTGGATAGCGTACAGCGAGGGACATATCCTTTGGTCAATAGCAGGGAGGATACAAAGTAATTGGAATAATCGATGTGGGCGAGATCTCATCCAATGAATTGCACAGCCCTAGTTACGGTTACTTGGTTCTCCCGGGCACGATGAGGGTAACAATTACCACAAATTGGCAAATGTCGGCACAATTTGTAGAAATTACCTCGAAAAAAATCATTCAGCGAGAGTGTGAGCAGCTTCAGCTATTTGCATAGTCGTCTCCTTCCAGGACAAAGAGATGAAAACTTATATGTGCACAGTATATAGTGACAAGTGCAAACCTGCACTGGGCTAGGAAGCAGGTCATGTGACTCATCCTATAGTCATGTGTATATAAGAATATCAAGGCTAGTGAAAGTGTTCCTGGACCAACCAGCTTTTCCTGCTGAATAGATACTCTCTGCATCCACAGGGCGGTTACCTTCTTCAGGGATGTTCTTAATAGACCTAGACAGTTCCAAATCCTGTATTTTCCAACATATACCTACAGTTATTAGGCATTAGCTATATTCAAAGATACACGGTAGATAGAGTTATATGTGATGCTGGTTCTGAACAAGATCTCCAGGATATCTATAGCCTTAAGCTCTGGGTCTGTGACATTAATATATATATAAGCACTGACAAAATATATTTAAAGGGGTTATCCCGGCTAAAAATATTGATGAATTCTCCTATGGAAGCCAAGCTGCAGTGATTCAGTTCCACCACTACACAGAGAACAGCGCTGTCCGCTTCCTGCTCCATTCTCTGTGCGTCAGCTGCTGAGAAGAGCTTATCTGTACAGGATGTCAAACCCAGACACACTTAATACCCGAATCCTGTGTCTGTGGCTGTTCCTGTGTCTGCACCACACATGTGACCTAGCTGCCTGCTCTAAGGGGGGAGGGGCTAAGTGCACGGAGCGAGCCTGTGTTTGTACCACACATGTGACCTAGCTTCCTGCTCTCAGATAAAGGAGGGGGGGGGGGGGGGAATGAGTGCTGCTTTCTTATATAAAACAGTCTAAATCCTAGTGGGCTAAAGGACCTGGTCCCTCTGCTCACTAGGATTTAGCTGACTCTATATAGAACAAGCTAAATCCAAGTGTTCTAGGACCTTTGAGGACATCACAGGCCCTTCAGTCGTCCCATAGGATCACGCTATGTGGTGGGTGGAGCTACACGCTAATTTGGGGGCAGAGCTAAACTGGAGGTAGTTGGACAGTATGGCTTTGCATATGAAACCCCGCCCACCAATTGACATCGAAAACCAGGAAGTCAGAAGTCTTTGCAGCAGCGAAGACTGGTGAGCAAGGGACATTGGAATACCCCTTTAACGAAAACCTTTTGGGAATAAAAAAAAAAAAAAAAAAAATTCTCATTTTACCATTAAAAGTCATAGAAAACAAAACACAGTGCAGGTAAGCAACAGGAAACTGTCAAATTGTTAAAAGTGGAAAATTTCCTGCACTTCACTCAGAGGCCATGTTTGGTACATGTATAACATGGCACAGAAATCAGTAATGTTAAAGGGAGTCTGTCAGCAGGGGATTGGGTAGAAACCTAATACCAGTACTTTGTAGAGGTGATGCTACAATTTCCAAAAATGTCGCTGTTATTCAGCATTTGGAACCCAATGTTCATGTAAATTGCAGTTCTATATGCAAATGATGGGAAAAGTGCTGAGACTGAAGCCCAGGCAAGTGAATGCTCGCAAGAATCATAGAATCATGGGGACATGAAAGTAGATCAGGAAGTACTTTTCTGTCTGCATGTTCCGCGTGGACACCGCGTGGAGAGCACACGGACCCCATTATAGTCTAAAGGGTCCGTGTTCTTTCACTGCACACTGTTTGCCAACGTGTATGGTATTCCGCTTGGGGTGGGGAGTCCCCATGCGCATTCCCCAAACAGATTGCCAAACACGGATGTGAACCAGGTGTAAGGCATGCCTACAAAGCACTTTTCTCCTCATCTGTATATGCAGAACACTACAATTTACATAAAATTAGGGCTCCAGAAGTGAAAACAGAATCACCTGTACAAGGTACTAGAATTCGCTTGATCACAAAGTCACTGCTGACAGACTCCCTTTAGATCTTTTCCTTTTAGGAGATGTTAACACAAAATATTATTCCCCCCCATCAGAAAAACCTAATGCACAACCCCCAGCTGAACACCAAGGCCAACCATCGTAACTCTGCCACAGATCTGCAGTGATATGCTACAGATGGGACTACCGCGCCAATGGTAACCAGCTGCAGAATAACTTCAGGTTTCAAATTTTTATTAAAAAAATGAAAATGAATGGGTTTACAAGGTCTACAATAAGCTGCACATAAGCAAATAATAGGAAAAACACCGAAACCGACCGTCAAACCAGAAGATTCTGATTACAGGCACTAAAACAGCAGAGACCCAGTGGATACGGCACCCGCTCTCCATCGGTGCAGGCGCAATATCTGAAGTGCCAACATCCACAACAATAGTACAGCGGATGCTGGCAAAGGTACGGATTACAGCAACTGTTAACCTGTTCTACGCCACTGGCGAGGAACAGGTTAATAGACACTAATTGATTAAAGCGATTTAACACTGGCATGTAACAACGGGGGCAGAGCTACCACCCTGCAGGGCGGAGATTAGGCGTTCAAATGTTGGGAAAAAACGTAAGTGTATTAATAGGCACGAGGGGTCTTTCAATGTGTAAAAATGCATCTATGACGCCTGAACAAGGCTGAGGAGCCCTATACTATGTGGGCCACTGAGGAGCCCCCAATGGCAAGTATTATACAGTGTGGTAACTGACTTTTTTTTTTTTTTATGTACCGTTTATATTCGAGTATAAGCCGAATTTTTCAGCAATTTTTGTGCTGAAAGGGCCCCCCTTGGCTTATACTCAAGTCAGCAAAAAAAAAAAAAAAAATCCACATAAGATGTAGTAGCCCGCGTCCAAGACTGGTTTCACATTGGTGGATAGCCATATTTCCCAGACCCCAACCCCCAGCATCATAGTCATTGTGATTCTAGGAGTCTGTGCCTCGGTGCGGCGCTATAGCCATGTACAGGAAGGCAGGGACAAATAGCTTCATAGCCATTGATCACTCCAAGAGATAGCAAACATTCAGTCCTTACCTAAAAGTGTATAGGTAAGCACGCCTGAAAGCTAGCACGTGTACTTTAAGATGCATTGACATTTGGGTGCAGTTTTTGAAAAAAGGAAACACTACAAAAGTTAATAAAGTGACTTGTGCAAATGGTCACTAACTTGTACAAGCGAGGAGGGAAAAACTGCAAGTACAAGGGGTTTTGTTTTTTTTTACCCGCTATACCTGGAAGCAATGCTGGAAAGCAAACAGTATAAAAGGGCGGCAATCTGGAAATGCAATGTGTGTATTACAATCTACTAACAATTTTGTCCTGTTCGGAGTGTGTAAGTCCCACGTAATACAAGAACGCGACATACTGACAAACATGACCTTTTCAGCAATGCTCCCTTTACTCCTACATGTCAAGGTCCTGAGCTGCAGGTAATATAACACCCTACTACAGTTTACAGACAAAATCTAGAGAGACGTATAGAGATGACTTGAGTTACAGCCTGTATTACAAACCAGTGCTGCATTCACAAACGCTGCAGGCTTCAGAGCTGTAATCTCCCAACATTCGCTACTGATTTCCTTGAGGAAGTGTAATCCTTACAGCAGCCGCTGGGCAGTGATCTGGTAGGAATAGTCAGATATAGATTTTCATCATAGGAGCGCAGTTAAGAGGTTGTGTCTGTACGAGCTTCTAATAATAGCAAACAGATCGCAACTCTAGAGGAACAGGCTGTAACTCCGGACCGGTGCGTGAGATTTCATATACACTCAAACTGCTTTCAAGTTGTTGTCCAGGATTTAGGGCAGACTCAGGGTAGGGGTTAAAAAAAAAAAAAAAAAAGTCATATACATGTGTTACAGATTACTGGGGATGTATATGAGTGACTTTTGAATTATACTATAGAATTATTAATATTGTATAATTAGATGTATAATTTGTTACATAGTTACTGTCATAGGAATCAGTCACTGGCTTTTTAGAGAATCTTTAGTGATGGTCAGCCATTTAGGAAGGGTCAGGGGATAATCGTACACATCAGGGAGAGTGTGTGCCTACATAGGCAGTACGGAGACTTACAAGTCATTCCTGCTCCGCTAGGGATTCTGGGTAAAAAATATGCAAATCTATCCTCCAGGATGTAATTAGGAGAACAGTGCACTCTGTATGCTGCCCTCTAGAGGGCAGCCTCCTCAACATCATGCATGACTCAGATAATAAGCCTACTAACATGATGCGGAGTTTATTGCCAAATTAGTATTTCTATTCCAAAAGGAACAGATTCCCAGCTATGGACAGCGTTGTTTCGGCCTATTGGGCCTCCTCAGCATAGCGCAGGGATACTGATTTGGCAGAGTGAGAGACTATAGACCAGGGTCAGGGGATAATCATACACATTAGGGAGAGACTAATACTAATTTGGCAATTAAATCCGCATCATGTCAGTAGGCTTATTAACTGAGTCATGCATGATGTTACGGATGCTGCCCTCTAGATGGCAGCATACAGAGTGCACTGTTCTCCTAATTACATCCTGGAGAATAGATTTGCATATTATTTAGGAAGGAGTCAGAGTCGGTCCGGGGACAATAGAGGAGTTCCAGGCACATGACACTAAACTCTTAAAGACGTAGTGCCTAAATAACACCAGAGTCACTATATAATGCTACTGTATACAAGACATTATACAGTAAGTCTGCATTATCTGAACGTATACAGACAGTAGAAGCAGCAGCAAGGAAACTCTACAGGTAGGGCACACCATGACTGTACCGTTCCCATAGTCACATCATTCTGTAATCTAGATGACAAACCAGAACCCGGGCAATACACTGCTGCATGACTAGGCAGGTGTGACATTGAGGAGTCCGGAAAGCTGAGTCACTAACCTTTAGGAGTTTTAAAAGGGTCCCATCACTTTATGATCAATGGGGGTCCAACGATCCAGGGGATTCGGGGTTGGACACCAATTTTAGGTTGGCAGGAGTCCGACTGGTAAGAACCCCGTGGATCAGCTGCAGTGATCACCTGAAATACTTTCATCTGTCACCAGGATGAAGCAAATAAAACCAGCAATACAGTTGGATCAGTTTGGCTCACCTGAATGTTCCACCTTTTTCCCTACGAAAATTTGTGCCTCCATTGCTGAGATATTCATTTATTTCACAATATGCAAATGAGAAATCTGGAGCACTGAGGGCGGCTCTATGGTTCCGAATTAGTTTACCCCACATTGCTCTAAGCACCCTGCCTCTTAGTACTGGGCCAGGGAGCTTTGCAGAAATCCCATGTGGCCCTGTGTTCTCGTGATTCCAACGTATTAGAGAAGTTTGGAGCAAAAGAACAGCCCTCGGTGCTCCGGACTGCTCATTTGCATATTGTGAGATAAATTAATCTCTCGGCAAAGGGAGGGGGGAGTGTAACATTCACGTAAGCCTGACCTATCTGTGTTGCAGGTTTAATATGCTTCACCCTGGTGACAGACTCCCTATAGTCGCGGTATAGTGAGTACAGCAGTCGTCCCTATAAGGCTGCTATTAAAAGTGCGGCAAGTGACGGCTGATCTGCGGGGGTTCTGGCAGTCAGATCCCTACTGATCTAAGATTGATGTCCTATCCTATAGAAATTAGGGTAACCCCTTCACGTAACTACAGAAACTAATCCATAAATGTCGCCTCCTGACATATCTGGGACGTTGGCAGGGTCATTTCCCTGCAATGGCTATTATATACCCACAGTGCGGCGTTATAGACACACAGTGCGGCGTTATAGACACACAGTGCGGCGTTATAGACACACAGTGCGGCGTTATAGACACACAGTGCGGCGTTATAGACACACAGTGCGGCGTTATAGACACACAGTGCGGCGTTATAGACACACAGTGCGGCGTTATAGACACACAGTGCGGCGTTATAGACACACAGTGCGGCGTTATATACACACAAGGCGGCGTTATATACACACAGTGCGGTATTATTTCTTATATCCTAGTGACCTATAGCCATAGGGCGCCATTACACTGAAGGCAGGGTGGTGAGA
This sequence comes from Leptodactylus fuscus, assembly GCF_031893055.1. Classification (NCBI taxonomy): domain Eukaryota; kingdom Metazoa; phylum Chordata; class Amphibia; order Anura; family Leptodactylidae; genus Leptodactylus; species Leptodactylus fuscus. The sequence continues at coordinate 338,094,942 of NC_134265.1, forward strand.
TGCCATGTGGGCACATACATGGCTGTCACTGCTATCTGGTAAGTGATGTGTCAGTCCCAGCATGCCCCATGCAGCCAGGACTCCGGTAGCCCCTCCATGTGCCGGGCCTATGATCAGGCTGCCCCCTGTCTCTCCTCCATGACTGGATGTGGCCGTGCAGGATGACAGGACAGCCGGAGCCCCCTCTCACCTCCTCGCTTTTTAGCACTTCTTTGAACTCCCTCTTGATCCTCTGCGCTGCGATATTGGCCATGTCTGCTCAGGTGCTGTCTTTGCGCCGATCTGCCTTTTCAATGGATGTGACGCCGGAATGAATCTCTCGAGTGCTCCGGCCTTCCTGCAGTGATCTCCGGGCCCTGATTCCTCAGCCTCCCCCGCCCCGGAGAACGAGCCCCCGACACAACACTACACGGCAAAATGGTGGCAGGGGCATGCGCAGTGCACCGCTAGCGGCCGCAGGAAGAACTTCCTGACAGGGCTCCAGGGGACGTCACGTGGGCCAGCCCTGGAGACGCTATAGGTTGCTTGCGCGCCGGCCTGCTCACGTGACGTGTGACGCCAGCCCTGGAAAGAATTCTATGTCTAAGACTAGCTGTCTGAAGCAGCCAATCAGAGCGCTTCTTACATTCTGTAACCTTCACCTGGAACAACACAAGCTGCTATCTCATTGGTTGCTGTGGGCAGCTTATTTTCTGAACCCTTTTTATTTATGACAGACCATGTTTGCAGTGCTAGGTGCTTGCAGCCAGTCTCAGTGTTCATAGCGCTCCCTTGAGATTGTGGTGCTGGCCTCTTAGGCTCTGTTCACTTTTATGGGTACTATTCCGTTATCGGGCCAGCAGCAGCGCAGTTCAGCAGCAGCTTTCGGGGCAGCAGTTCAGCAGCGGGAATTACAATGACATCCGAGGACTGCTGGCCCGATGCTTGTGCCCAGTAACCAGTACATCGATGACCCCCCTCCCCCATCCTTCTCCTCCTGCCAGTGCTGCCCCCCAGCTCTCCTTACATCTTCCCCGTACCCTCTCCCCGCCACACGACTAGGCCTCACCTCAGCGCTAGTACCGAGACCGAAAGGAAAGACACCGGGGCTCAATCCAGGCCCTGACAAGAAACACGCCGACTATAGGAACGGTGAGCTACAGCGAGCCGGAGGGACAAACTTTCTGCAGCGTCCGGCGGCTATCTAGTAGCATTCATTGCTCAAGATTTACGGTGAGGCCTATTACAGGGAGAGGGTACGGGGCAGATGTAAGAAGAGCTGGGGGGCAGCACTGGAAGGAAGAGGAGGATGAGGGCATCGATCGATGTACTGCCTACTACACACAAGCACAGCCTCTATCATCGGGCCAGCATCGGCTTAGTCATGTGGCGGGGAGAGGGTACGGGGTAGATGTAAGGAGAGCTGGGGGGCAGCACTGGAAGGAGGAGGAGATGGAGGGGGGGTCATTGATGTACTGGCTACTGGGCACAAGCATCGGGCCAGCAGTCCTCGGATGTCATTGTAATTCCCGCTGCTGAACTGAACTGCTGTCCCGAAAGCTGGTGCTGAAATGCGCTGCTGCTGGCCCGATAACGGAATAGTACCCTTTTATGCTACACAGAGACCCATAGCCATAGGACAAGGGATAACTTGCAGATTTGTGGGGGGTCAACCACTGAGACCCCCACTACTGATAGAGACTTTGGCTCCCATTGTGAATGGTTCTGGGGTCAGGTAGCATGTACATTGCACCATTCATTTCAGCGGGAGCGCTGATCTAGCTGGGCGCTGTCATTCGGCCATCTTTGGTACTTCCATTGAGTGAATGGAGTTGTTGGAGTCCCACTGGTCTGCAAATGATCCCCATACTTTTTATGGGAAAATCCCTTTAAGATAAGATGGATGGAGGAGTGAATGTCTGGCCTTCCTTGCTGCAGATCTGCAGTTTTTACGTGACCACGGCTTCCAGCATTGCTCACATGCCAAGAGCTATGGTGATCACTTGCCGTCTATTAACAGTAGTTACATACATTTGTACAGGACAAGCTGCAGTACCCATAATTGCTACTATGAGAGAGTTGCTGGGAACCAGTCATGTAAAACAAAACAAAAATCTGTTGATCTGTGGGTGTTCTGACAGGTATAAACATCTATTTAAAGGGTTTGTCCTGTTATGGACACTCTCTGTCCTGTGGATAGGGGTTAAGTATCCGATCACCGGGTTTCAGGTCCCTCAGTGATCAGGAGGATGCGGGACTGAAAGTCCGTTTAAGGCTAAGGCCGCACATTGCGGAAACACAGCTTTTTTTTGTTGGAGATTTTGCTGCGTTTCTTTGAGCCAAAGCCAAGAATGGCTTCCAAAGGAATGGGAAATATATATACTTATACCTTCTGCTCAATCCGCTCCTGACTTTAACTCAAAAAACCTTAACAAAATCTCCAACCAAAAAAAGCTGAGTTTCCGCAATGTGGGGCCTCAGCCCTAAGGCTGGTGACCTTGTGTAACCAGTTCTCCATTGACTTCTATGGGGCTCCGGGTGCTGCTGGAGATTACAGTCCTGGCAGCGTCATAGAAGTGAATGGTGTGACGGTCACACAAGCTCACTGGCAGTCAATTAACAAGGAGGCCTTAGAGGGACTTTCGAATCCCCATTCTCCTGATCCCTGTGGGACCCAGTGATCTGACCCTTATCCCCTGTCCTGTGTATAGGGAATACATTTCCATAATGGGACAGCCCCTTTATTGTATCGGCTAGAGCAGCTTACCCACCCTCGGCGCTCCATCTGCTGTGAAACTCCCAACATGCTCCATTCACTTCTATGGGAGTTCCAAAAAAAGGCATATCTTGAATAGCCTTGTTAGCTGCAAATTGCAGGGGATCCACTCTCCATACATATCAGTCTGAAGTCTGAGCAGAATCTGCGAAAAATCAGCAGAGAGAAAAGTCATGTGTGAAGGCCTTTTTTCTCTGCCAGGTACCCGGCGGACCCCATTATAGTCACTGGGGTCCACCAATGTCATACGTGTCTACGTATGTCTAACTGCTGTTTTAGGGCCCCTTCACACGGCGTAAGCGCGGCGCTTCAAAACAGAGCCCATTGATTTCAATGGGAAGCGTGCGTAAATGCTTAAATTTTATCAGAATTTTTTAATAAACATTTGATTTTCATGAAAAGCACCAAGATAAAACTGTATGTATTTCTTCAGTTAAGATGGCTCAGTGCACAGTCTACAATAACAGAGAGCCAGATGCAGCTGGTATCAGAAACTGCAGGGATCAACTGTACTATAAAGAGAAATTTTCATGACCTTATTCTTGTTAAACAAGTTGTCTGGAACCATGATATGGCTGTGGCCTCTTAACTATAATGTACGGCGCTGTGCTTAGTATTGCAACTCAGTCATGGAACATATCAGAATGTTTCAGGTAGGCCCAAAGTTTTCCTTTACATGTGCCTTTATGTAGTTACTCCAGCCGGTAACAGCCTATTAAAAAAAAAAACAAAAAAACGCTGCGGTAGCAGCTGTCGCTGGGCCCCTAATGTCCCGGGCCCTGTGGCAGCTGCCTCCCCGGTAGTTACGCCACTGGGTGCTGCTATCTTGTGGATTTATATAAAAGCCTGACTAACAATATAATTTTTCAGAAGTTGAGGTATATGACTATTTCTTGTTGGCTTCAATGGGTTATCCTATGACAAACGTCTCTGTCACTCTAGTATACTTTGAGTGGTGCAGTAATGTGCCCAGGGAAGATATTGCTGACACGGTTACGGCATGTGTGGAATATGATAGCATATCTCCCAATCGGGAGAGGACGCAGATGAGTTGAATACAGTGGTGAAGCAGGAGCGGAGAGCGGGGCCTCGCTGAGGAGGGCGAGTCTCTTTCATCTCAGCTCTGGAAGAACAGAAAGCAGTGAGGACTGTCTTGTGGGACTGGAAGGGAAGTGTTAGTATTGTGTAGCATGGGACTGCATGTTGGCGGAGGGCGGAGGCTGAGGGGAAGGGGTTATGTATTTACATGGGACTGCAATGTTGAGGGGATGAAAAGAGAGTGATGTTTTATCCTGGAGGGTCTGGGGGATTGCATTGATGATTAGGGTGGTATAGGAGTCCCTGGAATACCGTTGGCATTGAGGGAGACACGGTCTTTTGGGTTCTGCTGGCATCTGAAGGCGGGCAGGGGTCCTTAAACTGTGGGCAACTGGAGGGGGACATTAAACCCAGGGGGGTATCTGGAAGATAACTTTAAAATAGGGGTAACTGGAGGAGGACATTAAACTGGGACAGCTGGAGGGGGACGTTAATGTCCCCCTCCGGTTGCCGCAATTTAATGTCCCTATTTAGTTGCCCCCAGTTTAATGACCCCCCTCTAGTTGCCCCCAGTTTAATGTCCCCCGCCAGCTAACTCCACAGTTTAATATCCCCCTCGAGTTGTCCCTCTTTCTGTTCTTTGAAAGTTGGGAGGTATGTGATGGTGCTATATTAGTAAGCAAAATAAAGAAATATCAGACCCTTCGCTTCTCCTCATAAATCAGAATTACCATTCAGCAATAATTTTCCCATGACATATGACAGGATCTGCTATGGAGCCTCTGACACAGTGTGATAATGTGCACTTACCTGTAACATGGTAGATGATATTACTGACTGACACACTGGAGCTCAGGGGGGTGACACAAGTACAGGCTGGAGACCTCCACCTGTATCCCTACGATTTCTAGATCTGGATCCTCGGTGACTTTTAACTCAAGTTTGCTGGGCTGAAAATTAGAATTTTATTACATCATTACAATTTATAATAGTAAAATATGAAGAATGGTATAAAATATACTTACCGCAGTGTCTGCACCTGAGAAATCACTAACAAGGAATATAAGCAGACGGCTGGTCATTGCATCTATGCTAACAAAAGTGCATCTGAAAAAAAACACTTCAGTTTGCCTGGCAGTATTGGAATTAGACCACCACTCTCTTTAATGAGTCGCATTTTATTTTATTTATTTATTTTTATTTATTTTATTTATGGTAGAGTTGGAAGGGACCTCAAGGGCCATCGGGTCCAACCCCCTGCGAGTGCAGGTTTTCCTAAATCATCCCAGCTATATGTTTATCCAGATTCCGCTTGAAGATTTCCATTGATGGAGCTCCCACCACCTCCCGTGGCAGCCTATTCCACTCTCTCACTACATTTTCAGTTTCAACGAACTGATGGACATTGATGTGTCAGAAGAACAAACACCGTGCCACTATTACTGGAAGAGAGCTGGTGACAGCAGCGTTATGGTCTGGGGAATTCTTCAATGGCATTCCCTGGGCACACTCCTCCATGTGGAAGGCATTCTGAACTGATTTGGGTACAAATCCATCCACCCCGTTTGTGTTATGGAATCTTCCACCAAGACAATGAAACTTGTGACATGGCCAGAAATGTCCAACAGTGGTTGGAAGAGCTCAACCAAGATTTCCAAGTATTTCCCTGGCCACCATTTGAGCATCTGTGGGACCACCTTATTCATTAAGTTTGCACTATGGATTGTTAGGAGCAGGACCAGAGCCTGCGGAGGCTGCCAGTGCTCCCGAGTCCCTGGCTTCCAGGTCTCAAGAGGCAGACCAGAACGTCTGCAGCATTGTGCGGGGGTTGCCGGTCTCCTCCTGAGTCGGCCGGGAGACTTCCGGTTTTTGGCTGGAGCCTATTTAAGGAGGACTATGGCATAAGCAAAAGATGGCAAGTCACACAGAGACAGTGGGTACGGAAAGTATTCAGAACCCGTTAAATTTTTCACTCTTTGTTTCATTGCAGCCATTTGCTAAATTCAAGAATTTTGTTTTATTTCTCACTAGCTTTTACCCGCGACTTCGTCTGCGGTGAGTTGAGTATTGGGCGGACACAGACGTGTGAAACTGTAAAAGTGCTTTAAAAAGTTTGGTGGGCTAGCAAATGTGATTTGATGTGTTATATTGTGTATGTTGTGATACAGACAATGCGATGTGTTATACAGCCTGTGTACAGGAGTATATATGTATCAGGTACTGTATATAGCAGTGATAGGAGATACATGTAATATATAGTATATACAGCCTGTGTACAGGAGTATATAGGTATCAGGCACTGTATATAGCAGTGATAGGAGATACATGTAATATATAGTATATACAGCCTGTGTACAGGAGTATATATGTATCAGGTACTGTATATAGCAGTGATAGGTAATACATGTAATTATATAGTATATACAGCCTGTGTACAGGAGTATATATGTATCAGGTACTGTATATAGCAGTGATAGGTAATACATGTAATTATATAGTATATACAGCCTGTGTACAGGAGTATATATGTATCAGGTACTGTATATAGCAGTGATAGGAGATACATGTAATTATATAGTATATACAGCCTGTGTACAGGAGTATATATGTATCAGGTACTGTATATAGCAGTGATAGGAGATACATGTAATATATAGTATATACAGTTTGTGTACAGAAGTATATATGTATCAGGTACTGTATATAGCAGTGATAGGTAATACATGTAATTATATAGTATATACAGCCTGTGTACAGGAGTATATATGTATCAGGTACTGTATATAGCAGTGATAGGAGATACATGTAATATATAGTATATACAGCCTGTGTACAGGAGTATATATGTATCAGGTACTGTATATAGCAGTGATAGGAGATACATGTAATATATAGTATATACAGCCTATGTACAGGAGTATATATGTATCAGGTACTGTATATAGCAGTGATAGGTAATACATGTAATTATATAGTATATACAGCCTATGTACAGGAGTATATATGTATCAGGTACTGTATATAGCAGTGATAGGTAATACATGTAATTATATAGTATATACAGCCTGTGTACAGGAGTATATATGTATCAGGCACTGTATATAGCAGTGATAGGAGATACATGTAATTATATAGTATATACAGCCTGTGTACAGGAGGATATATGTATCAGGTACTGTATATAGCAGTGATAGGAGATACATGTAATATATAGTATATACAGCCTGTGTACAGGAGGATATATGTATCAGGTACTGTATATAGCAGTGATAGGAGATACATGTAATTACAATGTGATGTGTTGTATTGTGTATGTATAGTGGAAAGCTATATGTAAATGTGAGTGAGTAGAGTGAGGGCTACTCCTGAGGTGACAGTAAGGAGTGTGCAGGCAGTTTGTGGCAGGAAAGGCGAGGCAGTGTGTGTGAGTCTATAGCTGGGGCTAGGAGTCCTGCTTTTGTGAGTCTCCTGCTAGGAAGCCATGTTGTTTAGTGGCACTAAAAGTAGCCTGCGACTCAATCCTGAGGGAAAACTATGTTTGTGGAAAATTGCACGCAAATCCGTCCAGGCGTTTTAGCGTGATTGAGGAACAAACATCCAAACGCACAAACATCCAAACACAAACTTTCACACTTATAATATTAGTAGGATTAATGTGCACTCAGCACCCCATCTTGACAGAAAGAAAAAAACCAAACAAACATAAATGTAGATATTTTTGCAAAATTATTAAAAATGAAAAGCTGAACAATGACATGTTTATAAGTATTCAGGCCCTTTGCTGTGACACTCATATTTAACTCACACGCTGTCCATTCTCTTCTCATCCTCCTTGAGATGGTTCTGCTCCTTCATTGGAGTCCAGCTGTGTTTAAAGGGGCTCTATCAGCAAAATTATGTTGTATGAGCCCCACATAGGCCTGAATAGCCTTTAAAAAGTTTTAAAATAATACTCTAAAAACGAATATGCAAATAATACTTACCTGTGCACGGTGGGCGGTCCTGCACTGTCTGACATCATCTTGCTGTCCCACCTTCCTCTTCTTTCTTCTTCCAGCGACGCCCTCCTGTCCTGGCTCTTCCCCGCCTTGATCTTCTGTTCTTTCGGAGTGAAGAAGTTCGTGAGCGGAGAACTTAGAACTACTACAAAAATGGCCCCGGAGCGTGCGCAGTGCATTCAATACGGCATAACATTCCCCAGATACAATAACCATTGACCATTGGTCTGTGACCAACCTCAATAACTATGTAGCAAATCTCCCATAGAGTGGTACTGCAGTCTAATGGACCTCCACTCAGTAAATTGCAGATTTTAAGGGGGGAATCAAAAGTGTCAAATTGTCGTTTTCATCATTTTTCTTCCTATAAAATATGTATTAAAAAGTGATCAAAACATCAGACATTCCCCAAAATGGTATTACCGTATATACTCGAGTATAAGCCAACCCTAATATAAGACGAGACCCCTAATTTTACCACAAAAAACTGGGCTTATTGACTCGAGTATAAGCCGAGGGGGGAAATGCAGCAGCTACTGGAAAATTTAAAAAATTAAAATGGTCGGAGTTTTTGGGTGCAGTAGTTGCTGGTGCTGGGGAAGGAGAGGGGGTGTTTTGGTTGTCTGTCTGCCCCTTCCCTGAACTTGAGGACTGAGGTTTTTTTTCCCCACTTGGAATTCAGCCTGGCTGTATATAGGGGATCTGCAGTGCTCCTATTAACCCCTTCCTGACGGAACAGGAGCACTGCAGATCCCCTATACTCAGTAGACCGGGCACTGTCAGACACAGGGATACCTAATGTGTTTGTGTTTCACAGTCATTTTCTACTTTTATATGTATTCTAGGGAAAGGAGGGATTTACAACTTTTATTTTTTTAAAAGCTCCTTTTCTTTTCCCCCCACTATGTTATGGGAGTTTCTATACATTAATATTGCGGCTAGTCATAGACCCCCCCCCCAAAAAAAAATAAATAAAAAAAAAATCTGGCTCAGCATAAAAAAAAATGCCTTATACATGCCCATACACGGAAGTATATATATATATATATATATATATATATATATATATATATATATATATAAAAAGTTATGGGTGTTGCAGGAAGTGGTTATTGATAGCATGCCAAGATGTATAAGTGTATGTATTGTAGTGTGTGCCACTCATAGGGAATAAGTGTCTGATCGCTGGGGCTTGACTGCCAATTTCCCCATAGATTAGGAGAACAGGGGACTCTATTCACTTTTATAGGGATCCCAGGACTGTAACCTCTAGGAGCACCTACAGCTCCATAGAAGTGAATGCAGCACTGATCACTTACAGCTTATACAAAGAGCGATTTTTGGTCTCCCATTCTGCTGATCACTGGGGGATACGGCAGTTGGGCCCTGGCGATTGAACACTTACCTCCTGTCCTGTGACTAGGGGATAAGTGTCCGTAACAGCACAACCCAATTAAGTCCCGCCACGCACCCTCCATCAAAGTGGTAGCCCACAGCCCCTTTCATGCCGCGACATATTCATTGCAGACTTTCTCCTCTCACCACCGGGTATGATTGACAGATCTTCACTGTAGTCAATAGTTGGGTGGTAGGACAAGGATGTGTGAAGCAAATAATTATGACTCCTGTCCCAGCTCAAAGAACTGTTTGTAGACCGGGCGATTTTAGACACAGGGATGTACACTCATCGGCCACTTTATTAGGTACACCTGTCCAACTGCTCGTTAACACTTAATTTCTAATCAGCCAATCACATGGCGGCAACTCAGTGCATTTAGGCATGTAGACATGGTCAATACAATCTCCTGCAGTTCAAACCGAGCATCAGTATGGGGAAGAAAGGTGATTTGAGTGCCTTTGAACGTGGCATGGTTGTTGGTGCCAGAAGGGCTGGTCTGAGTATTTCAGAAACTGCTGATCTACTGGGATTTTCACGCACAACCATCTCTAGGGTTTACAGAGAATGGTCCGAAAAAGAAAAAACATCCAGTGAGCGGCAGTTCTGTGGGCGGAAATGCGTTGTTGATGCCAGAGGTCAGAGGAGAATGGCCAGACTGGTTCGAGCTGATAGAAAGGCAACAGTGACTCAAATAGCCACCCGTTACAACCAAGGTAGCCAGAAGAGCATCTCTGAACGCACAGTACGTCGAACTTTGAGGCAGATGGGCTACAGCAGCAGAAGACCACACCGGGTGCCACTCCTTTCAGCTAAGAACAGGAAACAGGCTACAATTTGCACAAGCTCATCGAAATTGGACAATTGAAGATTGGAAAAACGTTGCCTGGTCTGATGAGTCTCTATTTCTGCTGCGACATTCGGATGGTAGGGTCAGAATTTGGCGTCAACAACATGAAAGCATGGATCCATCCTGCCTTGTATCAACGGTTCAGGCTGGTGGTGGTGGTGTCATGGTGTGGGGAATATTTTCTTGGCACTCTTTGGGCCCCTTGGTACCAATTGAGCATCGTTGCAACGCCAAAGCCTACCTGAGTATTGTTGCTGACCATGTCCATCCCTTTATGACCACAATGTACCCAACATCTGATGGCTACTTTCAGCAGGATAATGCAATGCCATGTCATAAAGCTGGAATCATCTCAGACTGGTTTCTTGAACATGACAATGAGTTCACTGTACTCCAATGGCCTCCACAGTCACCAGATCTCAATCCAATAGAGGAGCATCTTTGGGATGTGGTGGAACGGGAGATTCGCATCATGGATGTGCAGCCGACAAATCTGCGGCAACTGTGTGATGCCATCATGTCAATATGGACCAAAATCTCTGAGGAATGCTTCCAGCACCTTGTTGTATCTATGCCACGAAGAATTGAGGCAGTTCTGAAGGCAAAAGGGGGTCCAACCCGTTACTAGCATGGTGTACCTAATAAAGTGGCCGGTGAGTGTATAATCTGTTTATTTATCTTTATTTCACATCTAGGGAAAGGGGGTGTGTGATTTGAATTCTTAGTTTTTTATTGATTTTTAGAAACTTTATTTTCTTTTAACTATTTTATGAGCACCCCTGGGGGGGGGGGGAGGATAAAATCTGCAATTTACTGAGTGGAGGTCCATTAGACTGCAGTACCACTCTATGGGAGATTTGCTACATAGTTATTGAGGTTGGTCACAGACCAATGGTCAATGGTTATTGTATCTGGGGAATGTTATGCCGTATTGAATGCACTGCGCACGCTCCGGGGCCATTTTTTTTTTTTTTTTTTTTTAAATGTAGATTGTGAGCCCCACATAGAGCTCACAATGTACATTTTTCCCTATCAGTATGTCTTTTTGGGCTCCAGGGCCATTTTTGTAGTATTTCTAAGATCCCTGCTTGTGAACCTCTTCATTCCTAAAGAACAGAAGATCAAGGCGGGGAAGAGCCAGGACAGGAGGGCGTCGCTGGAAGAAGAAAGAAGAAGGCGGCGTGACAGCAAGATGACGTCGGACCGTGCAGGACCGCCCAGTGTGCACAGGTAAGTATCATTTGCATATTCATTTTTAGAGTGTTATTTTAAATCTTTTTTAAAGGCTATTCACGCATATGTGGGGCTCATATAGCATAATTTTGCTGATAGAGCCCCTTTAAACACAGCTGGACTCCAATGAAGGAGCAGAACCATCTCAAGGAGGATGAGAAGAGAATGGACAGCGTGTGAGTTAAATATGAGTGTCACAGCAAAGGGCCTGAATACTTATGACCATGTGATTGTTCAGCTTTTCATTTTTAATAAATTTGCAAAAATATCTACATTTCTGCTTTTGTTTTTTGTTTTTTCTGTCAAGACGGGGTGCTGATTGCACATTAATGAGAAATAAAACGAACTCTTGATTTTAGCAAAAGGCTGCTATGAAACAGAGTGAAAAAATTTAACGGGTTCTGAATACTTTCCGTACCCACTGTCTCTGTGTGACTTGCCATCTGTGTAAAGTGCCATCTTTTGCTTACGCCATTTTTTCCTGAGATTTACAATTGCTATATTTCACATATGCCATTTTCCATAGAAGAAGGTGTGTATACAGATTTCATAGATACATATTTTCAAAGTTGCATACTACGACACCATGCACATTGGAAACTCTTTGCCGTATGTGTCACTGTGAACAATATTGTTATCTTGTCTTTATGAATTTTAGAGTTAGTGATTTGTATTGCAAGAAAAAAAAATAAGACATTGAATTTTATACCTCTTCAGACCCCCCTCCCTTTCCATGGTAAATGAGAACTCTTACATTGTCTCCGATTGGGGCTCTGAGTCATACCACCCACTTGACATAAGAGTCTATTTGACATTTCAGACATTGACGCCAACTATAATGATTTCTCAGGATTGGTGGGGGCTAGAGGGGAAAAAAAATGTAACTGTGCTTGACTCAATGGAGCCAATGCAAAGAACTGGAGTTGGTGAAAGGTTATTTTTAGGTTTCAGTATCTGAAAGATGTAAGAGTCACCTGTACATTCACAAAGCTTAAAGGGTACCTGAGGTTTCATGCAAAGTTGAAATAATATGTGCAGGGTCTTGCTGGGCAGTCTGTTCTATGACTGTATACATGGTGTCCTATCAGTTTCTGCTGCTAATAATCACATTAAAGGGGTTATCCCATCACAAGGATCCATACTGCTAGTTCATGTGGATTTAAGACTTTTCCTAAATGCATTGCTTCAGCAAAACTGCTTTGTTTGGCCGCTATTTTAATTTATTCACTTCATTGTTTACACTCAGTTTCTATGGCCCTTGGGATTATCTGCTCATTTGTCAAGTGATGTAGCTGCCTGCTCTCAGGGAGGGGGAGAAGCTCTGAGCTGTTTGTGTCTGATAACTAGCGGAGCTTCTCAGATAGGGGAGGTGAGAGCTCCGGGATTTCTGAGCTCTTATCAGTCGGTTTAATTGAATTTGGCTGCTAAGGGCTGAGATAGGGAGTCCGTTACCTCTGTATGTAATGAAAACTGACTCAAATCCAGCTCTGCTACATCAGCTTCACACTGTGGTAATTCATTTACAACCAATCCTGTGCAAGTGAAACCCCACCCACCAATGTGCTGAGAAAAGCAGGAAGTGAAGAGAGCACAAGAGCCTGCAGGTTAGTGAACAAGCGTTATGGGAATACCCCTTTAAGGACGGGGGCCCCACATGGTGTAAAAAAAAATACAACAAAAAAACAGCGTTTTACAGTCACAGCGAAGTGGATGGGATTGTAGTGAATCCCATCCCCACTTGGCAATAAATAAAGCAAAGAGGACATGCCCTGATTTCCAAACTGCGGCAGTTTCCCTATAGGTATAATTGAAGCAGAAAGTTCGTGCAAAGCGCTGCGGGAAGAACCGCAATACGTTGCCACTGTGCTTTTTTGCTGTGGGACAACCGGTGGGGCCTTAGCCTAAGGCTGCATTATATTTACCACTTGTATCTGAAGTTATGGGACATGTACAATAATAAGCATTCTGCCCCCCCTCCCATCCATCACTGATATTACTGCCGTCTTTATATGTAATGCTAGGAGTAACTGTACAATACCGAACATATAGCTGAGAAAAGCCCAAGTGACGATAGTATAGGAGCTCCAGGAACACTGGACTGCAAAAACATGCAGAAAAGCAGCTAAAACACACAGGACAATAAATGTATTAGCACGATCGGTAAAGCTGCTTGTTGTCTGTGAATAACCACCACACAAGCAGCCAAAAGTAGATACAAGTATATAGAAGACTTTACTTACATTGTAAACTGAATTTTCAGTCCATACATAAAGCAAAGGCTTGCAGGTGTGTGTGCAGGATGTAAGGAGAATCGGTCCCTCCCCTCTTCCTGGTATGCGGTGGATCCAGTAGGTGGCGCTTCTTCCTGTGACTGTTGGCATGAGGCACCATCTGCTGTATCCACATCAAACCAGGTCAATTAGGACTGCATATAGGAAAGACACAGAGTCTCTAATACAACAATGCAACACCCCAAAACACTCTGGATATGTTGGCTTGTGAAGGGCTGGCACAACTGGCACTCCTCCAGCCAAGGCATCGCCACCTGCTGAACCCACAACACACCTGCTTTAAAACACTTCATTCTAAATATATCTATGGAGGGACCTCAGCTAGCACCAGGGAGTGAACGGCAAAGGATCTAGAAGAGACATTTAGGAACTTTAGAGGAGATTTTCAGGCAGAAAGCAGCCACATTTTTAATTAAAGTATGTGTACAAAAAGAGAAAGACATGGGCCGCACGTCCCAACCTTATACATTGATCTAGCGCTTCTCAGCAAATCTTACAATACTGAACATGAGGTTCTTAGTATAAAACCAAAAACAAAGATGTGCAGGATGGCACTGCTGAGATACAAATAAAAGTCCGAATAGACTGGAGGTGAATTAGAGGATCATAACCTTATATATTTTAAGAGCCGTGGGGGTGCTCAACAACCCAAAAAAGCAGTATGAAAAGTGGAACAGTAATAGAAAAAATTAGGAGGGCACTCACCCACATCGAGGCTCATCTTCATAAAAGACTTCTGTATTAAGGTAGCATTTCTTTAAAAACAGTTAGTGCATGGAGGGAAAACAGCATAAATAGGCAAGTAGGCTACTTGCTGTTTTCCCTCCATGCACTAACTGTTTTTAAAGAAATTCTACCTTAATAAAGAAGTCTTTTATGAAGATGAGCCTCGATGTGGGTGAGTGCCCTCCTAATTTTTTCTATTGAGGTTCTTAGTATACATATTGATCAATGTGCATAAGCCCACTAGCCACTTCACGGCGACCTCTTTATAGTGGGTCCCTACTGTACTGGGCGCGGCGCTGAACAGCGATCACTACAACCGCAACACAGCACCTGCAGGGCAAGCGACCCAGTGGTCCGGCAACACTCCTGCCACCAGACCAAGCCCCCAGACTCTGGGCTGCGACGCCCCACGGGTAGAGCGCCACAGGAGCAGCAGACACCACACAGCACCGCATGAACAGATTAGTACACATATGGTAAGTTTCTTCCTTCACCATTTATTTTTGCTTTGGTACCAGCACTCCCCCATTTTGCCAAGCTGTTTTTAATTGGCAGGAGACTGCAAAAAGGAACCCACCTACTAGCTCTCAGTCCTCTGACTGGGGCAATATGGTAAGGTGTATTCTTGAGATGTGTTTACACGGTGTGGTGCTGCGTGGTGTCTGCTGCTCCTGTGGTGCGGCCCAGAGTCTGGGGGCTTGGTCTGGTGGCAGGGGTGTTGCCGGACCACTGGGTCGCTCGCTCTGTGGGCGCTGTGTTGCGGTTGTGGCGGGCGCTTTGCAGCGCCGTGCCCAGTAGAATAGAATCACTGTGAAGTGGCTAGTGGGCTTAAGCACATTGATCAATATGTAGACTAAGAACCTCATGTTCAGTATTGTAAAATTTGCTGAGTAGCGCTAGATCAATGTATAAGGTTGGGATGTGCAGGCCATTTTTTTTTTTGTTTTTGTACATGTTTTTAATTAAAGTACATTACATTTTGATCCAGAAGCACATACTCTATAAAACGAGACCAAGTTGTCTGAAAAGTCAGTGACCACTTAAAAGAAAAATCCAAAGCCAATGTTAAGAAGAGAGCGGACTTTATTAAATAGCTGTATGTACACTTTGGAGGGAAAAGAAATGGCTATTTTCCCTGCAGGAACCTGGATTCATTATTAAGTGTGTACAATGGCCAGAAAACCTCAGGAGATAATATTGAGAGATACAAAGTATACAGTGTAAATAGTGTTCACTAAAGAGCGGTTCAAAATATTACTGTGAGTTGTAAGGAAGACAAATAAGAAATTAGTTGGAAACGGGGCACACGCAAAGAAATGATGCTGTACAGAGCCAAGTACACACAGGACTATCTACAGTCATATATATTCAGTTCACATCTCTTACTTTCTGATGGGCCAATGTAAAAGAGTCACATTGTCCCAAACATGTAAAATCTTGTAGACTCCAACGAATCTATAACACTAGACAGGAGAGCATGACTGCAAGACAGAAAGGGCAAGAAGTCAGGACACACAGGCGAAACAATAAGATGCAACAAACTTTGAGGAACTTTTTTTTTTTTTTTTTGGTTGTGCATTTTGTGCTCTTTCTATTCACTGAAAAAGACTAAGTCAATGGGATAAGAGCGAAGGTGGGAATCATCCAGAATACATTCCCCCACCACCATCACGGACATTGCTTCATGAGATAAGGCACAAGGAAAAAGGAAAAGCAACACAAGTACAAGCTAAGTGGTGGTGAGGAGGAACCCGGACTGACGCAGAGGCCCCACGTTACGAAGCGTAGCTTTTTTGTTGCGGTTTTTTGAGTCAAAGCGAAGAATGGCTACAAAAGGAATAGGAAATCTATAGGAAGTTCTTATACTTCTACCTTCTGCTCAATCCACTCTTGGCTTTGGGCCAAAAAAACAAAAAGAAAAAAAAAAAAAAGCTGCATTTCTGCAACGTGGGGCTTTCAATATACTTTCAATAGCTGGGAGCCAAATGCTCCTTCAACTGACAGCGATTCCTCCTGACCCCTTCCCAGACACATGCACACTTGGTTAAATTGGGCATGTGTTTTCAATAGGAAGGGGGGAGCAAGACACTACCAAATACTTCTGGCGGCGGCTTATCCTCTAGAGCAGGGGTAGGGAACGTACGGCTCTCCAGCTGTTGCAAAACTACAACTCCCAGCATGCACACTTGCTCTGCTGTTCTTGGAACTCCCATGGAAGTGAATGGAGCATGCTGGGAGTTGTAGTTTCACAGCAGCTGGAGAGCCGAAGGTTCCCTATCCCTGCTCTGGAGGAACAAAGGATTGGGTGTTCTAATACGCAACATGCCAATCCTTCCTTCACCTGACGTCTATGGAGGGAGGGTCAGAAGGCTAATATACACATAAGGCATTTTGCCAGTTATGCCAAAATCAACAGACTCTGTTGGCGTTCCCCTAATGTGTATGGTACAAGCAGTTAGACTGGAACAGCAGCAGATATCCGCGTGCGCTGGCCATACATCATGGGAACTGCTCTGCAGGCATAACAAGGAGCTAGCACAAAATAAAGGACTTCTTTCAATAAAAGGATTCCTCATCTGCTCACCATCACATCTCTATGGGCACTTCTCAGGAGAGCATAAGAAAGGTGCAAGCCTATAAGTGCAATTTTATCCTTACATGTACAGATGATGTTTGGGCTCAACACAGTAGGAATGGGTGTAAAGAACGTTAAGTGCTGTATATGGTGCACGTGGATTTCTGAGGCGGGTTTACTCAATCCATTACTCTTGTAGATTCTCTAATTTTGGAAGCAGGGCGGTAGAATGTCACCATGCACAGTGTACTGTCATGGTAAGAGGTGCATGCTGGGATCGATAGGCGCTGGAAAAGGTCTGGCCTCAAATATATTAAGAGCAATGGATCTGCTGCGATATTAGGACTGCGACTAGAACACAATTTCTCCCACTGGCAATATGTCGAACTAAACTGGCAACTTTTTGATGGCAGAATTCTAGAGTGCAAAGAAAGATACAGAGCACCCGTTTTGTTTAAGGTGCACCTCCAATGATAAAATCACCTTTCATAAATGAATAATACATATGTTACGGTCTACACTTATCAGACTAAGCTACTTCCTACACAGAAGTCTATGGAGAGGGAAGGGCTGCTGGAAAGGACACACAACTGCAGCTGCTAAACTCTTCTGACACTGCCGTACCTTTAAGATTCTACCGGTGCACACAATGAGGCGATGCATCTGCAACCGTTCTCCATAGACTTCTGTGTGTTAGGCTAAACAGGGTACCATTACTACAGAGATAGACAGTGGAGAGCAGCCTTATAAGGAGGAAGCTTATTCCTTCAATATGATAGATTACAACATTTCGTATATTCATTTATGAAAAGTGGATTTATAATTGGAGGTATACTTTTTGCCATTTCACACAATCTCTGAAAATGAAGACGTCCAGTTCGTAAAAACAAACCTACATACTTTATATCATGGATTTCCTAGATGGTTATTTCATTTACTACTACCCATTGTTTTTGCATAATATAAAAAGCCATGACACCACAGCGCCACTCTCGTCCATTGGTTGTCTATGGTATTACAGCTCAATCCCATTCAAGTAAACACAGCCAAGTTGCAATACTAGCCAAGTGTGGCATTGTTTCTGGAAATAAATCTTTAAGAGGACCTGTCCGATCACCAGTCATGTCTGTTTTGGGAAATACTTGTACCCCACATGAACCAGAACTGGAGCATCTTTTTCTGTTGTGCCAATTCTTGGTTATTCCTCTTCCTGAATGAACTGGGCACTACTATTCCCCTTGTCTCAGGCCTGTTCACATCTGCGTTTGGGGAGTTGGCTTGGTGACCCCCAAACGGAAACCTATACACATTAAAAAGAGGTTACCTGGGAAACCCGCAGACCCCATAGACTATAATGGGGTCTGTGTGGTTTCCGAATGAAACATGCAGAGAGAAAAGTCCTGCAAGCAGCACAAGCTTCGTGCGGAACCCACACAAACCTTATTATAGTCTATGGGGTCCGTGTGGTTTCCTTAGTCAACCACTTTTTAATGCATATAGGTTTTGGAAACCCGAAAGCAGATGTGAACCAGGTCTAAGTGTTGTGTGCACATTCTGACACAGCGCGAGTCTGTACAAAGACCAGGACTAAGGAGTCAGGACCACTGACAGTCTCCCTTATTATTCCACATCCCAACTCCAGCTATGACTCTGCCTTTATAAATGGCTGATAGGACAAGCAGTAAAGATCCTCTAAAAAGTTAGCGATTCAATTCTCAAGAAAGTAAATATGTAACAAGCAATATATTAAATTACACAATATCAATAATTGCATACTATGTCATTCGTAATCAGATTTTGTATCTGCTGTCAATAACTTGTTCCTTGTCAGCCCTGGTAGGCTCATCACACCCCCAGTTATCAATTGATTCCTAAATTTCTAGGAGTAACAGAGGAACAGCACAAGTCAGACATAAAGAAAGATGCACCAGAATTGTAAATTTACAAAAAATGCAAGTATTTACTAAGGGAGCGTTCACACTAGTCGGTGTCTCACAGCTAGTGTCCGATGCTAATGTCTGTGCAAAATCTTGTGCGGACATTAGCAGCGAACACTAGCTGTGCCCGTGACATTTTGCATTGATTTAAATGGACATTGGGTTCGTTCTTTTACGGTCCGTGGGTGTCCTTAAGGGCTCGTTCACATCTGCGCCCGGGACTCAGTTTTAAAGGTTTCCGTTTCCTGCACAAAACAGGGGCAGGAGACTGAAACCTGCCGGCATGTTTCAATCCCATTCATTTGAATGGGTTTGAAAAGTGTCCGGGCGTGAGCGTTTTATGCTCTCTGCGGCGAAACCGTTTTTTTTAAACCGGACACAGAGTCTGACATGCAGTACTCTGTGTCCGGTTTAAAAAAACAATGGTTTTGCCGCGGAGCACATAAAACGCTCACGGCCGGACTCGGCATGACAGGTTTCCTTCTTCCGCATGCAGAAGACAGAAACCTGATAACGGAGTCCAGACGCTGGTGTGAACCCAGCGTAACGGTCCGTTCACAAAGATGTTTGATTTTTCAAGCAGACAACAAAACCCGACATGTAGGTTTTTGCTGTCCACTTGAAAAATCGGACAACTTTGTGAACGGTCACTTAAGGACAGACACGGACAGTAAAAGAACGCACCCGATGTCCCATTAAATCAGTGCAAAATGTAACGGACACAGCTAGTCTCCGATGCTAATGTCTGCACAAGATTTTGCACGGACAATAGCATCGGACACTGACGGTAGTATGAACGCCCCCTAAGACATACATGTCAGGAGAGCAGACAGGTTCTCTAAGACCCGTTTCACAATTCACTTAAAAAAGCGGTTACCTTAGGAAACCCGCACACCCCATAGGCTATAATAGGGCTGGTGTGGTTTCTGCACGAAAAATGTGGAGAGAAACGTGATGCTCCCAGCGCTTTTGTCTCCACATTTTTCATGTGGAGAAGGGAACGGAATGACCCAAATTCAGATGTGAACCAGGTCTTAGATTCACCTAAAGAACAAAATCACCAAATATATATTATATTCAACTCCCCCAATTACTAAAACTCTAAGAAGACCTTTCTAATGAATATAGACATGACTAGGATGAGAATGCAAAATAAAAAAAAAAAATCCAAAACATTAAAACAAAAATAACCAATGGACACAATGTGACACCTAGAAGCGTTTATTATATGCAACAAAACTTAAATATGATGGTGTATACATACAAGGTGCACGGGCAAAATGAGGGAAACACTCTGAAGTGTTCGCTAACTCCTTGACAAAATGCAGAGTGCACACTTATCTAAAACAGAAAAAAAAAATTATTCTGAGACAAAACAAGAAACATGGACCTCAGATCAGCAAAACCCCTAAAAACCATAGAACCGCCACTTCCAAGTCTTCTGTATAAAGCCGCCTATTGCAGCCATTTTCTTACAAAACAAAAACAGGGAATTTTTTTGATTTTTTTTTAAAGTTTTAAAACTGTTATTAAAAATCTGGCAACCAACATTATAAAATCAAATGCCGGGCTGTCTTGCTTATCCAGTACAGTATTCCAACGTGAACGTTTCATCAAAATGGTGTTTACGAGAAGTGATATATGGTTGTAAAAAAGAAAAAAAAACAAAACAAAAACATATGTACATTTAGCTAAATCTTAACCCGGGGTAAAGGAAGTGAAAGAATGAGGTTCAATGAAATGTCTGCTTAAAAAAACAAAACCAAAAACACATGGTAAAACCCTCTCCTATTTAGTGCAGAGAGACAAGCGGAGCATACCATCTTCTCATGGGGCGGGGGGGCTGTACATTTTAATCTATGTAAAAAGTAGCCTTGCAGCACAATTTTTTATTTTTTTTTTCCGTTTTTTACATAAAACAGTTTCTAATTGATTCGTTAAACACATTCCTTCAACCAGCGTTCCCTTGTCCCTGGTTGTGCCTTGCCTCTATGTACACCAGCGGAAAACAGTACAAATCTGTTTACGCAGCGAGTCCTATGTGCAGGGTCAAAACGTGGGAGACTGAAGCCGGATGGAGAGTCGAAAACGGCACCTTCTGGCTTTGTCTTCTAAAGCAGGATACAGCAGACACTTTGTGTCAAGGAGACCCAATGCAACCATATAGATGGAAACGAACAACATCAACAAAAAATAAAATTAAAAAAAAAAAAAGTCTTAAAAATTTCATGGGCTAGTTGAAGACTTTACATTTCAGGTTTTTTTTTTTTTTTGTTAAAAGTAGAAAGCAGTTCATGTTTGAGCAAGTTTCTCTTCTGAATAAAAAATGGAATTTAATTGTGAAGTGTGGAGCATGCCTGGTTGTGGACAGTCACTTCTGCCTTGTGGTCAGGGCCTTTCTTTTTACCTGTTCAGGGAAAAAAATAAAATAAAATTAATGACTTAAATAATTATATACATATACTCGTATATACTTGAGTATAAGCCGACCCGAATATAAGCCGAGGCCCCTAATTTTACCACAAAAAAACTGGGAAAACTTATTGACTCGAGTATAAGCCGAGGGGGGGAAATGCAGCAGCTACTGGGAAATTTCAAAAATTACAATGGTCGGAGTCTTTGGGTGCAGAAGGTGCTGGGGAAGGGGAGGGGGTGTTTTGGTTGTCTGTCTGCCCCTTCCCTGATCTTGAGGACTGGGTTTTCCCCCCACTTGGAATTCAGCCTGGCTGACTATAGGGGATCTGCAGTGCTCCTATTAACCCCTTCCCCTATATTCAGTAGACCGGGCACTGTCAGACACAGGGATACCTAATGTGTTTGTGTTTCACAGTCATTTTCTACTTTTAGGGTGCATTCACACTACGTATACTGAAGCTTATTCTGAACGTAAAACACGCTCAGCAGAGCTTGCCGTACACGCTGGCACTTCCCATTCACTTCAATGGGACTGCTCGGAGTGAAAGAAGCAGCCCATTCATTTCTATGGGGAGCGCTCGTATGCCGGCTCCCATAGAAATGAAAGGAGCTGCTTTATACGCCGCTTATTCTGAACGTGTTTTACGTTCAGAATAAGCTTCAGTATACGTAGTGTGAATGCACCCTTATATGTATTCTAGAGAAAGGAGGGATTTACAACTTTTTTTTTTTTTTTACACTATTTTATGGGAGATTCTATACATTACTATTGCGGCTGGCCATAGACACCCCCTCCCCCTCCAAAAAAAATAAATAATTTTTTTTTTTCTTGACTCAAGTATAAGCCGAAAATGTGCTGAAAAATTTGGCTTATACTCGAGTGTATACGGTAAAAATATAATACTAGCTGGTACCCGCGACTTCGTCTGCAGTGATTGTGTAAGTGGGTAAACAGGCGCGGGTAAGGTTTTCGTACTGTGTATAAGGTATGGGATATGAAATGTAACTTTGTATGTTGTTTTTGCGGTAATTCTGAGAATACATGAGACTTTTGTGATGAATGTAATTTGTATTTCAGCTGCTATACGGTGTTGTTATAAACTGTACATAGTGTCTTTGGGACAGAAGTATTTCAAGTGAATATACTTCGATATACGACATTGTATGATTTGTTATTTTCCGCCAGTACATGTAACTTTTGGGCACAGGATACTCTTGAGCAGCCACATAAAGTCTGTCCCTGTGCATAACAGTGTAGTAAGTCCATGTGCCTCTTATTAATAGCAATTAACCCCATCATGTCCCTCACATTAACCCTTGTGTAAGAGTTACTGATATGTGAGAGACTTGGAGGTAATAATTAAGTATCTTCATTATTGAGGTCTTTTATTATTACCTCCATATGTCCGAGGCACACAGGGGTTAATATGAGGGACATGATGGGGTTTATTCCTATTAATGTGAGGCACATGGAGTTACTAAGACTACACTAATAACCCCAAATGCCTGACATTAATGAGAACAGTAATCCTATGTACCTGCGTGTTTTTCAGTTTCACTTTGCTAGCAGCTTC